>NC_134082.1:99188398-99813398 GCF_000715075.1 Nicotiana tabacum | reverse complement strand
GGAGGTAATTCCTCTATTCTCTATACAATGAACTTTTATATGGAAAAGAAAACCTATTTTATCCTCCAAGATGGTGAGCATTAGCAAGGGAGGATATCTCCTTAAATCCCAAAAATTTGGAATTACTCCAAAATAGACGCCCTTTGATTTATACGCTGATATGCTATAGTTAGTATTATCCTATCCTACATAAATGTTGGTTACTTTTATCCTGAAATATTCTTGTGATTTGCTCAAGCTGAACTATAAGCTAACTTTAGGGCATCAATTACGCTAATTCCAAGTTCCTAAAAATGGCCCTAGGATTTAATGGTTATGATGTCAATTCTCAATTATTATTCCTCTGTCCAATTTCTAATGGTTCCTTTGGAGGCTGTTATGTGCTAGGATCAGGAAGCTGGAAGGTAGCCGTCATGTGAAAAACTGTTTTCACTAGTCATAGGAAAATGAAAAAGAGATGCCATTGGTGAACACTTAGAAGTTTACATGTGTTATAAATTTATGCTCCTTGAACCTAATATGGTTCTTAGTAAGTATATTAGGTGATCTTTGACCATGGTTTAAAATGTATAATTTTGTCATATCTAATATGAGAGAAGTTATGCCGTACAGTACATTATATTTACTCTCGGGTACCTAAATATATTCAAAAGAGGTAACTTAATAAGGAAAAGAGATTTCAGAAGTTCAATGCGTTTTGCAATCAGTGGCTTTTGTTGTGGCATAGTTTTCTTTTTTACTTGGAGGTGTTACATGTTTTTTCCCTTTTGGGACTAGGTCCTCTCTTTTCTAAGTTACAATTTCTCCATGATTTGTGCTTGTGCAGCACTGGTGCTTCTGTTTCTAATTATAATGAGGATGAGACCTATCCTTCAGATGACGGCGCAGAAGATAATGATCACCAAATAGGTTCTCGGGCTCAAGATTCTTCTGCCTACTTCAATTATCAAACTTATATGGACAAAACGCCCAGCACAAGGTGGTCAAAACAGGAAACAGAACTGTTCTATGAGGTACATCCCTCTCATTTGTAGCCACTGAAAGATACAGGTGTAAATGGGGGAATAATTAAAATATGAATTGAAAACTTCAATCTTAAATAGCAAATTCTAGAAGTGCAACTTATAAGATGAAGTTATTAGTTGATGCACCTAGGCGTTCCCAGTCTGGAAGATCAAGTTTGTAGGTTCCTTTCTGTATTTCCTTTTTATAAACCGTCAATCATGTTATCAAATTTGCTTCAATTTGTTGAGACCTTCCTATGAGGTAGTAGCAAAAGACTGATGTAGGACATCTTTGTTGCTAGCTATCTAAATGTTACTTGTTTTCTCTATTTGAAATAAGCGTATTTGTCAAATATTACATAGAAATATTTGTCGCAACCAAGCGAGAACTATGGAATGCGAAGGCATCTGCAATTGTGGGTAGATGCAGTTTTAAAGCAAAAGGAAAATAAGTATTTCTATATAAGGGATGCTTGACAGACTAGATTAAGGTTGGTCGTTGTCTATGTTACATGAACTCATTCACGGGTGTATATCTGACCTAGGTGTAACTTGTAAGTGAGAGCTGGTTAATGCTATGTAGCTTTTTGTCCATTTAGTGTATTTTGAAGAATTAGCACGAAATCTCCGTTCCTGTGTCATTCAACATGGATACTTCAAAGGAAGTCGAACAATTCATGTGATATAATTTTTGTAGAACATAGTTACCTTTTCAGGAATATAGTTGTTGGAAAGTGAGAAGCTGGTCTAACTAAAGTTGCCAAAAAAAAAATTGGGAAGCTGGCACCAACATTAACTTCTTTGGCATCTTTATATCCTCAGCATGTAAATTAGTAGAGAAAGGGGATCTTAGATAAACTTGATAAATCGTAGAAAATCTGATCTTTATTATATTTTTATTAATATATTTTGTTTAAAACTGGCGTTCGTTGATCCTGAATGCAAGAAGACCATGCAGTATATACAGCAGTTTACAAAAAATCAGCTGTTTTACTCTTAAGAGACTAATGAAGTCCACGGTGCTTTCCACATCATTCACATTGCACATTTTGCACCAAAAAGCCAAAAAGGTATACGTCTAAACTTAAGTCTAAAATTATTGTCAGTCTTACTTTCAAAAACTCTCCGGTTCCGTTCCTCCACAGTACCCACCACATGCATGCTGGAGTAGTGTCTCATATTTTCCTCTTCTCTGCGTAGACCAATAATGTCCCTTCCCAGAGAGAGAGAGAGAGAGAGAGAGAGAGAGAGAGAGAGAGTCCTTGGATTCTGGAGATTCTGAAGTCTCCTTTTATATGCTCAATGTGATGTCAGAATTCAGAACTTGCTCCGTCGCTTTACCAGGACTGTCAAGATTCTATGATAAAGAAAACCGTCTATCAAATTATGTGCACATAGAATTGCAATTTCTTATGTTCTGGTAAAGAATAATGAAGAAATGAATAAATTTGATAAATGGGGTGTGGAGGAGATAGTATGGAGGAACTGCATTATATGGTTTGGACTTGTGCAAAGATAGTTTGAGCCCTTTCATAAGATAATTCTTTTTGATAAATTCCCTTTTATATGGTAATTAGTTGTTAACTTCTATTATAAGAGTAGTGGAGCAGAATCCCAATGTTACAAGAAATCAAGCAGTTGAAAAAATGGTACAACTTTTGACTTAAAGGTGTCATGGCACCAATTAGAGCTATATGGACGGACTTTGTGTGATTGAGCACAAATAGTACTGTTATGCACTCCCTTCCTCTTTTGTTTGTCCTTGGTTTGCTCTTAGACATTTAGAACAAAACTTGTTTTCAGGCTGTGCAGCAGTTTGGGACTGACTTATCCCTGATACAACAACTTTTTCCTGGCCGAACACGTAGACAGCTAAAGCTAAAATACAAGAAAGAAGAGCGGCAACATCCATTTAGGCTTCATGATGCTCTAACCAATCGTTCCAAAGGTAAATTTTCTTCAACTCCCTCTACTGCACTCACCTTTATTTATTTTTCCAAGACTCATTTATCATTTGATAGCATTTCTCGTTTAAATGGGCATAAAATACAATTTGAAGATACATTGGACAAATGGATATCATTTTTTCAGAGAAACCTTCCATTAAGAGTAAGGTTTCATCAGCACGGAAAACATGACTCGGGTGTGGCTGAAAGTATACATGCATAGCCTGTTGTTATGGCTGATCCAAGTCCAGAAATGAATTGGAGCCTGATTTATCAAAAAAAAAAAAAAAGGAAAAGAAAAAGGAATTGCAGCCTGGATTCATATTCCATAATTCTTTTCTTTTTTCCTCTTTTCATGTTTTTGTCTTGTGATCCTCTGATCTCGGTCTACTGTCTGACTTATCAAAAAAAAAAGGGAAAAGAAAAAGGAATTGCAGCCTGGATTCATATTCCATAATTCTTTTCTTTTTTCCTCTTTTCATTTTTTTGTCTTGTGATCCTCTGATCTCAGTCAACTGTATCTGTGTATGTCGAGCATGATATGACGTTTCAATATCTTTTATTATTTTTAATATTTTTCAACATGGTTTATGCGTTTTAGTCTCCAGAATTGAAATTCTAGATCTCCTCATGATGCAGCTTTTTTCTTCTGCTCTATTTTCGTTGATATTAGTCTTGTATTTCATCTTGTTTGACCGCAAATCAGTACTAAAGAACTGAAATTTGGATATTCTGAAAATTCTATCTTTATCTCATTTTGCGAATTGCTACTTTATGGTTCCAAAAATTGTAAACAAGGCCAGGTTCCGTCCTACGTTGACTGCAGGAACATACATGTTTTATCATAGTTTCCACAATTGAGCTAGTATTACGCTTGTTAACTTGTGGACATGCTATGTATGTATTTTTTCAATTGAATCTCATAATCCGAGTTTTAGTTTAGAAAAAAAATGGTCTTGATATCCTGACGATTCAGTTTCAGGAAATTGTTTATTTAATGTAATGATGATCTCATTATTTGTTTTTTTTCTTACGTGTCTCTCGCTTGACCAGACCACCATTAATGGGGTTCAGAAGCACAGTAACTACTCCCCTAAACTTTGCTTTCTGTTTTATTTGGAAAACATATTGATATCTTATCTTGATTGACTTTTACTGTGGCCCATAATCATTAGTATATTTGTAAAATGTCTAAAGGCTGGAGTTATTTAACCACCATGCATCGCGTAAGTTATCGGTGTCATCAGACCATCACAGAAGGAAAAAGAACCATTGGCCTGAAGAAGAGAAAGCCTTTGCCACTAAAATGTGTCATGTTTTCTAATTGTTCTGCAGAGTTTTACATGATAATATACTTGTTGCAGATCATTCCCACTTTGAACGAGTAATTGAGCGTTTAAAACAAATTGAAGCCGAGGAATTGCAGAAAGCCGATAAAGATGAGTCAATTGACTTGACAGGGGAGCAGGAAGTGGAGGAGGGAACTCAGGAGATCAATGTATGAATCTTCTCTTGCTTGTCATCTGTTTTTTTGTTTTTTAAACTGGTAAAGTATTATATATATTAATAACAGAATCCTGGTACTAAGTTGGTACCAGATAATTACAATGATTGGAACCTTCTACACCAAAACAAAAAGAAATGGTTCCATCTATACAAAAGTTCTAATCCCGCAGTGAATCTAAGAAATCAAGCATGCTATTCTCATCTCTAACATCCTCTAGGTTGCACCAAAAAGCAATGCACATGAGTATTTAATTTTCTGTACAACTTCTATTTTCCTTTCCAAGCACTTGCATTCTTCTCTTTCCATATTGCCCAACACACACAAGCTGGGATATTGTTCCATATCTTTCTTACTGATTGACACATCCCTCAACTCCCCAGATGTTCAATAGATCCTTCACTGGATCTGCCTTGCCACTGTGCAATGTGAAAAAAGGTGACTAGTGCTTTTCTCCTCCTTGTTGCACATGAACATCTGATATCAGTCGACACCCCTCTTCTCTGTAAGTTACTTTTGAGTGAGGCACGCGTTGTGTGTAACTATCCTCATGAAACATCTAAACTCATAGGGGGCTTCTGACTTCCATATCCTCTTCCAAGGCCAGCCTGTAGAGCTGCCACCGTCACTGTTGATAGTTTTATAGCAAGAAGTTACGAGAAAACACCATCTATCTGCTTTGTCCATATGATTCTATCAGGAACATCATCATACATGACCACCTTCTCTAAATCCTTTAGCATTAGAGCCATTCTAGGGACTTCCCAATCAAAACAGTATCTACAAAAATCAAGGCACCAGTTGCTTCCATTCCAACACTCTGAAACCAGAGAACCAGTACTATAAGAGAAATCATAGAGATCATGATATTGAGACAGTAGAGGGGCATGTCCTACCCAAGCATCTTGCCAGAACCTCTTCTGCCTGCCATTTCCAACTTTGATCCTTGTTGACAACAAAAGTAGGCCATAGGCTGCAGATGTGTTTCCATAGTCCCAATCCGTGAGATGAATTAACAGGGACGGTAAACCAGAGAACCAGAGATTTTGTCTACCATATTTGTCGGGTATAAGCCTTCTCCATAAGTTGCCCCTCTTCTTTTCCATATCTCCACAACCACTTCGTTAATAAGCTATCATTATGAATTTTCAAGTTTTTAATACCCAGTCTTCTTCTTTTGCCTCGCTTCACCTTTTCCCACTTTACCAAATAAAAGGACCTCTTTTCTTTGTTACCTCCCAACAAAAGTTCCTCCAAGTTCTATCAATATTCTTTTTAACACTTACTGGCAAGGGAAACAAAGACATAGGGTATGTAGGAAGAGAGTCAAGGACACTGTTAATGAGAGCCACCCTTCCTCCAAGAGATAAGTATGATCTTTTCCACGTAGCAAGTCTCTTTTCACACTGATTGTCAATTTTTTGCCACACCTGTTTTGCCTTGTACCTAGCCCCCAATGGCATACCCAGATATTCTGTAGGAAGCTCTCCAATTTGACAGCCCAAGACATCTCCAAGTCCCTGTATGTTATGTACCTCATTAACTGCAAACACAGAACTTTTTCCCATGTTTATTTTTAAGAGAGAAATCATTTCAAATAATAGAAGAATCACCCTGAGATACCTTAATTGAGAGATTTCCACTCCATCATGACCCACAGCCCCAGCACCAAAACCCTTGATCCACTGAAACCTCATTGCCTTTCGCATCATTGAACTTAGTCCCTCCATTGCCTTAAGCCCCTGTATGTAGGAAAAAAGCCTTTGGGAGAACCATTTATAATCACTGAGAACCTAACATTTGCGATGCAACACTTTATCCATCCAATCCACTTGTCCGTGAACCCCATATCTTTCAGCAAGCCTAATAAATGCGCCCAATTAACACGATCAAATGCTTTTTCATGTCCAGCTTGCACATTAACCTCGCTTCCCCTTGCCTCCTACTGTCAAGACACTTATTTACTATTAGCACCGCGTCTGTAATTTGTCTCCCCTTAACAAAGGTCATCTGAGAGTTTGCAACCAGAATGTTCATAACTTTCTTCATTCTCTGTGCCAGCATTTTTGATAAGATCTTGCAGAAGCTTCAAT
Organism: Nicotiana tabacum; assembly: GCF_000715075.1. Taxonomy (NCBI): domain Eukaryota; kingdom Viridiplantae; phylum Streptophyta; class Magnoliopsida; order Solanales; family Solanaceae; genus Nicotiana; species Nicotiana tabacum. The sequence goes on along the minus strand of NC_134082.1, from coordinate 99,806,851 downwards.
TTGAACTTATAGGCCTGAAATCTTTCATCTCCTCTGGTCCTACCTTCTTGGGGATAAGAGCAATGACATAAGCATTATATGTTTTTTTCCCAATTTCCTAATTCATACATTGAAGCGTTATTGATTTTGCACAGGAGGAAGAAGCGAACTCTGAAAATGTTGAGAAAAAAGAAGTTGAAGCTGTGGAGCAACAAGATGTTCCAGAAATGGAGAGTCCAATTGAGGACTATGATAGTGAAGATGATTCTTGGAGATGGAGTCAGTATAAGAGTGAAGTGTGAATATTCAGAGAGAAGGGTGCCAAAAAGAATTATGATATATACAGTGGTGGTGATAAAGAATTTTGCCATTTTGGTAATTACTCTATTTTCTAGGTTGGATAAGTTATTTGTTGTAGTAGGTTAACTTAACCTTCTTTATATTGTCACTGCGCATAATTTATACTCATATACGTATTAACTTTGATGGGTAAAGCTAAAATCCTCTCATATCCTGTGACCGCTGCTGAAGATTGAAACTCATTACTAAGTGAAGGAATAAAACTGGATTTAAAAAAATGGGGTTTTATGAGAAATTAAAAAGTGGAAAGAATGAAATAACAAAAGCATTCCTCTTATAGAAGTCTGTTGTCTTCACTTGTTTGATAGGACGAACTTCTCTATTTCTTTGTAACTAGTTCGCCAAAATTGGTTGCAAGTGTTCTTAGGTTACCCAAACAACAAAACTTATTTGCTATTTTCTGACTTTCACTTCTAGGTTGTTTTTCAGCATTAATGTTAACACTAATTTTGGTCAATTACAATTTTTTCTTTCGAGACTAAGAATCTATTATTGGTTCTTTCAGTACGAACCTTGCGGCAAAACGAAGTGAAGGTGGTTTATGATGTACCCTAATCGTTTCCTCCAATAAGAATTCCCAACTTTTTTCTAATCAAATAGTTAAGAATCAATTTATCAATTAATAAAAAATGTGTTGTTCTCTCATGATGATAAGTGAGGCCGGGATTGAATTGAGAAATTATGTTCCACAAATAGGTTAAAAAGCGGCAAAATATCAATCATGTTATAAATAATATTTTATTTATGATGAATGTCTATCTTTTAGAGGGATTTTAGAATTTGTTATTTTATGGCTAAATTACTTTTTCCCTATAAATAGAGCCGTTCTATTCTATTGTAACTCATCCCAAATCAATAAGAATTTTCTCTCTTCTTATTTTATACACGTTATCAGCACAAGACTCTAACCAATTGAGTAGAGGGCGATTGTTTTAATTTATAGATATACTGTTAATTAGTTGTCTAATGTTTGAGAAATTAGACCATCCGTGGAGAAAAAATATAGGAATTTGCGTGAGGCTCTTGCGTGAATGCATTGATATTCCTATACTATGCATCTGCTTTGGTCACCATGCTTTGGGATACGTGCACGATACTTTACTTGTACATAATATTGACCATAATGATTGTCAATTGTTCCATGAACTCACTCCAGGAATAAATTCTTGATTTAAGGTAAGTGTTTTACCTTATTTTTTTCTTTTAAATTCTTGAAATTCTATTTTTTTTTTTTGGTCAAAGGGATAATATATATTAAATAGTTAAAACAGCGGTGTTACACTACTTTGGCAGTTACTGGGGTACCTTATGGCCCCCAAGGATGCAAAGTTTTGCATAATTGTACTTATGTTACAACCCACAAAAGATCTAGGTAGTTCAGTTCCTAGGATGTCTGCCCAAAATACATCATTGGCAAACACCGGAGGAACTGCTAGAGAAACTGATTTGTTCAAAAAAAATTCCTTTGCCGCCTCCTTCGCCAACACATCAGCTACCCTGTTTTGCTCGAGATATGTGTGCCTCACCACCACGCTGCCCATCCTTTGAATCAACGATCTGCATTCACAAATTAAAGGGTCAAAAATTAGATTTCCATTTAACAACATATTGATTGTTTCTGCTGAATTAGTGTCTATTTCTAGTGGAACTAGGTTGTTTAGTTCCGCTAGTTGTAGACCTCTGATAAGGGCTTTGATTTCTGCCCTTATGTTTGTTGTTTGGGGGATGTTTTCCATGTATCCCAAAATTCAATTTCCATTATGATTTCTGAAAATTCCCCCAGCTCCCCCATTCCTGGGTTGCCCTTTGCTGCTCCATCGGTGTTAAATTTGTAGGAGCCTTTTGGTGGTGGAATCCATTTAAGCATGATTTGGTGGTTGAACTGGTTTTGTTTGTTATTATTAAGCACATGAAACTCAGTTGCCTTAGCAATTGTGTTGTTAGCATTGATGTTTTTTTTTTTGATTTTAAATACAAGCAAAGATAATAAATTTTCATTATAACTCTAATAGAGTTTGTAACCACCCGAAGTAGTAAAATTTCTATGTCTTGTCATGATCAAATTCACGTATGATTATGCGCACAAGAAGTAGAAACTCATCCCATTGAATTTGCTTTATTCTCGTTCCTTAAGAGAATGTGGTAGTAGTATGTAATAAGTCTAAAAGAAAATAAATTATTATTGTGAAGGTATCAATGGATGTGGACGTGAAAATATACAAAATTATAATCGCCATCGTTGTGATAATGAGAACAATAAGGATTCTCAAAATAATCCTTCACTCAGAGAAAGTAATATTTGTCATCAATTTGACATGAGATTTTGTAAAGAACATATGGATAATTATGGTACATTCATGATGTGAATGTAACAACATGTGATCTATGAATACATATTCATTCTTGGAAGAATATGAACATGCTAGTGGTAGTGAATATATCACACTCACCTCTAGAAGGAGGTTTACGATGAAATAAGAAAATAATTTCATTATTATGACATGAATGGACATTGATCACGTACCTATTATGATTATGATAAAATATTATGGCAGTGTGATTATTACAAGGAAAAAGTAATGGAAGCAGCATATCTTGCCTATAATGATTTTGACCATGACCTTAATGATATAACTTTCTCCTTGAAAGAGATATTTACCTTATGGATGTTGATGAATATGTGGTAGTACAAAATTAATTGAGAGCTCTGGAAGAGCCAAATACTAATTTAGAGAAATAAAATTGATTATCAATAAGGCATTGTGTTGTAGTAAATTTCAAAAAACCTTATTAAGTTTCTAAAATATTCGCGAAAGCGGTTGGTTATATTGAGACTATAAATAATGAGAAGATTTAACATCTTTATATTACTACAGCTCTAGCGGGTAATATGTATATGAAAACTACCGCTTTATTGCCTGATTTGTACTACACAAATAAAAAATATGGTAAAATTATATGACATGGTAAACTGGATGTTTATTAATATAAAAACCTATGTCATAGTAAACTGGGAGTTTAATTAACAATTGCACATGTTATGATGTAAACCTGAAGTTTACTGATACAAATATTTTTATCAGGCATGGCCTATTGAGCAATCTTAATTTAAGTATGATGTATAAAAATAAAAGAGAATTCGCATAAGTAAATATTAAAGAACTAGAAAGTTCTTTACGAATTCTCTTATGTGCTTGTTCTCATTAATTAATAGACCAACTAAAATTGGGATTGAATCCCATAAATGCTGGAAATATTAAAGGTAAATATGAGTCCATTCACCTGCCACGTATACCGCATAAAATGCATCTATGAGATGGTTATATGTACGATTATTATTAAGTCGCAACTTGGTGTTTGAGCAGGTAACTTGTTCAATAATTAATTTAGAGCATACTTTCTAGATTTTATATTCAAGACAGTTTATCTTAATAAGTTGGTTTACATTACAGTTGATTTAACAAAATAACTTATCGAGTACCTCTACTTAATAGCTAAACTATTGCTTATGAGAATAAAGTTATCTATAACAATTTGATATACGTTATATACGAAAGTATATTACATTCTCCCCTCATAAGTGGTTCAGGGCCAGGAACCAAATAACTTTATCTTATTATTACTAATGTGTGGTGTATATTTTGATTAACACCATGACGCACAAAGCTGTGTTTCCAAAGTTGTGGAATCAAGTTGGTTTTTCTAACATGAGGGGGAGATAGGATAAACAGTTGAGAAAAAGTTACGTGGAATGAATTATCATTTGTTCATCTAAATCCTCGAATAAGATAATATAAAACTGAAGTACATAAAACGATAATTCATCTGCAATATATTGCAAAGCATGTCAGAAGCATTTGCTGACCTAAAGAAAGTAACTATATTCTCACTGCAAATGCTCCTATTAGAGTAAGTCCATAAAGTCTTTGGTACGCTTAAAGAGACAAATTGGTTTCAAATAAAATTCTTGATAAAGAAGATGAGCAAATGATCGTAATAAGGAGGAAAGTGATATAGAAGATCACATGACATAACACTTCATAAAATTTCAAGAGAGGTTCAGGTTCCTGAAAATATGAATGAAAAGATCTCTATGTTATGTCTTTATGAAAAAAAAAGAGGCTGGAACCAATATAAAATGTTCGTCGACTACATCTATGATAACGCTAAATATATATGAGGATCTTAAGTCTGGAGAAACAATTCAAGTAGAATTGGTTGCAAATGAAGGACATGTAGTTTTGGACCTGCAGTACAAACACTTGAAAGTATAAAGTCAATGGTGTGTGCAATCATTTTTATCTATCTTATACCATGACATGAAAACTTGATATGCAACTAAAGTCTATTTATATGGCTTATATAACCTAACTTATATGATAATACCTGAAGGATTTTAATCGCTTAAAGCATATATAATTATTGGTCATGAAGTACCATATTCTAAGTGCAATTTGTGCGCATATGTATCTTGCTATAACTATTAGCATGATAATGTGATATCGAGAATTTTTATCTCTATGGAGATATTGAAAAGTCCATTCTACGATATCATATGAAGACATTATATATCTATCAAGAATGATGATTTCAAGGTGCAACATATTCATTTAAGTTTTTGTTTATTAAATCTTTACCCACGATCTTTTAAAGATGATGTACAAGATTGGAATGTGAAAGCTCAAAGATGTGAATTGATTGTCTCATCAGGGGGAGTGTATTGTACTCTTTTTTCCTTACAAGGTTTTGTCGCACTAGATTTCTTTGCAAGATTTAACGAGGCAATCAAAAGACATATTGTTAGATATGTGTACTCTTTTTCATTCACTTGAATTTGTTTCCACTGAATTTTATTTTAATTAAGGTTATAATGAGACACATTATCTATTGGATAGATATTCAAGAGAGAGTGTTATAAATAATATTTTATTTATGGTGAATGCCTATCTTTTAAAGAGGTTGTTATTTTTTGAATAATTAACCCATGTTGCCAACCTCCCAACCGTTTAAACTAAAAACAGCACATCAATGTATAATATATGCATAACTTATGCATTACATATGTATAATTATGTATGATCAATGTATAATCTATGTATATGGCTAGAAAAAGTAAATAGTGATTATGGACGGCTATTTGTGTAAAGATCTTTTATTATTTGTCTAAGTCACTTTTTGCCTATAAATAGGTTGTCACGTTTAAGTTCTTTACAGGTCCACACAATTACAGCACTGACTGCTTCTGATCTTTCTAGGGGCATATTTGGTACGACTTCTTTGATCACAACAACAATAACGTTACCAATATGAGCATATCGGCGATTGATAGCTCCTATGATTCGAATACACATCAATTCTCGAGCGCCGCTATTATCCGCTACATTTAAATGGGTCTGAGGTTGAATCATTTTTTAATCCGTTCTTCGAATGCAAAGGACGAAGAAAAAAAAAGAAATATTTTTGTCCAAAAAAAGAGACATGCGGTTTCGTTTCATATCTAAGAGCCCTTTCTGCATTTTTTTCTATTGCATTACGAACTTGTCACGACCCGTATTTCCCACCCTCGGGAGTCGTGATGGCGCTTACTAATGTGAGCTAGGCAAGCCAATTATTTGAACAAATTACTTCTTTATCCATTTTATACTCTTTAACAATTACAAAGCCAAAACGTGTAGACATCGGAAAATTTCAATTAGCGGAAGAAATGAAGTAAATTATCTGAATATATATATATATCTAATACAACTGTCTGAACCTCGACCACCCAGAACTGGTGTCACAGTACCACAAACAATCTAAGAATGCTACATACAAAGTCTGAAAATAAGCAATACATTGTTTCTGAATTAAGGAAATGAAATGGGAATAAGGGATATAGGGAGACGCCAGGGCCTGGGGACGCCTGCAGGTCTACCTTGGATCTCCGCGTGGACTGAAGGCAGCCACCCAATCTACGGTCCAAATGTTGCTGCTCCGGGATCTGCACATAGTGCATAGTGTAGTATCAGCACAACCGACCCCATGTGTTGGTAAGTGCCCAGCCTAACCTCGACGAAGTAGTGACGAGGCTAGGACCAAACTACCAACTAAACCTGTGCAATTCAACTATATACAACGGAAAAGAAGAACAGTAATATACAGTCAAGTATGGGAGGGGTAACATGTTGCGGGGGAACTATCAATTTAGAATAGAAAGACAACATGTAATTGAAAGAAACAACGTATCTCAGATATCAACAAAGAATCAGAAATCAATAAGTGCACAACATCACCCTTCGTGCTTTTACTCTCATCCTCACCAAAACAATCAAGTAATGAAAATGTCCACGGCATGACCCTTCGTGTTATTACTCTCGTTCTTACCATATAATCAATATAATCGGCACAGAATGGTACATCGTACGACACGACATCACCCTTCGTGCTTTACACTATTTCCTCACAAATCATACACGGCATCACCCTTCGTGCTTTAACACTCTCTCACTAAAACAATATACGGCATCACCCTTCGTGCTTTAACACTCTTCCTCACCCAAACAACAATCACAAACAATAGGGCAAAGGAATAAATGAAATTACAATAAGAATCCCGGCAGGGGAACAATAGTTCAACAATCAAGTCCCGACAAGGGAATAATCATCAAAAGAAGCATCAACATCCCGGCTAGGGAGATAACATCAAAAATAACAAATTCCCGGCAAGGGAGATAATATAATGATTCTCTTCTCTTTTTCACTTTTACTTCACAACTCGCTTCACAACTTTGAGCCAATACTCTAAAAGGTTCAATTTCCACTTATACTTTCACATTTCATTGTACAACTTGAGCCAACGCTCCTCAATATTCAAATGTCACAATTACTTCCACAAACTTTGCCCAATAATAGAAATCACCATCAAGGCATGAGTAATACAACGAAGCCATAATAATCACAATATAAGACTCACGGGCATGCTTGACATCAACGTATAGATACTCGTCACCATGCATATACGTCGTACTCGACAGATACCACATGTAAGCACGTGATTTTTGCCCTATGAAAGAATTACTCCCAAAAAATTCAAAATAAAATGATTTTTCTTGGTGTGCAATTTTGAGAATTTTTGTGATATTTTTGGATAATTATTTGTATTTGTCTGTGCATGTTTATTTGTTAAATTAATAAAAAATACAAAAATATGTCGCATTTTTGCATGTAGGATTTAATTCTACAATTGTTAGTAATTAAGTTTGTTTTACAAAAATTGAAAACTACAAAAATAGGCATCTTTTGCATTTTTAGCATTTAATGTCCAAATGTACAATTTTATGCTTAATTATTACTTAATTGTGCGTTAATTGTTATTGGGAGTTAATTTGCGCTTTTATAACTTAATAATTATTTAAGGATTTTAGAATTTAGTTTTAGAAAAATAAAAGAAGAAAAGAGAGCAAAAATATAAAGAAAATCGGAATTGGGCTCTTCTTCAAATTCAAGTCACAGGCCCAAAAAATTGCCCAACCATCCCCATGACCCGGTCCATCTCCACACGGGTCGACCCGGTCCGCCCCATAACCCCAATACCTAACCCCTCTTCATTTTTTTATTTTTTCCCCAAAAACAAAACAAAACAAAAAAAAACCAAACTCTAAAACTAAACTATCCGCCTCCCACCCTCTCTTTCTCTCCATTTTTTTTCTCCAAGCTTCCCCAAGCCCCCTCCAATGGCTGCCCATCCCCATCGTCTCCTCAACCCCGCGACTGCTTCTGCTTCGTCGCCTTCCTCCATTGAGCTCGTTTCTTTTGACGTTACTGCGTCTTCGTCGTCAACCCGTCGCCATGGTGCCATGGCTAAGCTCCATGCTGCTTCATCTCCTGCTTCGTCATCACCATGGTCGCCACTGCTTCGTCTTTGACCGCGAACAGCCCAAACAACCGTTGCTTCATTTCCTTCAAAAACAGGAGAACACCCTTGAGCTTCAAAAACAGCCATATCGCTGTCCGCCATGGCTGCTGTCGCTGCTGTTTCTTCCAGCTTCATCGACGATGCTCGTCGCTGCTGCTTCTCTTCCTTCTACCATGGCTGCGTCAAGCTCGTCGAGCAGTTTCTCCGCGTCCAGCTCCCTCGTCGCCTGCTGCTACTGCGTCATCGCTGCCATGGCTATGTCTTCTGCTTCACCTCCTTCAGTTGCTTCTTAGGATCGTCTCCGTTGTCGTTTGTTCGAGCTTTGGTTGGGGTCATCAAAACAGTCCATACATAGTTCGAGTTCGTCATTGGTCAGTCGTTGTTCGTCGTTTCGATCCGGTTAGTGGATTTTGAGTTTCACTTTTGTCCGTATTTTGTTTTTGATATTCTCAAATCTAAAATCGGTAAATATTTGTTTTGTTCGTGTTCATTGTTTTGTTAATTTTTCAGTTTATTCATGTAAAATTGTTAGTTTAATGTTGTTAGATTCAAATTGAAGTTTAATTAATTATTTCTTCAGTTTGTTTCATGTGTTGTTATGTATTTTTTCAGAAATTGTTAATGTTGGTTAAATCATTTGAATCCGTCATGTTTGTTGTTTAAAATAGAATTAATTCATGTTCATCTTTGTTTGAAGTTAGTTTGTAACCCCAGTGATTTAATGTGAGTTTTGGTTTTGGTTTTTGATTCGTTGATTTAGTTTGAATCATGTATTTTGTTGTTGATATTGTTGTCTCTTTGCTCATTCATTTTTGGTCTAAATGGTTAACTTGTTCACATTAATTTGATGTTGTTCAATTTGTGTTCATGTAATTTGTTGTTGAATTTGTTTAGAAATTGGTCATATTTGCTATATTTTGGTTGAGATCGATTAGGTGAATTGGTTATAGCTGATGGGGTAGTTTGGTAAATTGCAGTATGTTCAGGGGTAAAATGGTAATTGCAATAAAGTCGGAGGGGTAGTTTTGGAATTGAACATTTTGAATAATTCTTTATGTTAAGCATGGGGGACAAGATGTGTCACGACCCAAACTGAAGGGCCATGACTAGCACCCGACCACGCTTGCCGAGCACCAACGTACATTTCATCTAACCTTCATTATTATCTTTTAAGGCTGACGAGATCAATATAAATGGTAGACCTAGATCATGGACAACCAGCAATAAAATATGACGGCATGAACATACATAGCAGGGGATGACCAGACAATCAAGAAACTACGTATAAGGTATGAGCTACCTCGCTACTATGAAAGACTATACAACAAAAACTAGCCGACAAGGCATACCAAACTATACATGAGACGACACCTGTCTATGAGCCTCTAAAAGAACATAAGTGTTGCAACATAGCCGGAACAGGGCCCCGACATACCCATAATGTCTATAACAAAAATTGCATACCAAGACCAAGGCAAGTCCGGAGAAGGGATCTCGCCAATCACCGCTGAACAGGACAGTCTACTGTGGTGGGGGAGCTGCACCTGCCTGTCTATCAGGACCTGTAGCACGACATGCAGCGTCCACAAATAAAAGGACGTCAGTACGAATAAAGTACTGAGTATGTAAGGCAAGGAACCATAAATGCGATCAGTAATGTAAGCAAGGATAGAGAATATACAACCTGTAACATCTTAGTACCTCTGAGGGCTACTTACATGAAATGCATGATACATATGTATAAATACATAAACCTTTAAATCATTCGCCTCTGTGGGCATCATCATCATCATATCGTACCCGGCCATAATAGGCTCGGTAGAATCGTACCCGGCCACGTGGAGCTCGGTAAAACCCAACTGATCAGTGGTTGCACAATAGGTGTCGTACCCGGCCAACTATAGCGTGGCTCGGTAGAGTAAAATAGATACATATATATAATGCATGCTCGACTCATGGAATCACATTCTAAACCTTTCGGAGTGACGTAAGGTCGGTATCCTCTATACACGTTATTAGGACTAACTCTTCACTATGAACCTTATAAGATTTAGGAAGTACGAACAACATTGATAACATAAGAATAAGAGAAGTAACATTAACATCAATCGTTCCATAAGAGGGAAAACAATGTAAGTACTGCTAGCTTCTAAGAGTAGAGTATCTTGGAAGCTCGTTCATTACATTATGTACAATCGGAGTCGTGCAAAAGAAGGAAAGGGATAGCCTCACATACCTTATATATACTGCCCCAATCTCAAGCTATGCAATTGTCTAAACTCCTTAGTCTACAATAAGAGAAACGATACTATCGTTATCATTTAAGCGTCATAACTATTATGTATCGACCACAACCTATTTTACGATGAAACGGACAGCACCTCCCCTATATATATGACCTCACACCATTCAAAACAGTCACTAAACAGCCCAAACAACATCAATAATAAACATATTGAGCCTCCCAAAATAGTCCACACACAGCCTAATCACTCCATACATACGACGACCACCGTAGTCGTGTCAAACAACCTGGAAATGTTACGAATAACTATCAGCCCATAACCCTACATATATATGGTATTTCTACACACCCTTCCTCCTCCAAAACTCCACAATATAGTAGTAAAATACGCAGCCCAACAACAACACAAAACAGTCCACAAAACAATAACATTACTTCCAAGCCTTTCGACATATATAACACATGTGGATATGGGTTGTAACACCCTCCCCCCCTTAGGAACATTCGTCCTCGAATGTAAGGGTTTATGGGGAGTTTAAATCATCGTGGATTCCAATGGAAATTTCCGATCAATTTTCCCCTATAAAATGGTCACTAGCAAAACTTGCATGTAATTAAGCCCAACATATGGCTTCACAAGGCTACACAAAGCATTATGCGTATTTACATTATCTACATATCACCATTTTGTATTAAGGAGGAGTATTCTCAAATTATTGCTTACCTCATAGAGCCGTTTCTTCTTCCAATGTATCCTGTCTTCCACCAGCATCCTTGTTATCTTCATTCTGGAATAAGTAAGGGTATTTAGACTTCATCTCCTCTTCTGCTTCCCATGTCATTTCTTCCATATTTTTGTTCCTCCATAATACTTTGACGGAAGCTACATCTTTTGTTCTCAGCTTGCGGACTTGCCGATCTAATATCGCCACTGGCACTTCTTCATATGATAGGTCCTCTGTAACTTGTACATCTTTGATAGGGATGACTCGAGAAGGGTCTCCAATACATTTACTCAACATAGATACATGGAATACGGGGTGGACAAATTCCAATTCGGATGGCAATTCTAACTCATAAGAAACCTGTCTAATCCGTCGAAGAATTTTATACGGCCCGATATACCTTGGACTCAGCTTATCTTTCTTCCCAAAACGCATAATACCCTTCATTGGTGAGATCCTCAGGAAAACCCAATCACCAACCTCAAACTCTAGATCACGACGTCGGACATCAGAATAAGATTTTTGCCTGCTTTGTGCCGTCCTCAATCGCTCATGTATCACTTTCACCTTCTCAATAGCTTGGTGAATCAAATCTGGCCCATATAATTCTGTTTCACCGACTTCGAACCATCCAACTGGTGATCTACATCTCCTCCCGTATAGTGCCTCATATGGGGCCATTTTAATACTGGAATGGTAGCTATTGTTATAGGCGAATTCTATGAGTGGAAGATGATCATCCCAATTCCCCTTAAAATCTAGAACACATGCTCGTAGCATATCTTCCAGTGTCTGAATGGTACGTTCAGCCTGTCCATCAGTCTGCGGATGAAATGCAGTGCTGAGATTTACTTGTGTGCCTAAACCCTTCTGGAAAGACCTCCAAAAGTTAGCCGTAAATTGAGCTCCTCGGTCTGATATAATAGATATGAGAACACCATGAAGCCTAACAATCTCCTTGATATACAACTTTGCATAATCTTCAGCCGTGTAAGTTGTCTTCACTGGCAGAAAATGGGCACATTTTGTAAGTCGATCAATTATCACCCAGATGGAATCAAACTTATGATAAGAGCGAGGAAATCCAATAATGAAGTCCATATTAATCACCTCCCACTTCCAGGTCGGAATCTCTATATTTTGAAGCAATCCACCGGGTTTCTGATGTTCTATCTTTACTTGTTGACAATTGGGACACTTGGCTACAAATTCTGCAATAGACTTCTTCATATTATCCCACCAGTACTGCTCCTTGACATCATGATACATCTTTGTCGAGCCGGGATGGATGGAATATCGGGATTGATGAATCTCATTCATAATCTTCTCTCGCAACCCTGCCACATTAGGCACACACAATCGGCTCTGGTATCTCAGTGCCCCATCTTTTCCGATCCCAAAAGCCATACTTTTACACTGTTGAATGCTTTCTCTTAATCATACTAAGATAGGATCTTCATATTGTCGTGCTTTTACCTCGGCTACCAAAGATGATTCTGATGTATTCTGTACAGTAACACCTCCGTCATTAGAGTCTAACAATCTGATTCTCATATTGGCTAGCTGATGAAGCTCTTTAATCAACCCCCATCTACCTGCCTCAATATGTACTAAGCTTCCCATTGATTTACGGCTGAGAGCATCTGCCACAATATTGGCTTTACCGGGATGATACAATATCTCGACGTCGTAGTCTTTCAATAATTCAAGCCACCTATGCTGCCTCAAATTCAACTCTTTCTGCTTGAAGATGTATTGTAAACTCTTGTGATCTGTGTAGATGTCAACATGGACGCCGTATAAGTAGTGCCGCCATATCTTCAAAGCATATATTACTGCAGCCAATTCCAAATCATGGGTTGGATAATTCTTTTCATGCTTCTTCAATTGTCTTGATGCATAAGCAATCACATTCCCACGCTGCATCAATACGCACCCCAAACCTATACCTGAGGCATCACAATATACCACATAACCTTCTGTTCCTTCAAGAAGAGTGAGCACTGGTGCAGATGTCAATCGATTCTTCAACTCCTGAAAACTACGTTCACAAGTGTCAGACCACTGGAATTTGGTAGCTTTTTGTGTTAACTTAGTCAATGGTGATGATATAGAGGAAAATCCTTCTACAAACCGCCTATAATATCCTGCTAGCCCTAGGAAGCTGCGGACTTCTGATGGTGTTGTAGGTCTCGGCCAATTCTTTACTGCATCGATCTTCTGAATGTCGACACTAATACCCTCATCAGATATCACATGGACAAGGAATGCTACTGAGTTCAGCCAGAATTCACATTTGGAGAGCTTAGCATATAACTTACGATCCTGAAGCGTCTGTAATACTATCCGCAAGTGGTCCGCATGTTCCGCCTCCGAACGAGAATACACTAGAATGTCATCAATGAATACAATTACGAACACATCAAGATAGGGCCTGAATATAGTATTCATGAGATCCATAAAAGCTGCCGGGGCATTTGTTAGCCCGAACGACATCACCAAGAACTCAAAGTGCCCATATCTTGTTCGGAAGGCCGTCTTTGGAATATCCTTCTCCCTAACCCTCACCTGATGATACCCTGAACGTAAATCAATCTTAGAGAAATACTTGGCACCCTGGAGTTGGTCAAACAGGTCATCAATTCTTGGAAGTGGATACTTGTTCTTTATAGTAGACTTATTCAACTGTCGATAGTCGATACACATCCATAACGACCCATCTTTCTTCCGCACGAATAGGACTGGTGCACCCCAAGGTGAAGTGCTAGGCCTAATAAAGCCCTTATCCACCAAGTCCTTCAACTGCACCTTCAACTCTCGCAACTCTGCCGGGGCCATTCTGTATGGAGGAATAGAGATCGGTTGAGTGTCAGGCAACACATCAATGCTAAACTCAATCTCCCTTTCAGAAGGAAGGCCCGGGAGTTCATCTGGGAAAACATCTGGGAATTCGTTGACCACAGGGATTGATTGTAAAGTAGGCGGTTTCGCCTCCGCATCCCTAACGCGAACGAGATGATAAATGTAACCTTTTGAGATCATTTTCCTTGCCTTAAGATAGGAAATAAACCTACCTTTCGGTGTAGCAATGTTCCCTTTCCATTCAATGACGGGTTCACCCGGAAATTGGAACCTAACCATCTTCGTACGACAGTCAACATTTGCATAGCATGAGGCCAACCAGTCCATTCCCATTATCACATCAAAATCAACCATTTCTAACTCAAATAAATTTGCCGAGGTTTGACGACTACAAATCATCACAGTGCAACCTCTATATACCCTTCTAGCAATCACAGAATCTCCTATCGGAGTAGATACCGCGAGGGGTTTACTTATCAATTCAGGTTCAATGCCAAACTTATTAGCCACAAAGGGTGTAACATATGATAATGTAGATCCCGGATCAATCAACGCATATACATCATAAGAAAACACAGATATAATACCTGTAACAACATCTGGAGACGACTCAAGATCCTGTCGACCTACTAGAGCATAGGTTCGATTTTGAGCACCACTCGAACTCGGCACTGCACCTCTACCCCTACCATGACCTGTCGACTGCTGAAAACCCCGTGCTGGAGGTCGAACTGATGAGGAAGAACCAGACACAGATCCAGTCGGCTGAGCCATACCATCACCTTCTCTATTAGGAAAATCCCGCATCATATGGCCAGGCTGCCCGCACGAATAGCATGCATCAGAACCTCGACGACACAGTCCAAAGTAGGCCTTGCCGCACTGATCACAATGTGGTGTTGGGGGTCTCATCTGACTAGTATCCCTGTGATGTTGCGAGCCAGATGCCCGCGAACTCTGACCTGGACCAGAATAGGATCGATCATATCGAGGCCTCTGAAACTGTGGAGGAGCACTAGCTACAGGTGGCGCCGAACTCCTCAAAAACTGTGGCCTGATGCGGCCTCTGAAGTCATCAGAATACCCTGCAAATCTCGTCCTCTTATGCTGGCCTCTATCCTGCTCCCTAACTGCCCTCTGCTGGCGTTTACGATCCTCTAGGGTCTGGGCATAAGCTTGAATACGGGAAATATCCATGCCCTCCACCAAGGAGGCTGTCGTACACTCATTTATTAGATGTGGTCCCAACCCATTCACGAACATATGCACCCTATCACTCATCTCGGCCACCATATGGGGAGCATACCTTGCCAAAGAATCAAACTGCATACTGTACTCTCGCACACTCATATTACCTTGTCTAAGGTTCAAGAACTTATCAGCTCTAGCTCGTCGTATCTCAACTGGCAAGTAGTGACGAAGAAAGGCCTCAGAAAATTCCTTCCACACAGCTGGAGGAGGGTTCGGACCCCTGGATCTCTCCCAACTATCATACCAGAGAACCGCTAAATCCCGTAACCGATAAGAAGCCAACTCTACTGCCTCTGTATCACTAACATGCATAACCCGAAGTGTACGATGAACCTGGTCAATAAAAGTCTGTGGGTCCTCCTTGGGGTCTGATCCGGTAAACACTGGAGGGTCTAAATTAATAAAATCACTAACTCTTGTACTAACTGGTTTCTCAGCAACACCTGTATTCTGCCTCTGAGCCTGAGCAGCTACCAAGCTAGTCAATAACTGCAAAGCACTCCGCATATCCTGGTCTGGAGTGCTAGACGGAGGAACTGGAGGTGCTGGGTGCCTTCTAATATCCTTTGGAGGAGATGGAGTAGATGAGGTATGAGAGGGCATCTCACTTTGAGCCTCACTTTGTCCTGCTCTAACTTGGGGCACCTGACTGGTACCCTCTCCCGCTGCTGTATCAAGCCGTCTACTAATCGTTTGCTTCCTAGTCGAAGGCATCACTGAAAAAAACAAGGTGAATATTAGAGACGAACACTTACGACTCAACTCTACGCACGATCTAGATTCAGGAAGAAGGTAACAACCCTAGATGTCATGTAGCCTCCTGATTATAAATGTGGCGCGCTACACATCCATAATCAAGACTCTACTAGACACGGCTCATAGACAACCCCTAGGACAGACTTGCTCTGATACCAAGTTTGTCACGACCCAAACTGAAGGGCCATGACAAGCACCCGACCACACTTGCCGAGCACCAACGTACATTTCATCTAACCTTCATTATTATCTTTTAAGGCTGACGAGATCAATATAAATGGTAGACCTAGATCATGGACAACCAGCAATAAAATATGACGGCATGAACATACATAGCATTGGATGACCAGACAATCAAGAAACTACGTATAAGGTATGAGCTACCTCGCTACTATGAAAGACTATACAACAAAAACTAGCCGACAAGGCATACCAAACTATACATGAGACGACACCTGTCTATGAGCCTCTAAAAGAACATAAGTGTTGCAACATAGCCGGAACAGGGCCCCGACATACCCATAATGTCTATAACAAAAATTGCATACCAATACCAAGGCAAGTCCGGAGAAGGGATCTCGCCAATCACCGCTGAACTGGACAGTCTACTGTGGTGGGGGAGTTGCACCTGCCTGTCTATCAGGACCTGTAGCACGACATGCAGCGTCCACAAATAAAAGGACGTCAGTACGAATAAAGTACTGAGTATGTAAGGCAAGGAACCATAAATGCGATCAGTAATGTAAGCAAGGATAGAGAATATACAACCTGTAACATCTTAGTACCTCTGAGGGCTACTTACATGAAATACATGATACATATGTATAAATACATAAACCTTTAAAGCATTCGCCTCTGTGGGCATCATCATCATCATATCGTACCCGGCCATAATAGGCTCGGTAGAATCGTACCCGGCCACGTGGATCTCGGTAAAACCCAACTGATCAGTGGTTGCACAATAGGTGCCGTAACCCGGCCAACTATAGTGTGGCTCAGTAGAGTAAAATAGATACATATATATAATGCATGCTCGACTCATGGAATCACATTCTAAACCTTTCGGAGTGACGTAAGGTCGGTATCCTCTATACATGTTATTAGGACTAACTCTTCACTATGAACCTTATAAGATTTAGGAAGTACCAACAACATTGATAACAGAAGAATAAGAGAATTAACATTAACATCAATCGTTCCATAAGAGGGAAAACAATATAAGTACTGCTAGCTTCTAAGAGTAGAGTATCTTGGAAGCTCGTTCATTACATTATGTACAATCGGAGTCGTGCAAAAGAAGGAAAGGGATAGCCTCACATACCTTGTATATACTGCCCCAATCTCAAGCTATGCAATTGTCTAAACTCCTTAGTCTACAATAAGAGAAACGATACTATCGTTATCATTTAAGCGTCATAACTATTATGTATCGACCACAACCTATTTTACGATGAAACGGACAACACCTCCCCTATATATATGACCTCACACCATTCAAAACAGTCACCAAACAGCCCAAACAACATCAATAATAAACATATTGAGCCTCCCAAAATAGTCCACACACAGCCTAATCACTCCATACATACGACGACCACCGTAGTCGTGTCAAACAACCTGGAAATGTTACGAATAACTGTCAGCCCATAACCCTACATATATATGGTATTTCTCCACACCCTTCCTCCTCCAAAACTCCACAATATAGTAGTAAAATACGCAGCCCAACAACAACACAAAACAGTCCACAAAACAATAACATTACTTCCAAGCCTTTCGACATATATTTCACAAGTTCTAGCTTCAATGGCTTAGCTGCAACTTGGATAATCTTAAATACATATAGAGTAAGAGGTTCCTTACCTTTATACAGAAAGAACAACTCCAATTTGACCTTAAATTTCCATGAAATATCCCTCCAATGCTGCCACAACAACAAAAAGGCGAAACTAGAGATCAATTAGTGTTTTTCGGCACTAGAATCACTTTAGAAGGCTTGAAATCACCTAGGATTGATATTAAGAACATGAGGGAGTATTTACAGAACATAAACCCTTTAAAACAACCTCCCACACGAGCTGAAACAACACAAAAATGAGCAACAACAAGAAGAACAAGAGACTTACTAGCGCCACGGAATTCCCGACACTTGATTTGTGTTGTTTGCCCTTTTTGGGTCTTGAATCTTGAGAGAACCTTGAGAGGATGTTCCTAGGGTTCTAAGGTCTGAAAATAGTGAAAAGAAATGACTTAAAACGGGTTGGAGTCATCCTATATAGGTCCAAATATCTTAAACCGACTTAGTGGGCCCCATAGAGAGGTGCTTGGCGCAGTCTCGCGAAAATGCAAATATTTCTCCGAGATCGTATCGATGAACGGTTTAATGCGTTGGAAACTAGACTCCTAGATCTTTAATTTGGTTGGTAGATCACCCCGTAATTCTTTGTAAATTATGAGAAAAGATTAGAAACATTTGACCCAATGTTTAAGTAAAATTATGAACCTAAGTTGCGACAACTTATGTCGACTTTTGTTTCATAACTCGTTTGACTTCAAGACTTATGATACGGATATTATATGATTAAAATACCTTAATAAATGACCTCTTGAGTGTATTAAGCACCGCTAGATTACCTGAAAATACGAGTTACAACATCCTTGATTCGTTTAACTTCTAATACTGGTTAATCACCCATGTACACTCTTGTATCACTTAAGACCAATAGGATTGACTTCTTATCATCTAAAAGATAATTCCTTCTTGGATTTATGTTAACTAATATATGGCATGAACTAACACATGTGGATATGGGTTGTAACAAGATTAATGGTGTCCCAAGTCACCGGTTGAATCCCGGGGGACAAGACATAATGTAGTGGGGGGAATATTGTAATTGTTTATGTTAGGCATGGGGGACAAGATGTAATGGGTTGGGTTTGATATATTTATTTAATGTAGTGGGGGACAAAGCATGTAGGCATGGGGGACAAGGGTTTAAAATAAAGAAAACATTAATTAGTGGGGACAAAGCATGCAATTAAAAGAATATTTCGGGTTGGGGATTCAAGACAAGAGTCTTGTTATAAATAAGAGTCATTTGACACATTCTAAAGGAGGACTTTTACACTTGAGCTTTAAGACTTGAGAAAGGAAGACTTAGACTTGAACTTGGAAGATTTTTTTTGAGGATTATTTTTGAGAGAGGAATACATTCTGAAAATCTAAGAGAGTGTTGGAGAGTTTAAAAGAGAAAAAAAAAACAAAGTGAGAAACGTGTTTTAGTTTTCAAGTTTAATACACGCGTGGGTTGTTGCTGTTTAGTTTGTTTACAAACTTTTGGGTTTGTTCTATTGAGTTGTTCGGTTTTTCTTCAAAGTTTTCTGGGCCTTGAATCTAGTTCGAATTGCTGCTGTTGGGTTGTTGTTGCGTTGCTGTGTTATTACCGTTGCTGACTCCTACTTCTCTTCTTCTTGTATTGCCATTTCCAGGTACACATCTGTACACTTTTGGCTTGAGGCGAAATGAAATATTGACCAGGCTTTGTTCCTGTTGAATTCCTCCTGTTTAGATTTGTGTTTGAATAGAATTTTTTCTTTCTTTGTATAAAAATGTAGTTGATTGATTAATGAATAATGGGGTCGCATGTATAATAACTCCTTCATCTAATAATGTTAGTTTAAATTAATCAAAGAATAGTTAATCTGTTTTGATATTATTGTGTGTCAATCTCATGTTCTAGTGTTATTAAATAATAGAATATAGAACGAAAGCAATCTCTCTTTGTACAAACTCGATTGCAGTTTTCCATTTGCATTAGCCGTAAACTAATAACTAATAAGTTACGTCTTTTTCAGCATGTAATTAATTGAGGGATTTTCTTTTATTTTAGAGACGAACTTAATAGAAAAAATGTAGTCACTATAGGTTCATCCTTTTAAATAAAATGAGACGAGCCTCGCCAAATAAAACGCACAGATTGCGGGGCCCTCAATAAATGTACATTTAATCACTTAGACTTCGGGAGGAGCCGTTTAGCAAACTTCACGGATGTCCCCAAATAGTAAATACGCTAATCGCTTTAGGCGCGATTTAATTAATCTTACCTTCTTAAACTCGGGTGCGCATTTCATGCGACCCAAATCCAAATCCCAAAACATTGAATAAAACTGTGTTCCGGATTGCGGGTGCATTTCATGTGACGCAATCCAAAGACATGTTTTTAAACGATGTTCACATTCTTTTAAAAATATAATAATAAAAGCGGTAAAGAGTTCAAATTTGCACATAAGTTCATATTTGTATAAAATTAGATAATCAAGCCGAATATGACAGTTGACCGACCGTGCTAGAACCACAGAACTCGGGAATGCCTAACACCTTCTCCCGGGTTAACAGAATTCCTTATCCGGATTTCTGGTACGCAGACTGTAATATGGAGTCATTCTTTTCCTCGATTCGGGATTAAATTGGTGACTTGGGACACCCTAAATCTCCCAAGTGGCGACTCTGAAATAAATAAACAAATCCCGTTTCGATTGTCCTTTAATTGGAAAAAACTCCTTCACCCCTCGCAGGGCGGAAAAAGGAGGTGTGACACCACATAGCAAATAAGACTCGACTCCTAATCCCTCAAGCTAAGGTTAGACCAAACACTTACCTTGATGCCACGAACACAATTCAAGTCTCTACTATCGCTTTACCTCTTGATTCCACTACCAATTCGCTCGTATCCAGTCAAGTTACTTAATTACATCAATAAATGCTAAAGGAATCAATTCTAATGCATGAAAATGAGTTTTCCAAAGTTTTACCCAAAAATCAAAAATCGCCCCGGGCCCACATGGTCAAAACCCGAGGTTCGAACCAAAACCCGATTACCCATTCTCCCCACGAACCCAAATATATAATTTATTTTGAAATCGGACCTCAAATCGAGGTCCAAATCCTCAATTTTTGAAAAATCTAGGTTCTACCCAAAACACCCAATTTCCCCCATGAAAATCTTTGATTTTGAGTTGAAATCATGTGAAAAGATGTTAATGATTGAAGAAAATGAGTTAAAATTGACTTACAATCGATTTGGAAGAAGAGTTGTCTTTGAAAAATCGCCCAAGAGTGTTTTGGTTTTGAAAGAGTGTGAAAAATGAAAGATTTTCGGCTAAGTTATAAAATTGCAGGTTGCAGATATGGGAATTGTGACTAGGGTTCGCAATTGCGAATCCAAACTTCTTCTAAGTTCGCATTTGCGAAAATGGGCTTGCATTTGCGATCTGGGAAATGCGACCAACATGTCGCATTTGCTACGACTGGCTAAGAGGGGAGGCATCGCATTTGCGATAGATTTCCTCACATTTGCGAGCCAGGCTTCGCAAATGCGAAGCCTGGAATGCAACAGCTGAAAGTGTGCAATTCCTCAAGTCCAAAATTCACTCCGTGGCCTATCCAAAACTCACCCGAGCCCTCGGGGATCCAAACCAAACATGCACACCAACCTAAAAATATCACACGGACTCGCTCGCGCATTCAAATTATTAAAATAACATCAACAACTATGAATTTAGCATCAAAATCATGAAATTTCTCAAGAATTTCAAATTTTCCATTTTTCTCAAAAATGATCCGATTCACGTCGTTTCAAGTCCGTTTCTTACCAAACTTCACAGACTTATCTTAAATCACATATAAGACCTGTACCAGGTGCCGGAACCAAAATACGGGCCCAATACCATCAAGTTTTAAATACTTTTCATTTCCAAGACTCATCAACAATTTCAGAAAATAATTTTCTTTAAAAATTCATTTCTCGGGCTTGGGACCTTGGAATTCGATTCCGGGCATACGGCCAAGTCCCATATTTTCCTACGGACCCTCCGGGACCGTCCAATAATAGGTCCGGGTCCGTTTACCCAAAATGTTGACCGAAGTCAACTTAAACTCATTTTAAATGCAAAATTCATCATTTTTCACATATTTTTACAAAATGGCTTTTCGCATACGCACCCGGATTGTGCACGCAAATCGAGGTAATGTCGAAAGAGGTTTTTAAGGCCTCGGAACGCATAATCCACTTTTAAAACAAGTGATGACCCTTTGGGTCATCACAGAAATAATAAATTAAGTTCGTGTAGGCATTTTGGATGCTGCTAGTGAAATAGCCCTTCTGGTTATATTTTCTGTTACTCCACCTATTTGGTTTAACAACAGTTACCCAATATTCAGGGGATCTTTTTTCCTAAACCCATACGTGTTTCTGTCGGTGTTAGTGTAACTGGTTTGTCTGGAAATATACGTACCCATATTTTTCCACCATGACGTGCATTTCGTGTCATTGCTCGTCGACCTGCTTCTATTTATCTAGATGTAATCCAAGCAGGTTCAAGTGCCTAAAGAGCATATTTACCAAAAGAATTATGATTACCTTGATGAGATATTCCCTTCATTCTTTCTCTATGTTATTTACGGAGTCTGGTTCTTTTGGGGTTATAGTTGATGCTTGTTTCGGAATTCCATCTCTACTACAGAACCGGACGTGAGAGTTTCTTCTCATCCAGCTCCTCGCGAATAAAAGGATTCAAAAAAAATTAATTTGAATTAAGTATTCTATTATAATTCATCTCAAATCAATAAAAATTCTCTCCCTACTACAATACATCTTCTTTCTTTTATTGTTTTATAACAATTCAATCTTTTTACAACTTTTGTTTGAAAAGCATCCAAGTCACCAACAAATTTTGATATACAATATTTTTACATAAAAGTATTTCCACCAAAAAAGAGAAATACATGTCCAACTTTTAGAGGGTGTTTGGTTAAGCTTATAAGGTGACCAAACTAGCTTATAAGCATTTTTTAGCTTATCTACGTGTTTAGGAAACGTCAAAAGTGCTTATAAGCCAAAATAAGTCATAAGTCATAAGTTGGTCACCCCTAAGTTATGATTTATGACTTATAAGCACCTTTGGTTTGACCAATAATTTTACTATTTTATCCTAATATTTTATTATAATCCTTAAAATACTCTAAAACAAAAACCTAAAATCTACCGTTCTTCACAATTCATTCACTCACCATTTTTTCAACCCCTTGACTTCCTCTACCGTCTAAGAACAATCAGATTGGCAATTGGCACCATTTATGGTAGAAAGTTTCTTTTACTTTCTTAAATTATTTGCTAAGTTTTTTTGCATCTTGTTATATAATTAGAGATCTGGGTATATTCCTAATTATTTCTCAATCTCTTGAAAAAGAAATAAGAAGCATTGTGTTTTAAAAGGGGAAAACGTTAATATTATTCAATAACATATGTTGCGCAGATTCGAAATTTCTCTCGTTCTTTATATTCAAATATGAACCTAACGATTATTCTTTATTCTATTCCTTATAATGTAATGAATTTTGTTCAAATTAATAATTGTTTTATTTTAGCTTATGATTGTATTTTAGCTTATCACAATATAATTTTATTAAAAATAATGTTATCTAATAAATTTTGCATGAATATTAAACTGAAACATAAATTATATTTGTTTTTGAATCATTCGGGAATTGAAAATCATGTAATAAACAACTTAAGGGTATTTAAGTCATTTTAATCGGAAAAATGCTTTTCAACTTTTTTTCACCAAACACTTCTGCTGCTTAATATCAGTTTCATCCAAATACGTAATTACTTATTTAATAAATCAACTCCAGCATTAAAAAAGGCTTAAAAAAGCCAACCCACACGGGCTCTTAAACTAGAATTCAAACAATTACGTACTCTCATTGGTTGATTCATATAATAATGCAACTTTGGACCAGCCACACGAATTTATGACCAAAACTATACGGGTCCGGAGTTAACCCGAACAACTCCCAAATTCCCTCTCTTCTCAAAAACCCCCCATTTAAATTGCCCTAATTAAGCCCCCGGAATTAACTAACTCTCCATTCTTCTCCGGCAGTTCACCGGTATAGAAACCCTCGGCCACCCCCCGACGGAAAACCATTCGCTTCTCTTTCCAAACGAAAATCCTTCACCCTGTGGAGAACCAACAGGTAAAGAAAAAATCGACCGTTATTGTTGTCAATGAGTCGACTCGGATAACTCGGACGAGTCGTACTCTGCTGAATCACTGAAACCTTAAGTGAACTCATAATGTTTATTTTGTTTAATATTGATGAGTTTGTAGCTTACTTGGTTTTGCTTCTTTTAAAAAGGTTGGAAGCTGAGCTGAAACTTGATAAAGAGTAGAAAAGAGAGAATTTTTGTATGGAGAATGAGCTGAGTTGAGAATGAGTAGACTCTCATTTAGGCCGCGTCCACTTGACATTCACAAGAAGTTGCCAATTTTAAAATCTATCAAGGATTTTGAGGATGATGATGGCCAGACTAATACGCGAAACCTTATTCTTCGTCTCGCTGCTGAAGCCACAGAAAATGAGGTTTTTGAGCTTAATTCTTGTAGTTTTATGCTTCATTGCCTGAATGTTTGATTGGATGGATTATATGTATTGTAAATTTATATATATATATATATATATATATATATATTAATTTTGCATGCATGAATTGTTCATAATTAAGTGTTCAGTTTAACTAACTCTCACTAACATTTTATATTTTAAGAGTTTAAGTTCTACTTACGCAATCAGGTGACTTAAAAGTAATTGCAGGTAATTGTATTTAATAGCATTGGTTGGTAACCTATTGGTAAATTGCGTGTTAATACCTGTTATGACCTGTTATAATAGGTTAAATTATATTGATTGCGTATAAAAATTATTGCACATCCAGTGCATATAACTCCAATCCACATCTTAAACCCCTTGTTTCATATTAACTGTCCCAAGTTGTCTTTGAAGGTTAGACCATTGAAATTTTCATAATGTACTTGGTCTTAATCACGACGCACAGTAAGTATGAGAATTTGGGTATTGCTGTTCTGGTGAATTGTGTCCGTAGCTAAGCTTATTATGTTGGAAACAATTTATTGTTTTATATTAACTGTCCCAAGTTGTCTTTGAAGGTTAGACCATCGAAATTTTCATAATGTACTTGGTCTTAATCATGATGCACAGTAAGTATGATAATTTGGGTATTGCTGTTCTGGTGAATTGTGTCCGTAGCTAAGCTTATTATGTTGGAAATAATTTATTGTTTAGGTACCACAAACTTCTAGCAAGAAGTTGGCTCCTGAAATACCTACTCCTGAATCTGTGATTGTGGATACATATGAAAGAGATTATTCACCCACTTTTGCTCAGCCGACATCATATATACATGCTAGAGGAGGTACGTGCGTAGGTGTACTGGAGGGTACACTCGTTTTACATCTGAGTTGCTAGAAAATATTGATACTTTGTTAAATTTACTGTAGCTCGGGCTGAGATTGGAGAATTTGTTGAGTATGATCTTGACAATGAGGATGAAGACTGGCTTCAAGAGTTCAACAGAGAAAGAAAGGTTCTTGCAGCCGAAAAGTAAAGATTTTAAACCATGCTTCTTTGTACCTATTCTATTACATTTAAATACACACACACACACACACATGTAAATAGCTTCCTTCAACACACGTACCATCTATTTCTTCCTTATGGTTGGTCCATCCTTTATTTTTTGTTTCAATTGAGTGCGAATTCTTCTCTGTTTAATCTTGTCATGTCTCCTGCCACCGCAAGTTGGATATGTTTTCATTCACAGACAGTAATTAAATCTGGTACTTGTGAGCATATGTTAGAAGAACAAAAGTAAGAGATGCTAAAATCTATCTCAGGATAATGGATTTTTTCTTTGGAATATACATTATAGCTGTAATTTATAGGCAAGCATCACACTATGGCCAATGCACCAGAGAGCTTAGCTTACCCAGCGGTCCAGGTATAAGGAAGAGAGAATAAGGTGGGCAGAAGCAATTTTGTAGTCATAGCACAGTGCCTTAAGCTATACACTTAACTAATTAGCTAAACCATAAAGGGACTAGGAACGTCCATGCTTATAGTGAAAGAAAACCACCAAGTGAAGGATAAGCTCAAATTATGGTGTTTCACAAAGAGGGTCTTTTTTTTTTTTCATAAATAAAATTCGTTTCGTTATTATATCAACTGTGAGAACGTGCTTTGACTGTGCAAACTGACATTAGCTTTGAAGTGCTCCAAGCAAATCTTGTGGCATCTTGACCAGGCTCTAGAGAGACAAAGCCAGCAAAGCCACTTATGACATTGGGACTGTGATGGTGGATTTGATGTTAAAGTCAAAACTTATAAACCTGGGGCTCTTCAGACCTTCCTTGACCTTCCATTGATGTCAGAGTCGGATTTCATTATTTTGTCTGTTAGTCCTATTCTGGCATGTTGGTTGCCACATGGAAGAAACTACTTCCTTTTGTGTTGAAGTTGCAAAAGTTGTATGGCATTACCTTTCTTCCTAGACACATCAAGCATATACACTTACTTTCCTTCTAGTATATCCTTCCATACCATAAGCCAAGTACTAGACCCAATTTTTCTTCCTAGAGCTAGCATGTCTGTTGCTCTCCGACTCATTGACACAGCCTTTTCCTTCTCCCTCAAGTTGCTTTCAGTCCCTTTAATCATTCTCATCTTATTCTGTATTTAGCTTCAGGTTTCTGATGCTTTCATCCCTGGAAAGATTGTAAATTGTCTATGCTCTATGCATTTCGTTCAGTTCTTTTCTCTTTCAATATTATATGCCTTATTCATGACTTGAATTTTGTTTATTGATCACAGTCAATGAATCACTTCTGTTTCCTGATACAGGTTGGAGACTATCCTGTACAAACTAGAAGTTTTAGATCACAAAGCCCGAGAAAGAGCCGGAGTTATAGCAACTACTCTTGGCTCTCCAGTTCCTGTGCTTCTAAGTTTTGATGCTGCTGTTGAGGTGAAAACTAATTCTTCTTGTTAGTCCATTAATTTTGCAGGTTTGACTTTGGCGTGTTGCTTTGTTATTTAAAGAGTCTACTTTGTAGTTTTCTGATATTGTTTGCTCTAATAAGAACTTTATATGTTTGTAGTTATCTGTGGACCTACTGTAGAATTCATGTTCATTGTTTTAGCTAACTCCTATACTAATTTGCATGACTGTTACAAGCTACTTAAAAGCTAAAAAATCTTCCATCATTATACGAACAACTAGAGCCATTTCCTGCTATTTTAATCCTTTTAGCTTTTGCATTCTCTTTTTGAACAATTAATCCGAAAATATACATGTTTCTTAATTGGGATTACGGGGGTGTTTTCAATGATCGTCATGATTAATCTGCTTCTAATGCGCAGTAACGTCCCTGTTCTTTTTTTCTTTCTTTCTTTTTATTTACATTCTTTAAAAGAATGTTTTACGAAAGTAGATGGCCTTAGGATGCACTGAGATTATTAGACATATAGCAGGATCAACTGGCGGATGAGTATTTTTGTGTAGCTTTTGGTCTTTGACGTCAAAGGATGATTTCAATTAGCTCAAAGAGTTTCATTTCTTAAATGTAACGGTTACATGGACTCTTTTCTCTATTTGTTGTATTTATTTGTTAAATTTATGAGAAAACGAATATTTGTTGCGCAGAGGATAGCTACATTTCAAAGTCTGCATTAATGATCTGTGCAAATTAACACCTATTAGTGTCAACTTAAGAAGCTGGAATTTTTATTTTTTTGTTTTTCTTTATTTTTTTTTATTTTAAATTTTATGAATAAGAAAGCTGGGATAATTCATCATTGTGGATTTAAGCTTTAACTTTTGATTGCATTTGGATCATTATAGTCGGACAATACTGCTTAGTCTCCTCCATTCTGATTAAAAATGCTGTCTCCTATTTGTCGAAACTTTTTGGTACTAGAGATCTGGTGAGTAGTGACCAATGATATTGACATGTAAAGTAAAATACTTACATGTTTAACAGTTTAAGTCAGATATCATGCTCTAGTATATATTTAATCTGTTCGGCAGAAAAAAGAGAAACTTGTTAGATGTTCAATAATTGATTTTTCACTGAAAATGCGTAAGTTCTGCAATTTATGTCGATTTATAAGATATGTGGATTCTGTATCTTCGTCGCTGACCTTGGAAAATATGTTTGTTTCTTCAGTATCAACAGCATAACTTGTACATGAATTTTCTGCTTTTGGATAGTCCTATTCTTAGCTGTTATGAATTATTTCCTTTATGAGATTATTTTGCTTCTCTGGATCTATTGCAGTCTAGTATTCTTACTTATTCATCTTTTTTTCCTTTTTTTTGTTGAGAAATTCAGGCCTTGCAATCTTTGTCTATTAAATATGGAGTGTTCCAGTCTATTTATAATTACTGGAAGGATAAGGTATACATTTCTCTCCACTTTACAGTTGTAGAATTTTGGTGAACACAATGTTCATCAAAAGAAAAATCTGTTTATATGCACAAAGTCTGATATATGCAAAAAGTTCGTATTCTACTGAATAAGCATGTTTTCCTGTTATTCTCTTACAGATTACTTCTCTTGTAAGATCTGAGGTCATTTCTTAATGTTAGATGCTTCAGTCTATAGGTGCTAAATCAAATGTAACCTTTTATGGGGCAAAAGTTTGAATGATGGGTGGGATGCCTGCAACTATTTTATTTTGATGTTTATTAGCAGATGTGACTTCTGATGAGGAACTTGTTGAAGGTTGTGGAATTGCTGATTTTGATAGAAGACTCTGTTGCTGGATTTGTAGTCAAAGAATCTGAGTCTTTTCATTTACACCTTGTGACCTTGTTCTTTTGTCCTCTATTCTGAAGAAGTTTGTGTTTTCTTAATTGGAAAATAGTTTGAGGATGTATTATGAGCATCCTATCGTATGCGTTCCATAAGTTTGTGTATTTTGCAGAGATAAAGAGATTAATTGGAAATGGATTTGAGAATGGGTTAAAAGCATCTTGTTGCATCTCCGCAAATGTTTATGCGGAGTAAA
Source organism: Nicotiana tabacum (assembly GCF_000715075.1). NCBI lineage: Eukaryota > Viridiplantae > Streptophyta > Magnoliopsida > Solanales > Solanaceae > Nicotiana > Nicotiana tabacum. Next base: position 99,777,851 of record NC_134082.1, on the reverse strand, counting down.
ACATGAAAATTTGTCCTCTAACTTGTATGTTCTAGTCTTTAATCAGAAATTCTGGAACACATTGATTGATTTTGATGTATCCTATTTAATATGAAAGCTCCAAATGCCTGACTACTAGTGCCTTTGGTGTTTGCTTTTTATCAGCGTTAATGGTGTCCATTTATATGTGGTTTTAAAGATGAATCCTCATGTATCCTTCTCTTTTTATTGGGAATCTCTGTTTCTTTTCTATCAGCGGGAGCGGTGGCAGAAGCCTGTTCTTCGGCGTTTGCAGGTCAGTTCAACTTTCTCAATTTGTGTATAAGCGCTTTTAAATTAATATTGCACTTGTTACTATGTAGTACTTGGCACAATTTATTTGTGTTTATTAACCTCATCTATGTGGAAGATTGTACAGCGAACCTCTTGTCTGCTTCTTTATTCTGTTTTTCGCAGTATTTCTGCATCGACAGCCCTGTTTGACTGATACTTTCAGCAAAAATCTTAAATTCTGCCTCGGGCAAAACAATGATTACTGGTTTTGTCTATACTTAATAAAAAATAGTGCAGTTCTTATCTTTATTATAGTGTAGTAAACTTTTGAACTTATTGGAAGAAAAAGCAAAATGAATATTTGAACTTACTGAAAGAAATGAAGATTTGATGTTCTTTAATGTGACTTCATTTGCTGCTGTTGATTATCTACTGACTACTGTTCATTGCTTTCATGATTTCAGCCTCCTCCGCCAGTTAACGACACGAATCCATATAATGTATTTAGGCCAAGGGAGAAGGCCCACAGACTTCATACAAGGAGGGTATGCCATTTTATGACTATGTTCCAACCTTATTGTGTCAAATTTTCGACGTTGACAATTTGATACTCATGGCATTTTGTTTGTGTTAATGGAGAATTTATGGCATCCTTTTTTCTTTAACAGATGCAAAGGAGGGAAAACAATGCACAGTCATTTGAAAAGCTTCGCCAGGTGAACCCAAGGACAATTTTAGCTTTTGTTTCTTGATGTGACCTCTTAATTGAAATACTACTGGGGTTCTCCCTGTTGTTTTCTATCTTGACAGTTCCCTGTGTATTGGCCATGGTGATCCTCCCATGTCATATCTTGCTTATCATCATCCCCAGTGCAGCTGCACCCAGAATCATAAGCTTCTTTGCCACTAGATGATACCACCCTCATTTCCTTCATTCCGATCTAACAGCATTGCATTAGGTTTGGCATGAATTGCAACCATGCCATTTATTGCAGTTTTTGTACATCAATCTCGCTTTGCCCATTAATGGATCTAGACATCTTGTCTAAGATGATGGTGACTCTTCAATTGCATACTACCATTTGTTCTTGCCAACGGTCTAGGGCTCACATCATTTCTTATTGAAGGAGTATTTTATCAGTCTTTCTTGTTTGCCTAATAGAACCTTTTTTTATGTAGACTTATGTTGTGATAGTTTAGTACCTAATAATAATGATCTAAGAAACTAATAGCTGTTCCCTAACATGATTTTCTTTGTGGAGGATAATGTACTTTGTTTAGGGGGTAAACTGTATTCTGAATGCTTAACTGACTATAGAAGAATTGATGCTATGTGTGAATTGGTCTTTTCCAATAAAATGTCCCATTGGATATTTATTATATCGTCTCACATTGTCCAGACATTGTCCAGGTTAGGCGCAATCTTGACCAAGCAAAGATCATCCTTGAGGCTCTCATCAAGGTTTGTCTTTCTTAACAATTGCTAATGTATACTTCATGACAATACTGACCTATACAAATTGAGTCCTTATGATCTGCATAGTAAGCAGCATTCATGTTCCTTGATGTTATTGTGTGCAGAGAGAGGAGAAGAAGCGAGAGGTTATTGAGAGTGAGATTAATCTCCAGAGACTTCAAATGAAACACAAGGTATGCAGGGGGAGGGTCGCCATCTTCTTTATTTGTCATGATTTTTACCCTAATATACCTACCAGCAGTAATGAGAGCATCATTTAATAGTTTTCTATTTTATTTCTTATTATGTCTAAACTGGAAACAGATTGAATGCATCTGCTCTAAGCTTTATTATGATTGCATTTGAAGTTTGATGAATTGAGGCTTTATTAGAATCTTGCATGTAGCTGTGGATAAATTTGTTACTGCTGTGCCGAAAAGAAATTCAGCTGCCTATCAAAAGTTGGTTTTGCTGAATGGAGTGGCACTAGCTTCTTTTTTTAAAAAATAAAATAAAAAGAAGGAAGGAAAACCTGATAGATTGGAGTGGAAATAGCTTTTTACTGCAGTAGATCACTTAAATTTGGAGGCGGATATTCCTTATCTGTGTGACTGTGTCCCGTTTAGCCATATTACGATATCATTAGACCTTTTCCAGTACCAAATGTAACTGGTTATCCTCCTCAGGGCTTTATGGTTTGAGGTTATTCATGTTGAATGTTACTTTGATCTAATAAATGTAACTTTCCTGAATTTCAGAATGAAAGTGATCTTTTTGGGGATACCTTGGCTCTACCTGAATTTCCTTCCTTCCCAAGTAAGGTTGTTTCAAGTGAGGATGAATTTGTCGACTCTGATGATCCTACTATTAGCCGTCCACATGGTCGTCATATAGCACAAAATGTAACCTTCCCCGAATCCAAACCGGTGATAGCTTCTCCTGGAATCATGAGGCGAGAGTTCAAGCGACGACACGTGCCGGTTGGATGGCTGCATAAATTGGTGGTTACCTACATTCCTAAGTTGCTTCCTTTAGTACTTTTACCCTATAGAACACGTGTTTTCATAAGTTATGTTTGTATTACTTTGCATGTCAGTTGTGAGATCTATCTAAACTAATAGCTTGTTTGCCCAAGAAAAAAGTGCTTTTTTTTCCAAATTTGAAGTGTTTGGCCAAGCTTTTGTGAGGAAAAAAGTGCTTTTGAGGAGAATCAGAAGCCTCAAAAGTACTTTTTTGAGAAACACTTTTGAAAAAAATATACTTAGAAGCACTTTTTAAAAGCTTGGTCAAACACTAATTGCTGCTTAGAAGTGCTTTGTAAATTAATTAGCCAAACACAAACTGCTTCTCGCCAAAAGTACTTTTGAAAAAAACACTTCTCAAAATAAGCTGATTTTTCCAGCTTGCCCAAACAGGCTATTAATCCACTTGTTAACATTAATTTTGTGACTAAACTTCTGCATTTCATTGGGTTATGTAGGATCCGAACGAGCCACCTTTGCTATTCACAAAACCTCTAGACCCAGACAAATTGTCAGCTGCAGGTATTATACCTCCAGGTTCTCCAACACCAAATGACCTACATGCGCACACATTTAATTTTCGCGGAAGGATGGGGCGAGGTGGCCGTATCGTGTTTGATAGATGGAATCCACTTAGCCATACACCAATTGAGTGCGGTGATACTCTATATGTTCCACCAAAGTCCCGACATTCTGCACATCAGTGATGTAAGCCTTCATGAACTTGTGTCTCAATCCCCTTAAAACCTATGCATGCGTATGATATTTGCAAGGATGATGCTAAAGATAGAAGGGGAAATTTTGAGCCAGTGATAATCGAAGAACCGAGACCTGTTCATGGACTTTGAAAAGGCAAGAAAATATTTACAGATGTACTAGGGGCAAATGCCATAGAATGCTTAGAGCAACTTTGCTGTGGTGGTTTGCCTGCTTGATTTTGCAGCTGCAGGGTCAGGGTGTACCAATTTTTTTTTGTTTCTTACGTAGTTAAGAAATGAAAGCATCTCTCTGCTCAATTGTACAAATATTTCCAATTTAGGACAAGGGAAGAAAAAGAGGAAAAAGAATCATCCTTCCCGTCTTTGTAGAATGTTCTTCAAATATTGATGACGATTATTTTAAGTACATGCCCACGTAGATAATGTATGCTTTGTTGTAAATGAAGGATGAATTCAGACGGGTTTAGCCATTCATTGTTAAATTTGGTCAGTTTATTTTCTCTTCATATTGCAAGTTTTTCTTTAATATTGGATGTTATAATAGTTTATCGTGAAAAATGATGGTATCTATCTTTGTGGGGTTGCTGGAAAAGTAATATTCCAAACGCAGGATTCTGTAAAGAGCAAATGAATCTTGCGAATATTTATGTTTATAGCTTTGACCATATTACTAGAAATAGTAAAGCAGTAATAGTATAATAGCTGGTTTGGCCGAGCTGCAAAATTCTAACTTATTTTGATAAGTGTTTTTTCTTAAATGTGATTTTCTCAAAAGTATTTTTGGTGAGAAACAGTTTGTGTTTGGCTAATTAATTTGAAAAGCACTTTCGAGCAGCAATTAGTGTTTGTTCAAGCTTTCAAAAATTGCTTTAAATATTTTTCTCAAAAGTAATTTTCAAAAAAGTGCTTGTGGAGAGAAGTTATTTTTTTCTGCGTATCCAAAACTGCTTCTGCTTCTCCTCAAAAGCACCTTTTTTTCTTCCAAAAACTTGGCCAAACACTTCAACTTTGAAAAAAAATACTTTTTCTTGCTATAAAAAGGTGCTTTTAGGGTTGGAGAAGTTTGGTCAAACAGGCTATAGGCCATAAAAATACCGCTATGATGATAATGGATTTTCGACCCAACAAAAAAGAGATAATGGCTTTTCATTTTCTGGTCACACAATTTTGTGATAACATGCTCCACCTAAAATACATTAGTGATTACATATAAACTTGCACCGAATTTTAAAATCGATATATAAACTTTTGATTTTCCCATTTTAATACCCCAACTCAATCGATTACTTATAAGTGAACGACTCTAACCTTTGACTATGCTTATGTGGCAGTAGCACAACTGACGTGATCAAAGTGCGTGTTAATCACGCCGAAAAAGAGCGTCACTCGGATTACTAAACTTAAAAATATTAAATCTAAATAAGAAAAAGGAAAAGTAAATAAATGACAAGCAAATAAAAAATTAAAAAAAAAAAACTGAATCCTAAATCCCTCCCCGAAACCCCCTTTCTTATCTTCTTCCTTACAACCCCCCCCCTCCCCCCCCTCTCATCTCCCTCAATTTCTTTCTCCCTGCAATTTCTTTCCGATCCCACCACCCCCACCTCCTTTCTCTTCATTGCGACTTTGAACAATCCCGTGACCAGCCTTTATTTCTCCACAAACTAATCATTTTGGCATTGGTTGGCCTATCTCATTTTCTCAGTTGACGACAGATATGGTGGTGACAACATTTTCGGTGATCTCTTTGGCCGGTAGAGACTACGAAATTACTGCAAATTTTCAAGGAGGTCTGTTAATTTTGATTTTGACGAGTGTCACCGAGATGCCATTTTTTCCGATGGAAACCTTGTCGGAATGGTTTTGATATTTTTTGAAATGGGAAAATCGAAAAGTCATGTATCGGCTTTAAAATCCGGTGCAAGTTTAAGTGGCTCAGAAGCCATTACGCCTAAAATGAAGTTCGTGTCAAACCGAATTTTGATTTTTGTAAATGAACTTTAACAGTGGGAATTGAAATATATAAGCCGTAATAGTGGGGCTTTTCCATCTATACCCGGTTTTGGGTCGCAATTGAACTTATACCCACTTTGCAAAATAATTTGCAAGCCTACCCACTTTATGATCAATTTCAGACTTATCGGGTCTGAAGTGAAAAAAAGCACTTCAGGTGTACTTAAGGCCAAATGGGTCTAAAGTACAACCAATAGTTTCATGCACTTAAGGCCAATAAATATGAAGTGAAAAATTGCACTTTAGATGCACTTAAGGCCAAAAGGTCTGAAGTGTAACAAACGTTTTCCTATACTTAATGCCAATAAGTTTGAGGTGAAAAATTGCACTTCAGATGCTCTATGGCCAAATAGGTCTGAAGTGTAACCAATGGTTTCAAATAGTACTTAAGGCCAATAAGTCTGAAGTGAAAAATTGTACTTTACAGGAACTTAAGGCCAAAAGGTCTGAAGTGCAACAAACGTTTTTCTACACTTAAGGCCAATAAGTCTAAAGTAAAAAAATTGCACTTCAGATGCACTTAAGGCCAAATAGGTCTGAAGTGCAACTAACGTTTTCAAGAACTTAAGGCCAAATAGGCCTGAAGTGCAAATTGCCCAAAAATATAAATTTGCTCTTCAATTATAACAATCCAATATACTACTATTAATACATAAATCTACTCCAAATGAGCTCAAATTTGAAACCAACCTCCAAATATCATCAAGAACATACCCCAACCATCAATTTGTCAAAACAACAATAATCTAATGAACCCATTTTGCAATTAAGAAAAAGAAGAAACCCTAAGCAATAATTAAAAAAAGCGCAATAACAACTCAACGGTGTAAAACATCATAAACTACCTTAAAATATGTTCACAAACACCATATAAAATCACTGTCACCCGAAGAAGAAGAAGAAGAAGAAGAAGAAGAAGAAGAAAGAGGAGAAAAAGGCTTGAAGTTATTTAAAAAGTGGGTACAAATTTAAAAAAATTAAAAAGTGAGTATTGGTTAAATGAAGACGACCAAATAGAGCACTCGTGCAATTTACCATAATAGTTAGAGGACCAAAGTAGCAAACATTACTCGCCAAAATGACAAATTTTAAATTAGACAAATTTAGGGGTCGTTTGGCCATAAAATTTTGTTCACTTTTTTCAAAAACAATGTTGGCCATGAAATTTTTAGTTTTCACTTGAAGATGAATTTCAGACTTTTTTGAAAATTTTAGTAGGCGTTTGGACATGAATTCCAAAAAAAAAAAATCAAATTTGGAATTTCACGAAAATTTGAATTGAAGATGAAGTTGTGATTGGTTAAAATTTTTGCAATATATTTGGATGTATTTTTTTTTAAAACCATGAAACATGATTTATATCCCACAACTTGTAAAAAATATCAAAACCACCCCAATTTTATTATCCTACTTGAAATAAACAATAAAATGCTATTGTTTAACTATTATCATATTCTGCTTTACTGCAATACACAAAAGATGTAAAATCAATATCATATTTTCTAATTCTACTAACACACAGAGAAGGTACAAAAGCGGGTATAGCCACATATTTCTCATAACCATATAATCAAACTTCCAGTAGGTAGAGTTCAAGTATCAAATAGGACTGATGTTCCACCATCAGTCGCCAAAGATGTATCTGCCAAAGATGAAAAACTGATGGGGTCATTTTATAAAATTTTAAAATATAGGATAAATTTGTAAAACTAAAAACTAGCAAATTCTCATTTTCAAGTGAAAAAGGGAAAATTGGTAAGAATGGAATAACCAAACATTGTTTTCAAAAAAAAAAATTGTATGTCCAAACGGACTTTTAAAAACTCCAAAAAGCTATTTTTCAAAATTTTCATTTCAAATCACTCACAAAAATTTAAAAACAACTCAAAAATGTATTCATTTCCAAACACAATTCTAATTTTCAAATATCATTTTCACTTGATTTATTTTTTGTTATTTTTATACTTTTTTCGAGATTTTACAATTCTTAATTGCAAACGCCCACTTATTTTGCAAGACTCCTCGCCCAAGTGTAGGAAGTCATACTTTAGCCAACATACTGGTTTCCTTTGGAATCATTTTAAGGTGAGAGCTAGTGAATAGAGAGAGAAAGCAAAGGATATGGTGAGAACAATACCTTGTACTTGTAGATAGTGAACCAAACTTATCCTTTCTCGGGTGTGTTTAATATGATGAAAGTTATTTTTCGAAAAAATATTTTTTCATGAAGAATTCATTTTCTGACGTTTTGGTTGACAGAATTTTCATCAAATAGAGGAAAATAACTTTCTTTTCTCATGGACGAAAGTCATTTTCCTTTATAATATCTAGACTTTAAGCTTCATATTACTAATTGTAGACATCGAAATTTTAAGGGATCAAGCCAAATCTTAAATTAAAAATACTACAGGATTTTTGAAATCCTAGGAGTCTATTAGGGTTTCTTGGACGTTACTCTACCCTAAACCCTAACTCACACCTATATAAAGGGATACATATTCCCTTGAAGAGGTGTCTCAAAATCTCACAAACTCTTGGGATATTCACAAAGAGATCAAAATATGGTCGGATACTTCTTAACAATCAAATAGTTTAAGAAGATGGAGATCAAATACATCTCTACGAGGTCTGCACATCCTACATTCGAGAAATACGCTGCTTCAGCCCTCGAATCACGGAGCAATCAGGAAAGAAGAATCAAAGGAGAAATAAAATTGTACTCACAATTGATTAGTAAAAATATTTTTCTCTTATTTTGTGATTGCAATTTATTTTTCATATGTCAAATTTTAAAGTTATTGCAAACAAATTGGCACGCCCAGTGGGACCAGTACTACCCTTCATCTCTTCCTCCTGTAAATCGAAAACTCCAAGTTTCAAAACCATTTGTTGCGGTGGTCGAGTACTTCAAGTCTCGTCTTAAAGTTTCGGCAAGCCTACACCCCCACAAACCTTGAAGTAAGGGGCATTTGTAGACATCGAAATTTTAAGGGATCAAGCCAAATCTTAAATTAAAAATACTACAGGACTCTTGAAATCCTAGGAGTCTATTAGGGTTCTTGGACATTACTCTACCCTAAACCCTAACTCACATCTATATAAAGGGATACATATTTCCTTGAAGAGGTGTCTCAAAATCCCACAAACTCTTGGGATATTCACAAAGAGATCAAAATATGGTCGGATACTTCTTAACAATCAAATAGTTCAAGAAGCTGGAGATCAAATACATCTCTAGGAGGTCTGCACATCCTACATTCGAGAAATACGCTGCTTCAGCCCTCGAATCATGGAGATAATCAGGAGAGAAGAATCAAGAGAGAAACATAATTGTACTTACAATTGATTAGTAAAAATATTTTTCTCTTATTTTGTGATTGCAATTTATTTTTCATATGCCAAATTTTTTTATTGCAAACACTAATTTCAACTAACACTTAGATATTTTTATTACTTTTTGGTACTCAAAAATTTCATAAAAATTAAGAACATGCCATTGAGCCATTGAAATATAAATTGGAAAAAATACATCGATCAACATCAGGAAGTGCACAGTTAGCCACTAATTAGAGATGTGTTTACTCTTGTAACGACCCGACCGGTCGTTTTGAGCTCTAGCACATCGTCCAACAGTTTGAGGTCATGAGTAGCTTCACTTAATGTATTATGACTTGTACGCATGGTCGGAATTGAATTCCGGGAAGTTCGATGTTGATTTAGAAAGAGAATTCTCATTTCGGAAGCTTTAAGTTGAAAGAATTGACTAAGATTGAATTTTTGAGTAAACAACCTCGGAATCGGGATTCGAAGATTCCAATAGGTTCGTATGGTGATTTCGTACTTGGGCGTATGTCCGGATCGGGTTTTGGAATACCCGGGAACGTTTCAGCACCTATTGTGGAAGTTAGCATTTTTGGAAGAATTTCATAAGTTTGGGTTGAAGTGCATTTCAGTGTTATCAATGTCTATTTAGGATTCCGAGTCTGGGAATAGCTCTGTATGGTGATTCTGGTGTTGGGAGCACGATCGGAGGTCCGTGGGTCATTTTGTAGTCATTTGGCTAAAGATAGAAATTTGAAGGTTTTTGAGGAGTTTGACCGGAAGTGGACTTTTTGATATTGGGGTCGGAATCCGATTTTGGAAGTTCGAATAGATCCATAATGTCAAATATGACTTGTGTGCGAAATTTGAGGTCAATTAGACGAGATTTGATAGGTTTCGGCATCGAATATAGAAGTTTGAAGTTCTAAAGTTCATAAAGCTTGAATTGAGTTGCGATTCATAATTTCGGCATTTTTGATGTGATTTGAGGCCTCGAGCAGATCCGTATTATGTTATAGGACTGGTTAGTGTGATTAAAAGGGGTCCCGGGGGCCTCGGGTGTGTTTCCAGGGGGGGGTTCAGAGCATTTCGGGCTGTTTTGGAACTGTTGTTTGTTGGTGTATGGTTTCCTTCTTCTCGAACGCGAAGGAAGTGCCGCGTTCGCAAAGAGGAGTTGATGGGGATGCTGAGTTTGGCCATCGCGAACGCGAGGCAATAGTTGGTTAAGCCTTCGCGAACGCGGCCAAGGCTACGCGAATGCGAAGAAGGTAAGGGAGAGCTGGGCCCAAGGACATTTGGCCTACGCAAATGCGTAGAGGATAACGCGAACACGATGGGTCTAGGCAGTTGGCTTTCGCGAACGCGATCAGCGGGTCGCGAAGGCGGAGAAGGATTTTCTGGGCATGAGATTTCTGAGCTTCGCGAACGCGAGGGATGTTCCGCGTTCACGATGAAGGGTCGCCTGGGGAGTGTTCTTTTAAAATCGAAATTTTGGCTCATTTTCACTTCATTTCTTTCATAGGAATCGATTTTGGAGCAACTTTGGAGTACCATTTTCATCACCAAGCATGAGGTAAGTGATGTCTACTATTTTGAGTAAATACAAGGTTTATATATGGATTTAGACAAGGAAATTTGTAGAAATTTGGGGATTTCGAGGAAAACCTAGAAATTGATATTCGTGGATTTATACCACGATTTTAGGCATGAAATTGAGAGAAAATTATATATTTGAATTTGTGAGGTTATGGTAAACGTTATCTTCGAAAAATTTCAGAATCCGGGCACGTGAGTCTGAGGGCGATTTTGTTAACTTTTCGAGAGGAGTTGGAATTTGATATAAATTGAATTGTTATGAGTGTTTGAGTATATATTTATGGGTTTGCACAATTATTGAGTAGTTTTGGAGCGTTGGGCATCGGTTTGAGTCGTCGGAAGGGCTTGGAGCCGGATGTGGAACTTCGGAGTGAGGTAAGTCTCCTTTCTAACCTTGTAAGAGGGAATTAACCCCATAGGTGAACTGAATGATTATGTGCTTCTATTTATGGGGGCTACGTACGCACGAGGTGACGAGAGTCCATACGTAGCTACTAGCTATGCCTATGTCCTGGTAGTTTTAGGCTTATATCATGCCTTGTTGATATTGTTATTGAGTTATATTTATTGCTTGCCTTGAGAGGTAGCGAGATTGAGTTTGCTTATTAAATGTTTTGAAAGTAGTGAAATTGAAGAATATAAGATTTAAAAGGTTTCATTTGAACTTCGTATTTTCGAAAAGAATTGAAAAATATTATAATAGCTTAAGGAAATCTATGTGTAACCGCGTCGCATGTATGTTTCGCGAGCGGGGTAATTTCCTTAAAAAGCTACAAGCTGAATTTCCGTTACTTTAAAAAGATGCAAGAAAGAGATATGATTTAGATGTTAAAAATTATGTTTGACCACGTCACAAGTATGATCCGCGAGCGGGGTGATTCCTTAAATTTATATTTGACCGCGTCGCATGTATGATTCACGAGCGGGGTATTTCCTTCTACTACTCTTATGGGATCGGGCCGTTCGCCTTGGCATGATTTATGTACCACACTCTCATGGGAGCGGGCCGTTCGCCTCGGCAGGTTAATAGATGCATCTATGGTCCGTGCCGTTCGACCCTCGATAGTGCACAGTTTACTTTTATGTTGGATTGGGTCGTACGCCTCGACATTTCCTATATATATTATCCTCATGGAATCGTGCGTAATATTTGGCAAGAGGCCAGTGGTTCTGAGGTTTTTCCCTGATTTGAATTATGACAACCTCCTTGATTTGAATCATGATAACTTTCTTGATGAAATCCATTATAGTTATATATATGCTCTGGTTACGGAGGGAACTTGCTAGCTGAGAGCTTGAGTAAAATTATAAAGAAGGGGATTGTATCACGTATTTTTTACTTGCTTATTCCATATATTTACTCCGTTTCATATTTATTCACTTTATTACTGTACCTGATATTATTGGACCACTAGTAAGTGTCGAAGTCGACCCCTCGTTACTACTTTTTTTGAGGTTAGACTGGATACTTATTGGGTACGCGTTGTTTTCGTACTCATACTACACTTGTTGTGCATTTTTGTTGCATAGGCATATGCATGTCTGGTGACCTAGTAGGCGCAGAGGCATGGTTGATACAAAGACTTGGGTGAGTTGCATCTCTAGAGACGACCCGCAACCAGCAGAGTCTCTTTCAGAGTAGTGTATTTTCTTTCTGTCCAAACTTTATTCCGAACAGTCATTGTATGTTACTGTAAATTCCTAGTAGATGCTCATGCACTTGTGACACCGGGTTCTGGGGTGATTACGGGATATTCAGTATTGAAAATTATAAGCACTTTTATTTATTTATTTTGTGAAGATTATCTTTTATTAGTTAAATTAAAGGAAATTTATGATTTCAAATGTATTAAAATGAGAGTTTAATTAACTATTTAGTATTGGCTTGCCTGACAGAGGTGTCTGACAGCATCACAACCTTTATTGGATTTTGGGCCGTGACAACTTTTTAGCCACTATTTAAAATGTATTTACTCATTAGCCAGTGCTTAATAAATTTTTATCTGCCTGGACGAAAATATCTCTGTCATATTAAGAACATGATATCCTTAACTTTATGAATGCTATGTAAATATTAAGTACAAAGTGACATATCATGTCATTAACTTCATATGTGCAGTGTAAATGTTAAGGACATGACGTCCTTAACTTCATGTGTAGAGTGTAAATGTTATAATGTCCTTAACTTCATATGTGCAATGCAAATGTTAAAGACATGGTGTCCTTAACTTGATGTGTGTAGTGTAAATATTAAGGACATAGTGTCCTTAATTTTATGAGTGTTGTATAAATATTAGGACATGATGTCCTTAACTTCATGAATGCTATGTAAATATTAAGGACAAAGTGTCATGTCGTATCCTTAACTTCATATGTGCAGTGTAAATGTTAAGAACATGGCGTTAGAGTTGGCATGTGGGCCGGTTAGGCCCGTACCCGGCCTAGGCCCGCAAGCCCATATGGGTAGTGGGCCTCGCGGGCCTAAACAAGCCTAACCGTTTAAACCCGGGACCAGGTGGAGTAGGCTGCTAAGTGGGTCGTCCCCTAAAAAAGCTCGTGAGACTGGTACCGTTTGGGCCCGGGGACGGCTGCTAAGTGGGCCGGTTCAACCGGTCCTAAACGGGTCCAACAACTATTTTAAAAAATAAATATTCCAAAAAAAATTTTAGCCGTTACAAAAGTTTAAAAAATGGTCGTTGGCCTGCAAAAATAGTCGTTTGCTATTTCTAAAATTGTCATTTAACAGAATTGTACTCAGAATTGATTAATAAAAATAATTTTCTCTTATTTTGTGATTGCAATTTATTTTTCATATGCCAAATTTTTTTATTGCAAACACTAATTTCAACTAACACTTAGATATTTTTATTACTTTTTAGTACTGAAATTTTCATAAAAATTAAGAACGTGCCATTGAGCCATTGCAATATATATTGGAAAAAATACATCGATCAACATCAGGAAGTGCATAGTTAGCCACTAATTAGAGATATCTTTACTTTTTAGCCACTATTTAAAATGTATTTACTCTTTAATCAGTGCTTAATAAATTTTTATCTGCCCGGACAAAAATACCCCTGTCATATTAAGGACACGGTGTCCTTAACTTTATGAATGTTGGGTAAATATTAAGGACAAAGTATCCTATCATGTTCTTAACTTCATATGTGCAATGTAAATGTTAAGGACATAATGTCCTTAACTTCATATGTGCAATGCAAATGTTAAAGACATAGTGTCCTTAATTCGATGAGTGCGGCGTAAATATTAAGGATATAATGTCCTTAATTTTATGAGTGTTGTGTAAATATTAGGACATAATGTCCTTAACTTCATGAATGTTGTGTAAATATTAAGGACAAAGTGTCATGCCATGTCCTTAACTTCATATGTGCAGTGTAAATTTTAAGGACATGGCGTTAGGGTTGGCATGCGGGCCGGCTAGGCCCGGGCCCAGCCCAGGACCGCGAGCCCATATGGGTAGTGGGTCTAAATGGGCCTAACCGTTTAAACTCGGGACCAGGTGAAGTGGGCTGCTAAGTGGGTCGTCCCCTGAAAAAGCCCGTGAGACCGGGACCGTTTGGGCCCGGGACCGGCTGCTAAGTGGGCCGGTTCAACCGGTCCTAAACGGGCCCAACGACTATTTTAAAAAAAAAATATTCCAAATTTTTTTAGCCGTTACAAAAGTTTAAAAAATGGTCGTTGGCCTCCAAAAATAGTCATTTGTTATTTCTAAAATAGCCATTTAACCCCCCTTTCCCTTCCAACTTTATTTTAACCCAAAACTTTTTTTAATTATACTTTTCCCTATTTTCAACTATAAATACCTCCACATTCTTTCATTTTTCTCACAAAATCATCAATCTCTCAATCTCTCTCTCTAATTTTCTTCTATAATTGCTTACTTTATTGTTGCAATTTGTGAAAAATTGTGAAGTTGGTGAATTGAAGTATTCAAGTCTTCAACGATACATAATTTTCAACAAGTTGTTCGTCAATTCGGTAAACTCGTTCCAACTCTTAAGTTTTAATATAATAGTTTTGTTTTGTTTTATTTACTTTTGTATTGTTTGATTAATTAAGATGGATTATTCGTTAAAAAAATGTTGAGTAAAAATAAGGAAAAATCCAAGAGTGGTGAATCTAGTGGTCAATCTATTCCTCCTCCAATTCCCCGGGGTCCCCTACCCAAACCCCATACCCGCCCTCCACCTGCTCCTATTCTTGATAGTGATAATACTTTATTACAATTTACTGAGAGTCAATATTTGCATATTGTTGGAGGTGGTGTGTCACACCTCCTTTTTCCGCCCCCGCAAGGGGTGAAAGAGTTTTTCCAATTAAAGGACAATCGAAACGGGATTTGTTTATTTATTTCAGAATCGCCACTTGGGAGATTTAGGGTGTCCCAAGTCACTGGTTTAATCCCGAATCGAGGAAAAGAATGACTCTGTTTAACAGTCCGCGAACCAGAAATCTGGATAAAGAATTCTGTTAACCCGGGAGAAGGTGTTAGGCATTCCCGAGTTCCGTGGTTCTAGCACGGTCGCTCAACTGTCATATTTGGCTTGATTATCTGATTTAATACATGTTGAACCTATTTGCGAATTTTAACTTTTAACCGCTTTTATCATTACTATTATTTTTATCAAGAATTGCAACATCATGGAAACACATCTCTAACCACGTCACATCAATGCACCCGTGGTTGTCGGCACATTTCAACTCTGTTGAGATTTGGATTTGGGTCACATAAATGTGCACCCGAGTTTAAGAAGATAACATTATTAAATACGCGCCTAAAGCGACGAGCATATCATTATTTGGGTAGGGCCGTGAAATTTGCTAAACGGCCCGTCCCGGAATCTAAGTACTCGAAATAACTATCCATTGAGGGCCCCGCACTTTGGGTATTCTTGTTTGTCGAGGCTCGTATCAGTCGTTATTTATTGTTATTATTATTATTATTTTGGGGAATTTGCAACGTTGTGGAAATGCATCTCGAGCAACGTCACAATCAATGTACCCGTGATTAGAGACACATTTCAACTCCATTGAGATTTGGATTTGGGTCACATAAATGCACACCCGTATTTAAGAAGGTAAGATTAATTAAGACGCGTCCTAAAGAAACTACGTATTGTTATTTTAGAAAAAGGCCGTGAAAAATTCACTAAACGGCCAAATCCAAAGTCTAGTCAATGGTTATGTATTTATTGAGGGCCCAACTATGTGTGATTTATTTGGCGAGGCGCGCCTCATTTTATTTTAAAAGGTCGTCCTATAGTGGCTATGTTTTCTATTAAGTTTGTCTCTAATAATGCAAAAAAGAAAAATGATCCAACTTTATTTACATGCTTACAAGTTAGTTATAGTTGGGTTCCGAATATGATTTGCAAAATCCGAAACATGAACGCGTATATGGGCAGTCGTTTGGATATTATGGGCCCAGGCCCAGCGCACACTGTATTGACTGGACCTGGGCCACTTCTTTTCCGATAAGGGCCCGGTCAGTTCATTCGATTCAGGCCCAACATTTATAATGCAGAAATGTAAACTGGTGCTATATACTTTAACGGTATTGTTGCAAGTTATAACGAGGCAACCTGCTAAATGAAGTGAGATTAACTAACAATAGACAGTTTAACACTTAACATGCGTTAGAAGATATGCTAACCACAAATACAACTAAAAAAATCAAGATATTGCTTACTACACCATCGCTTCTTTTCTAGCTACTGACATACATAGATAATGAGCCATTAAGTTGCCATATGTGGGTGTCTAGTTATGCATGATGCCTACTTTCATTATCCTAATAGAATATATGAACTACTGTATATACAACTCAAGGTTCAATATACAACTGAAGCAAATTCGAAAAGAGGCAACTTCAGCTCTTCACTTCTATATTCATGTTTCAACTTTCAGCTTACATTGACAGAGTACCAGACTATCAGTGGTGTACCTGGTATTGGAAAAGCCAGAAGAAGAAAGGGAATGATCAGTTGAGCAGTAGCATTCACAGCAAACAGCAACAACAGAAAAACAACAATCAGCAGCAACAAAACCCAGCAATCAGATCTTTAAAACCAAAACAAGGAGTCCAGTTTGCAACCCAGCAATATCCAAACAGGTACAGGCAAGGCAGAGAAGGAAACAGATGCAAAAAATAGTAGCCTCTGATTGTTATGTTCAAAATCCAGCACACTCTTAACTCTATATCACTCTCAAAACAGACTGTCCTGCTAAAGGTTGAAAGACCAACCTTGTTTTTGCTTTTTTTCTTTTTTCTCTAAAAACTTAAAAATGTCTATCCCTTTTTTTTGTTCTAAATCAGCCTATTTATAAGCAAAAACCAGGCCAGCCAAGCTGCCTTGATACCTTCAGCCTTTATTCTGCCCATACCCCTTAATTCCCCATGCCTAAATGTCTTTTCTTGATGCCCACTATATTGTTCCCCATGCTTGTCCTATTTGTTTTAATGAAGAGTCATGGGAGGGGTTATAGTATTCAAATAAACCCATGCCCTCATGTTATGTACCCCACTGACAATTAAACTAAGTTTAACAAATGACCCCTAGGCAGACCTTAGCTTTACAACCTGTTAACATCCTACTAAACTCCCAAAATTACCCCTTAACCCTTTCATATTACTGTATTACCATAAACCTTGCTTGTCAGTATATAACACCACTCTAAATTTAGCAAATCACTGATTACTAATTGTATAAACTTAAACTCAACACTGATTTCAGGTTGACCTGTTAGATTTCTACAGCTATATCCAATTCCTAAACTAAGTTCAACTCAAAATCAGATCAAAAGGGGTGTCAATCAAACCAAATGAGTTAGTCACATTGGGAGCCAAACCTGACCAACTCAGAGTCAAAAATGCAAACAAGCAATCAACCAACAGGCTAAAATCAAAGCAGTAATGAACAGGCTTCCATGGCAAACTATGAAGATCATGGGGTTACTGAATGAATGAGCAGTCTAGTTCAAAGACAGAACTGAACATATTCAACAGGTTCATTACAAGTTAGCATACAGATGTGGTGCTGGCAAACATACATGGAGGATATTAATGAGCTACTGTCCTGTTTCCTCTAATTTTCAAACAAATTAATTGACGACACTTATTTAAACGACTATACAAGCTATAATAAATAGCAAACAATCAATAAAACACACAAAACAAACTAAACATTACCTCAAGACTCACAAACTTGACAGAAAAATAAAAAACAAACCAAACTAAACATGAAAACAGATAAAATTCATAGGAGAACAAAAGAAAGGGAAAATTACCTCAGGGATTCGAAATTAAAAACTGACCCAGGCTCGAACTCAGACTCGGCCATTTTGAGGTCGAACGGACTTTAATCGAAGTGTTCTCAACTGAGAACACTTCGATTAAGGTCAATTAGACCCCAACCCTTCCTTTAATTTTTGACAGATTCCATGATTTGGAATTTAGGGTTCCATTTTTCTCAGATTTAGGGTTCGATCATTTCTAAGCAGATTCGAACCAAACCAAGCTTGGTTTGGTTACGAGTGAGGTCAGGAGAGTAACTGGTATGATTTTGGGGTAGGTTGGGGCAGTTTTAGGTTTTGCTCGAATCTTCAAATGAAGATTCGAGAAGTTCCAGGAAGATTCGAACTGAACTATTACCAGATTCATGACGAGGGTGGTCAGGAGAAGCTGTGGTGTTAATTTGGTAGCCATCGGAGAAGATGAGGTTTTTCAGGCCAACCTTCGATTTAAGATTCGAAGAGTTGGGGCCTGATTCAAAGGATATGGGTTATGGATTTGGAATGAGGAGGTCAAGATGATTCAGGGGTGTTAGTCTGGTGGTCATCGGCGTCGTGGTTGTCGGGTTTATGGTGGGGGAATCCTAAGGTGGATAGGGTTTGTGAGGGTCATTTCTGGGGACGAGGATGAACAGTAGGTGAGGGGGGTTGGTTTGGGTGCGTGGGGTGAGGGATTAGGGTTCTTATACGGGGTGGGTGGTTCAATCCTGGCCGTTGGATCTATTAAGATCAGTGGCCAGGATTAAGGGAACTAAACAATATGGCGTCGTTTGGTTTTAGCCGGGGGTCGGTTCGAACCGGAGACAAATGGGTCGGGTTGGAGACGGGTTACTGAAAGGGGTCTTGGACCGTTGGATTGGGTGATTGAACGGATGAGATTGACGGGGGACGAAACGAGGTAGTTTCATCATCATACTACGTCGTTTCGTCCGTCTCTGAGACCAGCTGGTCGGGATTGGGTTAGGAATGAGGTTTGGGCCTGAATTTTCACCTGGCCCAATCCGTATTTCCTTAATACCTTACCCATTTTCCTTTTTCTTTAATTACAAAAATTAAACAAAAAATCCTAAATAAATTGTAAAAATCAAAAATAAAATTACACACATATTATTTAACATATAATAATTAAACATTAAATAAACAACACAATGACAAGAAACACATATGCATATTTTGTGATTTTCTTTTAACCAAATTATGGTTAATTAATTCCTAAATGTATTTTTGTATTTTATCCTTTTATATAAACCAATGATTAATTAATTTTAAAAAATGCAACATTAATTCCTAAATGCACATGCACCTACATATTATTTCAATTAATTATAACAGGATAAAAATTCACAGACAAAAACATAAATAATTATCAAAAAATGTCACGCAAATCCTAAAAATTATACACCAAGAAAATTTTGTTTTATTTTTTGATTTCTTTTTGGAGTAGTTTTCGTGAAGCAAAAAATCACGTGCTCACATGGTGAACACTTAGACCATGAATATATGAATGCTCTTTATGGTAATCCAACTATTGATGAAGATAATGAGTAGGAAATAGATTTTTATGAAACGCAACCGGATGACGATACACCTATTAGTCCTGTTGCTAAAGTTAACTCAACTAATCTAAATGATGCCCCTTCTGACCCCGTGTTACTACCCCTACTTTTTCTAGACAATTGTAAAGAACGATATTTATAAGTATAAACATGAATATGAATAATATTTGCGCTATTTATTTACTCATATTAATTGTCGTGTTGCTATTACTACTGATATTGGTAGAAGTGGTAATGACTGTGATTATCTTACTGTTACCAGTAATTGGATTGATGAGGATTGGATAATGCAAAAGCTCATTATCGCTTATAGAATAATTAATTCACGTCACTCAGTGCAGTTTATTTCTAGCACGGTTACAGATATTTGTAGATATTTTTATATTAGTAATAAAATAATATCAATTTCAGTGGATAATGCTACTAGTAACACTAATGTTGTAGCCTTGCTTACCACTACACTAAATCCTGCATTTAGTAACATTTTTCATGTTAGATGTATTTGTCATATTTACCAATTTAATTGTGGGTGATGATATGAGAATTTTAAATGTTGAAATTGAAAAGGTTAAAATGGCTCTTCACTGACTTTTTTATTCAAACCGTAGAAGTAGACTTAGAGAATTTTTTAAAAGATGCGATGAATTTGGCTTAAGAGAAAGAAATGTTCCTAAACCTTGTCCAACTAGATGGAATTACATGTATGAAAGTTTAGTTGTTGCATATGAATGTAAAAACCCTATAAACTCAATGTTTAATGGTCATGTAAGTGGTGATGTTGAGCACCTTACAAATGCGGATTGAGCTAATGTTAAAATGCTTGTAGATTTTTTAGAAAAATTTCATATTGCTACAAATGAATTTTCTGGGCAATATTATCCTACTATTTCTAACTGTTTAGTTTATATTGCAGAACTTGCAACTTTGTTTGCTTATTTTTCAGAGGGTGGGAAAATTTATGAACAAGCTATTGATTCTATGAGAAAGAAATTTAAAAAATATTTTTGTCCTATTCCCCTAATTTATGTTGTTGCTGCCTTGTTAAACCTTACTATGAAATTAGGAGGTCCTCAATTTTGGTATCAAACTGTTTATAATGGTTTAGCACTTGAAGATGAGGAGTTGTCTACACTTTCGGAAGCACAAGCCTCGATTAAAATAAATGCTCAAACTATTTATAGTGCTTATCATATTGCAATAGATAATGCTAGACCAAATGTTCCAACTCCTTCTTCTTCTAGTTCTCAATCATCTAAAAGAACTGCGGGAGTAAGAGCACTTACTGCTTGGGCCGGGTTCAGGGGTTCTCAAGGTTCTAGTACTAGTGATTGTTCACAACTAAATGAGCTTGAAGTTTATTTGTCATAGGAAATTGAGGAAGTGAATCCCGACGGCTCCTTTAATATTTTGGAATAGTGGAAGGACAAAGAAAAATACTTTCCGATTCTTTCAAGGATGGCCCGCGACATTTTAACCATTCAAGCTTCAATAATGGTATTAGAGAGCGCTTTCAATCAAGCAAGACTTCAACTCGGTGATTATAGAGCATCTATGAGGGAGAGCTTGGAAAAATTAGTACTTTTCAAAAATTGGATCCGTTCAGAATGAAGAATTTTTGGACTTGCTGAATCACAACTAGAGGTAGACGAAGCTTACGAAGAAATGCTAGCTGAACTTGCGAAGGATGCAACTTTCCCCAGAAGCGGTGATGAACAAGCTTATTTTCCGCCACCACCAACGGAAATTCCTCTGAACCTTGAAGTATTTATGAAATTTGTAAGAGATACCATGTAAAATTAATATGTAACTTGTATTTTGGCACATCTTGATTAGCTTCTTTTTCTTCTCAATGGTGGTATTAGCACTTTGTTGTGCTCATTCCATGGGGGAGGAATACTAAGAAAGATATTGCCATATTTTGTTAATGCTATATAATAAAATTATAATGCATTGCTTTGAATATCTCTTTACAATATTTTTGTGTTTAAATTTGAATTCACAATTCTATAATATAGTTTTTACAAGGAATTGCCTTAGATAATAATTTTTAATTTTTTTTTTTGAAATTAACCGTTGGGCCCACTTTGGCCCGGGACCGGCCCACTTAGCCCAGGATCATTAGTTCGTGGTCCCGATCCCGGTCCGGTTCCTACCAAAAAGCCCACGAAGCCCGGGACCGTTTAAGAACGGCCCATGAAGCCCGGGCCCACTTAGGACCGGACCACGAGGCCCGTTTAGGCCCGGACACGACCCACATTACACCCTTACATGGCGTCTTTAACTTCATGTGTGCAGTGTAAATGTTAAGGACACCATGTCCTTAATATTTATACAGCACTCATGAAGAAAGGGTAAAAGTATCTTTTTGTTTTCATTTTAATAAAGTAGTGGCTATTTTTGTCTCAGCATTAAAAATACTGAATAAAAACTAAATACCATTTTAAAAAGTGACTATCCCACGCCATTTCTACGAAATCTAACCAAGGTCCACTGTTGGGCTTATACTATAGCCCACATGTAGGGCGAAC
Source organism: Nicotiana tabacum (assembly GCF_000715075.1). Taxonomy (NCBI): domain Eukaryota; kingdom Viridiplantae; phylum Streptophyta; class Magnoliopsida; order Solanales; family Solanaceae; genus Nicotiana; species Nicotiana tabacum. The sequence goes on along the minus strand of NC_134082.1, from coordinate 99,756,074 downwards.
AGCACAAATAGCCACTAAAAGTTGTGGCTTTTATTTTAAAGCCACTGTTTTCAATGTATTTAGACTTTAGCCACTCCTTTTAAAAAACTTATACCTGGCTAGACGAAAATACCCTTCTGGTATAACTTATACCTACGCTATCAACACAAGCAGTAGTTACACAAAGAGAAGAAGCGAGCAACAGCAGCAGCGACGATCAACTGAGGACGAACCACCATTTCTCTTCCCGATTTCAAAAATTCAGCAATCTAATCCAAAAAAATAACATAGATAAACAATAAGTTGTAATTTCATGTGTTTCTATCAATTTTTATTTCGCTATAGTTATACTTTTTTAGATCTGTATTGATTTGATTATATATTAGATAAGAATTTGATTTTTTTTTAATTTCTGGATTGATAAATTTATAGACACCGCCTCCTATGATAATTCTGTATTCCGGACATAGTGTCTTCATTTTGGAAATTGAATTCAAAAAAATAAGAACACTATGTCCTTAACTTTGATTCTACTGGCCTCATTTTGCAAATTAAATAAAAAAACTTAAGGACAAAATGTCCTTCACTTTGTTGTTGTTCTTCTGTATACAAAGACCTGTAGCTTGAGTTTCAAATTGTATGTTTTAATTTCTGGTTCAAATGTTAAGGACTGATAGTCCTTAACTCTTAAATACATGTTTAAATGTTAAGGACTAGCAGTCCTTAACTTTTAATTCCATGTTTAAATGTTAAAGGACAAACAGTCCTTAGCTTTTAATTTCTGGTTCAAAAGTTAAGGACTGGTAGTCCTTAACTTTTAATTCCATGTTTAAAACTTAAGGACTGACAGTCCTTAACTTTTAATTTTAATTCCATGTTTAAATGTTAAAGGACAGACAATCGTTAGCTTTTAATTTCTGGTTCAAAAGTTAAGGACTAGCAATCCTTAAGTTTTAATTCCATGTTTAAATGTTAAGGACTGACAGTCTTTAACTTTTAATTCCATGTTTAAATATTAAAGGACAGACAGTCCTTAGCTTTTAATTTCTGGTTCAAAAGTTAAGGACTAGAAATCCTTAAGTTTTAATTCCATGTTTAAATGTTAAGGACTGACAGTCCTTAACTTTTAATTCCATGTTTAAATGTTAAAGTACAGACAGCCCTTAGCTTTTAGTTTCTGGTTCAAAAGTTAAGGACTAACAATCCTTAAGTTTTAATTCCATGTTTAAATGTTAAGGACTGACAGTCCTTAACTTTTAATTCCATGTTTAAATGTTAAAGGACAGACAGTCCTTAGCTTTTAATTTCTGGTTCAAAAGTTAAGGACTGACAGTCCTTAACTTTTAATTCCATCTTTAAAAGTTAAGGACTGGCAGTCCTTAACTTTTAATTCCATGTTTAAATGTTAAGGACTTGTAGTCCTTAGCTTTTAATTTCTTGTTCAAAAGTTAAGGACTGACAGTCCTTAACTTTTAATTCCATGTTTAAAACTTAAGGACTGACAGTCCTTAACTTTTAATTCCATGTTTAAAACTTAAGGACTGACAGTCCTTAGCATTTAATTCCATGTTTAAATGTTAAGGACTGACAGTTCTTAACTTTAATTACATGTTTAAATGTTAAAGGACTGGCAGTTCTTAACTTGGTCTTGCACTTACAGTACACTTGTTCTTAATTCTACAAGGATTGCTTTATAACGTATGTCCTTTGTTTCCCATTCTCTTTACTTGTAGGATGGAAACAATATGCATAAAATAGTTGCTTTTTATGGTAGATGGACTGAAGACTATAAATATCTTGATCATCAAACAAAGCTTTTCCTAGCACCTGAGTCAATTCAGTTTGAAGATTTCGTTAAACAGATTTTTGAGCTTATTGAATTGGATAGTGAAAAGTTTGAAATATTGATATGGTTTGATATCAACCTTGGAACAAGCAAAGGAATGCTTGTATCCAAAGATTTAGATCTTCACACATGTATATAGTTGCTAAAAACTCATTCACTCTTCAAGAGCTGTCGTTTCATAGGTTATATTTCGGAAAGAGTTTTTGCATCAACAAGCAATGAACATGCTAACACAAAAACTCAACATGACAATCAAGAGCGATGCCAACAGATAGTTGAAGTAGATATGTTTGAAGCTCAACCATTAAATGAACAGGTGCATCAAACATTTGATTCTATTCAAGTAGAAGGACAAAGCATTATAGAGATTGACAACGAACAAGCTTTGGGTATTCAAGTCTTAGAGAGTGCACCGGTAATCGAAGTAGTTGCTGACAAAACATGCACTCAAATAACTAAACGAAGATCAAATTTGAAACAAAAAGAATCCCCAACTACGATATTAAGAGAAAATGCTTCTTTGGATCAAATAAAAGTCGGATCAGTATTTGACAAGAAGAAGAGCATAATTAATTGTTTTTCTAATGTAGCAATCAAAGGACATTTTGAATTCAAAGTTGTTAGATCCAAGATCAACAAGATATTCGTTGACAGGCAATGATGATATGTGTCGTTAGTGTGTGCGTGCTTTCAGAATTAAAGACTCAACATTATTCAAGATAGTAAAGCTTGAGAAAAAGCATGACTGCTCTGTTAACACTAGGAAAGCAGATCAAAGGCATGCTACTTCAAAGTTGATTAGTGGTTACATTATCAATAATCTTCGGGACCCAAGATTTGAAGTTACACCAGCTTTTGTCATGGCATAGATGCAAAAATTGCATGGACTAGACATTGGATATCACAAGGCGTGGCGTGCTATTCAACATGCTTCCGCTTTAATAAGAGGAAGCCCCGAAGAAAATTATGAATTATTGTGTTCATACTTGTATATGATGACAAGTAAAAACCCGGGAACTTATACTAACATAAAGATAGACGACAACAACAGGTAAACAATTTAGGACATGTTGTCTTTAGCCTTGTTAACTTTTGAGTTATAACCAGAAGTTGAGGACTGCCTATCCTTAAGTTTTGAACTTGTAATTAAAAGTTAAGGACTTCCAGTCCTTAAGTTTTGAACTTTGAAATAAAAGTTAAGGACATCATGTCCTTAACTTTATAACTTATAAATGTAAGTTAAGGACTGACTGTCCTAAACTTCGGGTATTTTAACCTTGTTTTATATTGTATTTTCAGGTTTATTTATATGTTTTACACATATGGATCATCGATAGCTGGTTGGAATCATTGTAGACCAGTGATTGCTATTGATGCGACTTTTTTGAAGTCAAAATATCTTGGTGTTTTAATGATTTCAGTTTCAAAAGATGCAAATAACCAAATTTTCCCATTAGCCTTTGGAATAGCAGAATCTGAAAACAACAATTCCTATGAGTGGTACTTTAGTCAGCTTCGCAATGCAATTAGGAGCCGTGAGAATTTGATTTTTTTATCAGACAGGCATCAAGCTATTGCAAATGGCATTGTAAAGGTATATCCTGAAAGCCATCATGGGATTTGCATCTATCATTTGGAGCAGAACCTAAAGCGAAGAAAGGTGAAAAGTGAGGTCATAAAACTTTTCCAAAGTGCTGCAAGAGTATACAAGCGTAAAGAATTTGACATATACATGTCAGATATTGCAAATGTAGATAAGAAAACTTATGACTACTTGATGGAAGAACCACCGGAAAGATGGGCACGTTCTTGTAGTCCACAACGAAGATATGACATGCTCACAACAAATATAGTTGAGTCGATGAATTCAGTGCTATTAGAAGCAAGGGAGCTGCCTATACTAAGAATGATGGATTTCATTCAAGTGAAGCTACAACATTGGTTTTATGAAAGAAGAAATAAAGTAGAAGGAACATTTTATGATGTTTCTTGTTGGGTAGAGGAGGAATTGAAGAACAGAATAGATTTAGCATTTACTTTGAACGTAAGTATTATGTTTTATGTTTATATTATGATTTTGACATTTTTTAACATAATGTACTCACTTATAATTTTTCAACATTGCAGGTCTTCCCTGTTGATTCATGGCGTTCTAGAGTTGAAGAAGAAGGAATAACTTTCTTGGTGGACTTAAACAAAAGAACATGTGATTGTTTTCAATTTCAACTTGATGAATTACCATGCATACATGCAATTGCAGCTATCGAGAAGAGAAACATCAAGAAGTCTGACTTTTGTTCGCACTGGTACTTAAAGGAATCTTGGTTGAAAACATATGAAAGACAAATACATCCCGTAGGACATACTGATTCATGGATTGTACCAGAGAGTATTAAGTCACAAATTGTTAAACCTCCAGATTTCAAAGTGCCACCAGGTAGAAGGCAAAAGAAAAGGCATATTCCTGCTACCGAGCCATCAAAAATAACATTCAAATGTGGTCGTTGCAGAAGAATTGGTCATAATAGAACAACTTGTATATATTCTCCGGCACTCCATCCATTTTCAAGAAAGCATAGAGAAGAGTAGAAATATACACTTATGTTTATCGACTCTTTTAAGTTTTTGCTATAGATTGTATTCATTATTATTCTAATTTGAGCGGATGCCTAGATTTTCAATATTTATATCTTGTTACCTTCTTTTAATTTCTTTTGAGTTCAACAATTAAAAGTTATTAACAGGAGTCAGTAAGTTCAACTTGCAATTTTGAAAACGTAGTGACTGTCTGTCCTTAACTTTGAATTTCAAGTTCAAAAGTTAAGGAAATGAGGTCCTTAAGTTATAGTCTCATGTTAAAAACTTAAGGACTGTTTGTCCTTAATTTTGAATTTTAAGTTCAAACGTTAAGGACATGAGGTCCTTAAGTTATAGTCCCATATTAAAAACGTAATGACTGTCTGTCCTTAACTTTGAATTTCAAGTTCAAAAGTTAAGGACATGAGGTCCTTAAGTTATAGTCCCATGTTAAAAACTTAAGGACTGTCTATCCTTAACTTTGAATTTCAAGTTCAAAAGTTAAGGATATGAGGTCCTTAAGTTATAGTCCCATGTTAAAAACTTGAGGACTGTTTGTCATTAACTACAGGAGTCCTTAAGTTTGAGATACAAGTTAAAAACTTAAGGACTGCCTGTCCTTAACTTTAAATTTTAAGTTCAAACGTTAAGGACATGAGGTCCTTAAGTTATAGTCCCATGTTAAAAACTTGAGGACTGTCTGTCCTTAACTTTGAATTTTAAGTTCAAACGTTAAGGACATAAGGTCCTTAAGTTATAGTCCCATGTTAAAAACTTGAGGACTGTCTGTCCTTAACTTTGAATTTTAAGTTCAAACGTTAAGGACATATGTCCTTAAGTTATAGTCCCATGTTAAAAACTTGAGGACTGTTTGTCATTAACTACAGGAGTCCTTAAGTTTGAAATACAAGTTAAAAACTTAAGGACTGTCTGTCCTTAACTTTGAATTTTAAGTTCAAACGTTAAGGACATGAGGTCCTTAAGTTATAGTCCCATGTTAAAAACTTGAGGACTGTCTGTCCTTAACTTTGAATTTTAAGTTCAAACGTTAAGGACATAGGTCCTTAAGTTATAGTCCCATGTTAAAAACTTGAGGACTGTTTGTCATTAACTACAGGAGTCCTTAAGTTTGAAATACAAGTTCAAAAGTTAAGGACATGAGGTCCTTAAGTTATAGTCCCATGTTCAAAACTTAAGGACTGTCGGTCCTTAACTTTGAATTTCAAGTTCAAAAGTTAAGGACATTTGGTCATTAACTTTGAATTTGAAGTTTACTTACACTTAGTCATGAACAAATACTAACAAACTCAATGGACAAATCAACACTTGAGAGAAACAATGAAATAAATAACAAAATGCCTTAACATAACTTTTGAAATTGTAATTTTGCATAGCTGTTGTCACACCTCTTTTTCCGTACCCGGGAGGGTACAAGGGAGTTTTTTCCAATTAAAGGACAATCGAAAGGGATTTGTTTATTTATTTCAGAGTCGCCACTTGGGAGATTTAGGGTGTCCCAAGTCACCAATTTTAATCCCGAATCGAGGAAAAGAATGACTCCATATTACAGTCTGCGTACCGGAAATCTGGATAAGGAATTCTGTTAACCCGGGAGAAGGTGTTAGGCATTCCCGAGTTCCGTGGTTCTAGCACGGTCGCTCAACTGTTATATTCGGCTTGATTATCTGATTTTATACAAATATGAACTTATGTGCAAATTTTATCTTTTAAACCGCTTTTATCATTTACTGTTATTTTTATCAAGAATTGCAACATCGTGGAAGCACATCTCGAACCACGTCACAATCAATGTACCCGCGGTTAGAGCTACATTTCAACTCTGTTGAGATTGGGATTTGGGTCACATAAATGTGCACCCGAGTTTAGGAAGATAACATTGTTAAAGACGTGCCTAAAGCGACTAGCATATTGTTATTTTGGGGAAGGCCGTAAAATTCGTTAAACGGCCTGTCCCGAATTCTAAGTATTAATATATACATTTATAGGGCCCCGCACCTTGTGCATTTTTTGTTTGTCGAGGCTCGTCTCATTTATTATTAAAAAGAATTTACAACGTCATGGAAATGCATCTCGGACCACGCCACAATCAATGTGCCCGTGATTAGAGACATATTTCGATTCCGTTGAGATTTGGATTTGGGTCACATAAATGTGCACCCGAGTTTAAGGAGATAACATTATTAAATACGCGCTTAAAGAGACTATCGCGTTATTATTCTGGGTAGACCGTGAGATTTGCTAAACGGCCCGCCCTGGAAGCTAAGTGCTTTGATATATACATTTAACGAGGGCCCCGCAGCTTGTGCGTTTTTATTTGTCGAGGCTCATCTCGTCTTCATTTTAAAAGGATGCCCTATAGTAGCTACGTTTCTTATCGCGTTTGTCTCTACTAATTGGAAGCAGAAATAGCCCTAGTTAATTACATGCTTGCAGGTTATTTATAGCGGGATTCCGAATGCTTTTACAAAAAAAATCAGAAACAGGGCCACGCCTACGGGCAAGCGATCGAATCTCATGGGCCCAAACCCAGCTTACGCGGGATTGGCCAGGCCTAGGCCACTGATTTTCCGACGAGGCCTGCTTGGTCCGTTTCAACTTGGGCTCGACCCTCGTGAGGTTGAGACCGTAAACTTGTGTTCTTTGTTCTAAAGGTGTGGTTTATCAATTATAATAAGGCAGTTTGTCAAAAGGGAAGGAGATTAACTAATGATGGATAATTTTCATGCATTAATGGACATACTAATCACAGACATAGCTAATTTCTGAGCTATAGCCTATCATACTGTCAAACCTTTTATCTATCAACCTACACGCATAATAAAATATCAAGTTACCCTACAATTGACATTTGTTATGTATAAGAGCTAACTCCAGTATCCAAACAGAAATATAAAACTACTATACACCCCGTGATATTCAGTATACAGGCTATGTCTAAAAATAAACAATCTTCAACTCTTCTATTTTGTATTCATGCTCAACTTTCAAGTTACATGGACAATATTAGTCGTGTACCTGGTATGGGAAAACAAAAGAAGGAGAATGATCAGCTGAGTAGTATGCAACAACACAGCAACAGCAGGTAAACAACAGTCCACAATCAACAGCAACAACAATCGGCAACAAATGTCACCAATAGTCCACAAACAAACAGCAGCAGTTTCAACAACAAGGAAACCCAACAGGTGGTTGAGCACCAAGCAAACAATCCCAGACACAGAGTGTAAAACAGCAGAAGACCCAGAATATTCAATGTAACAGCACCAGCAGTTCAACAGTCGCAAACAGCTCGGCAACTAACCCAACAATAATTAGCAAAGACAGCTTGACCAACTTGCACTCTTACGCAGTTTTCAGACAGTGTTTAGTTACAATATTCTGAAATTTTCTTTATGTTTCTTTCTCTCAGTTTTTTTTTAGCTTAAAAACCTCTCTGAAGACTAAAAAATGTCTGGCCCCCTCTTAGCTAAAAATAGCTCTATTTATAACCTAAAAGAGAACCCCCTCAGGTCTGCCTAGAATTCCCAGCCTAAGGTCTGCCCATCCCCTTCATTCCCCATGCCTAAGCATCTTCTTGATGCAAGTCATTTTGTTCCCCACGCCTGGCCTATTGCTCTATTCAAGAGTCATGGGTTTAGTTAAGTATTAAACTCCCATACTCTTATGTTTTGTCCCCACTAATACTAGATTAATAGTATTTCTGATTAAACAATTGATAGCCCATTAATCCTGAATATTTAATCAGTCTTTGCCCCAACCAAAACTATCCCACAGACCCTTGATCATTACTGCCTTGCCCCGCCCTTTCATTATATTGTATCTGCCAGTTGTTACCCATTTGAGAACTAGTTCAAACCCCTCCCACAGCTAACAAACAGACCTATAATCAGTTTAACACAACCCTTCAACTAAATCAGCCAGTAAGAGTTAGGTCGTTCACCATTTTAATACTGTGAAACAAACGACAACATGTGTCGAGTCGACTTTGCGAGTTATAACGTATATTAATTAGTCGCTAATCAACTAAACTCAAAACAGAACAAACTGAGTGATTCAGGCATTTCTCGGGTAATAATGGAAGGTTACGACACTTAATTATGTGACGACGCTACTCAGGTAGACTATACGAACTATTATACGTAACAATTAATCGACTAACAACATTGAATAAACAGGGCACCAATTTTATTTCAAAACTCGGGTCATTTAACATGGAATTCACAAAACTTAACTAGTCGACAACGTCAATCGAAGCGAATAGACATCTTATAACACACAATTAACACTTAAGAAAAGAAATCGACCAAACAAAAGGGTCTTGAGGATGGACAGAAAAATAGTCAAAAATCTAGAACAAATCCATGAACATATGCATAACGCCTAGACAAAAGGAAAGAAAAGACGATTACATCGGAAACTTACCTCAAAACGAGACAGGTCTGGTTTTTAGGGTTCTTGAACTCAGATTTGGGATTTGAAAAGTTCTGCTTGTATTTGACCGGAACCAAAGCTGATTAGGGCCTGAGGGATGTTAGGGGAGTGACTAGGGTGAATTTGGGACTCATCCGGTGACTTAAGGTTTTGGCTCGAATCCTTGATCGAAGATTCGAGCACCCTGTAGGTGATTCGAAGTTAAGTGGTTAGGGATTTGTGTTCAGGGTGGCTCGTAGGTCCCGTGGTGTAACTATGGTATCCACCGGCATCCTGGCCGCCAGATTTATGTTGAAAGGGAACCAGGGTGGCTGCTAGGGTTTTGGGGGTTTGGGGTCCTTTCTGAGAAAGACGAAGGAATGGGGTAGGGCTTTGGATAAGGGGCGGGGTAAAAGGGTTAGGTTTATATATGCATTGAGGGTTTAGATCCTGGCCGTTGGATAAAGTGAGATCTATGGCCAGGATCTATTCACTTGGGAAGAACGACGTCGTTTAGGTGTGTGGTAGGTGAGACCGAGTGGGGGACTGGATCAGGTCAAATTTTGACGGGTCTAGTGGGAAGGCCTAGATCCGTTGGATTGATGTGGATGAGTGGCTTAGATTGAGTTTGCCTAAACGGCGTCGTTTTGACTTGGCTGGGGCTGCATTGGGCCGTTTGATTGCAACAAATCAACGGCTCAGATTGAGGCGCAGATACGCCGTCGTTTGAGCTATGACTGGGCAGCCTGGTTTGGGCTGGGTCAATTTTAATTGGTCTGGGCCTGATTTTAGTTTCATTTCTTTGGCCCAAACATATTTTCTTCACTCTTTTCTTTTCTTCAATTTACCAAAATTGAACTAAACTCCAAATAAATTGAAAATTAAAAATACAATTACACACATATTGGTTAATAGCTTACAGTAATTAACGCACAGTTTCAACATTAATTAAAATCACTCAATGACAAAAGACACTTAGGATTTTCTTTTTTTTTCTTTTTGGAGTAATCCCCGCGAAGCAAAAATCACGTGCTTACAACTGCCTCTCTTTGCCCGAAGACACGAAGGATTTTCGTGCAAAGATAAGCGAGCGATTTTTTATTATTCGAGTGCTCCGTGTGAAACATTTTGTTGAAAAAGATTTGACCGAACCTTTGCTTCAGAGGTTTCCTACATATCCTGGGCTGAACAGGAATCAGGTCAATGTAGTTCGGGAAGTTTTGGTGGCTGGGACTACCGTGTGACTGTCATGTTCGTTGTTGTTGCGTGCTGTTGCATGCTGCTGAGGACGTTACCGCTTACCGATCTCCTTGTTACACCGTACTAAAAATAAAAACAAGAAGCTAGGCTAGACTACGGATCATAAGATCTCATCTATCTTCAACTTGTTCTTGTTGCCTTGCTTTCTTGTCGTCTTGTGTTTCCTCCGGTGCTTTTTCCCATGAATTTGGGGAAGACACTGGTCCTTTGCCCTTCTGAATGCCAGTTTTCATCATTTTTCTTGGTCCGCTGGGGACATGGCTTTCTTCATTAAGCTTTTTAGTGGTTTCTCTGGTGGTGCGACTCTCTTCATCAGATTTGCTACATTGGGCATGATTTGATGTTCACAAGCCGTTTTTTTTCAAAATGCGTCCTTTTCAGCAGACACATCTTTTCTTTTGACACCTGCACTTGAGTTTGCAACCTTCTGCTTCCCGGTGCTGGGTTTTTTTATTGTTTCCTACTGGGCATTCCTGCTGTAACCTTCCGCCTTCTGGTAGGGTTACTGATTCCAAAATCTGCAGTATAAGACTAAAAAGTATTCCTCTTGTTATACAGGTGGGCGCCTGAATGCAAAATTATGAAATATATGCCCGCATTATACTGGTGGGCGACCTAGAACATGAATGAAAAGACAGAAATGTATTCCCGCATTATACTGGTGGGCGACCTAGAACAGAAAGTATTCCCGCATTATACTGGTGGACGACCTAGAACAGAAAATATTCCCGCATTATACTGGTGGGCAACCTAGAACACAGAAAGTATTCCCGCATTTTACTGGTGGGCGACCTAGAACAGAAATGTATTCCCGCATTATACTGGTGGGCGACCTAGAACAGAAAGGTATTCCCGCATTATACTGGTGGGCGACCTAGAACAGAAAGTATTCCCGCATTATACTGGTGGGCGACCTAGAACATGAATGTATTCCCGCATTATACTGGTGGGCGACCTAGAACATGAATGTATTCCCGCATTATACTGGTGGGCGACCTAGAACAGAAATGTATTCCCGCATTATACTGGTGGGCGACCTAGAACATGAATGTATTCCCGCATTATACTGGTGGGCGACCTAGAACATGAATGTATTCCCGCATTATACTGGTGGGCGACCTAGAACATGAATGTATTCCCGCATTATACTGGTGGGCGACCTAGAACATGAATGTATTCCCGCATTATACTGGTGGGCGACCTAGAACATGAATGTATTCCCGCATTATACTGGTGGGCGACCTAGAACATGAATGTATTCCCGCATTATACTGGTGGGCGACCTAGAACATGAATGTATTCCCGCATTATACTGGTGGGCGACCTAGAACATGAATGTATTCCCGCATTATACTGGTGGGCGACCTAGAACATGAATGTATTCCCGCATTATACTGGTGGGCGACTTAGAACATGAATGTATTCCCGCATTATATTGGTAGGCGACCTAGAACATGAATGTATTCCCGCATTATACTGGTGGTCGACCTAGAACAGAAATGTATTCCCGCATTATACTGGTGGGCGACCTAGAACATGAATGTATTCCCGCATTATACTGGTGGGCGACCTAGAACATGAATGTATTCCCGCATTATACTGGTGGGCGACCTAGAACATGAATGTATTCCCGCATTATACTGGTGGGCGACCTAGAACATGAATGTATTCCCGCATTATACTGGTGGGCGACCTAGAACAGAAATGTATTCCATTTGTTTCCTCGTTCTTCCGAGAAAATTTTTGACAACGGCATAAAATTTTCTGCCCCGGTTTTGGTGATCTCCCTGGCATCGCGTCCTGCTGCCATCATCAACCTTTATTTTCCTGCAGCAGACAAAAAGATTTAGTTAGTTTTAATCATGGTGGGCAGCGGTGTCTTTCCGGTGGGTGATGATTTTTCTCTCTTTCTCTTTTCTTGCTTTGTGCCCCCACAACTGGTTGGTGGACAAAGTTGCTTGTTGGGGGCGACCCGTCTGATGGGGATGGTTTTCCATTTATCCCCCTTTTCTGCTTTTCTCTTTACGGAACCAACTGTGGGAGTCTGCTTCCCTCCCGAACCCACTCCCTTAAGAGTTTATTTCCTCCCGGAACTGCAAGGCATAGAACTTTATTGCTTGGGGATAACCTTTGGGACTGTTAGGGTTATCTTGCATCGGATCAATTTCCCTTTCCTGTGGAGTCCGACCACTTCGGACTTGGGTCCGTGATTTATCGACATTCTGCGAGGAAACCTCTCGGAACTTGGTCCACGAGTCCTTCACCCGTCATTTTCCGCTCTCTTTACGTCACCCTTCTTTCGACGCAATTCGTCCTTTGGTTTTGCGACCGACGCCTTTTGTCTTATTCTCGGTTTTTGGCCTACCCCTTTCGTATTTTTGCTTTTGGACCCCTTCGGTCTCTGGTAGTAAACTTTGAAAGATCCTTTTCAAAACAAATTTTTAGAAAGAAAATGAAAAAGGTAGAAAAGGAGAAAAATCTTTCTGAACCAAAAAACTTATCTGGATGACATGACTGGTCCTTATGATCATGACGTGTACCATAGATTCCCGACCCAGCCTATTTGTATCAATCATCTTGCCTGATGGTCTTACTTGCTGGGGATAAATGGGTGTCCATTTCTTTGCGAATGGGGAACCTTTTGTTGATCTGTCTTGTCGCCTCATAGTGCCCTTCGAGGGGTTTTCACTAATGAGACTCTCTCTTTTCTCTCAGCTCCCGGCGCCTTATGGTGCCTGTGAAGATTTTCACCGATAAGACTCTCTCATTTCATATCTCTCATCTTTCGTCGTCTTGTGGTGCCTGCGAAGGTTTTCACCGCCAAGACTCTCTCATTTTATTTCTTCAAAGGAGAATTGGAGTGCTGCCGATATGACCCTCTCTTCTGGAGATTCCTTTGGACTATCAATTCACTTCCAGTTTCATGATCCTCTTCTTTGCCGGGGATCAGTGTATTATTCTCGGCTTTATCTGCCTGACTTGGCACCTCTTGGAGGTTAATCGGGAGGTCTTTTTTGGACATCAATGTTGGTTTTGGTGTGGGGCCAAAGAAAAGCTATCAAAAATTTGAAATAACTCTGACGGGTGAGCCACTACAACTTTTGGAATCAAACTTTTGCTGGAGCTTTAAAACATAACTCCTGCCCCAGTTTTCTTGCTTGGGGGATTTTATTTTTTTACACTATGTTGAGCTACGTGCGTTACGCACACTGTGCCTACTATGCACACTATGACCGAGCCGTGAGGCGCCTACATATCCTCTTTGAGGAATCAGGTCAAACGTAGTTCCTACGGTTTTGCTTTTCTTGTGATTTTTATTTTTTTTTTTTGTTTTTTTTTCTTTTAAAAATTTTCTTTTCTTTTCTTTATCCTTTTCATATCTTTCCATTAGTGATTCCAAAAGAGGGGTATGAAAGAATAACTTAAGGCTCAAAAGGGGGAAACAAGGGTTAACAGTGTTTGGATAGAAGAAAGAATTGCCTCCGTCATTTCATTATCCAATAAGTACCAAGCACAGACAAACGAACCAATAATTGCCATAATCAAAGAAATTACGCATAATATCTTTTGACTACATCTGAATTGATAGCCATGTTAACACATCTCCCCTCGCTATCCATCAAACACAAAGCACCGTTGGACAATACCCTGGTCACGATATAAGGCCCTTGCCAATTTGGGGCGAACTTGCCTTTTGCCTCGACCTGATGTGGGAGGATCTTCTTCAATACCTGCTTCCCTATTTCAAACTCCCTAGGGCGTACCTTCTTATTGTATGCCCTTGCCATTCTCTTCTGATATAGCTGACCATGGCACACTGTTGCCAATCTTTTCTCGTCTATCAAGCTCAACTGTTCTAGTCGAGCTTTGACCCATTCATCATCATCAATTTCGGCTTTAGCGACAATTCGGAGGGACGGAATTTCGACCTCCGCTGGTATTACGGCCTCAGTTCCGTACACCAACAAATAAGGAGTTGCACCTATGGAAGTCTGGATGGTAGTGCGATAACCCAACAAAGCAAAGGGTAATCTCTCGTGCCATTGTCTGGACCCTTCCACCATCTTCCGCAGTATCTTCTTGATATTCTTATTGGCTGCTTCGACCGCTCCACGCCTTGGGACGATACGGGGTGGAATTGCGGTGTGTAATCTTGAATTATTGGCATACCTCTCTCATCAGGCTGCTGTTAAGATTTGCACCGTTATCCGTGATGATTACTTTTGGGATCCCAAATCTGCAGATGATATGGGAGTGCACAAAATCCACCACTGCCTTTTTATTTACCGACTTGAAGGTTTTAGCCTCAACCCATTTGGTGAAGTAGTCAATGGTTACTAGAATGAACCTATGACCGTTGGATGCTGTCGGCTCGATAGGTCCAATGACATCCATGCCCCATGCCACAAACGGCCAGGGTGCTGACATCGTATGTAACTCTGTTGGCAGAGAATGAATCAGGTCTCCATGTATCTGACACTGATGGCATTTCCTCACGAAAGTGATACAGTCATGCTCCATGGTAAGCCAATAATACCCTGCTCGAAGGATCTTCCTTTCCAATACATATCCGCTCATATGTGGCCCACAAACTCCAGCATGTACCTCTACCATAACCGTCGTGGCTTGACCGGCGTCTATACATCTAAACAATCCTAAATCCGGGGTTCTTTTGTACAACACTCCTCCGTTGAGGAAGAAACCATTCGACAGACGCCAAAGGGCTCTTTTTTGGTCTCCAGTGGCCTGTTCCGGATATATCCCCATTCTGAGGTATTCCTTGATATCATGAAACCAGGGCTCGCCATCTGCTTCCTCTTCTATGGCGTTGCAATAAGCGTGCTGATCACGAACCTGGATGTGCAGAGGATCAACATACATTTTGTCAGGGTGGTGCAACATTGATGCTAAGGTGGCCAATGCATCCGCAACCTCGTTATGAACTCTCGGGATATGTTTGAATTTCACCGATCGAAATCGCTTACTCAGATCGTGCAAGCATTGTCGATACGGTATGAGTTTCAAATCCCGTGTTTCCCATTCACCCTGAATCTGATGTACCAAGAGGTCCGAGTCTCCCAAGACCAAAACGTCTTGGACATCCATGTCCGCAGCTAATCGCAGACCCAAAATGCAAGCTTCATATTCGGCCATATTATTGGTGCAATAGAAGCGTAGTTGAGCTGTAACAGGATAGTGGCGTCCTGTTTCAGAAATGAGTACTGCTCCTATTCCAACCCCTTTCGCATTCGCGGCTCCATCGAAAAAAAGCTTCCAACCCGGTTCCTCGGGTAACTCCAACTCACTTGTATGCATCACTTCTTCGTCGGGAAAATACGTTCTTAAAGGCTCATATTTTTCATCAACGGGATTCTCTGCCAGATGGTCGGCCAGCGCTTGGGCTTTCATGGCTGTCCTCGTCACATAGACGATATCGAACTCTGTGAGCAGAATTTGCCATTTTGCCAACCTCCCTGTGGGCATAGGTTTCTGGAAGATATACTTCAATGGGTCCAAACGGGATATGAGATAAGTAGTATACGAGGACAGGTAGTGTTTCAACTTCTGAGCTTCCCAAGTTAGGGCGTAACATGTTTTCTCGAGTTGAGTGTACTTGACCTCATATACTGTGAATTTCTTGCTAAGATAGTAGATGGCCTGCTCATTCCTCCCTGTGTCATCGTGTTGCCCCAGTACACAACCAAATGAATTTTCCAGGACCATCAGATAAAGAATTAAGGGCTTCCCTGGCTTAGGCGGGACCAACACGGGTGGATTATACAGATACCCTTTAATTTGGTCGAAAGCCTCTTGACATTCTACCGTCCAACTTACCGCAGCATCCTTTTTCAGCAGCCGAAATATGGGCTCACAAGTTGCTGTGAGTTGAGCGATGAACCTGCTGATGTAATTGAGTCTACCCAACAGACTCATTACCTCTGTTTTGTTCTTTGGTGGTGGCAAATCTCGGATTAATTTGATCTTAGATGGGTCTAACTCAATACCCCGTCGACTGACGATGAATCCTAATAGCTTTCCTGATGGAACCCCGAATGCGCATTTGGCTGGGTTAAGCTTGATATCATACCTTCGAAGTCTTTGGAAGAATCTCCTTAGGTCTGCTACATGGTCTTCCTGACGCCAAGACTTTATGATCACATCATCTACGTACACCTCAATTTCTTTGTGTATCATGTCGTGAAACACAGCAGTCATTGCTCGTATGTACGTTGCCCCGGCATTCTTCAGTCCGAACGGCATTACCCGATAGCAGTAAGTTCCCCATGGCGTGATAAATGCTGTCTTTTCTGCATCTTCCTCGTCCATTAGGATCTGATGATAACCCGCATAGCAATCCACAAAAGATCCGATCTCACGCCCAGCGCAATTATCAATCAAGATATGGATGTTGGGCAATGGAAAATTGTCCTTGGGACTTGCTTTGTTGAGGTTGCGGTAGTCGACGCACACCCTGATTTTCCCATCCTTCTTTGGAACTGGTACCACATTGTCCAACCACTCGGGATATCGAGTGACCCGAATGACCTTTGCTTGCAACTGCTTAATCACCTCTTCTTTGATCTTCACACTCATTTCTGTTTTAAATTTCCTTAGCTTTTGCTTGACCGGAGGGTATGCCGGGTTAGTGGACAATTTGTGAACCACTAAATTGGTGCTTAATCCTGGCATGTCATCATATGACCATGCAAAAACATCTTTGAATTCCACGAGGGTTTTTATCAATTCTTCCCTGACATTTGGCTCAATGTGGATGCTGATCTTGGTTTCTCTGACATTATCAGCGTCTCCTAGATTCACAGCCTCGGTGTCATTTAGGTTAGGCTTGGGTTTCTCTTCAAATTGGCATAGTTCTCGGTTTATCTCTTCGAAGGCTTTATCTTCGTCATATTCAGATTCATCGTCACAAACGACCTCTTGTATCCTTAAGTCGGATTCAGATTGATTTATTAGACTGGGTCGAAGATCCGCTGTGCATGCCATGTCATTAGAACCAGTAAAAAGAGAACTGTTCAGAAAGAAAAAGAACAAAACAAAATTAAAATGAGACAAAAGAAGAGAACTTTATTAAACTTGCGGGATAAAAGGGTTCACACTTTTACAAAACAAAAGTAAAATTTGGATTACACCCTGGAATAATCCGAACAAAACAAAACAAACAAAAACATAAATCAAAGCCTACTACCAAGACTCCTCCCGGACAAGAAGAGGAGTAACCGTCCAATTGTTGGTTTTGGCCTCAGGCCCCACAAACTGTATCTCTGCTCTGCTGGAACCTTCCCCAACTTCCACCATACTGACATCAGCGAATAGCCTCTCAAAACCCTGATTCAGGTCTCCATCCATACCAATCAATGGTCCTAGAATCTTTGGGACCGGTGGCCCTTTGGCGCTTGCTCTGACAAAAGATCTTGAAAGACGTGGCACCGGCTTGGGCAGAAACCAAACTCTCTTCTTCATCTTTTGCGCTTGCTTCCTATCTGCCGCAGTTGGTTTGAACCCCAAACCGAAGGTTTCCAAGTTCTTGGGCAGGGAGACAGGTTGGACAATCCCCTGAAGCTCAACTCCCAGGCCTTTTCCCGGCACGAACCCGTTGCCCAGCATTTCCGAGACCATCATGATTGTTGCGGAAGCTACCCTAGGGTACTGAAGGATCTCACCCTCAGAAATCTTGTTTGCCGACATTGTATCGAAAATCTGGTAGACCCAAGGACCTTTGTCATCATCGGTCTCTATGAATGGCACAATGGCGCCACCCATGGTGCATGACGTGTCCTCGCCGTGTAGTACGACCTCTTGTCTATCCCACTCGAACTTGACCATCTGAATATAGGGTGGAAGGCACTGCTTTGGATGCATGAATCCACGGTCGTCCCAACAGAAGGTTATAAGATACTGTGGCATCTAACATCTGGAACTCCATGGTAAACAGGACTGGACCGATGGTCAATTCAAGTACAATATCCCCCACAGTGGCTGTTCCATTTCCGTCAAACCCTCGGACGCAGATGCTATTCTTGTGGATTCTTCCGTGGTCGATCTTTAATTGGTTCAGGGTGGATAATGGACAAATATTGGCACTTGACCCGTTATCCACCAATACCCGAGTAACTACCGCATTTTCACATTTGACAGTCAGATAGAGAGCTTTATTATGCTCCATACCTTCCACTGGCAGATCATCATCTGAGAACGTTACCATGTTCACTTCGAAAATCTTGTTGGCAATGGTTTCCAGGTGGTTTACAGAAATCTTGTTGGGTACATGAGCTTCGTTCAGTATTTTCATCAGGGCCCGACGATGTTCCTTAGAATGGATCAGTAATGATAGCAGCGAGATCTGTGCTGGTGTTTTCCTCAGCTGCTCGACCATGGAGTAGTCCTGCACTTTCATCTTCCTCAAGAACTCCTCAGCCTCTTCTTCGGACACAGGTTTCTTGGTTGTAGCGGGGTTGGTTCTTCTTAGCTCCACCGGAGAAAAACATCGACCTGATCGAGTCAGCCCTTGCGCTTCACAACTAACTTCCTCCACTTGTTTTCCTTTGTACATCACCACTGTCCTCTCGTATTTCCAAGGCACAGCCTTACTATCAACCATCGGCAACTGAACTGCGGGCTTTATTGTGACCAGTTCCCTGTATACCCCTTTTAACACAACTGCAGGTGTGGGCGGAGTCCCTGATATTACCAACTTGTTTGGCTCGGGTTTGCTTGTTATGGCGGACGGGCTCTTCCCCAATATCACTACCGGCTTGACGCCTTCTCCCTGGGACTGTACCCCTGTTCCTCCACTAGTCGGTCCTTCTTTCGAAGCGACCTGGATCATCATCACTGTTTGTGAGGGTTTTCTCAACTCTCCTCCCTCATACACCAACTCAATCATGTGAGTCTCGTGGTGCGCTAGCAATGGGTTCTGGTTGATGTTAGGAGCTTCCGGTGTCTGGACCTCGATCTTATTGGTATCAATAAGATCCTGTATGGCATGCCTCAATTTCCAACACTTTTCGGTATCATGCCCCAGCATCCCTGAGCAGTACTCACAACTTATTGATCGGTCCAAATTCTGGGGTGGGGGATTTGGTTCTCGAGTCTGGACAGGACTAACCAAACCCAACTGCCTCAATTTGTGGAACAAAACGGTGTAGGTTTCTCCCAACTCCGTGAAAGTTCTGTGCTTCCGCAGCCTGTCATTCCTAGCATCTGGATTTCCCCGAAAGCCTGCCCCTGGAGGGTTTCTATATGCCCTCGGTGGAGGATAGGTGTTTTGGGGTGGTGCATATGTGTTCTGGGGAGCCGACGTGCGCCATTGCGGGCGAACCGGAGGCTGAGTGTATGTCTGGGCTTGGTGTATGAAGAAATGTGGTTCTCGAGGTGGATAGTAGTGCTGTGGTGGGCTGTATGGGTAGTTTGGCCCGTGGGGCCTGGGTTGATTGTTGGGGTTTGCCAGACCTGGCCCAACTGCTTGCCTCAATCGTGGCAATTTCTTCTTTCTTTCTTCTTCCCAGCGCACCTCCCGTGCCGCTCTGAATAGCCTGGGTCGTGGCCTTGAGTGCCGAGTAATTCAGGATTTTGTCAGACCTCAGACCCTCTTCTATCATGACCCCTATCTTCACTACCTCGTTGAAGGATTTTCCGACCGTTGTCACCAAGTGACCAAAGTAGGTTGGATCCAGTATTTGCAAGAAGTAGTCCACTATTTCTCCCTCTCTCATAGGAGGATCCACTCTAGCTGCTTGCTCTCTCCAGCGGAACCCGTACTCGCGAAAACTTTCCCCGGGCTTCTTCTCGGTCCTCAATAATGTGAGACGGTCAGGGACTATCTCGAGATTGTATTGGAAATGACATGTGAAAGCCTGCGCCAGGTCATCCCAAGTGTACCATCTGCTGGAATCCTGCCTGGTATACTATTCTAGTGCAGATCCGCTCAGACTTTGGCCGAAATAAGCTATCAGCAGCTCATCTTTGCCGCCTGCCCCTCTCATTTTGCTACAGATTCCCCGCAAATGCGCCATGGGATCACCGTGCCCTTCATATAAATAAAACTTAGGCATCTTGAACCCAGCCGGGAGTTGGACGTCCGGGAAAGGGCATAGATCTTTGTAGGCCACGCTGACCTGGTTGCCCAATCCGTGCAGGTTCCTGAAGGACTGCTCCAGGCTTTTGAACTTCCTTAATACCTCATCTTGTTCTGGGGCTTTAACCGGCTTTTCAATTTCTGTCGGTACCTCCAAATGCGTATTGTAGGCATGTGGTTCGCAGGCATGAAATGTAGGCTCAGGGGGATAGTATTGCGTATCGGGAGCCTGAAACAATGGCTCGCCGGCCGTTCTCTGCAGGGTGGCTGATGTGGGTCCCACAAAAGTGGGAATATTTGGTGTTGGGAGAGGTTGATGGGGTGGTGGAGCTTGGGAATCATGTGGGCTTCTTTCCTGATGATAACGGGGATTCGGGAGGCTTGTTGAAGGGCCGGAGTGAGGGTATTCCGGCATGTGCCCCAGTGGCTTAGGGCTCTTTTGTGCTTTGGCTAGAGCTAGCTGCATTGCATTCATCTCTAGTCCCATCCTTTCAATCTTTTCCATCACTTCTTTTAACAACTGGCTCATCGGCCTTTCTTCCTCGTTACTATTCTCTGAAGTAGTCATGCTTGTTGCTACTGGTCCTTTGGATCTGGTTTGGTAAGAGTATGTTGCCAGAATTCTTTAACAACTAACTTGTCTGGATGCAAACAACAACAAACTTTGTTAGCGTTAGGGCTTGACAAATTTGATAACAACACATTGAGGATGCAATGCTCCTAGGCAGTTAACCGTTTCTAACATGCTTTGCTTCAAACAACATGCGTCATCCCGGCTTGCTCATTTGTCCTTTTAAAACACTTTGGGAAACCTTGTATTTTATTTTATTCTTGTATTTATTATTTTTTCCTTTTTCTTTCTTTATTAAAGGCGGTCGAATCTTATGGGGATTGCCTATGTATCACGTCCCCGCGCGAATCAGACCAGGCGTAGTTCTGCCATAAGGTAAAGACACACAAAATTCTCTTTTGGGATCATTAAATTCATCATCAAAACTTGCTATTACAAATTACTTCAAACAAAGAATAGCAACAGTACAGACTCCACAGTTTTAACTTGACTTGGCTAAAAGAAAAGAAAACAACATATGGGAAAGCACAAAGCCAAATGGACAAGACTCGTCCGAAGATTAATTTCCCAACTTAGGGGCCCACGAGGCATCACTCGGCCTTTTCGCGGTTCTAGGTGCGAGATCCCTTTCGAGTTGCTCCAACTCGTGCATGGTCTGCTTGACATAACCCATCACTGCTGAGAGAACGGTAACGCTGGTCATGTTCTCACACCGTAGACACCGTCTGATGATGGCGTGGGCAATGGCCCTGATCTTATCTCTGGTTTGTTTCTTCTCTATGAGTAGGCGTCTTATCTGATCACTGCACGTCTTGAATACCTGAGAATCCTGTATATGCTGATTCTTCAGCTGCCTCACTTTTGTCTTCATTTGGGCCAACAAGTCGTAACAGTATCTACTCTCCAATTGGAAATCCTCGGCCTGCTTAACTGCTTTAAACTCAAGTGTAGCCATCTCTCTCTTTATTTTGGCAACAGTTTTCTCGTGGTCACGTTTCAATTGGTTCAAGTATCGGCGATGCTTATCTACTCTTGTTCCCCACTGTGCCTTGAGCTCTACCATGACCTTTTTAGATTCTTCTAAACCATCTCGCCATTCCGTGATTTCTCTTTTCAAACCCTTTATCAACTGCTGGTCTGATCGACTTCTGGGCTGTTCATCAAGAGACAATCTCAATTTTTGGATTTGGGCCTTAAGTTCTTCATTCTCTTGGATCAATCTATTCTTTTCGCTTCGATCCGCCGCGATTTGTATGCTGTTATTGAATTTCAGACTATCAATTTGTAGCTTCAAATCACCGATCTCTGCCCGATAACCCTTTTCTTTTGCTAACCAGTTCCATTGCCCTTGGGACGATTCTACGAAATCTTTGAGATGCGGTCTCTTAGCCGGCCTTTCGTAGGATAGGCTACCTCTAAACCAAGCGTGATACCCCGGAGCAATTTCTCCTTTTGTTGTATCAATCACACAAGTGTTTGCTGTCAGATGTTGGCACTCACTCCAGATTTGGCGAACTTCTTCTTCAGGGAAATGACCGTTCGGACTGATTTCAATCACTTGGGTACTCAAATCTTCATCTTTCGGCACCACTTGATACCTCCCAAGTTGCCTCAAAACCCGATATGGTGCATAGGGTTGGATGCTTTTAAGTCCCATCAACAGAAAGTGGGCCCTGGTTGCCGGCATGTATATGATTTCCTAAATAGGCGACCATCCGAGCGTCCACTGGATTTGGCTGGCAGTGAGAGTTCGGAGAAATGAGGTCCATGATGTGACTCCCTCAGGTAAATTGAACCCTTTGATTCTCGTGTAGAATTCTCCAATACAAGTTTTCTCGGGCGAACCATAACCCAAGAGCGAGGAGCGATGGCATAAATGATCGGTCATCCACATTTGCAACAGTAGGTTACATCCTTCGAAAAAGTCGCCCCTAGCTCGACAAGCAGTGAGAGCCCGGAAAATGCCAGCCATAATCATAGGCGCCAGAGTACTTTTATCTTGGGTAAGCAAAGTATTGACGACATCGGTTACTTTTAGATCAATGTTTCCGTCTTTCCTTGGGAACACTATAAGACCCAGAAAGGATGTCATAAAAGCTACTAGCCTGTGTTCGTCCCACTTTTGTCGGTTGCCTCTACTGCATAGTTTGAAATCCGGCTTATTGAATCCGCCCACGTGGTCGTATCCAGCATATATGAGGTGGAGACTGCAGAATCCTTTGGCAAGATCTGGATGGTGGAACGTTCGAGGTATTTTTAGGAAATCCAAAAACCGGTGTACCGTGACAGCCCTAGGTGCAATCAAGTATTTGAACCTTAAAGGAGCTTCATCACTTCCAATGTATCCTGCTATTTCTTCCAATGTCGGGGTGAGCTCAAAGTCCGAAAAATGGAACACGTTGTGTGTTGAATCCCAACAAGTGACCAATGATCTGATAATATCACCCTGAGGCTGAACGTTTAGTAAATCCGGGAGATCTTTCAGATATTTCCTTACTTTGTCTTGCCCCTCTTTGCCTAAGTCATTCCACCATAATCGCAACTCAAAAGGGATCTTGGTCATTACTGAAAAAGGTTCGTTTTGTATCGTGCTCATCCTGCACATTTATTAGGGTGATTATGCCAAATGAAGAATTTTTTTTTATTTAGACTCAAAAAATAAAATTATCTATCTCTTTTTTTTTCAAGACTCCTCCTTTTTGTAGAATGGGAGGTTGGACCCGATGAGAGTTGCCTACGTATCTCACACCCTGCGAGAATCAAACTGGCGTAGTTCTCGTGGATCAGAAATTGGGGGAAACAAATAATAATAAAAAAGAATATATATATTTTTATTTCTTAAAAGAGACTAAGGAAATATTTATGCATTTTACTTTTTTTTCATTTTTTTTAAGAAAAATTCCGACGAGGTTTTGACATTACTTGGACATTGGTTTTATTTCTCCAAAAATAAGTAATTATCTCCCTACCCTACTATTCTCTTCTCTTTTTTTTTTTTGAAAATTTTTCGGAAACCGGTCAGCATGCAGATCCGAAGCAAATAGATGCGCAAAACAAACGGGATGCAGCAGGATGGTCTTTTCATTTCAGGTTGCCTGTCCTAGACGGACTCAACCCCTGTGTTGAGTCCCCTATGTCGAATGCAACATGATGCAGATAAGCGTTCCTACTAGGGATCCGACATGAGGTTTCGTTATACTAGGTTTATAACCTGGGTATATGTTCTAGACTGTGTACCCGAGCGGACAACTCGAGTCGAGGAGGGGGCAACTTACCGGGAACCAAAAGGTCGTCCGGCTTCGTAACTTATCCGTCCTCTTTCTTATTTCGGGTATTGACACTAACAGAATAGAGAGCCTCGACCAGCGAGCTTCTTCCCGGAGGTAAGAAGAGAAAGGTTTCGGCACAGTTTATATACAGTTCAAATAATATCAAAGCGGTAAAAGCATCATTTAGCACATTAGGCATGTATCATGTAACGAAATCAGATAAAAACCAAATATTTCTAACCCTGAACCAGAGATTCTGGGTTAATCCCCAGTAGAGTCGCCAGAGCTGTCACACCTCCTTTTTCCGTACCCGGGAGGGTACAAGGGAGTTTTTTCCAATTAAAGGACAATCGAAAGGGATTTGTTTATTTATTTCAGAGTCGCCACTTGGGAGATTTAGGGTGTCCCAAGTCACCAATTTTAATCCCGAATCGAGGAAAAGAATGACTCCATATTACAGTCTGCGTACCGGAAATCTGGATAAGGAATTCTGTTAACCCGGGAGAAGGTGTTAGGCATTCCCGAGTTCCATGGTTCTAGCACGGTCGCTCAACTGTTATATTCGGCTTGATTATCTGATTTTATACAAATATGAACTTATGTGCAAATTTTATCTTTTAAACCGCTTTTATCATTTACTGTTATTTTTATCAAGAATTGCAACATCGTGGAAGCACATCTCGAACCACGTCACAATCAATGTACCCGCGGTTAGAGCTACATTTCAACTCTGTTGAGATTGGGATTTGGGTCACATAAATGTTGCACCCGAGTTTAGGAAGATAACATTGTTAAAGACGTGCCTAAAGCGACTAGCGTATTGTTATTTTGGGGAAGGCCGTAAAATTCGCTAAACGACATGTCCTGAATTCTAAGTATTAATATATACATTTATAGGGCCCCGCACCTTGTGCATTTTTTGTTTGTCGAGGCTCGTCTCATTTATTATTAAAAAGAATTTACAACGTCATGGAAATGCATCTCGGACCACGCCACAATCAATGTGCCCGTGATTAGAGACATATTTCGATTCCGTTGGGATTTGGATTTGGGTCACATAAATGTGCACCCGAGTTTAAGGAGATAACATTATTAAATACGCGCTTAAAGAGACTATCGCGTTATTATTCTGGGAAGACCGTGAGATTTGCTAAACGGCCCGCCCTGGAAGCTAAGTGCTTTGATATATACATTTAACGAGGGCCCCGCAGCTTGTGCGTTTTTATTTGTCGAGGCTCATCTCGTCTTCATTTTAAAAGGATGCCCTATAGTAGCTACGTTTCTTGTCGCGTTTGTCTCTACTAATTGGAAGCAGAAATAGCCCTAGTTAATTACATGATTGCAGGTTATTTATAGCAGGATTCCGAATGCTTTTACAAAAAAAATCAGAAACAAGGCCACGCCTACGGGCAAGCGATCTAATCTCATGGGCCCAAACCCAGCTTACGCGGGATTGGCCAGGCCTGGGCCACTGATTTTCCGACGAGGGCCTGCTTGGTCCGTTTCAACTTGGGCTCGACCTTCGTGAGGTTGAGACCGTAAACTTGTGTTCTTTGTTCTAAAGGTGTGGTTTATCAATTATAATAAGGCAGTTTGTCAAAAGGGAAGGAGATTAACTAATGATGGATAATTTTCATGCATTAATGGACATGCTAATCACAGACATAGCTAATTTCTAAGTTATAGCTTATCATACTGTCAAACCTTTTATCTATAAACCTACACGCATAATAAAATATCAAGTTACCCTACAATTGACATTTGTTATGTATAAGAGCTAACTCCAGTATCCAAACAGAAATATAAAACTACTATACACCCCGTGATATTCAGTATACAGGCTATGTCTAAAAATAAACAATCTTCAACTCTTCTCTTTTGTATTCATGCTCAACTTTCAAGTTACATGGACAGTATTAGTCGTGTACCTGGTATGGGAAAACAAAAGAAGGAGAATGATCAGCTGAGTAGTATGCAACAACACAACAACAACAACAGGTAAACAACAGTCCACAATCAACAGCAACAACAATCGGCAACAAATGTCACCAATAGTCCACAAACAAACAGCAGCAGTTTCAACAACAAGGAAACCCAACAGGTGGTCGAGCACCAAGCAAACAATCCCAGATACAGAGTGTAAAACAGCAGAAGACCCAGAATATTCAATGTAACAGCACAAGCAGTTCAACAGTCGCAAACAGCTCGGCAACTAACCCAACAACAATTAGCAAAGACAGCTTGACCAACTTGCACTCTTACGCAGTTTTCAGATAGTGTTTAGTTACAATATTCTGAAATTTTCTTTATGTTTCTTTCTCTCAGTTTTTTTTTAGCTTAAAAACCTCTCTGAAGACTAAAAAATGTCCGGCCCCCTCTTAGCTAAAAATAGCTCTATTTATAACCTAAAAGAGAACCTCTTCAGGTCTGCCTAGAATTCCCAGCCTAAGGTCTGCCCATCCCCTTCATTCCCCATGCCTAAGCATCTTCTTGATGCAAGTCATTTTGTTCCCCACGCCTGGCCTATTGCTCTATTCAAGAGTCATGAGTTTAGTTAAGTATTAAACTCTCATACTCTTATGTTTTGTCCCCACTAACACTAGATTAATAGTATTTCTGATTAAACAATTGATAGCCCATTAATCCTGAATATTTAATCAGTCTTTGCCCAACCAAGATTACCCAAAAGGCCCTTGATCATTACTGCCTTGCCCCGCCCTTTCATTCTATTGTATCTGCCGGTTGTTACCCATTTGAGAACTAGTTCGAACCCCTCCCACAGCTAACAAACAGACCTATAATCAGTCCAACACAACCCTTCAACTAAATCAGCCAGTAAGAGTTAGGTCGTTCACCATTTTAATACTGTGAAATAAACGACAACATGTGTCGAGTCGACTTTGCGAGTTATAACGTATACTAATTAGTCGCTAATCAACTAAACTCAAAACAGAACAAACTGAGTGATTCAAGCATTTCTCGGGTAATAATGGAACTTTACGACACTTAATTATGTGACGACGCTACTCAGGTAGACTATACGAACTATTATACGTAACAATTAATCGACTAACAACATTGAATAAACAGGGCACCAATTTTATTTCAAAACTCGGGTCATTTAACATGGAATTCACAAAACTTAACTAGTCGACAACGTCAATCGAAGCGAATAGACATCTTATAACACACAATTAACACTTAAGAAAAGAAATCGACCAAACAAAAGGGTCTTGAAGATGGACAGAAAAATAGTCAAAAATCTAAAACAAATCCATGAACATATGCATAACGCCTAGACAAAAGGAAAGAAAAGACGATTACATCGGAAACTTACCTCAAAACGAGACAGGTCTGGTTTTTAGGGTTCTTGAACTCAGATTTGGGATTTGAAAAGTTCCGCTTGTATTTGACCAGAACCAAAGCTTATTAGGGCCTGAGGGATGTTAGGGGAGTGACTAGGGTGAATTTGGGACTCATCCGGTGACTTAAGTGGTTAAGTGTTTTGGCTCGAATCCTTGATCGAAGATTCGAGCACCCTGGAGGTGATTCGAAGTTAAGTGGTTAGGGATTTGTGTTCAGGGTGGCTCGTAGGTCCCGTGGTGTAACTATGGTAGCCACCGTCATCCTAGCCGCCGGATTTATGTTGAAAGGGAACCAGGGCGGCTGCTAGGGTTTCGGGGGTTTGGGGTCCTTTCTGAGAGAGACGAAGGAACGGGGTGGGGCTTGGGTAGGGGGCGGGGTAAAAGGGTTAGGTTTATATATGCATTGAGGGTTTAGATCATGGCCGTTGGATCAAGTGAGATCTATGGCCAGGATCTATTCACTTGGGAAGAACGACGTCGTTTAGGTGTGTGGTGGGTGAGACCGGGTGGGGGACTGGATCAGGTCAAATTTTGACGGGTCTAGTGGGAAGGCCTGGATCCGTTGGATTGATGTGGATGAGTGGTTTAGATTGAGTTTGCCTAAACGGCGTCGTTTTGACTTGGCTGGGGCTGCATTGGGCCATTTGATTGCAACAAATCAACGGCTCAGATTGAGGCGCAGATAAGCCGTCGTTTGAGCTTTGCCTGGGCAGCCTGGTTTGGGCTGGGTCAATTTTAATTGGTCTGGGCCTGATTTTAGTTTCATTTCTTTGGCCCAAACATATTTTCTTCACTCTTTTCTTTTCTTCAATTTACCAAAATTGAACTAAACTCCAAATAAATTGTAAAATTAAAAATACAATTACACACATATTGGTTAACAGCTTACAGTAATTAACGCACAGTTTCAACATTAATTAAAATCACTCAATGACAAAAGACACTTAGGATTTTTTTTTCTTTTTGGAGTAATCCCCGCGAAGCAAAAATCACGTGCTTACAGCTGTTACAAAAAATTACGCTATGCCAACAAAACAAAATATAAGTGCCTTTTCACAAATTTACAGAATATTTCAGAACTATCCTAAACTGTCATAATTCAGATGTCACCTTTACAGCAATTTTATACAAAAATAACACCACAATTTCTTTACAACTCCTTTGGACAGAATGTTTCATTTTCACTCTCATAATCATCACCAACATTTTCTGGTGGAGTATCATAACCAGAATTTCTTTTCCATTCACCATGTGCCCAAAGATTTGCAGCAAGTTCTTTTCGAAAGTCTTTTATGTCTTCGGGTTGGAATTGCTGCACGTCCTTTCCAATCATCAGCAACTCGGCAAATTTGATCAGGAATGCACCACAATCAGTCCTAAGAGAAATGTAAGATATGCAGTGAATTAAACAATAAATCTTAAGTACATATAAATAATATAACAAATAATAACACGTACGATCCAGTTTGGTGTGGTGATCTTTGCCACTGTATATCAAATTTGTTGAAGACATTCCCAAAAGACTTGTGATTTTTGTCAAACTGTGAGAACTTTAGCAAATGGGGGATCATGCGTGCATACATTTGCATGTAGTTCATTCTTGCTTCATATGGCTCACTGTATATGGAATCATATACATCAATCTTTTTATGATTCAAGTCCAATACTCCCAACAAAAAGTGTGTCACAGCTTCATCATCTTCTGAAGGAAGCCGACATGGAAAAAAGATTTTGTCAACCTCAGTCCATGCAATTCCACATCTACGGCTGTCCCCCCACACATATGGTGTCAGAAATAACTGATTATCACCAGCACACCAAAACTCATCACTAGCATCTTCACTGAAATCTTTATACACAAGTGCCATATAATTATCAAAAAGAACATCAGTAGTTGTGCATCGAAAAGGATGATCGCGAGGGTGGTAGCATTCCTTCTTTCTCAGATAATAGAGAGCAATGTCAATATGCTTCATAAAAAGGCAAAAAATAAAACAAATCAATAACAAATCAGTCATAAAATAATGAAAAAATGATAAATTAATAATAGAAAAAATAAATGCCTTGTGAATTATCTAACCTTATCATCAAGAACAAATTTGCTATCTGAAAGCTCAAGGAAAAATATTTTGCTACTGATTTTTTGATAATACAATTTGTATGGTTTTTTCCTCAAACTATTATCATCAGCATATAAATCAATTTGTCCCCTGAAAATTTTGAAAATGTCAAGTTAGAATTTTGAAAACTTTAATCTATAACTTAAGGACCAAGTGTCCTTAGCTTTTGAATTTGATACTCAAACTTAAGGACTGCATGTCCTTAGCTTATGAATTTTGAATTCAAACTTAAGGACAAGAAGTCCTTAAGTTTCAAACTTGAATCTATAAGTTAAGGACAGTTAGTCCTAAAATTAGTCTTACAATCACAGAAGTTAAGGATGTAGTGAAACACATTAAGAGACTTACTCTTTTTTGCGACCTCTCCTTTTCTCCTTGCCCAACCACACAATGAATTTCTTCACTAATTTTTCATCTTCTTTGGCATAATGAAAAATACACCTACGAGTATAGGTTGATTTTATCCAACTTGAACTCTTCAGAGTATTTTGATTGTCTGCCTTGGAACTTACTGCTTTTCCTTCCTTATCAAAAGGAGATTTCAACTGCCAACTTAACTTCTTGTTCCTTTTACCTCGACCAAGTTCTTCTTCAACATTTCCTTCACCCTCCATAGTCAAAGTCGCATCAATGTCCATTTGTATACTTCGAGGAGTAGGAGTAAGAAGAGAAAATGACGGACCATCATAACCAATACTGTCTCTCCACAGTACCTTCTTATGTTTTTTCAAGAGACAACTCAGCTAAAATATTGCGTGCAACATTTTCTTTTTCTTGCAATTCCACATTTTATTTATCTTGCAGTTGTTCACCATGATCTTTAGATGCTTGTTGACAAGATTCTGCAAAAATATTTACAACAGCTAACATGTTAATAATCTTTAATTAAAACAAACATATATAAAATTTAAAAAGCACTGCCTAACCATTTGCAATATCCAAGATCATTCCAGCTACATCATCATCATCACATATTGCATCTATAGATTTGGAACCAATCTCACTTCTGCCTATGTCTTGAGATTGTAGTCCAGTTTTCTCTTGATACTGCACTCCAGCTTCTTTGCTTGCTGCTTCAAAAGATACAATATATAATGAAATAAAGATACAATATATAATGAAAATTTTATCTAACCTTGACTGGCACAAGTTTGAACTCCAAATTTTTCTTTGTATGACAGCGGTGTAGAGAGATCATACGTTCCTTCTAAGCATTTGCATACAATCTCGCTGACACTTATCCCCAATGGACTTGTTAAATCCTCCTGTGATTGCAATCCACAAACTCTACAAATTTTCTCCGGCACTCCACAAACTTCTGCATGCACATGCATAGTTTATATGTATTAATCTATTGAATATACATTTCAACGAAAATAAAAATAAAAATCTATAACTAACCTTTCCCAATATCAATAACATTTTCAGTTTCATCATCTAGATGTGCATCTCTAAATTCTCTTTCATACTGACCCTCTGCATGCACATCCATATAATACGCTCAGTAGCACGACAATGATCATCAACTCCATATTTTCTAATTGGAACACTAGATTCTCTATCTGTGTTCATCTGATCAGCTTTCCCAAACATGTTTATCAAAGTATCAAGCTTTGATCCTAGAGTTTTCTTTAAATCCTGAGAAAGCAACTAAGTTACAAAGAGAAGGACATGTTTAAAACTTAAGGACAGGCAGTCCTTAAGTTTGAACTTAAAGTTCAAAACTTAAGGAAATGCAATCCTTAAGTTTGAACTCCAAGTTCAAAAGTTAAGGACAACAAGTCCTTAACTTTGAATTCCAAGTTCAAAACTTAAGGACATGATGTCCTTAAGTTTCATTTCAAAGTTCAAAAGTTAAGGACAAGAAGTCTTTATCTTTCAATTCCAAGTTCAAAATTTAAGGACACAAAATCCTAAAGTTGGACTAACTGAAATTACCTTGATTTCGTTCTCAATCTTTTTTCTGATACAACAATTTTCTGATTAACTCTGGTAACTTCTGCTTGCAAATCCTTCTTAAAACTCTCTGATAATCTCTGAATCAAAAAACATAATATAAAAAAAGGTGTTCGTAAGCAAGAAATAATCAAATAAAAAACTAATACTATTCAAAGGCAGAAACACATACTCTAACAATTTCTTTAAGTACGCCTTCGTCAAATTGTGTGGAAGAAGACCTTGAGCCTTGATCTTGTGAAACTGGCTCCTCCACACAAAGAGGCTGTGTATCTTCTTCTTCCACGGGAATAAAGGGTAACACCTCAATCAACTTAAACACCTATTATATAAGAAAAACTAAACATAAGTATACATAACTAAAACAAATAAACAAAAAAAGAGATAGTAATTACATTAACTTACTTTTTTATTATGGAAATATTTTCTACAAAGAGCATCAAATTGTGGAGACTTCATTTCAGAATAACATAACATTCGAGGATAACCAACTTCTTTGAAGTTCACAAATTGTTTCTCTTGGAAAATAGGAAGTACTTCCATAATCCAGACACAAAACGCAAAAGGAAAGCCAACTAAAGTGTAGCTATCAATATCTTTTTCTTTCTCTTTCTCCTTTTGAACATCATTCTCATTTGATTTCAAGCAACTCTTCAATGATTTTAATAGCGTTTCATAAGCAAGAGAGCCCCAGTTGAAGGAAGCGCAAAGTGCATCATCGTCAACAATTTTCATTATTTGCTCCGACACATTCCTATTTTTCCTCTTGCCCATCAAAACCGACTCAACAAAATAGAGTGTTGCCAACTTCAAAGCATCATCATCACTGCCAGCAAATGATGAAGTTGTACCATGTGGGCGACTAAAAATAAAACTATACAAATCAGCCAACTCAATTTTGTCCTTTCCAGGGAAATAGACTCTTAAAAGCCTATTCTCTTTCTCATTTAAACCTTTCATGTCAAGCGATGAATAAGACTTCAAACCAGTAATAATATGGAATGCATCACGAGTAAACTTAATATCGCGGTCAAATACCTTGAAGGTCATCGAATCAGGTTCATTACTAACAATTTCAGAAAGCAATACACAGTGCGTAAGTTTACCCGAGAACTTCACACTTTGTAATCTGAAGAAGTTGCCAAAAATATTTTCCCTCAATTTCTTCCATTGGCCATTCGACAGAAAACTTTTAATTGTTTCCTTATATTGAAAATCTCCTTTCCAATATACCAGAAAATTACGCCAATCGTCAAAATCAAAAAAATGATCGCCTTCCATTATAACACTAGAAAAGAAGGAAAAACAAACAAAGATTAGGACTTAACTTAAAATTTCAAGTTTAAAAGTTAAGCAAATACAATCCTTAACTTTAAATTTTAAGTGCAAACGTTAAAGAAATACAGTCCTTAACTTATACTTTCAACTTCCAAAGTTAAGGACACTTAGTCCTTAACTTCAAGTTTCATGTGCAAAAGTTAAGGACAATAAGTACTTAACTTTAAATTGTAAATGCAAAGGTTAAGGAAATACAGTCCTTAACTTATACTTTCAACATCCAAAGTTAAGGACACTTAGTCCTTAACTTCAAGTTTCATGTGCAAAAGTTAAGGACAATCAGTCCTTAACTTTAAATTATAAGTGCATAGGTTAAGGAAATACAGTCCTTAACATATACTTTCAACATCCAAAGTTAAGGACACTTTGTCCTTAACTTCAAGTTTCATGTGCAAAAGTTAAGGACAATCAGTCCTTAACTTTAAATTGTAAATGCAAAGGTTAAGGAAATACAGTCCTTAACTTATAACTTTCAACATCCAAAGTTAAGGACACTTAGTCCTTAACTTCAAGTTTCATGTGCAAAAGTTAAGGACAATCAGTCCTTAACTTTAAATTGTAAGTGCATAGGTTAAGGAAATACAGTCCTTAACATATACTTTCAACATCCAAAGTTAAGGACACTTTGTCCTTAACTTCAAGTTTCATGTGCAAAAGTTAAGGACAATCAGTCCTTAACTTTAAATTGTAAATGCAAAGGTTAAGGAAATACAGTCCTTAACTTATACTTTCAACATCCAAAGTTAAGGACACTTAGTCCTTAACTTCAAGTTTCATGTGCAAAAGTTAAGGACAATCAGTCCTTAACTTTAAATTGTAAGTGCATAGGTTAAGGAAATACAGTCCTTAACATATACTTTCAACATCCAAAGTTAAGGACACTTTGTCCTTAACTTCAAGTTTCATGTGCAAAAGTTAAGGACAATCAGTCCTTAACTTTGAATTCCAACTACAAAATTTAATGTCGTTTCTTCTTTACATTTAATGAACACAGTTAACTGAAAATTCATAATCAGTAAGCTTATGAATTTCTACGACTATTTTTATGAAATATACCTACATAATCAAATATATTGAATCAACCACAAATACATTTCAAATTTCACACACTAAAAATTTATCAAAAACAGAATCACACAAAATATACTACACTGAATCAACATATAATGCTAATTTTTGAAATTTCACACATACTTCACACGGCATTGAACCAACTTACAAATAAAGAAAAATGAAGATGACGGAGAAGATGAAGGACAGAAGATGACGGAGAAGATGAAGATGAAGATGACGGAAGATGACGGAGAAGATGAAGGACAAAAAATGACGGAGAAGATGAAGATGAAGATGACGGAAGATGACGGAGAAGATGAAGGAATGAAATAAGGGTTTTCGTCGATTTTGGGATTATACAAGAAATAGAGAAAGGGTAATTGTGTCTTTTCCCCCTTAGTAGTGGCTATTTTTGATAAGCATTTTAAATAGTGGATAAAAATTAAATACACCCTTATTTAGTGGCTACTACACGCCATTTTCACCCACATGTATATACTGGCCCAATTACAAGCCCAAATGCTCATAAGCCCAAATTGGAACAATTTCATAATGACAAACAAATCCCCATTTATCCCTTCTCTCTCATTTCTAAAACCCTCAAAAACCCCGTTTGTCCATTTCCTCGGCAACCCCACCCCCCAACCCCTACGCCCGGCCGGCACCATCTCCTTCTCTACACCAAAGTAGAGCAAAAGCGATATCCGGGTTCTTAAAAAGCTGCATGCTTTTTCCGAATTCGTTTGCATTAGGATTTTGCATAAGCTCAAGTTGAAATTCTTGATATGAAAGCCTTAAGATTTTTTAGGACATTGAACTCTTCAAATCCAAGCAAAACCCATTTTAATTCAACCATTTTTCGTCGCCTTTACTCAGCCCAACCTCAAGAAGACCACCCAACAAGCACTGGTCTTTCTTCCTCTGAAGAAGATGACACGTCATCATCCTCAGTCTTCGACAGTTCCCAATACGATGTAGAATTAAACAATGATGTTAATTCAGGAAACAGTGTAAGCAGCAACAGCTCCACTTGGGACGAGAAGTATAGAGAAAGAGTGAAAGATAATGTCTTTGGTGAAAAAGACCCTTCAGAGATTAAGAGTACACGAATCTTGATTAAAGAAGAGGAGAAGAGAAGAAGAGCTGCTTTATTGGCTAGGAGTCTTCTAGAAGCTGCACTTGATGAAAAGGGAGATGAAGAAGATAAAGGGTATGATGAGGTGGTGAAGGAAGAAGATCAAATGTCATTGAGTGTTGGAATTATTGGAGCTCCCAATGCTGGCAAATCTTCATTGACCAATTATATGGTTTGACGTCTTTTCTGTATAAATTCCCGTGCTTTAATATTATTGGTGTTGTTGGTTATATACTTATATGAGTATAGTGATGACTAATTTGCTAATGTTAGCTAAAATGGATGAAATGTTAGATATATGGAGATGCAGGCTTAGAGTTTTCATTCTGCTTTCCTTATTTCAGTGGAGATCCAAGCTAATTCAAAGAAGAAAGAAACCTAATGAAAGCTAGAAAAAGCACAAGGCTTTCCTGCTGAATGATATACTGGTGGTTAATGCTGATTAGGGCAAATGACATGCTTTGGTACTTTTAGATTATTTTGTCTTCCTAAGTATATAAAATTTTGTACATACAATGAGGTTTTTCAACTACATGGTTCGATGACTCTTCTTGATAAATTTCCATGCTTTATTGTTGCTGTCGGTTATATGAGTATAGTGATGACTAATTTGCAAGTATTAGTGGTAATTGCTGATTAGGGCAATCATATGCTTAACAAATTTTCCCTTGTTCTGTTGCTGAAAATATATAAATTTGTTTATCATACAATTAGTATTTTCAAGTGCATAGTTCGATGACTCATCTTGATAAATTTCCATTATCTTCGTTGTTGGTTATATGAGTATAGTGATGACTAATTTGCGAATATTGGTGGTCAATGCTTATTAGGACAATCACATGCCTAAGTACTTTTACCTTGTTCTGTTGCTGAACATATATTTTTTGAATAAAAACCTCAACTAGTATGAGATTGAGGCTTTGTTGCTGTTGTATTCGCGATAGAGTATGCCCTATGAAGCTGTTATAGCTCTTATTTTACCCAAAACAGAATGTTATTATGTTCTTATTGGCAACTAATCCCTGCAGTAGTCTTTTTGCTGTTTGTTGTCTGTCTTACCTCTTTTTCTTTCTGTAGGTTGGGACCAAAGTTTCTGCTGTATCACGGAAGACGAATACCACTATTCATGAAGTCTTAGGTGTGATGACTAAAGGAAAGACACAAATCGTAAGTGTACTTAGAATTACTAGGTTTCAGTTTCTCTCTTTTTCTCTGGTTGTTGACCTTCGTTCTTTTTCTTAGCTTGAGATGCATCTATTTGCCAAAATGAACTTTAGTGTCCAACATGACCATATATAAAGCTGTTAAACCATTTTTTGTCACATTTTGGTGACTAAATTTTACCCCCCTATGACACTGAAGTCACATAACTATTTTTTGTCACATTAAAGTAACTGAACCGTGTGTGAATCTCTCAGAAATACTAATGACCGAAAGGTCAAATTTTCGGCTCACAAATACAAATGACCGAAAGGTCAAATTTTCGACTTAGAAAATGCAAATGACTGAAGAAAAAAACTCACCTTGTAAAAGTTCGACTACCCATATTTAAAACAAAAGACAACTAATCAAATATTTAAAAAGAAACGATTACTTGGTTTTGGAAATTTAACGTTCCATTCATTTGTATTTTCAAAGCAATTCACACATAATTCACTAGAATCAGTTTTGAGATTTTATTGTTACTGTGAGTAAAGTTTAGTTACTTTGATGTGACAAAAAGATAATGTGACTTTACGAGGGTAAAGTTCAGTAACCACACGTGAAATTAACTCACTAATTGATCGAAAAAGTATTTTTCTTGGAGTAAGATTACAATCACAGTTTCTTAAGATTAATAAATGTCAGTTATTTGATTAAGCTGACACAAGCTTGATTCAGCCATCATTCTTTTTGAAAAGGGAATATTTACTCTTACAGTTACATCGAACGTCTTTTTTTTTTTTTTTGAGAGAAATGATTGTACATCAAATGTCTTATTTACAGAACTTTTTATTTATTTTTCCTTTTTGAACAACTTTTATTTATTTAAAGAGAAGCCTTACACAAAAGAGGAAAGAAGCAAACTACAAAGTATGACTAATAGTGAAAAATGTCGGACCTCATCTGCTAATCTTGCAGGTTGAAGTGTATTTTGTGCATCTAAATATT
The DNA here is from genome assembly GCF_000715075.1 of Nicotiana tabacum. Classification (NCBI taxonomy): domain Eukaryota; kingdom Viridiplantae; phylum Streptophyta; class Magnoliopsida; order Solanales; family Solanaceae; genus Nicotiana; species Nicotiana tabacum. The sequence goes on along the minus strand of NC_134082.1, from coordinate 99,718,930 downwards.
GAGGGAAAAAAAAAAAGTTATTTTTTGCTGGAGTAATCCTTTTCTTAGATGTCAAGACCTTTTTTGGGTTTGCTACATATTTGATGGATTCTTTTACAGTGTTTCTTTGATACTCCTGGGCTTATGCTAAAGAAAAGTGGATTTCCCTACAAGGACATGAAAGCACGTATTGAAAGTGCATGGAGGTCTATTAATCTATATGATGTACTGATTGTCATATTTGATGCTCATAGGCATCTTACCAAGTTAGTTTTTTTTCTTTACTTGACTCCAAAACTCCATCTTCTATATTTATTGTAATAATTATATGCTCCATCTCATGATATTTTATATGCATAACTTTTATCAATAATTACCTGTGAGAAATAAGTTACTAATGGAAGGAAAAAAATTATGGCAAAATGTGCTTTACTTTTTTAGTATGGATATGTTTATTTCTAATCTTCAGATTTTCATTCATTACCCCGAGTTCATAGAAAAAGGTAGATTTGGTTTTCCATTTCTTTAATGAAATGGAGATCTTGTTCCATACTGGCAGTCCTTACCCTAAAGATGCACACTTATTGGCTTGTATCTTTGGTCTAGATACCTCTCTGATTGGTGCATTAGCCCATATAAATTTTCAATCACCTTTTTTGATCAGTAATAAAGCAAACAGTTCCCTGCATAATGTTGCATTCACCAATACCAATATAAGGTACAAGTCAATTGACATTTTAAATTTGGTGCAGAGCTAATTGTTGTCACATAATATAGGGCGGAGAGAGTAGAATTTCTTGATGATGATGCACATCATCTGACATGCTCCAACAAATGGGGCTTTTCTCCTCGCATATTTTTTCCCTCTGTAAATAAGATTTTTATTAATGAAACAGAAGGCATTTAGGAGTTGCATGCAAAGATTTGTCATTGCAGATTTCCATTTAAAAGCATTTCTTAAATCATTCAGTGTTGTCAAAGGCACGCTTAAGCCCTGAAGCGAGGCTCAAAACATGTTGAGCTCTTCGCCTCGCTTTGTGGGCGCTTTAGTATCGCATCAAGTCTCTTCTTAGGCATACTTTTACTTGCCAATGAGTGTAATCCTGAAAAGGCAACATTAAACAATTGATATTTCACTTTATCGTAATTTTTTTCCATTTTTTTGTCTATATATTTGTTATTCATGCTTATTATTATTAGTCTTAGACTACATATACATATTTTTACTTTTTCTCCAGTTGCACCATTTTTTTTATATTAAAGCTCACTCTTTATTTGCGCTTTGCGCTTAAAGCTCCAACGGACCTTAGAGTTTTTTTTGCGCTTTTCACCTTTGATAACGCTGGATTTACCAATATGAAAGTAAAGATATATATTATTGGATTATAGCTTCTGAAAAAGATTCTCATTGAGACATGAAATTTCAAGGGATAGATCTCCAATAATAATGAACCTCTGAAATTATAGTTTAGGTTTACTAATATCATTGGTGTTTAACAGATAGTTTGTTTAACAAAATTGTAACACTGTAAATCCTAACAAGTTAAACTGCTTGAACAACTCTACATGCACTCTGGCATAGTGGTCAATAAAGTGGCAAAGGCTCTGGTAGACCAGGGTTCAAGTCCCAGAAAAGACAAATGTTAACTCTAGGTGATTTCTTAGTGGGCAGAGCTACCAGTACAATTACTGGTGGAAAGTAGCAAGTACCGGGTGGATTAGTCGAGGTGTGCGCAAGTTGGGCCGCAAACTACAATAAAAACTATTCAATAAAACAAACTAAGTGGAACAACCGTACTTGTGATTGTTGAGGTGAAAAGGTGATGGCACGGATAATGTTGCTTTGGAAATTTTGAGAGGTAGAAGGCTGTATAATTGCTTCATAGAGGTGAGATCAGAGTTCCAGAAATGAAAATCAGACTGAAATACATCAATGATGTGATACCATTGTTTTCCACAGCTGAAGGAAGGAAACTATGTTCCCATTTCAAATCTTTCAGCACTTTAAGTTTTTTGAGGGTCAGCGGACCAATTTCGGTGAATTTTGTTACTTTAAGCTTTTTAACGGTCTTTGAGCAACTCTGCATCGAAATTTGACTTGGATAAAGTTCTTATATGCTGGTCAAGGTTGATTGTTGAAGTAATCTTATGGTCCAAGTAAAAGTCTTGTCAAATTTGACTTCTGGGCTCATTTTGACCAAAGTTATTTTGGTTTTTGCTCAAGGGGAAGCTTGTCTCCCTATGCAAAAACATGGGTTCAAGTCGTGTGTTATTATAAACCTAGATAAACTTCTCGCTTTTAAAGAGCAGGCTGCCACTTGAGATAGAAATGTGAGACCTTCCAAGATTTTTGCTGAGATAGAAATGTGAGGACTTCCATTTTGGTTATTTGTAGAGTATGTGACACATAGAGTGGGTTTCCTTTCTTCTGTGTAGTCAAACACGATGTGTTATTTTCCAAATGTCTGTCCCTAATTTCTCAAGTTGGAGTGCCATTTATGTTTATGTAATCCTTCTTTCCCTTTTGTCTTTGGAAATACAATTTTTAACTTGCAAACTCCAATCTGGAGTTATGAAATTATTCTCTATAGCTTTGTGCTTGCTAAGTGTCAGGTTTTCCTATCTTCGTATTTGTATATATGCTAACAGAGCTCCAAATATTGAGATTGTGGTGTGAACTGTAAATTTCTGGATCCTTTAACCCAAATGAGAGGCTTTGGAATTTCTTTTGCCTGGATCACCTTAAGTAGCTCTGCACAGTAAACGTAGGTATAGGTTTCCATGTTAAAGTGAACTTATCGAGGAAAAAAAATGTTTAGAGTGGAGTGAATGGTGTATATATGAATGTATCTATAGCACTGAGTAGATTCATCAGAACTTTGCATGCATGATTTCTTCAGTCTAATTCGTTGAAATAGATGTTTCCGTAACATTTTACCATACAAATGTATAGGCCTGATTCCAGAGTTGTGAGGTTGATTGAGAGAATGGGTTCTGAGGTTAACCCAAACCAGAAACGTTTACTGTGTATCAATAAAGTTGACCTTATCGAGAAGAAGAAAGATATATTGAAAGTTGCTGAGGAATTCAAAGAACTTCCTGGATATGAGAGGTAACCTTTTACTTCTCATAATGTGGTATTTCACTATCCCTTATTCAATTTAATTGAGATTAAAGCTCAATATGGTGTGTGCTTTCTTGATCTCTCATTTGTAGGTGTTTTACGATATCGGGACTAAAGGGAGCTGGAGTGAAAGATCTAACACAATACTTGACGGAGCAGGCATGTTTTATGTATGAGGCTGCGTGTGTGTTGGGGGGGGGGGTTACCTTTCTGTATGTTAGTAAATGGTGCATTCTAGGCATTTGAGCTGGTTAAGTATACAAGTCTATTGTGGTTGTGGCTTTTGCTTCCTTGTGATTTGATCTTAGAAGTTTTCTTTGTCTACATCTTGATTAAAGAGAATGCAACATGAAAAATTTCAAATGATGAACTTCCATAACATTTAATACCCTACCCTTCCACCCCAAACTCTCTCTCTCTCTCTCTCTCTCTCTTTTCAATGAGATATCCCCTGTTCTAATATTGGAAAATTAATATGTTCAGAAAAATGTTTCTTGAGATGCCAATCTTCCCTCCCAGTCCTCCAGCTCCCAAAGAGATGCTGATGATTAATTATTTTATTGAAGGTGATCCTTTTGCTTTTAATGATGGAATTTGGGTAATATTGTTGTTTTGGGAGGTCTTATGTGCATGGCATGTACTGGAGCCTCTATGTTGCTGGACCGCTGAAAGGCTGCATACCTTGTCAGGCGTGAACTCCTTGACATGAGCAAGGAATTCAATATCTCTAATCTCTCGGGGAAAAAAGAGATTAGAAATTCCCAGATTATATGGTTATATACTTCCATTTAACCTGAACCTAATACATCATATTCTTCTTTTTTGACGAGTGTGGATGCCATTATGTTGTGACATCTGTAGTGTGATCAAGTTTTTTCTACTTCGAGCTTGTGAGTTTAGATGCCTACTTTGGTTTTGTGCAGGGCAGTACACGTCTTGCTATATATTAAAGCGCATTGCATTAGTGAACTCCAGTTGGTTTACTTGTCAGCCTCATCATCATGTCGATACACTCCCCCACCCCCCACCCCTCAAAAAATAAAACACACCCTTTTCTCCCCTCTTTACTGCAGGCACTACTCTGTAAAAGAGGGTGCATAGCTATGGGTTGCTTTGTTGTTTCTCATATATGTTATTGTACATGTGTGAAGTTAAGAGGTTCTTTTCGTTGCTCTATTGTTTGCTTTGACCTTTCTGTTAATGCATTCATCTCCTTTCAGTGACGAAACTGGATGCTTAGTCTCATAATCTGTCTTCTTAGTGCCTCATTTGTATTCCGTGTTGTTTGTTATGATTAGGCAGTGAAAAGACCATGGGATGAAGATCCACTTGTCACGAGTGAAGAAGTTATGAAGAATATTTCAATGGAAGTTGTCAGGGAAAAGTTGCTACATTACATACATCAGGTATTCCATCGTCTTGTTTGTACACTTAAACAGGATGTGCTTTCTTTGACCAGCAGGGGGACAAAGATAAGCATGAAAATGACCTGCTAATTTGTCTATTTAGGAAATCCCGTATGGCATTGAACATCGCCTGATGGACTGGAAGGAGTTACGTGATGGTTCCCTAAGAATTGAACAGCATTTGATCACTCACAAGATAAGCCAACGCAAGATTCTCGTAGGAAAGAATGGTTCCAAAATAGGGTAATGTTCTTTCAGATACAGTTTCCCAATTATTTCATTAATACTAAAAACATGAAGTAGCTGTGGATGACTTCTCTGCTTAATATCTGGGCCAAAACAGAGAACATGATGGGCTGCACAATGTCTTATTGCTTATAGAAAGCATAGCTTTTATTTTTGTTTAGGCAAAGTGCCGTTTAACATGAATGATCTCGCTTGGGCAAAGTTGTATTGCTATAACGTTGTATATCTGTTAATTTGGTGCAGGAGAATAGGTATCGAGGCAAATGAAGAGTTAAGATCGATATTCAAGAGAAACATCCATCTAGTTCTTATGGTTAGAGTGAAATCATGAGATCAAAGACCATGTCCTTGTTTTGCATGTATATATAAGAGAGGTCTCCAGTTTTTTGTCCTTTTACCAAAGCAATTGCGAGTTGACACAACAATCTTCCAAAGCATATCATATTATGTTGTTCCGATACAAAATATGGAGAAGTTCAATTTCCCTTGTATTTGAATACATTCATATTCTTTTGCTATAGATTTAAGGACAAAATTTAGGCATTGTATTCGTGTTGGATTAAGGGTACAATACTCTTTCCACTAGAGTAAGATTGGGTGTCCTGTTAGTTCAATTGCATTAATAAATTTGAGCCCCAAGTTCTATTGCCTTAGCTGAGCTATGTACTTTCTGTTTAAAATTCTTACAATATATTTGAATTCCTTAAATTGTTTCATTTTCACCTCTGTACTTTCTGTTCTTACTCCAATTCTTCCTTATTTAGACTCTACCTAATCGAAATTAGTTACGATACCTTTTGTTACCAGCCAAACATGCTGATGCTTACATGGTAATGGTGAAAATGGTCATAATATACATATCCTTACTAGTATTCTTCTAGATAATGTAGGATTGATTGAGGTGTGATAATTTTGGACCAAAAAGAAGAACAGTTTACTCTTTATGAGAAAAAATTACTCTACTACTTATATTGTAATGGAAAAAATAGTTTTTGTCATTTTGAGCTAATAAATACTCCCTCCGGTCCTTTAATCTTTCACTTAATAAAATAAATTGGTCCACAAAATATTTCAAGATTAATGTTATTACATGATTTTTTTAATGAATATGCTAAGACTTTATTCAAAAAGGAGGGAGTATTGTCTTAGCAGATCGGTAGACTCATTTGAGAGGCCATTTTTCCTTAGCATTCTTCCGGGAAAAATTCAAAAATAGCCAAATTTATAAGTGTTCATTTAAAATTAGTCACAGTTTCAAAAGCAATCGAAATTTAGCCATTTTCATATAAAATTAAATATGAACGAAAACACTGTTCAAAATTCAAAAAATACTCCGGTATAATATACTGGACTTCCAACATAATATACTGGAGTTCCAGTTGAATATACCGGTCCAGTGTAATATGCTGAAAGTTCATACACATGCTCCAATCTCCAGTATATTATGCTGGAACCTTCCACGTGTTGGAGTTCCAGCATAATATGCTGGAAGTTTCATACACAGGTGCACGATCTCCAGTATGTTATGCTGGAACTTTCCGTGTTGCAGCAAAATAGTGGCTATTTTTCAATGACCAGTCCGAAAACTAGCTAACCTCAGCTATTTTTACCATTCTTCCATGTCCCACGCAATTATTTTGGTAAAAAATACTTGGATATTTTCTTGAATTGTGTCGCGTCCGCAACAAATCCAATTCTTTTAAAAAAGAACCTAAATCACATCGCGCAGCAAACCGCTAAATCATGTGAACGTGATTTCTCGCTTATCATGAGTTTGATCACTCATTGTGCACTTGAGAATTGTGTTTCTATTAAGGGGAATGCTCCACTTGAATTAAAAGTTATAAATATAATTTTATACTTCTTAAAATCAATAATAGATGTCTTTTAGCCAAATAAGAAATACAGTCAAGTAGTTGCAGTTTCACATTTTGGAAAGAAAATGTCTTATTAGCTAGCCTCTATTTCCAACGTAGATTCTTTCAGCCTACTTTAGTGTTGTAATGAAATTATTCATCGTCCTACAAATACAGTATTACTACCAATTTCCAAGATTTATATGGACCAACCTAGGAATGATCGAAACTAGTTAGGTGAAGAGATAAATAAATGTCAGAACAAAAATTATACTTTTGGAGTATAAGGATATTTAGAAAACAAGCATGAAGTCTCGTCTTTTACGTTTAGGAAGCAATTATAGTATTTAGCAGTCCTCAGCACTAATGATATCATTTATTTGAAAAACAAATCAATCAGAAGCTTATTTCATTTAATTAACTTGTTTCATTTATAAGATTGAAAATTAATTTTCTTATAGCGATGAGGTTAGACGTGGCAAAAAAAACAAACAAACAAGAAATACATCTCTGCAGAAGATCTATAAGGGCAAAGCAAATTCTTCTCCATGGTATGAAATTTTCTAAACCTTATTATTGTTCTCGGTAGTTATTTAGTTTACTGTTGCTGGTATTATACTAGTACTATTTACTACTGTTACAATACATGAGAAAATGGGAGTACAGTTTTTAAGTAGTTTCAAATTAAAGATGATTAAAAAAAAACTACTGTAAATAATTGAAAATGACGAGAGAACCTTTTCAAAGTCGTCCTAAGGCAGCTAGTTAATCTTCTATGCGTTGTTGATTGAATTATCTCATTATTAAGTAGTTTTCATCTACTATAAAAAAGAATTGTAAACTGAAAAGTGATCAAGTAAAAATAAATACCTAAGTGAATAGATGAGTTTGTTATTGTTGCTGAACTATTATAGCAGAGTAAACTCTTTCTTTTGCTAGAAAAAGGAAATTATCTTTTTATAAGTTGTAAATTCAAAATCTACAGGTCTATTAGCCTAAATGGAAAACTGTTACTATCATTTAGAAGGTTTGAAATCATGCAAGAAAATGCTCTTGGATTAGTAACGACCACCACAGCAAAAAAAGGTCATGACCTCAATTGTTTTGAGTTACAACAACAACACATACCCAGTGGGGTCTGAGGAGGGTAGGGAGTACGCAACTTGGTAGACAAATTGTTCTATTTTTTAAAAACAAAGTTAAACTTGTCAATTGAGAGGAAAACAACTAATCAGTCCAAAAACTCATAATAAGCCAATTAGAGTAATTAAGAGTACAAACTTCTTAGTTATATATAACTGAAGGAGCAGTCACTAAAATTAAGACACAAAATAAAATAACCAAACAACTTACTACTATTCATAGTACTAATACTGCTACTCCACTTGAAACAGTTTAACAATCAGTTGAAAGACTGAAAGGGCAATGTCAACTGATCAAGAAGTGCACTAATAGGTGCAGCAAGTCTAGGATCATAACCAAATCCATGCAATTCCCCTCCAAATTCTGATCCATAATTACTAACACCATAATCCAAATTATTATTTCCCACAAATGGACAAGGAGGAATCCAAATCCACCTCTTCTTGCAAAAGTCAAACAGCAATGCCTTATCTGAATTCTTTATAATTATGACCACAAATTGTCCATGACCAACACAATTAAACCCTTGACCATTTTCCACTTCTGCAAATTGTACATAGAGTTGTTGTGGCATTCTCTCTATTTCCACCCACATTGTCCCACAATCTTGCAATGCCCATAGCCTTAAACTCCTTGGCACATTCAGTTTGCTTTTCTCAACTGCTGCAACCAAAACAAGCCTCCCATTTCCTTCTACTAAGCATGGCGAACGTAGAAATCGTCGCATGGGTGCTTGAATTTTGCACCAATTGTTAGTAGCAATGTCATAGGAAAGTACACTAAAAGGGCTGAAATTCATGCAATAAAATCTGCCCTCAACATGCACCATTTTCCCCGATTCAAAGCTGCATAATCTTGGAAGTGAAGAAGTTGTACCCCAGATTGAGTAAAATCCATTCCCGTCAATGTGAAATGATTCAGTGGTTAAATTCTTAACAGCATAAGGAGATATTAAATCATCTCCAGCCACAGCTAAATCAATTGATGAGTTAGTTATAGTTAAACCAATAGAAGGGAATAACCTAGGCCTTAAAGTTGGTGGCAAAGGAATCATAGATCCCACAAGAGGATTACACAAAAGGATATTTTTAGATCCAGCTTCATCTGAAACAAAGCAAATTAATCCACCAGAAGATGAAACAGGAGAAAACCCTTGTGGGATTAAAGCAAAGGAAAGCCTAAACCAAGAAAGACTATCAGGATCAAAGAGGTAACCTTCAACTCTATGATCAGAGGTACCAGAAGCATTACTACTGTTCTTGTAAATATTGTTTCTTGGGATTTTTTGCCTGAAGAAAATGAACCAATGGCGCTGAGGGGAAATTTGGAGGTACAATTCAAGAAAAGTGCTAGAATAAAGAAGGGCATAAAATCTTTTACAAACAGCTCTAGCTCTAAAAAAAGCAGGTGGCGGAAGAAAAGCAATGATCCTATCAATTAGTCTATGTGGAAGTCTGCTCCAAATTCTAGCATCCATCCAAGGGCTACCATTTATTGATGGATTTGGTGGAGTTCCAAGAAAATTTGTTGTTGGTGTTGGGATAGGAAAAGCATAGGGAAAGTGAAAGCTAATAGGTACATGAAAAGCTTCCATTTTTTTTTCTTTTGTGTACCAAAAGGGATTCTGAATTTTGCCTTCAAGTTTGGAGCTAAGAGAGACTACAGCGTAAAGGGAAAGTTAAGGTTTTAGTTTATAGCTAACAATCAAGAACTAGGGGTTTGTTTTTCTTTCTCAAATTCAGTGGAAGATATAAGGAGCTAGAGAGTTTCACTAAAGAGGAAGAAAATGAGGAAAGAGATATGAGATCTTGGCAGAAAACTAAACAAAACTAGGAGAGAAGTCTCTTTTTGGCCTCTCTGTTTGTCTTTCGGATTCTTGGTTTGTTTTGGGAGAGGGAAACAAGTGTTTATATAGAAAAGTTGCAGCCTTTTTTTCCATCATTTTTTATTTTGTAAATTGTTTTTTGCATTTTGCAGAGAGAAAAGGAGAAGTGGAAGTCATGTTTTGATGGATACATCTATCATTTCAGTGCTTTCTTGTCAATTGGCCGAGGAAGGAAGGACAGTCAGCAGACTGCAGTTCAACAGACAACCAGACAACACACACATACACCCACAAGGAAATATTGGGATTTTATCTTCTTTTATAGGGAATTTGATCTTCCTTTATGTGTGGTTCTTTAGCCTTCTTATTATTTTCCTTGTGGATTTAAGTTATACTTTTGAATAGTGTAAAAAAAAGGTTGCACTCGCTCTGTTCCAGTCTACGCGAACCTATTTTTTTTTTGTCCGTTCCAAAAAGAATGACTAATTTCTTAATTTGGTAACAATTTAAGTTAAACTTACAATTCTACCCTTAATGAGAAGCTTTTATAACCACACAAATATTTTGGACCACTTTTTGACTTATTTAGAACCACAAGTTCCAAAAGTCTTCAGTTTTTTAACTTTGTGCCCAAGTTCACATAAATTGGAACGGAGAGGGTATTATTAAAGTGCAAGTTAACCTTTGTACCATGCATATTGATTATATATTACTACTATTTTTATCAAGTCATCAATTACTTAATATTTATTATTGATGTTTTATATGTAACTTAAATGTGTAAATATTTTATATATCGTCTATACATACAACGTTAGTTTTTTTAATTTTTCGTTTAATACCTCAAACGTGCGTAGTGTTTGAAGACTAATTAAGTTGTATAGCCATATATATAAAGAAAAGACAAACTACGAAAAGTTTTACTTGAGTGGTAGTCTAGACCACAAGTACGAAGAAAGACAGAATTCGTGCTAGATCTTCTTTTATTTATTAACTAACGAATAAGTACACACTAATATATTCTTGAGCGTTTTTCCCTTAAACGAGCCCCATCATGCCAATTTATACTAGTTGAGCTAGTGGATTCTAAATGTCAAATGGTTAAAGAAAACTAAAAGTATTAAAGAGAGTTTACGAGTACACAACCTTAGAGACCAAGAATTTCGTAGTTATATATATTCAACTGAATTTAAGTTACATATATTAATAGGATAATTTTTTTAATCTATCAATATAGTATAATTTGTAATAATTGATTGTTTGCCTTTTTTACTAGGTTATTGGTTAATATTTATTATAATATTTATTTATAATTACCTTGTAAGTGTCCTGATAGTATAAATCATTTTTACATCGTTAGAGCATATATAGCTTAAAATCTCTTTTAATTCCGTTCGTCTATTTAGTGTTTGTGCTTTGCATTATATTTACTGCTTTACGACAGACATGCATGAGATTTAATTACCAAATAAAATGATTCATAATGGTGCAATATGTAATTTTGTTGGCGATATAAATCTTATAAGGCTTTACAGAAATAATTTGTCCTTCAATCCATAATTTTATCTTTTGCATATAATATATATTTGCTTTACTATTTCGTCCTGCTGGTCTTTAGGCTTGTCGTATTGTTTCTCCTTTTTGGAGGGGGAGGTGTCCAAGGAACTTCCAGCTTCCTTATAAAGTTGCAATTTATTAGGAGTACCTTACTTTTTTAGTGGCATGACATGAGTGAAGACGAAGATATTAAATTTGCATACAGACCAATAAATGAAGAGAAGCTAAACTACAAAAGAGCTCTTACTTAAGTTATAGTCTTTGACCAAGACTTTGTTACTATAAGTTTGTCCAAGGTTTCCAAAACTTTGAGTCTTAATGAATTGGGTACATGCTGGGTTTCAACCTAATCAAAAGCTTTTTGGACAAATATAAAATTGTTCAGTTGAAATTAATTGCATTCGTTAGCCAAACAAATATAAAATATATGTATTTTTTTTGGTAATTGTGCATTTTATTTACCAGGGGAAAAAGTGTACAAACAAAATAAGACCCAAAATGTGTGTGTGTATTATATATAGAGTGCTTGATTATTCCTTCAAGTTGTTGGGTTTAAATAACCTTTGACAGAAATACTAATAAGGAAAAACTACAATTACAAGCCTACAAAATCTCCTAATTACTTAATTATAGGGATTTGTGTGATTACAGGGATTTGTGTATCTTTTCATAATTATATAATATCAATTCTTGCCATATTTAACATTCCCCCTCAAACTGGAGCGTACAAGTCATATGCTCCTAGCTTGCTACAGATATCGCCAATTCTGGATCCTCAGAGAGATTTTGTGAGGACATCTGCTAGTTGGTCTTTTGAGTTGACAAAACTCGTAACAATGCACCCGAACTCAATCTTTTGTCGAATGAAGTGCCAATCTACTTCAATATGCTTCGTTCTTTCATGAAATACTGGATTTGAAGCGATATATAATGCGGTTTGATTATCACAAATCAATTTCATCGGCTCGTCCCTTCCGATCTTTAACTCCTGTAGAAGTTGCCTTAGCCATATAAGCTCGCAAGTAGCCAATGCCATATCCCGATATTCTGCCTCTGCGCTTGACCTAGCTACCACATCTTGCTTTTTACTTTTCCAGGATATTAGGTTGCCTCCAGTTAAAATACAATAACCTGAAGTGGACCGTCTATCAGAGGGAGAACCTGCCCAATCTGCATCAGAATACTCAACAATGTCTGCATGTCCCATGTTTTCATACAATAAACCTTGTCCCAGAGAACCTTTGACATATCTTAGGATGCGAATTGCTGCATCCCAATGACTGTCACAAGGTGACTGGAGAAACTGGCTAACCACACTTACAGTAAATGAGATATCAGGTCTCGTGATCGTAAGATAGTTGAGTTTGCCAACAAGTCTCCGATATCTTCCTTGATCTTTTAGAGGTTTCCCTTGTCCTGGAAAAAGTTTAGTATTTGGATCCATGGGACTGTCCACAGGTTTACAGTTCGACATACCAGTGTCTTCCAAAATATCCAAGGCATACTTCCTTTGTGAGATGACAATGCCGCTTCCAGATTGTGCCACCTCAATGCCTAGAAAATGTTTTAGTTTTCCCAGATCTTTAGTCTGGAATTGACTTGAAAGATGCTACTTAAGTTGGATAATACCTTCATGATCATCACCTGTGATGACAATATCATCAACATAAACAATTAGAAAGATACATTTGCCATGAGATGAAAGCCTATAGAATACTGAATGATCAGCTTCTGTTCGGGTCATTCCAAATTGTTGGACAACAGTTCGGAAACGGTCAAGCCATGCCCTAGGAGACTGCTTGAGACCATAAAGAGATCGACGAAGTCGACAGACTAATCCGGACTCCCCCTGAGCAACAAACCCTGGTGGTTGATCCATATATACTTCTTCAACAAGTTCTCCATGAAGAAATGCATTCTTAATGTCCAACTGAAAAAGAGGCCAATGATTTATCGTTGCCAAAGAGATAAGAAGACGAACACATGTCATCTTTGCAACTGGTGAAAAAGTATCACCATAATCAATGCCATACACCTAAGTATACCCTTTAGCAACCAGTCTTGCTTTAAGGTGATCAACCTCTCCATTTGGACCTACCTTAACTGTAAACACCCATCAACAACCAACTGTGGTTTTCCCTTTAGGTAAAGGGACTATCTCCCAAGTACCGTTATCGTGCAAGGCAGTCATCTCTTCAATCATAGTCTGACGCCAACCTGAATGGGCCATTGCTTCTTATACAATCTGTGGAACCTTGACGGTGGATAAGCTAGTAATAAAGGCATGATATGAAGGTGATAAACGATGATAACTTAAAAAGGTATAAGAGGGAGTTTGATTGGCAGTAGTTCTAGTAACTTTTCGTAGAGCAATGGGGAGATCAGTAACATTTGATGAGTGCTCAACCGAAGCATGAGATATTGCTGGAGAAGGCAATGAGTCACCCGATGGGCTTTGTGTACCTGCATTAGGATCAGAAGCATCGACTGGATTAGTAGGTTGAGAATTAGGTCGAGGACGTCTAGAATAGACTTGGAGTGGTGGAGTTTGAGTTGGAGCTGGAGTTGGAATAGTCTAGAATATATATCTAAATAGGCTATCATTTTTTTAGACCAACTAAAACTTGTATATTTCTCAATTTTTTTTAGAAAAAGGCTTGGGATGTTTTTATGCCCCGTACTAGGGGTGGCAAACGGGCGGGTTGGGTGGGATATGGGACGACTCGAAAATGGATAAATTATTCGACCCGACCCATATTTATTACGGATAAAAAATGGGTTAACCGGCGGATAATATGGGTAATTAACCATATTATCCATGGCTTCATGAATATGATCAATTTTGGGAGAATTCCTAGTCTCCCAAATTTTAGGAACCCCCAATTTGAGGTTTTACAAATGTAAAAGTTAAACCCATTATTTATCCATTGATTATCCATTTTCTAAATGGATAATATGGTTCTTATCCATATTTGACTCATTTTTAAAAAGTTCACTATTCAACCCATTTTTTAGTGAATAATATAGATGGTTAATTGTTTTCTTTTAATCATTTTGTCACCCCTAACCTGTACAAATATTTTTGTCAAACTAAGGAACTTAGTGTGAAAAACTATACTCCCTCGGTTTCAGAAAGAATGAATATATTTCTATTTAAGGAGTCAAACAAGATTTTTTTGACCATATTTTTTGCAAATAATTTAAAATATTTTAAATTGTTACTATTGTGACTTATAACACTTTTTATGTAATTTCTAAATATGTAAATTTTATTTCAGAAAATTTAAAGAATTTATGCACGAATTCAAATCGAAAAATTAGCCAATGTAATTCTTGTACTCCGAAAAGATTAGAAAAAATTTAACATAGGGGTATGTCTTAAAGACTAGAACTAATTTAAGAACGTTGCAATCTTTGTCAAGCTTTTTGATATCTTTAAATCATCTATATGATATTAAATAAGAAAAATCTGTAGTAACTCTCTCATTTCTCGTATAAAACCAAAAGAAAATAGAATATACTTGAAACATGGAAGCTATAGATAAGACTTTACAAGATCACGCTGGAGTAGTGCAAAATTCAAAACTTAAAAATCATCTACTACTATTTATTATTGTCCGGTCAAATATTTGAATTTGTTTCCATCAACGTAGAGTAAATGCTAGTTTCCCAGTTGTTGATAAGAAGCAGATAAATTTCCTTTAATCTACTCATCCGTTACAATTTAGATAATATAGTTTGACTTGTCACAAAGTTTAAGGAAAAGAAAAAAAGAATATGTGGTGCTAAATGCTTAAAGGGGCTATTGATATTTGTGTGATCATAAAAACTTCTCATTAAGGATAAATCAGGTAGAGTGAAAAATTTAAAATTAGAAATATGTCATTTTTTTTGAAACGGACTAATAAAGAAAGTGTGCCATCTAAATTGAAACGGAGGGAGTAGTACTCAACATCTAAAAATAGAAGAAAGGAAAGAAACTCGGTGCAAAAGCTATTGTCAACATTGTAAGTTCACAGCAACTATTCTTTTGTATTCTTATTAACATTTTTACCCGATTTGTCTAAAATTCCAAGTGTCACCTGGTCTAACGTACTTCTTTAATTAAACACCAGAGAAATAATAAAACATCTTTGTAATAATATTATCATTGCCATAGTACTATTAAGTGGTAGTCGTATCAGTAATTAATTGTTTGAGGGGTTTAACTTCATATCCCAATGCAAAGTGTTTGATACAGTTTGGCGTGAAATACCAAAAGCAATGAAATGTATGAGATCTTTGATGGATTTTGAAAAAGAGAAATTAAACCTTCAGCTTTCCCCTTTCAATGAGTAATAATATGCTCTTTCTTCAACTGTCTTGGCTTTTGTTTGGTTTTGTTAGGGGATGAAAATCTAAGTCAGACTTGCTAGTCAGTCATACACCCCCTACCCCCCTATCCCACCCCACACAAACCCCGTACCCCACCACCCCATTGTCTTGTTACTGTCAATCTATTTATTATAATTGCCCTACCAAGCCTGTGTATTCTTTTTTTCAAGAGTACAAAAATAGAAAAAGTTGTGGTGATCAGATTTGGAAATTGTGTTTCCATTCAAGAAACCTCCTTTTAAGGAAAAAGGTTAACTCACCAGATTTGGAATTTGTGCATTCCTTCAAGAAACCTATGTTTCCAAGTTGTACAGTCTCAGTACTCATAAAACCTACCTACCTATGTAAATACTTTGCGCTTTTAATTTGTTTTTTAGGGGGTAATCATGATTAATGAGGACATTCTTTTAACTTACTGTAATTAATTTCTGAATCTCCTGAACCCAAAATCCTCCAACTTTTTCTTTATTGCCCATCATTCTGCTTTAAATATTCATAAACTGGTTTTTGGTGAGTACTACTTACAGTTTACACCATTACTACAATAGTGCAAATTATACTTAATTTTCTGGTAATGGCAAAAATATGACGTTAAAACTACTTGCCATCTTTTAGACAACACGTCTAATTGAGTTGAAGAAAAGTAACACAAAATGGGGTGGTAGAGGGACATCTTAGTGGGCGTTTGGACTTAGGAATTTTGAAATTCCGAAAAAAAATTCAAGTAAAAATGGTATTTGAAAATTAGAGTTCTGTTTGGACATGAATATAATTTGGAGCTATTTTTGAAATTTTGTGAGTGATTTGAAGTGAAATTTTAAAATACAACTTTTTAGAGTTTTTCAAATTTCTAACAAATTTATAAATTCAACTTCAAGCAAAATTTGAAGTTTCATGGCCAAATACTGATTCCAAAAAAAGTAAAAAATTTCCGAAAATATAAAGGGGTTTTAGGGAAATGCAACTTGCTTATTCTTCCATTAATGCTTGAAAGTTTCTAAAATATATAATTGTAATACACTCCCTCCATTCACTTTTACTTGGCATGTATATTAAAAATAGATTTTTATTTTTACTTGTCACTTTACGCATATCAAGAGAAGATAAAAAGAAATCCTATTATACCCACAATATTTATTACTCATTTCAAATCATTTTCTCAAATCCAATAAAATATGCATCAATTAATATGGGTATCATGGTAAATTATGAACTTCATTTATTATTTCTCAAGGGGCGTGAAAAGTCAAAACGTGTCAGGCAAAAGGGAACGGAGGGAGTTATTTGGTTTTAAGATGACGAATTAACGTTTCATTACATCTTTTCTTGTGAATGAATTGATGGAGAAAAATCCCTTGGCTAGTTACATCAGAAGTTTGACTTGTTTGTGATTTTGTGGTTAGATTGATGGAGAGGCTACTGTTTCAATGTTTTGACTTTTAAAATTTGCCTTCAATAAACTCTTGGTTAAAATAGTGGAATACCTCAAGCTTACTCTTAGATTCATGGGAGTCACTAGGGTTTTAAAGATGTTACGTTGTTTACTTGAGTTACAACTGCCCAATCAATCTTAGCACGTGCTTTCTTTTGCAATTCAGTCAATACTAACTTAGAATTTCGAGATGTGTAGGGAGTACTTAGGATGTAGCATGATCGTTTTCCTTTGTATTTTTTTTTTTTCAAGGGGGGAGTTTCGCTTGTGATGTTATCCTTGTCTATTGTAGTTTAGTTTTTGTTTTTGTTCATCTTTCATTGTAATTTATACATATAGTCCTTGATTTACTAGTCCTTGCAAGTCAAGCGATATTTAGATAAGAAATTCGGCATGTCACTAGCTTCTTCTGTCCTACAAGTCACTCTTTAATTTGAAGACTATATTGGGGAAAATCAATATTATACTTGTAATTAATTATGTGGCTGATGTAGCAACACACGTGGACCAGTAGAAAAGCGACAACTGGAGAAGAGTACTTAAAGAGACGCGAGTCTTAATATGTACGAACAAGGCGTCTAAGAGACAAGAAGAAACGGTTGCTCGAGTCTTTTCATAATTTGAAGAGACACCGGCGGAATGAATCAGGGCCGCAAAAAGTACATATTAGTTAACCTTCACTTAATGAGCGTGAATGATTAGAAACGTTACAGAATCTTCATGAAACAATTACGATTGCCAATTATAACGTTTCATTAATATCGTTAATTTCTCATTATGACACAATTATGAGAGTAAAGGGGCGTTGTACTTAGAAATAGCTATAAAAGGGAGAGAAATGACATTTGTATGGATACGCTCTGATTACTATTGGAATATACTTATTTACTTTGCTTTATATCGATTGCTTTGCTATTTCTCATTCTAATTTTATTTTTCCATTGCAAAAATATGCTTTTATTTGATTATCAGTAACCCGAGTACTTCTTAAAATAAGCTTTAACCGACATTCCTATTTTCTGATTAAATAAATTGGTTCCGTTACCGGAAATCTAATAATCTTCTCACTCCAAATTCATTCTTCTGTCAAAAAATCATGTCGAACGTCAACGACAACGACCAACAAAACTTACAAAACCAACAAACTCAACAACATCAGTTGAATCAGCTAAATCAACAAGGAGATGGAACTCCAATTGCCTCACCACGAAACTCTCCTCGACAATCTCAAGAGGGGACTCCTGACGGATCTGAATCGAATATGAATGACCAACATGAGAATGATCAAGCCATTGATGTACCGTTGAAGCAATTAATCGCCCAACAGGTCAATAATGCTCTTCAAGCTTTTGTTAGCAGGTTGTCGACTGTACCACCAACTCTACCTCCAAACAACACCGCAACCATAGAAAATCCCCGCTCAGGGCTCGTTAACTCAGACGGCAGAGGAACTCCCAGTGAATCTCGTGATGGAGGGTCAGGCAACCCAGTTAATTATGATTTACAAAGTTTAGTACTAACTTTGCAGAAACAGCTTAAGGAACAGAGCAATCACATAGAGTAGATACCTAGGCCTGTAATCAAGGGAATAGATATGGAGAAATACTCTCAACAACATTGGAAGCCAAGTGCCACTCCTTTACCAATTCCAAAGAAATTCAAAATGCCCGATATCCCGAAGTACGCTGGAACAACTGATCCACGGGATCACATTACTGTATTTACAACTGGCGTAAAGGGAAACGACTTGACCAAGCAAGAAATTGAATCAGTATTGGTCAAAAAATTCGGAGAAACACTCACGAAGGGAGCACTGACATGGTATTCTCTTTTACCTAAAAATTCTACTGATTTTTTTGCTGAGCTTGCAGATTCATTTATAAAAGCACACTCAGGAGCTCAAAAAGTTGAAAAAAGAATGGAAGACATTTTTAAAATAAAACAAGGAGATATAGAGTTGCTTAGGGAATTCGTAGACAGATTCCATCGTGAAAGGATGATGCTGCCACGTGTACCCAATAACTGGGCGGCTATGGATTTTGCCAATAATCTGAATGAAAAAAGCTCGGAAGCCACGAGGAGACTCAAATAAAGCTTACGAGAATTTCCTACAACAACTTGGAATGATGTTTACAATAGATACAACACAAAGTTGGATAGAAGAAGATACTATCACTCAGTCTCGGAAAGATGAAGTAGTAAGTTCAAGGTGGGTAGAAACTGGAAAAAGGTATGGTAAAAATAGGTACGAACCTTATATGGGACCAGCAGGAAGGGATTCACGTTCAAAACAGGAAAATCGAAGGTATGACCCTAGATCAAGGGATAGAGAATCGGGTTCGTCGTCAAGGTACGGAAAGGAGAGAAACATGCCAGACACGTGAGATGACGACAGAGGTTCAAAAGCAAAAATTGGTGGCTATAGTTTTAATGTTAGCACATCCGAGTTGGTGGCTGTTTTAAGAAGCATGGGAGATAAGGTACAGTGCCCAAAGAAATGAGATCGAACCCAAATAGGAGAAATACCAATTTTTGGTGCCAGTTTCACAACAATCACGGTCACAAAACAGCGGATTGCAAATTGCTACAAGGTAAAGTAGAGCATCTATTAAAACAAGGTTACTTAACTGAATTGTTTAGTGAAAGGGGAAAACAAGCATATA
This sequence comes from Nicotiana tabacum, assembly GCF_000715075.1. Classification (NCBI taxonomy): domain Eukaryota; kingdom Viridiplantae; phylum Streptophyta; class Magnoliopsida; order Solanales; family Solanaceae; genus Nicotiana; species Nicotiana tabacum. The sequence continues at coordinate 99,699,325 of NC_134082.1, read as the reverse complement.
TGAAGAATAGACAGGAACTGCCGAAACCTCCATCTCTAAAGAGAACGGTTAATGTCATAAGTGGAGGGGAAGAGATCAATGGCGTAACATATACGGCAACAAAGAAGGTGTCAAAAATCAAAGTTACCCACAGGAAACGAGTTCGTCAAGTTTCGAAAGAAGATAGTATAATATTTGATGATACAGATGCAGATGGCGTGTTGATCCCACACAATGATGCACTGGTAATATCTTTACTTGTATATGATACTAACGTAAAACGAGTTTTGATTGATCCAGGTAGTTCTGTAAATATCATTCTGTTAAGAGTGGTAAACGAGATGCAAGCCAATGATAAGTTGATACCCAAGGCATGAACCTTGTCTGGTTTTGACAACTCGAGCGTCGTAACAAAATGAGAGATAATACTCACCACATTCGCAGAAGGAGTAGTCAAAGACATCAAATTTCAAGTGATAGAAATGGATATGACCTACAATATGATTCTCGACAGACCATGGATTCACGAAATGGATGTTGTTCTGTCTACCCTATATCAAGTTATCAAGTTTCCTTCACAATGGGGAATACGACAAATCCGTGGTGACCAACAGGCTTCTCGAAGCATTAACTTAGTAGCAGACTTAAGCGCGAAAAGCGATGAAAAATAGCAATTACAGAATTCAGTTGAGGACTTAGCAACGCAAGCTTCAACTGTAAACGGACAAACAGATATAGACTCAAGGCCCGATACTATTCAAGAACCAAAAGAAAATGAAAACATCAAAACAACAATCGAGGAACTGGAAGTTGTAGTATTGTTTATAGATTGGCCGGACAGATACATTGGAGCAAATCTCAGCCCGGAGATGAAAAGTAAGTTAATTGAATTTTTAAAAGCTAACCCAGATTGTTTTGCTTGGTCGCATTCAGATATGATAGGTATACTTCTGGAGGTAATGACCCATAAGCTGAATGAAGATCCAACATATCCATATGTGAAACAAAATAAACGAAAGCAAGGGTCCTTCAAGAATCAGGTAATTCAGGATGAAGTACAAAAGCACTTAAAAATTGGGTCTATCCGTGAGGTAAAATATCCTGATTGGTTAGCTAATACGGCAGTAGTGCCCAAAAAGAATGGTAAGTGACGAGTTTGTGTAGACTATACTGATTTAAATAAAGCTTTCCCTAAATATTCTTTTTCATTACCGCTCATAGATTAACTAATTGATGCTACTGAAGGATATGAGCTATTAAATTTTTAGATACCTATTCAGGATATAACCAGATAAAGATGGATCCTCTAGGTGAGGAAAAACTTCCTTTATTACAGACAAAGGGACTTACTGTTATAAAGTTATGTCATTCGGTCTAAAGAATGCTGGGGCCACGTACCAAAGGCTCGTGACCAAGATGTTTCAAGAATATCTAGGAAAAACTATGGAGGTTTATATAGATGATATATTGGTCAAATCACAATAAGTAGGGGAACATATTCAACACCTATAATATACGTTCCAGATTCTCCGCAAATTCAACATGAAGTTAAATACTAAGAAATGTGCATTTGGCGTGTCGTCAGGTAAGTTGTTTGGATTCCTTGTTTCTAACCGTGGCATTGAAGTAAATCTCGCGCAGATTAAGGCTATTGAAGAAATACCAGATATACTTAGGGTCAAAAAAGAAATGAAGAGTTTGACAGGTAGAATAGCAGCGTTGGGAAGATTTATTTCCAATTCATCGGAAAAATGCTTTAAGTTCTTTTCAACCTTGAAAAAGCAAAGTCAATTTGAATGGTCTGACGAATGTCAACAAGTGCTCAAAAATTTAAAAGCGTACTTGTCAAACCCACCATTGCTGGCCAAACCAAAGGACGGGGAAAAACTACTCATCTACCTTGCTGTTTCGGAAGTGACAGTAAGTGCAGTATTAGTTCGAGAGGACCAAGGTAAACAATCTCCAATTTACTATGTTATCAAGTCTTTATTGGATGTTGAAACTCGAAATTCTCATTTAGAAAAACTTGCACTAGCATTAATTATGACATATAGAAAATTAAGGCCTTATTTTCAATGTCATCCCATCTTTGCAGTAAATGCCTACCTCTTATGTAATATACTGCATAAACAAGAGTTATCAGGTAGGTTAGCCAAATGGGATATAGAACTAAGTGAATATGACATCAATATCAATCTAGAACTACAATAAAGTCACATATTTTAGCAGATTTTATGGCAAATTTTAGCCCAGGGATGGTAGTAGAGGCAGAAAAAGAACTGCAGGTATTTAACGGGTCTAATCCAGGTACTTGGACCTTATTTACCGATGGCTCTTCAAATGTAAAAGGAGCAGGTTTAGGCATTATCTCGATACCACCCGTGGGAGAGACTATACAACAAGCCATAAATGACATCCTATTACTAATAATGAAGCAAAATATGAAGATGTGATTGCAGGTCTAGAATTGTCACGAGAGCTCGGAATAGAGCAGGTCATAATCAAAAGCGATTCGTGGCTCGTGGTTAACCAAATGCAGGGGACTTATATGGCTAGAGAGGCAAGAATGCATCAATACCTGAAAAAGGCACGAGATTTAATTAGACAATTCCGAACTTGGAATATTGTGCAGATACCAAAAGATGAGAATGTCGAAGCAAACACGTTAGCTAATCTTGCATCCGCTGCAGAAGTGACAAATGAAGAGAACGCTTCTGTAATACATTTGTTTCATTCGGTACTCGACCAAGATAAAAATGAGGTAAATTTTAATAATTTAACTTGGGATTGGAGAAATGAGATTGTCATTTTTTTGCAGTACGGAATACTACCTGAAGATAAGAAAAAGGCTCAGGCACTTCATCGAAAGGCTACTCATTACTATTTAGATCGAGGCAATCTATATCGAAAAATGTTCGGCGACCCTCTAGCAAGGTGTCTCAGACCTTCTCAAATGGAATATGTGATGAGGGAAGTACATGAGGGACATTATGGAAATCACACCGGAGGAAGATCCCTGGTGAAAACTTTAATTAGACTAGGGTACTACTGGCCAAAAATGGAAGAAGAAGCAGAAAATTTTGCAGCTAAATGTGACAAGTGCCAAAGGTATAGTAACAATATGCATCGACCAACAGAATTACTACATCCGGTTGTTGCACCATGGCCTTTTATAAAGTGGGGGATGAATATCGTAGGTTCACTACCACAAGCCAAAGGCAAGGTACAATTTCTATTAGTACTCACTAATTATTTTACTAAGTGGGTAGAAGCAGGTGCCGTCAAACATGTACGAGAAAAAGAGGCCAGAGACTTAATCTGGTGAAACATCATATGCCGGTTTGGAGTTCCAAAAGAGATTGTGTGCGATAATGGCCCGCAGTTCATAGGCGCGCAAATCACAGAATTCTTTCAAAATTGGCAAATTAAAAGGATTACTTCGACACCTTATCATTCAGTAGCCAATGGACAAGCTGAATCAACAAATAAAGTTATTGTTAATAACTTGAAGAAAAGACTAGAAGAGTCAAAAGGCAAGTGGCCAGAGGTGCTACCTGGAGTCTTGTGGGCTTACCGAACAATAGAAAAACAAGTACGGGAGAGACACCATTCTCACTTATGTACGGTGCTGAGGCCTTAATTCCAGTTGAAATAGGGGATCCAAGTACGAGATATGCTCAAGAAACCGAAGAGTCAAATGTAGAGGAGATGCGGGTAAATCTCGATTTGCTTGAAGAAAGGAGAGAAACAGTTTTGATAAGGATGGTTGCGCAAAAACAAGTTATTGAGCGATATTACAATCGGAAAGCTTAGATACTTCAAGATTGGGGACTACGTACTCAAGAAAGTTTTTCAATCAATAAGAGCATCCAATGTAGGAAAGTTGAGTCCAAATTGGGAAGGACCTTACAAGGTTCGAGGTATCGCACGAAAAGGGTCATATGAACTTGAAACCATTGATGGAAAGGTTCTACCCTCAAGTTGGAATGTTGTTCACCTGAAAAAGTATTATTTCTAAGAAAAGAAAATACCCACGGTCAGGTATCTTTAATTACAATTTTTATTTTTGAATAGTTAAAATTATACTAAATTTTTTAGATGATAGGCAAAAAGTTAGCTCACACCAAATGATGATATTAGACCTAAAAGACACGCGGAAAAAAATATAATTCTCGGTCTAGGGTTACAAATTTTTTGATGAAATATAAAGGGTTAAGAAGTATTCATCTAAGTTATACCTCCGAATCCCGTATATTTTCCTTTTCCGAAAAAAGGCCGCGTGGAAGGAATAATCAAGTGCTCGAAATTTCATGCTTCAACGCTCAAACACTTGGGGGACTATATAATATATGTATAGGGAATGTTTAGAAGACTGGAACAATTAGAATTCAAGTCAAGCCTAAAGTCTACCCAACAAATTAAAAGTTCAGAGCAAAGCTACAAGACAAAAACACAAGCTTGATTCAAAAACCTATGAAGAATACACTCATGGATATAAATTCCAAAATCTTACGAATGTTAAGGTTAAAGGCAATATTTAGTCATGGGTTGCCAAGATATACCCTTTGAAATTTTTTACAAATTTGTTGTAAAGAAAATAATTATGAAAGAGTTATAGATGATACTTAAATACATGTAAAGTGTTACTTAATTCGAAAGTTTGAATGATACAAATTTTTTTTCAAAGTCGTTCAAAGAAACATGTGTGTTCCTATTTCTTGTTTCGTATGTTTACACCATTATGAAGTTGAGACGTCTTCTTTATTAAGTGTTGTATATAAAAGTGTCTTCTTTTATAATTCGTACTTGATTCAAAAAGTCACGAAATTAACAAAGCATTTTTCAATGCAATAGTTAAAGGGTACAATAAAAACCCACGTATTAAAATTAAAGTGGAAAGTAAAGCCCCAAACTTACAAAGAAAAAAGCATGGGTAGTCCACTAAAGAGTAAAACAGAAACTCAAAATAAAGATATCATAAAAGTTGAACAAAAAACTTTATAATATCTTAATAACTTAGTTAAAACTAAGTAGAAACTTGGTTCCAACTTAATTGTCTTTACAAAAAAAAAAATCCAAACGGACTAGGGGTATGATATTCGCAAAAAACATTACCCTTAAATGGGACCAAGGGTAAACCTTCAACTGTTCCACCAAATAAAAAAAACAATTCAAATTTCCTTAAAAACTTTTCACTGGGGGGCAAAATCTGAACCGACAACGGTATCATCACGGCCAGGATGGGCAGCTTGAGCAGAAAAAGGTTGAACAACCACTTCACTAGGATTAGCCTCATTACCTTCGGGAGTATCAGCCACGGGTGAAGAAAAACTCTGGCTTTGCTGGGTTTTCTCAATTGTTTCCTTAATCTTTGCTATCTCAGCAGCCAAGTTGAAACCTTCCCGGCTTACCTCCATAAGAGTATCATGGCGTGTATTAAAAAAAACCCAACTTACTTCAATAAAAGCTTTGTCCTAAGAGCTTTGTAATCTCTCTCCCAATGCTCAATCTCATTCCTAAGCTCTTCCTTCTCAGCTAAGGCAACATCATAAGAAGCCTATAAGGGGGCAAATGAACTCTCCAAAAATTGGACCCTATCGGAAGACACCCGGAGATCTTCTTAAGCTTGGGTGAGCGTTTGAACAAGCTCACCAACGTAAACTTCTTTCTTATTCAACAGGGCCTTCAGACCTCTGATCTCTTCTGCGGTGTTAGAAAGCTGTTCAGCAAAAGAAGACTCAAGAAGGTTCTTGTCCTTGCCCTCTTGATTGGAAGAGGCTTTCTCAACTGCTAGTTCTGCTACCATAACTTTTATCTGCTGCTCCAAGGTACATTTATTCTCCTCTAAAACCTTCATCTCAAGTTAAAGACTCTCGTACTGCTCTTTCCAATTATTTGCCTCAGTATGGTAGTCATGCATTAACTGCTTCGTATGGGCAACCCTTTTCATCATCTCCGTACCGATGAGATTGACCTACATAAAAAAGGGATGAGATCCTAACGAAAGGAAAATCACATAAGATAAAAAGTAGGAATTTATACCTTCAAGGATGACTGCATAATGTCGTTCATCCAAGTTAGAGAACTATGACTTTCCAGTTTTGACTTCTCAACCGAGCCTATTAAAGGTTTCAACCACACGTCAGCCTGACCTGACTTCTTCAGAAGATTACTATCGGTAGGAACCTCAATGGTAATCTATTTCATTGCCCTACTTCCACTTGAAGAACCAATTTCAGTACGAGAAGTATTGGCAGTATGAACGGTCGAAGAAGTCAAAATAGCTTCCAGCGGAGTAGTAGCAGCAACAGTAGGAGTAGGCAAATGGGATTCCATTGGAATAAATACAAGAAAAGAGGCAAGAGGCGCTTCCTCATAAATCAAGTTGGAGTTTTCATCATCAAACCCACGAGAAAAGAGGTGTTCAACAGAGTCACGAGCTGATGCAGGCGTCTCTTCATCAGAACTCGCTGTGAACACCTAATATTTTTTATCACTTCTTTTATGTAAATATAGGGGGTTTTAACCTACTATTATTTTAGCTTTATTACACTTTTTATTATATGATAAAAATACCAAAAAAAAATTAAAAGGTGAATTATCACTATTAATATTATATTTTTATTTTTTGTTTTTTTATAAAAAAAACCGAAAATATTATTTTTTTTATAAAAATAAAATAAAATTTCGGGAATGATTTAAAAAATAAGAAAAAGGGAAGTATTGAATAAAAAAATATAAAAGTAAAAATAGGTGGAATTCTCTTTTAAAAAAAGTAAAAGAATGTAGAAAATTAAAAAAAATAAAAAGTTTTGTGGAAATTTTAAAAAATTAAAAAAGTAAAATAAGGTTGGAATTAAAAAATAAATATAAAGGTATCTAAAAATTTTAAAAAATTAAAAGTAATTGAAAGTAGCATTTTTAAAAGAAAAAGAAAAGATAGTGGTTTTTTTTTAAAGAAAAGTTAAATAAAGTGAGATTCTCTTTTAAAAAAATAAAGAGTGGGATTTTAAATAAGATAAAAGTAATTAAATTTAGAATTTTAAATATAAAAGTAAATAAAGTTGGGATTTATTTTTCTAAAAAAATAAAAGCAATTTGTAAGTGGGATTTCTTTTAATTAAAAAAAAAATAAAAAATAAACAAATCTGAAAATTTCAAAAAATTTGCTATAAATAGAAAAGAAAATTTAGGAAGAAGGGGGTTCAAAAAAGAGAAAAAAATAGATAGAGAGAAGAAAAAAAGAGGGGGCGTAGAGAGCGGTATACATTCGATATATACTCTGGATACACTGGATATACAGGGACATAATTCATTTTGGAGAGAGTAAAAAAGATAGAACCAAATTTTCTGAAATATTGAGAGCGGAAGAACACCATAGAGAGTTCAAAGCTAGAAAGAAAAAATAAAGAGAGATTTCCGGACTATTTTTCTTCTCCATTTTTACTAGTTTTCTCCGTGTTGCTGAGATTTCTGGATTGAAGTGTTGAAGCTACTGTGTTGGGCTTTCTGCTGCTGTATGTTGATGTGTTATATACTACTTTGCTGACCTTCTTCTTCTTGTATTGACAATACCAGGTACACAACTGTAACTTTGGCATATTGTAAGCTGAAATGTGAAAGCATGAATACATATGAAGAATTGAACTTTGAAGTTTTAATTTAGCTTTTTCTTTGTTTCTTTTACTAATTGTATTTAGACTATTTCATGTATTATTATTCTGTAAATTTTTGTCGCTTTGCATAACTAGGCATCTTGTAGTGATGTATTAAATAATACTTGTAAGCACGTGATTTTTGCCCTATATGAGAATTACTCCCAAAAAATTCAAAAATAAAATAATTTTCCTTGGTGTGCAATTTTGTTATATTTTGTGATATTTTGAATAATTATTTGTATTTGTCGGTGCATGTTTATTTGTTAAATTAATAAAAAATACAAAAATATGTCGCATTTTGCATGTAGGATTTAATTCTACAATTGTTAGTAATTAAGTTTGTTTTACAAAAAATAAAAATCACAAAAATAGGCATCGTTTGCATTTTTAGCATTTAATGTCCAAATATACAATTTTATGCTTAATTATTACTTAATTGTGCGTTAATTGTTATGGGAAGTTAAGTTGCGCTTTTATAACTTAATTTAGTTCTTAATAATAATTTAAGTATTTTTATAATTTAGTTTTAGAAAAAATAAAAGAGGAAAAGAGAGCAAAAAATAAAGAAAATCGGAATTGGGCTCAAATTTATGTCATAGGCCCAAAGAGACCCAATCTTCCCAAACGACCCAGTCCATTTCGAACTGGGTCGACCCAGTCCATAACCCAAAAGACCCAAACCCCCTTTGTCTTTCATTTTTCATAAAACAAAAAATAATAAAAAAAAAAACCAAGAAAAACCCTAAAAGGACTAAGCTATCCGCCACCCCCCCTCTTTTTCTTTCTTCTTCCTCAAGCTCCCCTCCCTAGCATCAATGGCTACCCTCCTCTTCATCACGCAGCCATGGACTGCCCGCTGCCTCCGTCTCCGACCAAACGACCACCATCGCGACTTCATCTTCGTCGTTCGACATCAAGCTCGAGTTTGAGCTCGACGTCCATGGTTGCCTTCAACCTTAAGTCCAAACGACCAGCTGCTACATCCATTCATCGACGACGAATGATTCGTCGACCTCCAGCTCCTCCGTGCTTCACGTTGCTTCGTCTTCTTCGTTTCGTCAAAGTTCGAAGGTCTTTCGTTGAGTCGAGGCCCGGATAGATTTGTTTACAATCGTTGTTCGTCGTTTCATTTCCGGTTAGTTGGTTTATGAATCTCATTTATTGTTCGTAATTTTTGTTCGTCATTTTCAGATCCAGAATCTATAAATGATTCAATTCTTGTTTTGTTTGTCTATCGTTTGAATTAATTTTTAGTTTGTTCATGTATTTTGTTGATTTTAATTTTCAGATTCAAATGGGAAATTAATTAATTTGTTTTTCATGTTTGTTTTATTATTTAGGTAAAAATTTGTTAGTTTAATGTTTGTTAGATTCAAATTGAAATTTAATTGATTATTTCTTCAATTTGTTTCATGTTGTTATGTATTTTCCAGAAATTATTAATGTTGTTTGAGTCATTTAATCCGTCATGTTTGTTGTTTAAAATAGATTTAATTCATGTTCATACTTTGTTTTATTGTTCTTGAATCCGAAATTTGTATAACTTGATTTCTTGTTTACCATTTATGATTATTTCTTGAATTTGTCTCATAATCTTATTTAAAGTTTAATATAGGAATTGTTTGTTGTAATGTTGTTAGAGTTGATTTTAAGTTCAATATTATTGAATTTAGAAATCTAAATATACTTGTTTGATTATTGTTGTTGAATCTGAAAATAGGTTTGTTTGTTGCTAAAACTATTGTTCAATCAAATTTTAGTTGTTCTTTGTTGTTCAATTTGTGTTCATATGATTTGTTGTTGAAATCATGTTCATGTGATTTGTTGTTGAAATGTTGAAGAAATCATGTTCATGAGATTTGTTGTTTGAATTTATGTAGAAATTGGTCATATTGGCTATATTTTGGTTGAGTTTGATTAATTGATTTGTTATAGCTGATGGGGGTAATTTGGTAAATCGCAGTACGTTTGGGGGTAAAATAGTAATTGCAATAAGGTCGGAGGGGTAGTATAGGAATTGTACATTTTTGTAATTTTTTATGTGAAGCATGGGGGACAAAATGTAATAGGGTGGGTTGTGATATAGTTGTTTAATATAAAGGGAGGACAAGACAAAATTTAGTGGGGAGGAATCTTGTATTTGTTTATGTTAGGCATGGGGGACAAAATGTAATGGGGTGGGGTTGATATATTTATTTAATGTAATGGGGGTGAGTGAGAAGATAATGGGTTTGGTAGGAGAAAGTGATTGATTTTAATTGATTTTGGGAATGTGTTATATATAGAGAGGTCTTGAATCAAAATAGGGAACGAATCTGAGAAAGGAGAACACAGAGACAGAAAAAAAACGGACAGAGAAAAAAGGGCTGAATATTTAAGAGAGAAAGAAAAATTCCGAAAAATATTTAAACTTTCAAAAATAAAAAAAAACTAAAAAAAAAAATCTTCTGCTTTCATTCATTGTTTTGAAATCAGCATTAATTGTTGGTTGTTTCATAAGAGCTTGAAGCTTTTGTTTTGGGATTACTACTCCACCGGTCTGTTCCTGGGTTGTTACTGTTGCTGGACTGTTGTTGCTGTGCTGTATTGTTATTACTGCTGCTGATTCTCATCTTCATTTTCTTTTGCTTCCAATATCAGGTACACAACTGACACGCTGGTTATTGTAAACTGAAACATGTAGCATGAATACGAAAATGAAGAGTTGAAGTTTCAGATTTATTTTAATTATATTCTAAATTTTATTTGTATATATAAATTGTTTAGCTTACTCTAATCAGAATCATGTAGCTGTTTAATATATATAGTGAAACATCGGATGATAGCTTAACGGACGAACTATCTATATATTGCCTAAAATAAATAAATGGTGTAGTAACTTCGTCTAGTTAATTCGCTATTGTTGGATGATTACCATGTCTCAAAAAGCACGTTAGTTTATCAAAATAGACAATTTTGGAACTTGGAGGAATGTTGTTTAATTAAATATTATTGGTTAATTTCAGCATGTAAATAAATTAAGACATTTTTTATTTTATTTTGTAGAGACAAATTTAATAGAGAATAATGTAGGCATTTTATGATTGTCTTTTAAAAATAAATGAGACAAGCCTCGCCGAATAAAAATACAAAATTATGGGGCCCTCGATAAATGTTTAATTAAGATTAATTAGACTTTGTGATGAGCCGTTTAGCAAAATTCTACGGCCTTACCCAGAAATAATAATACGTTAATTGCTTCAGGCGCGCATTTTAATAAGCTTAACTTCTCAAACTCGGGTGTGCATTTCATGCGACCCAAATCCAAATCCCAAAACATTGAATAAAAATGTGTTTCGGATTGCGGGTGCATTTCATGTGACGTATTCCAAAGACATGTTTTAAACAATGTTCACATCCTTTTAAAATAATAATAATAAAGCGGTAAAAAGTTAAAATTGACACATAAGTTCATATTTGTATTAAAATCAGATAAATAAGCCGAATATGACAGTTGAGCGACCGTGCTAGAACCACGGAATTCGGGAATGCCTAACACCTTCTCCCGGGTTAACAGAATTCCTTATCCGGATTTCGGGTACGCAGACTATAATATGGAGTCATTCTTTTCCTCGATTCGGGATTAAAATTGGTGACTTGGGACACCCTAAATCTCCCAAGTGGCGACTCTGAAATAAACAAACAAATCCCGTTTCGATTGTCCTTTAATTGGAAAAAACTCCTTCACCCCTCGCGGGGACGGAAAAAGGAGGTGTGACAGCTCTGGCGACTCTGCTGGGGATATCTTTCTGTAACCGAGAACCACTGGTTCAGGGTTTAAGAATTCGAGCTTAAAATAACTGTTATAGTTGGCTTTATTTATTATCTGTTTTTACATGTTTATGCTTAACGTGCTAAATGTTGCTTTTTACCGCTTTAATATTATCTGAATTGTGTATATAAAACTGCTACGAAACCCTTCTTCTTTCTGAGTCTTCTGAATTTATGGTGTACACGTGCGCGTGGCCCACCTTTCTGTTAGAAGTCATACCAAATAAGACGAAGTTGGGACAAGTAACTAGGCCGGGCAGACTTTCGTGCTCCCGGTACGTTGCCCCCATTTCGGCTCAAGCTATCCCCTTGGGTAAGCCAGGGCTAGAACAATATGCCTCAGGTTATTTCACTTAGAATAACTCAGCTTCATGCCGGATCCCTAGTAGGAACGTTTGTTTGCATCACGTGCATTTGACTTTGGAGGCTCAACACAGGGGTTGGGTCTGTCTAGGACAGGTATACCAAAAAATGAAAATGACCATCCTGATGCATCTTACTTGCTGCTACTTGCGCACTTTTAAATATAAGGAATAATATTTTGAAATTGAAAAAATAGCGGTTAGGGAATTGATTGTTTATTTTTGAAAAAACTCAATGCCCGAATACCGTCAAAACTCTGCAAAAAATTTGAGAAAATGAAAAAAAAAGTCTTATTAGTTTGTTTTATTAAAAGCAAAGAAAAATAGAAAGAAAAAAAAATCGTTGTTCTGTCTTATTTTTTCAAAAAAATAATTAAAAAAAACGGGGAAAATAGTTTGTCTTCCCTTGAAAAATGACAATGAAAAAAGAATCTTATTTTTAAAATAGTTTTTTATTATTATTTTCTGAAAATGCCAAAATGAAAATGAAAGAGTCGTGCTTGGAAAGTGGTTTTGTTATTTGCTGCTGAAAAAGAAAAAAAATCCTGTTTTAAAATAGTTCGGTTAATTGGCCCGAACTACGCGGGTTTGATTCTCACCGGATGTTAGATACGTAGGCAACTCTCATCGGGTCCAACCCCCTTTTTTTGCTAAAATAGCCAAAAACCAATAAATAAATAAAAAACGTGTCAAAATTTTAATTTTTGTCATAAATAAGTCAGGCGGTGTCCAACCTCCCCTTTTGCTAAAAAAAATAGCCAAAAAAAATATGTCAAATTTTAATTTTGTCATAAAGAAGTGGGGTGACGCTGTTTTATCAAGACATAGCCGAATGTTCCCAAAAGGGACGACGGAAGGCTGACTTTGCATAAACAACCACCTTTGGCTCATTTTAAGATTTGGTCCAGTTGACCCACACAGCCTTAAAAATCTTCGTCCCCGAGGTGCTGAAGGGCCGTGTTTGCAACATCAGGTTTTTATTGTAATTTGAAAAGAAAAAAAAACAAAGAGTCAGCGGTCAGGTGAATACCGTTTGGATTTTTAGTCAAAAATAAGCCGAGCCAGCTTCGGCCGCGTCTTAAACCGTTCTTGCCGAAATAGCCTTAGAGTATCTTTCAGTTGTCAAAAGGCTATTTTCGTAAAAGAACGGACAAGTTTGTAAAGTGTCAAAATAATCCTCCCCGGCCTCAAAATTCATGTGAGATTTGGAAGGGGCCACATTTGCAAAAATAGCCGTTTGGTTGCATTTGTCAAACGGGGAAAGGAAGCTGGCCTTTTTGTTTCGAGGTTATAAATCTTTAATTAGAATATGTGGGTTATTTGATTTTCGAATTTGTAGGTCATCTTCAAACCTTTGAAACTCAGTTTATTTTAATATGAAAATTGAAAAAAAAATGATTAGTATTGTTTATCTTTTATTGGTCCGAACTACGCAAGGTCTGATTCATGCGGGGTCATGATACGTAGGCAATCTCCATAAGATTCGACGACGACAAAAAAAAAGAAAAAAAAATGATGAAAAAGAATGAAAAAAAAATGAAAAAAAAATGAAAAAAAAAATCGAAAAAAGAAAAATGAAAAAAAAGATGTTTATAATGGGGACCGATTGAGTCCATTCTAACCTGTTTTGTTTTGAATCGCAAAGAAAGAAGGTGGTTGGTTTGTGGTAAGCCGGACAATGACACACAGAATATCGCGCGAAATCCTTTACCTGCACATCATGATACACACTTTGCGGGGATCAGGCCTGATAGCAGAAGCACTCAAATCCTATTGGGGACTTGTTGACTAAGGTTGATGATATTAAAGTTGGTAATGATCTTGACAATACTGATGCGAAGCTCAGTGGCTAAGATGCCAATTTTGATAAAGTGGGAGGACGCTCCGTTCCTTGGTCAGCAAGAGAGAAGCTTGTGGTGGTTTATTTTGTTGTCATTTCTGGTGTTCGGATTATTAGGGTTGTAATTCAGATATTGTCTTGTGTCAAACTGTCTTATCTTTCTGTTTTGTCATTACGGTTTGTTTAAGTTTGTCCAGGCTGTGTTAGGATTTTATTCTGGTTGTTTTGTTTGTTTTGTTAGTCAAACCATCTCGCCGGTAGTCTAAAGCCAATCCGGTCCTTTATTATTTCCAGTTTTCTTTTTGTTTAGTACTTTTATCATTTTTATTCAACGCCGATTCTAGTGACATGACATGCGCACACAGTTTGGGCCTAGTCTTTAAAATTAATCATAAAACCCTGGAGAGGTGATCAGAGCATTTAAAGTAAAGAAGAACGATTTGAGATTATTTGAAGCCCGAGTCATGTGGAACTAGGGCAAGTAAAATACAAAGAAAACCGTTAAAAGCAAGATTCACCTTTCATGATAATGAGAGTGAGAGTGTCGCCCAACGGTGCTTTAGAAGTGACAAATAAACAAACAGATGTTGAATATAATTGTCAAGACTAGCACCATCAGAAGAGGCTACAAATCTTTGTTTAATTGTGTTGTTTGCACTTGGCATGTTTTGAAAACTGGAATGACGAAGGCATTTTATTCTGCTACCTAAACACTTTATCCTTCGTTACCCCTTTTGAGCCTTGTTTATTTTCTTCTTTCATACCTCTCGTTCGGAATCATTAGCAACGACTAGAAAACACGAGCATGACAGGTAAAGAAAAAAAAAGAAGAAAAAAAAAGAAAGTAAAGAAAACAACAAAAAAAAACAACAAAGGAAAAGAAAAGAAAAAGAAAAATGATAACGAAAACAAAAGAAAGTCAAAAGAAAAAAAGAGGAATTGGGAACTACGTTTGACCTGATTCCTCAAAGAGGATACGTAGGCGCCTCACAGCTCGGTCATAGGGTGCATAGTGTGCATGGTGTGCATAGTGTAACAAAAAATTAAAAAAAAATATATAATAATTAATAATCCCCAAGCAAGAAACTGGGGCAAGGGTTGCGCTTGTTGTAAACAAATATGATTTCGAAGGTTGTAATTTTGAACCCCAAATTGATTTGTTTTTGAGCCTTTAATACCCTTTCTTTCTAAGTCTATCCAAAAAACCCACATTACGGTCCAAAGAAAGACCTTCTGACCAGTCTGCAAAAGATGCCAAGTCAGACAAATGAGAGTCTTACCGGCGAACATAACATTCTGTTCCACAGCAGAAAGGACTCTAATCTCTAGCAGAGAGAGAGTCATACCGGCAACACTCCAAATCCCCAGCTGGAAAGTGGTATAAATGAGAGAGTCTTATCGGTGAAAATCTTCATGGACACCATAAGGCGATGAAAGCTGAGAGAAAAACCAAAATGAGAGAGGCTTGATAGTGAAAACCCTTCGGGCACTACAAGTCGAATAAGATTGGGAATCAGATGGGGGATAGTCAAGGGAAGATCTTGAAAAAACGATTGACGACAGAGGATAGGCCACATATGCATGTCATGACCATTAGAGTCGGTGTCTGCGTTTGATAGGTTTTTTTTTATAAAGAGTCATCTTTTTCCTCTGTCTTTCTGTTCCTTTTTATCTTTCTCCTTTCATAGAAAATTCCACAGTAGAGTCTGTTTGGTCAGAACTAGTGGGAAATGACTTCAAAATAGGCCATCAACTTTCCAATTATGCAGGATGAGATCTGACTAGTACATCCAAGTGGTATAGTCAGGAAGGAACAAGCGCGAGGCCAGTGTCAAGAAAGATATCTCCAGCAAAAGGAGATTGTCAAAAGGATCAACGAGTGTCAAGAGGGATATCCTTGCCAAAATCAAAGGTTATTAAAACCTCAAGGCCAAGGCCCGTGGACAAACAAGGAGAGCAATAAGCATGATTTGGGAAATTCATGCGAGACTATAAGGTCGGGAAAATGAAAGTTTCCGAGCCATGCCACGAAAGAAGAGGGATATCCCCAGTAGAAAAGGATTATCCCCAGCAAATAATATCATCCCCAACAAGTTTTGGAACGCAGAGCAGGGAAGGAGAAAGGGAAAAGCTATCCCTGTAGGAGTATCACAACCAACCACCGCGTTTTAAACTAACAAATTTTGTTTGATTTGAAACAGGTAAAGGAAATGGCATTTATAACGGAAATTCATGCCACAAGAAAGATTGTCAAACTGGGGCAGAAAATTTTCTTTTCAGTTAGAAAATTTTCTGGAAATCAGGTACCCATTTGGGGAAGAATAAAGATAGCACCAGGGAAGTGGTCTTTGAACCAGGGTTTCCCCAAACATAATAAGTTTCCAATGGAGGAAGTTGTTCCCCAGCAGACAGAACCAGAGAGATGAAACTGGTGTTTAGAAAAAGCAAAAGCCATTGTCATCCCCAGCAGCTTCCAGAAGAATTAAGCATCGATTTGAAGGGATAAAATTACCAAAGCAGCGTTATCCTCAACAACGTTATCCCAATAAGATAACACTTTTATCCCCAGCAGTGTTGAGAGAAAATTAAAAAAAAAATTGAAGGAGGGGAAGAAAGGAGACTCCCCTAGTGGTATTATCCTCAGCAATCAGGCGTCCACCTGGAGAACAAGGAAGAGCAATGGAAGTATTAGTAGTTAGGCGTCCACCTAGAGAACAAGGAAGAACAATTGAAGTATTAGCAATCAGGCGTCCACCTGGAGAACAAGGAAGAACATGGGAAATATCAGCAATCAGGCGTCTACCTGGAGAACAAGGAAGAGCAATGGAAGTATTAGCAATCAGGCGGCCACTTGGAGAACAAGGAAGTGCAATGAAAGTATTAGTAATCAGGCGTCCACCTGGAGAACAAGGAAGAATAGGGGAAATATCAGCAATCAGGAGCCCGCCTGAAGAAAGGAAAGGCGTTTTATTTTTAAAAGTTGTTGAAATCTCGCCAAGCTAAAGAAAGGAATGCCATTTTTAAAGTTGTTGAAGTCAGAAGCCCCCCTGAAGAACAGATTGGCAATTTATTGGTTGATGTTAGGAGCCCCCCTGAAGAACATAATGGCGATTTATTGGTTGAAGTCAGGAGCCCCCCTGAAGAATAGAATGGCGATTTATTGGTTGAAGACAGGAGACCCCCTGAAGAACAGAATGGCGATTTATTGGTTGAAGTCAGGAGCCCCCCTGAAGAATAGAATGGCGATTTATTGGTTGAAGTCAGGAGCCCCCCTGAAGAACAGAATGGCGATTTATTGGTTGAAATCAGGAGCCCGCCTGAAGAAAGGAAAGGCGTTTTTAAAAAAGGGTTGTTGAAATCTCGCCATCCAAAGAAAGGAATGGCATTTTTTGAAAAGTTGTTGAAGTCAGGAGCCCCCCTGAAGAATAGAATGGCGATTTATTGGTTGAAGTCAGGAGCCCCCTGAAGAACAGAATGGCGATTTATTGGTTGAAATCAGGAGCCCGTCTGAAGAAAGGAAAGGCGTTTTTAAAAAAGAAAAGGTTGTTGAAATCTCGCCATCCAAAGAAAGGAATGGCATTTTTTGAAAAGTTGTTGAAGTCAGGAGCCCCCTGAAGAACAGAATGGCGATTTATCGGTTGAAGTGAGGAGCCCCCCTGAAGAATAGAATGACGATTTATTGGTTGAAGTCAGGCGCCCCCCTGAAGAACAGAATGGCGATTTATTGGTTGAAGTCAGGAGCCCCCTGAAGAACAGAATGACGATTTATTGGTTGAAGTCAGGAGCCCGCCTGAAGAGAGGAAAGACATTTTATTTTAGAAGTTGTTGTTGAAGTCAGGAGCCCGCCTGAAGAGAGGAAAGACATTTTATTTTAGAAGTTGTTGTTGAAGTCAGGAGCCCGCCTGAAGAGAGGAATGACGTTTATTTTTAAAGTTGTTGATGAAGTTGGGAGCCCGCCCATAGAACAGAGGCATACATTTCAGTCTTTACATTTCAAGTGTTGAAGTTGGGAGCCCGCCCATAGAACAGAGACATACATTTCAGTCTTTTCATTTCAAGCGTTGAAGTTGGGAGCCCGCTCATAGAACAGAGGCATACATTCAGTCTTTTCATTTCAAGTGTTGAAGTTGGGAGCCCGCCCATAGAACAGAGGCATACATTTCAGTCTTTACATTTCAGTTGTTGAAGTTGGGAGCCCGCCCATAGAACAGAGGCATACATTTCAGTCTTTTCATTTCAAGCGTTGAAGTTGGGAGCCCGCCCATAGAACAGAGGCATACATTCAGTCTTTTCATTTCAAGTGTTGAAGTTGGGAGCCCGCCCATAGAACAGAGGAATACATTCAGTCTTTTCATTTCAAGTATTGAAGTTGGGAGCCCGCCCATATAACAGAGGAATACATTCAGCATTAATTTTCAAGTATTGAAGTTGGGAGCCCGCCCATACAACAGAGGCATACATTTCAAGATCAAGTCAAAGGACAATAAAACAGAGGGTTGTCACACCTCCTTTTTCCGCACCCGATGGGGTGCAAGGGGAGTTTTTTCCAATTAAAGGACAATCGAAACGGGATTGGTTTATTTATTTCAGAGTCGCCACTTGGGAGATTTAGGGTGTCCCAAGTCACCAATTTTAATCCCGAATCGAGGAAAAGATTGACTCCATATTACAGTCTGCGTACCAGAAATCTAGATAAGGAATTCTGTTAACCCGGGAGAAGGTGTTAGGCATTCCCGAGTTCCGTGGTTCTAGCACGGTCGCTCAACTGTTATATTCGGCTTGATTATCTGATTTTATACAAATGTGAACTTATGTGCCAATTTTATCTTTTAACCGCTTTTATCATTCACTGTTATTTTATAGGACTTGCAACGTCGCGAAAACATATCTCAAACCACGTTACATCAATGCACCGGTGGTTATTGACATATCTCGACTCGGTTGAGATTTGGATTTGGGTCACATAAATGTGCACCCGAATTTAGGGAGATATCATTATTAAAGTCGCGCCTAAAGCAACTAGCGCATTATTATTTGGGGTCGAGCCGTGAAATTTGCTAAACGGCCCGTCCCGGAATCTAAGTATTTAATACATATATTTTGTGAGGGCCCCGCAATTTGTCCCTTTTATTTGGCGAGACTCGCCTCATTTTATTATTATTATTTTTTTAAAAGAATTTGCAACGTCATGGAAATGCATCTCAGACCACGTCACAATCAATGTACCCGTGATTAGAAACACATTTCGACTCCGTTGAGACTTGGATTTGGGTCACATAAATGTGCACCCGAGTTAAGAAGGTAACATTATTAAATACGCGCTTAAAGCAACTAGCGTATTGTTATTTTGGGAAAGGCCGTGAAATTCGCTAAGCGGCCTGTCCCGAATTCTAAGAATTTTAATAAGGTTCCTATTATTCCTAACTTTGCTAACGTATTGTTATTGTTATTAAACCCAACTTCTATTACTAACAAATGAGAAATAAGGTCTAAACGCTAGTAGTCATGATTTTTCATTCAGACGTTCACATACCTATTACAACGAGAGTACATAATATATGCAAGCACATATGTTCGCAACAAATCACTGGATGTCAAATTGTTCCCTTAATAACACAAATATATGCATAGAAGTAGACATTCTCGTACAAAAGTTTAAGTTCACAATATGTTCTCACATTTACTTTAAGCATATGCAGTAACTAATCATAAGATGAACATTTTTAACAAAAAACGACAAAAATTACATTGTTGACATTCATCTTAAACCATAATATGCGAATTGAACGAAATGGAACAAAGGACGAAGAACACTAACCTTCGAACCTCGACAAACCTAGAACGACAAATAGCGCCCCCGACGGAACTCAAGCCGGATCTCACTGAACAACGACGGAACCTCGGACAAACACCTCGACGTACCAGACCTCGACGAACCAAAGCCGACCTCGATGGAAATAGAAAGCTCGGACCCACAAGTGCTAACAACCTGCCATGTTCGCTGCTACTGACTTTTCTCGACGCAGCAGCTCGGTGCGAAAAGATGAAGCAGAAGGGGTCGAGGGACAGTGACGACGCGATGGAAGGAGTTGGGTTGGGTGGTTGTCGGAACTGTGGTGTTTAGGCGTCAGGTGGTTTTGGACGAATGCAGCAGCAGCTCAGTTTGGGTGGAGCTGGAGCTTGCAGCGGGCGGCAATGGCGGACGTGGTCATTTACGACGCAGCAACAACAGCTGTGGTCGTCGGCTTCAATAGAGGAGTGGTCGTGTGGGCAGTGACGGAGTAGAAGAACACAACAACAACTGCCTACGTTCCGACGAGGGGGGGTGACGACGAAGGTTGCTGGATTTTTGGCTCGGCCGACGGAACTCAAGCCGGATCTCACTGAACAACGACGGAACTTCGGACGTGGTGGTGGTTTGAGTAGTTGTTTGGATGTGGTGTTTGGGCGTAGGGTCGAGGAGCTGGGTTCCGACGTGAGGGAGTGGAGGTTATGGCGTTGTGGGTGGTGGTTTTGGAGTACAGTGACAACGGGGGGGAAGCTGGTGGTCGACGGACGTGGGTGGTGGCGTTTTGGACGTGAGGGGATGGTGGTTGAAGGGTCGTTTGGTGGTTTACTGGAGGGGTCGTGACGGAGGTGGTTCAAGCGTGGGGGGGGGGGGGTCCGGCTCAGAAGGGGTTTTTCTTCTTCTTCTTTTGAAGAAGAAGATCTACAGTTCCCTGTTCAAAATTTTTAAAAAAAATCCCCTCCTTCCAAATGTGTTTTGTCCGTGTATTTAGTACCCTTGCCCAAGACAAATGAGCCCCACGCGTGGTGGGGTTCGAGGCTTGTGTTCCCCACGCGTGGTGGGGTTCTCCGTGTATGGGATTCCGTCCGTGTTCCCCACGTGTGGCGGACTCGGATTATTATGGGCTAGGTCCGAAAATTAGGCCTAAAAGCGGGTAGTTTGAACCCGAATATTATTCTTTTGCCCGGACCCGAGAAATAGGAACACGTTGCTTAACTAGTCCTATGTAAGCAAAATAACTACCAAAAATAAGACTAGTATTTAAACAAAACCATATCTTTTTAAATATTTTTCAAGATTTAAAATAGCTACAAAAATATTAATAAAACTATTTTTTGTAATTTTCATTTTTTTAAATATTAAGATAAAATATGAGGTAATATTTTTTGTATTTTTCAAAGTTAAAATGACTATAAAACATTAATAGAACTATATATTTTTTGTAATTTTCGAAATTATATAAAGTACAAAAATAAAGTGCAATTTTTATATTTTTCAAGTTTATGAGAGATACATAAACTAAAATTTATATATATATTTTTGAAGTTTTTCTTTTTGCAACGAAATAAAGTAAAAATAGTTAAAATAGCTATACTAGACCCAATTTCACATATTCACGCTAAAAATGTGAAAATTCTCGGGGAGGGTAAAAAATCCGGTGTCTACAGCTGCCCCTCTTTGACTGGAAATACGAAGAGTTTTCCGACAAAGAACGACTAGACATGTTTTTGACCCGACCATTATTTGGACGGACTACACTAAGACAAGGAAGGGAATGTGACCGAGCCCTGGTATCTGAGCTGCCTACATATCCTTGGTTATACAGGAATCAGGCCACGTGTAGTTCGGGAATGAGAGAGATGGTGAAGTGTACCGAGGTGAAGAGCCGATCGAGGTGCCGTTCCGTTGAGGTTCCGGTCCGCGGTCCTGTCATTACAACAAAAAATGAAAACTGAAAAAGACTAACTAAGCCTATCAGCTACTAGTTACAAGGATTCCTATCTTCAAGTCTTCTGAAACTTGGTCTTGAGTCTTGAATGGTGCTTCATACAGACTTTGGATTTGAACCTTGATACTTGCTAGTTGTAGGCGCTAGTTCTTGAGCAGACCACATCTGTTCTCCACTTCCGTGCTTTGGATTCGTTTTTTCCTCTCTTTTTTTTCTTTTCTTGTTTTTTTTTTGTTTTTGTGTTTGTGACCAGCTTTTGTTGACCATCTCAGCCTGTTGACTCGCATTCTTGAGGCGAGTTTCTGCTATTTATAACTTGGTTGAATGCTGGGGATTTTTATTGTAGCCTTCTGCTTCCCGGAGCTGGGGATTCCTGTTGTAACCTTCTACCTTCCGGTGGGGTTACTGATTTCCAAAATCTGCAGTATAGGACTAAAAAGTATTCCTCTTGTTATACAGGTGGGTGCCTGAAAAGAAATTTAAAGACTTAAAAGTATTCCACTCGTTATGTAGGTGGGCGCCTGACAAGAAATTTAAAGACTGAAAAGTATTCCACTCGTTATGTAGGTGGGCGCCTGACAAGAAATTTAAAGACTGGAATGTATGCCTCTGTTCTATGGGCGGGCTCCCAATTTCAACACTTGAAAGTAAAGACTGAATGTATTCCTCTGTTATTATGGGCGGGCTCCCAATTTCAACACTTGAAAAGTAAAGACTGAAATGTATGCCTCTGTTATCTGGGCGGGCTCCCAACTTCAACACTTGAAAGTAAAAACTGAATGTATGCCTCTGTTATTATGGGCGGGCTCCCAATTTCAACACTTGAAAGTAAAGACTGAAATGTATTCCTCTCGTTATACAGGTGGGCGCCTGGTTTTAGGAAAACTAAACATTGATAATTTTAAGAAAACTAAAAATGACTCTCTTTTTTTCTTTTTTTTTTCAATCGTTGTTTTTTTTTTTCAAATTCAAACGTTGTTTTTTTTTGTGTATCTTAGGAGAAAGATTCATCGGTCTAAGATTTTGATCCTAGGAGAAGGTTCATCAGACTAGGTTTTTTTTCTTTTTGGTATCTTAGGAGAAAGATTCATCAGACTATGATTTCGATCCTAGGAGAAGGTTCATCAGACTAGGTCTCTATCTTAGGAGAAAAATTCGTCAGACTAAGATTTTGATCCTAGGAGAAGGCTCATCGGACTAGGTCTTGTTTTTTGGTATCTTAGGAGAAAGATTCATTAGACTAAGATTTCGATCCTAGGAGAAGGTTCATCAGACTAGGTCTCTATCTTAGGAGAAAAATTCGTCAGACTAAGATTTTGATCCTAGGAGAAGGCTCATCGGACTAGGTCTTGTTTTTTTTTTTAAATTTATTTTTAACAACCACTTAGGAGGAAATGCATCTCCTATGGGTGGAACTAAAACGAACTTAGGAGGAAATGCATCTCCTAGGGGGTAAAACTTAAACTTAGGAGGAAATGCGTCTCCTATGGGTAAAACTTAAACTTAGGAGGAAATGCATCTCCTATGTGTGACTTACCTGTGTTGTCCTCCCTCGAAACTGTTGGGGATTATTTAGATGGGGATGACTTTTTACCCTTTTTTCATTATTATCTTTTTATTCTTTTTTTTATTTATTCTTTTTTTTTCGCATAGCTTCTTCCTTCGAAGACTACCTCCCTTGAGAGTCGTTTTGCCTTTCCCCGAAAGGAACCGCTGAGGATACCGACTTTCCAACCTTGTGTTGGACCCCTCGCAACTGCTAGGGATAACACTTTTGAGGAATTATTTACTTACCTGCTAGGGATAACACTGTTGGGTAAAATGTTATCAGCTGGGGGTACCTGACTTCCAGAAAATTTTCTAAATGGAAGGAAAATTTTCTGCCCCAGTTTGATAATATCCCTTGTGGCATGCAGTTCTGGCATCAATGCCATTTCCTTTACCTATTTCAAATCAAACAAAATTGTTAGTTTAAAACATGGTGGTTGGTTGTGATACTCCCAACGGGATGGCTTTTCCTTTTTTCCTTCCTTGTTTTGCGTTGCACAACTTGTTGGGGACGATTTTATTTGCTGGGTACAATCCCTTTCTGCTGGGGATATCCCTCTTCTTTTGTGGCATAGCTCAGAAACTGGCATTTCCCTGACCTCTTAGTCTAGTATGGATTTCGCCAAATCATGCTCACTGCTTTCCTTGCTTTGTTCATGGGCCTTGGCCTTGAGGTTTATAACTTTTGATAAAGGCAACGGTATCCCTCTTGACGCTTGTCAATCCTTCTGTCAATTCCCTTTTGCTGGGGATATCTTTTTGACACTGGCCTCGCGTTTGTTCCCTGCTGACTATACCACTTGGATGTACTAGTCAGATCTCATTTTGGAAAGCTGATGGCCTATTTTGAAGTCAATTCACACTTGTTCTGACCAAACAGACTCTATTGGGGATTTTTCTATGAAAGGAAAAAAGATAAAAGGGAACAAAATAAAAGGACAAAAGGAAAAAGATGACCTTTTAACAAAAGAAACTATAAATAAAAACCTATCAAACGCAGATACCGACTCTAATGGTCATGACATGCATATGTGGCCTATCCTCCGCCGTTAATCATCTTTCCGGATCTTCAATTGGCAATTCCCCATCTGATTCTCAATCCTATTCGACTTGTAGTGCCCAAAGGGTTTTCACTATCAAGGCTCTCTCATTTCTGGTTTTCTCTCAGCTTTCATCGCCTTACGGTGCCTGTGAAGGTTTTCACCAATAAGACTCTCTCATTTGTATCACTTTCCAGCTGGGGATTTGGAGTGTTGCCGGTATGACTCCCTCTGCTGGAGATTAGAGTCTTTTCTGCTGTGGAACAGAATGTTAGGTTCGCCGGTAAGACTCTTCATTTGTCTGACTTGGCATCTTTTGAAGACTGATCAGAAGGTCTTTCTTTGGACCGTAATGTGGGTTTTGGATAGGCTAGAAAGAAAGGGTATAAAAGGCTCAAAAATACATTAATTTTGGGTTATTAGTTACAACTTTCAGAATTAGATTTATTTACAACAAATGCAACCTTTGCCCCAGTTTCTTGCTTGGGGATATTTTAACTGATTTTTTTTTTTTCATTTTTCAAAACTATGACCGAGCCGTGAAGCGCCTACGTATCCTCTTTGAGGAATCAGGTCAAACGTAGTTCCCAATTCCTCTTTTTTCTTGTGGCTTTCTTTTTGTTTTTGTTATCATTTTTCTTTTCTTTTCTTTTCTTTTTTCTCTTTTTTTGCGTTGTTGTTTTCTTTCTTTCTCTCTCTTTTTTTTTCTTTTGTTTACCTGCCGCGCTTGCGTATTCTATTCGTTGCTACTAATTCCGAACGAGGGGTATGAAAGGAAAATAAATAAGGCTCAAAAGGGGTTAACGAAGGATAAAGTGTTTGGGTAGCAGAACAAAATGCCTTCGTCATTCCAGTCTTCAAAACATGCCAAGTGCAAACAATACAGTTTAAATTCGTAGTCTCTTCTGGTGGTGCTGGACTTGACAATTATATTCAACATTTGTTTGTTCATTTGTCACTTCTAAAGCACCGTTGGGCGACCCTCATGCCAATTTGGCGAATCTTGCTTTTAACGGTTTTTCTTTGTGTTTTACTTGCCCCAGTTCCATATGACTCGAGCTCTGGATAATCTCAACCGTCCTTATTTCCTTTAAATGGTCTGATCGCCTTTTCAGGGTTTTATGATTAACTTTTAAGATTAGGCCCAAACTGGGTGCGCATGTCATGTCCCTAGAATCGGCATTGAACGAAATGATAAAAGGACTAAACAAAAAGACGACTGGAACTAACAAGGACGGGATTTTGCATTAGATTACTGGTGAAATAGTTTGAATGACAAGACAAACAAAACAACCAGAATAAAATTCTAAACAGCCTCGACGAAACTTAAACAAACTTATATGACAAAATGGAAAGATAGGAAGGTTTGACACAAGACAATATTCGGATTACAACCCTAAGAATAATCCGGACAACAGAAATGACAACAAAATAAGCCACCAACAGCTTCTCTTTTGCTAACCAAGGAACGGAGCGGCCTCCCATTTTATCAAAAACTGGCATCTTAGCCACTGAGCTTTGCCTCAATACTTCCAAGACCACTACCAGCTTCAATACCATCAACCTCCGTCAACGAGTTCTCGATAGGGTTCGAGTGCTCTATGTCACTGTTATCGATCACAATCCGCCCCTTTTGGATCAATTTTTCTACTTCCCTTTTCAGATTACGACAGCTCTCAATGTTGTGCCCTCTGACATTGGAGTGGTATGCACATCATGCTGCCGGATCAAAGTTTCTTGCACGTGGATCTGGAGTATATGCGGGGAGCGGCTCCATCAGGCCAATATGATTTAGCCTTTCGAACAGACTTGCATAAGATACTCCGATAGGGGTGATAGCCTTTTCTCGTTTCAGCAACCTCTCGTTCCTAAATGCTTTATTGGGCCGGAAACCAGATCCAGGGGGCTTTCGGTAGGCTTGTGAGGGTGGATAGGCCTTTTGTGGAGCTGGGTATTTGTACAGTGAAGTCCGTTCTTGGGAATCTCGTGGAGAATAGTAGCGTTGGGGAGGATAGCAGTGTTGACGAGTGATGGAGCTACTCGGGTAGCTGGAAAAACTGCCATAAGTGGGTTGGTATGGAGAGTATGGGGGATCCTCCGTTATGGTATTGGGTGCTTGGGTAAAGACAGAGTTCAAGAAGCTTGGCGGTGGAGGGGGTGGTGCGCTCCCAGTCGTCCATGCCTGATACATGTCGGCCACGTGCTGTCTCAGCATTTTCACTTCTTTTACCAACTCGTTGTTCCGTTCGACCAATTGTTGTCGGTCATCAGTACCGAGCCACTCGGTGCTGTGGTTCTGAGTCATCGTCCTTTGACTTTGCATTGCAGGGAGGAGTTACCACAACCAACCACTTTTCTATATATGAACACAGCAAAGGGAAGGCATCACGTTAGTGTTAGGGCATTTGACAGACAATCATATGTCAGAAATACAGTGCA
Source organism: Nicotiana tabacum (assembly GCF_000715075.1). Taxonomy (NCBI): domain Eukaryota; kingdom Viridiplantae; phylum Streptophyta; class Magnoliopsida; order Solanales; family Solanaceae; genus Nicotiana; species Nicotiana tabacum. The sequence goes on along the minus strand of NC_134082.1, from coordinate 99,672,913 downwards.
CCTAAGCAGTTAGGCAATTGTGCCCCTCCGAAAATTCTCCCACACTTTCCTTTATTTATTTATTTATTTATTATTATTATTATGTTATTATTTTATTTTTTATTTTTGTTTTATGGTGGCGGTCGAATCTTATGGAGATTGCCTACGTATCATGACCCCGCATGAATCAGACCTTGCGTAGTTCGGGCAAATAAACGATAAATAATAATAAAATATTTTTTTGAATTATCAATTTCATAATAAAACAAACTTGATTACAAAAGTTTAAAAACTAACAATTGTCGCACCTCTCTTTTTGCCGCGCCTGCGGGGCGCGTGGGGAGTTTTCTCCAATTAAAGGACAGTCGAAACGGGATTTGTTTGTTTGTTTCAGAGTCGCCACCTGGGAATTTTAAGGCGTCCCAAGTCACCAATTTTAATCCCTGAATCGAGGAGAATATGACTCTGTTTATTATTCTGCGAACCAGAAATCCGGATAAGGAATTCTGTTAACCCGGGAGAAGGTGTTAGGCGTTCCCGAGTTCCGTGGTTCTAGCACGGTCGCTCAACTGTTATATTTGGCTTGATTATTTTGATTTATTAAATACATTTTTATTGCATGATTTTATTGTTACCGCTTCTATTTAAATTGTTTATAATTAAAAACCCTTCTTCGAATCGAATCACGCGTACGTGTATTCGTTTTATATATTAATATTTTTTAACGTGAAAATCGTGTCACGCGTACGTATACACAATATAATAATTATTATTTATTTATTTTTTTTCGAATTTTTTTATTATATATAAAAAAAGACTTAAGTTCGAAATTGTGCTAAAATAAAATTATGAACGTTCGTCGCTCTTGTATAATTAAATATTGAACCGCACATCTCGAGTTATATGAAATTAATATTGATATTCTCCGAAGAGCCCCCTTTTTATTAAATGTTCGTTCGAAGTTGCGCGAACGCATAATCCGAATTGCTTTTAGAAATATAATCAGGTTACGCGAACGCATCCCTAATCACGCAAAAGATTCTTAATAGTAGTATAGATTTTCCATAAATGTTTATTGCATCTATCTATTTTTAAATGTAAGAATCGTGGAGAATTACCGATTGGGATGCCACCAAATTTCTTGACAAAGAATTCAAAATTTATTAGGCGTTGCTACAAGTCTTATTTTACGCGTATGAATTATATACCTCAAAACTATTCAAATTTTAAAGAATTAATGATATGAAAAAGAAACAAACAACATGTAACTAAAAATACTACCATTTTTATCGTGGATACAACATTAACATATCCAAAAATTGAATCACATATAAAACTGGAAAAAGAATTAATTTGATAAACAAATTAATAGTTTCTGAAGAATTTTTATTGTTACATTTAATGCGAATTCTATTTCTACATATCCTTGACATAAAATGTTGCAATTCGTGCTTGTAAATCCCATATCCTTCTCATATACTTGTTTTTAGTCCAAAGTTATAATTGTTTGGTTAATTTGTTTACAAAGATTGAGTTTGAGATAAATAAACCAATTCTTATTCTCTGCCTATGCGACTATTTGCAAACACTTAACTCTATATTTTGTAAAAAGAATCATTGACATTATTTCATATATTAAAAGAAATGAGTTGATCGCGTTCCTAAAATAACTATGCCATTAGTTATTAAGAAAGAGAACTAATCTACTAATTGATTTAATACTATATTAACCAACTAAAACAAAACTGAAATTTAAACTAATAAAATTTAAATGAGTAGAGGACATCCTTATAATTCCAAACTTCATTTACTTGCCATGTTGAAGCTCTTCACAACATGAGTTTAAAAGATATGTACCTGATATTGGAAGCAAAAGAAAATGAAGATGAAAATCAGCAACAATAATAACAGTGCAATAGCAACAACTGCCCAGCAACAGTAACAACCCAGTAACAGACCGGTAGAGTAGTAATCCCAAAAACAAAAGCTTTAAGCTTTAAATGTAACAACAACCATTAATACTAATTTCAAACAAAGAAAGAAAGCAGTAGATTTTTTTTAGCTTTTATTTTTATTTTGAAAGCTTAAATATTTTTCGGAATTTTTCTCTCTTCTATTCTCTGTCTGTTTTTTTTTTCTCTCTATCTGTATTCTTGTCCTCCTTATTTGTCTTCAAGACTTCACATATATAACACATCCCATAAACCTTTTAATTAATTAAAATCAATACTTTTTCTCTACCCAACCCATTATCTTTCCACTCATCCCCATTACATTAAATAAACATATCACACCACCCCATTATATTTTGTCCCCCATGCTTTATTTAAAATAATGCAAGATTCCCCTTTAATTTAAATCTTGTCCCCCCTTTATATTAAATAATCATATCACAACCCACCCCATTTCATTTTGTCCCCCATGCTTCAAATAAACAATTTCAAAATGTACAATTCCTAAACTACCCTTTCCGACCTTACTGAAATTACCAAACTACCCCTAAACGTACTACAAATTTACCAAACTACCCATCAGCTATAACACATCAATTAATCAAACTTAACCAAAATATAGACAATATGATCAATTTCTAACAATGTTCAAACAACAATATGAACATGGATGAACATCATAACAACAATATCACATGAACACGATTTTAACAACATTTCAACAACAAATCACATGAACACGAATTGAACAACAAAGAACAACTAAAACTTGATTGAACAATATTTTAGCAACAAACAATCCTATTTTCGGATTCAACAACAACAACAAACAAAGTATGAAGATTTCTAAATTCAATCATATTGAACTTAAAATCAACTCTAACAACATTACAACAAACAATTCTTATATTAAACTTTAAACAAGATTATGAGAACAATTCAAGCAATAATCATAAATGGTAAACAAGAAATCAAACTATACAAAATTCGGATTCAAGATCATCCAAACAAAGTATGAACATGAATGAATCTATTTTAAGACAACAAACATGACGGATTAAACGATTAAAACAATATATTCCTTTAATACAACTAAATTCTTTAAACAAATAACAAGATCGACGAAGAAACAATTATGAACTTAAACTTGAACTTAACAATATTAACAATTTCTAACTATACATAAACACATGAAACAAATTGAAGAAATAGTTGATTAAATTTCAATTTGAATCTAACAAACATCAAACTAACAAATATTCACTTAAACAATAATACAAAACATGACATGAATATGAAAACAACTAATTAAACTTCCATTTTAAAATCTGAAAATTAATTTAACAAATAACACATGAACATGAACTAAAAATTAATTCAAACGATAAACAAAACAAACAAGAATCAAATACTTATCGGCTTTTACTTCGAAAAATATAAAAACGAAATAGACTCAAAACCAAACTAACCGGTTTAAAACAACTATGAAGCACGAAGAAGATGAAGGAACAACAGAAATGGCAACGTGCGCAGCAATCTAGCTGTGTCCATGGCAATGAAAGAACCGAAACATGGCCATGGAAGTCGTTGAAACAGCAGACAAGGCAGTAACGGACGGGCTGGCAGCGTTACGGCAATGGAGGAGCTTTGTCAACGTATTTTGGTGAAGCAGTAGCAGTTGATCGATGCCGAACAGCAGCAGCAGTCGCGAGGCAGCTGAAGCAACGGCGGAGGAAGGAGGAGAAGCAACGGCGATAGGCGTGTTTGGATGACGGCGTGTTTGCTGAAACGCAGCTGCGCGAGCAGCAGCAGTTCGGTCATGTTTGGTTGAAACAGAAGCAGCAGCGACATGGATGACGACGAAAACACGAAGAAGAAGAAGCAGTTGAACGCAGCAAGAAGGAGAAGCAGCTGAACGCAGCAGGGGAAGCCGTGGATGAGCTCAAACTCGACGATGACGAAGCTTGACGGAGGAGGGCAACTATGGAGTTGTTGGTGCGTGTGTGCGTGAGTGACGGGGTGAGATGAAGCTGCTGGAGCTTAGCCATGGCAGCCATGGATGTGTGTTTTAGAGTATGGAGAAGAAAGAAGAAAAGAAGAAGAAGAATGATAGGGGGGGGCGGATGACTTAGGTCATTTTTAGGGTTTTTGTTTTTTTTTTGTTTTGTTTTGTGTCTTTGAAATGCAAGATAGGGCTATTGGGTCTTTTGAGTTATGGACTGGGTCGACCCAGTTCGAAATGGACTGGGTCATAGGGAAGATTGGGCCATTTTTTGGGCCTGTGGCTTGAAATTGAAGAAGAGGCCTAATTCCGACTTTCTTTATATTTTCGCTCTCTTTTCTTCTTTTATTTTTTCTAAAACTAAATTATAAAAATACTTAAACTATTATTAAGAACTAAATTAAGTTATAAAAGCGCAAATTAACTCCCAATAACAATTAACGCACAATTAAGTATTAATTAAGCATAAAATTGTATATTTGGACATTAAATGCTAAAAATGCAAACAATGCCTATTTTTGTAATTTTTAATTTTTGTAAAACAAATTTAATTACTAACAATTGTAGAATTAAATCCTATATGCAAAATGCGACATATTTTTGTATTTTTATTAATTTAGCAAATAAACATGCACAGATAAATACAAATAATTATTCAAAATATCACAAAATATCACAAAATTGCACACCAAGAAAAATTACTTTATTTTTGAATTTATTTGGGAGTAATTCTCATATAGGGCAAAAATCACGTGCTTACAGCTGCCCCTCTTTGCCCGAAGACACGAAGGGTTTTCGTGCAAAGATAAAGCGAGCGATTTTTGCCCATCCGAGTACTCCGTGTGAAGCATTTTTTTGAAAAAGATTTGACCGAACCTTTGCTTCAAAGGTTTCCTACATATCCTGGGCTAAACAGGAATCAGGTCAATGTAGTTCGGGAAATTTTGGGTAGCTGGGACTACCGTTGGACTGCAATGTTACTATTGTTGCATGTTATTACTACTGCTTACCGATCTCCTTGTTACACCGTGCTTAAAAAGAAAACAAGAAGCTAAGCTATACTGCAATTTTTCTTGTTGCCTTGCTTTCTTGTCTACTTGCATTTTTTCCGGTGCTTTTCTTCTTTTTGACACATGCACTTGAGTTTGTGCTGTGACCTCTTGTTGAAACCTTCTTTTTCCCGGTGCCGGGGAATTTTATTGTTTCCTGCTGGGGATTCCTATTGTAACCCTCTGTTTTATTGTCCTCTGACTTGATCTTGAAATGTATGCCTCTGTTATCTGGGCGGGCTCCCAACTTCAATACTTGAAAATTAAAGACTTGAAATGTATGCCTCTGTTATCTGGGCGGGCTCCCAACTTCGACGCTTGAAATGTAAAGACTGAAATGTATGCCTCTGTTATTTGGGTGGGCTCCCAACTTCAATGCTTGAAATATAAAGACTGAATGTATGCCTCTGTTATTATGGGCGGGCTCCCAACTTCAACACTTGAAAAGTAAAGACTGAATGTATTCCTCTGTTATTATGGGCGGGCTCCCAACTTCAACACTTGAAATGTAATCGCCATTCCTCTCTTCAGGCGGGCTCCTGACTTCAACCAATAAATCGTCATTCTATTCTTCAGGGGGGCTCCTGACTTCAACAACTTCTTTTTTTTTTCAAATTATCCTAGGAGAAAATTCATCAGACTAGGATTTGATATCTTATCTTAGGAGAAAGATTCATCGGACTAAGATTTGATATCTTATCTTGGGAGAAAAATTTCATCAGACCAAGATTTTGACTCTAGGAGATAAATCGTCAAACTAGGTCCATTTTGTTGTGATCTTAGGAGAAAGATTCATCCGACTAAGATTTTATCTTGGGAGAAAAATTTCATCAGACCAAGATTTAGACTCTAGGAGATAAATCGTCAGACTAGGTCCATTTTTTGTGATCTTAGGAGAAAGATTCATCCGACTAAGATTTTATCTTGGGAGAACAATTTCATCAGACCAAGATTTTGACTCTAGGAGATAAATCGTCAGACTAGGTCCATTTGTTGTGATCTTAGGAGAAAGATTCATCCGACTAAGATTTTATCTTGGGAGAACAATTTCATCAGACCAAGATTTTGACTCTAGGAGATAAATCGTCAGACTAGGTCCATTTGTTGTGATCTTAGGAGAAAGATTCATCCGACTAAGATTTTATCTTATCTTGGGAGAAAAATTTCATCGGACCAAGATTGTATCGGGAGGTAAATTCATCAGACTAGGACTTTTTATCCTAGGAGAAAAATGTAGTAAAGATCAATGATTTGAGAAACTTACCTTCGTAATTTCTTCTTTTCTTTTCTCCTTCCTTTGCGCTGCTTTGTTCTTGTTTGCTGGGGATAATACCACTGTGGGAGTCTCCTTTCTTCCCCTCCTTCAAATTTGTTTTTTTTTATTTTTTATTTTTTTATTTTTTATATTCTCTCAACACAGCCGGGGATAAAAGTGTTATCTTTTGGGATAACGTTGTTGAGGATAATGCTGCTGGGGAATTTTATCCCTTTAAATCGATGCTTCATTCTTCTAGAAGCTGCTGGGGATGATAATGGCTTTTGGCTTTTCTGAGCACAAGCGTCATCCCTTTATTCTGTCTGCTGGGGATAACTTCCTCCATTGAAACTTATTTTGTTGGGGCAACACTGGTTCAAAGACCACTTCTTTGGTGTTATCTTTATTCTTCCCCAGATGGGTACCTGATTTTCCAGAAAATTTTCTAACTGAAAAGAAAATTTTCTGCCCCAGTTTGACAATCTTTCTTGTGGCATGCATTTCCGACATCAATGCCATTTCCTTTACCTGTTTTAACTCAAACAAAATTTGTTAGTTTAAAGCGTGGTAGTTGGTTGTGATACTCCACTGGGATGACTTTTCCCTTTCTCCTTCCCTGCGCTGCGTTCCAAAACTTGTTGGGGATGATATTATTTGCTGGGTATAATCCTTTTCTGCTGGGGATATCCCTCTTCTTTCGTGACATGGCTCGGAAACTTGCATTTTCCCGACCTTTTAGTCTCGCATGAATTTCTCAAATCATGCTTATTGCTCTTCTTGTTTGTCCATGGGCCTTGGCCTTGAGGTTTAATAACCTTTGATTTCGGCAAGGATATCCCTCTTGACACTCGTCGATCCTTTTGTCAATTCCCTTTTGCTGGGGATATCTTTCTTGACATTTGCCTCGCGCTTGTTCCTTCCTGACTATATCACTTGGATGTATTAGTCAGATCTTATCTTGGAAAGCTGATGGCCTATTTTGAAGTCATTTCCCACTGGTTCTGACCAAACAGACTCTACTGGGGAAATTTCTATGAAAGGAAAAGATAAAAGGGAACAGAATAAAAGACAACAGAAAAAGATGACTCTTTAACAAAAGAAACTATAAATAAAAACCTATCAAATGCAAATACCGACTCTAATGGTCATGACATGCACATGTGGCCTATCCTCTGCCGTCAATCGTCTTTCAAGACCTTCAATTGGCAATTCCCCATCTGATTCCCAATCTTATTCGACTTGTAGTGCCCAAAAGGTTTTCACTATCAAGCCTCTCTCATTTTGGTTTTTCTCTCAGCTTGCGTCGCCTTATGGTGTTCGTAAATATTTTCACCGATAAGACTCTCTTATTTGTATCACTTTCCAGCTGGGGATTTGGAGTGTTGCCGGTATGACTCTGGAGATTAGAGTCCTTTCTGTTGTGGAACAGAATGTTATGTTCGCCGGTAAGACTCTCATTTGTCTGACTTGGCATCTTTTGCAGACTGGTCAGAAGGTCTTTCTTTGGACCGTAATGTGGGTTTTTCGGATAGGCTTAGAAAGAAAGGGTATTAAAGGCTCAAAAACAAATCAATTTGGGGTTCAAAATTACAACCTTCGAAATCATATTTGTTTATAACAAGTGCAACCCTTGCCCCAGTTTCTTGCTTGGGGATAATTTATTTATTATTTATATTTTTTTTTTAATAATTTTTTTTTACATTATGCACACCATGCACATTATGCACACTATGCACCCTATGACCGAGCCGTGATGCGCCTACGTATCCTCTTTGAGGAATCAGGTCAAACGTAGTTCCCAATTCCTCTTTTTTCTTCTGACTTTCTTTTGTTTTTTTTGTTATCAATTTTCTTTTCTTTTTTTTTTCTTTTTCGTTTTTTTTTGATTTTTTTTTTTACCTTCTAGTCTCGTATTTCCTAGTCGTTGCTATTGATTCCGAACGAGGGGTATGAAAGAAAATAAAATAAGGCTCAAAAGGGGTAACGAAAGATAAAGTGTTTAGATAGCAGAACAAAATGCCTTCGTCATTCCAGTCTTCAAAACATGCCAAATGCAAACAACACAATTGATCATAGATTTATAGTCTCTTCCGATGGTGCTGGATTTGACAATTATGTTAAACACTTGCTTTTTCATTTGTCATTTCTAAAGCACCGTTGGGCGACACTCTCATTCTCATGAACGACCCTCATGCCAATTTGGCGAATCTTGCATTTAACGGTTTTCCTTAAATTTTACTTTCCCCAGTTCCACATGACTCGGGCTTCAAATAATTTCAAACTGTTCTTATTTCCCTTAAATGCTTTGATCACCTCTCCAGGGTTTTATGATTATCTTTAAAGACTAGGCCCAAACAGTGTGCGCATGTCATGTCACTAGAATCGGCGCTTGAATAAAAATGATAAAAGGACTAGTCAAAAGAAAACTGGAAATAATAAAAGACCGGCTTTTGTATTAGACTACTGGCGAAATGGTTTGAATAATAAAACAAACAAAACAAGCAGAATAAAATCCTAACACAGCCTTGACAAAACTTAAACAAACTGATATGACAAAATGGAAAAATAAGAAGGTTTGACTCAAGACAATATTCAGATTACAACCCTAAGAATAATCCGGACAACAGAAATGACAACAAAATAAGCCACCACAAGCTTCTCTCTTGCTAACCAGGGAACAGAGCGTCCTCCCATTTTATCAAAGTTGGCATCTTTAGCCACTGAGCTTTGCAGTATTGTCCAGACCATTTCCAACTTCGATATCATTATCATCGGTTAGCGACTTTTCGGGATGACTCTAAAATCCCATGTTACCAGGCATCCTTCCCCATAAAGTGTGCATCATGATGTGCAGGTAAAGGATTCTGCGCGATATTCTGGGTATCATTACCTTGGATTACAATCAGATTTTCCTGGATCATCCTTTCTATTTCTTTTTTCAAATCCCGACAACTTTCAACATTGTGCCCCTGGGCATTGGAATGGTATTCACACCTTTTAGAAGGGTCAAAGCTTCTTGCACGTGTGTCCAGATGATTTGGAGGAATAGATGCAATCATGTCGTGATGCTTTAACCTCTCAAATAAGCTTTCATAGGACTCTCCTATTGGTGTAAAATTATCTTTCAACCTTCGTTCCCCTTTATACTTCTGGCTTGGATGTGGGTTATAGGGCACCTGAAAGTTATGTAGAGGCTTCTGGAGATTTTGTGATGCTCGTGCTCGCCTTCTGGGGCGTTTTGGTGGCCGGGCAACATACTGAGGTGGAACAATAGAGTGTTGTGGGTTCTGAGGGGGATAATATTGCTCAGGGGATTCATAGATAACTTTAGGAGGCTGCCATACCTTCGAGATGTTCTCATAGGACCTCTTCTTGACCCTGATGTCATCATGATTTCTTCAATCTTCTCATTTGTGTCGCAAAAATTATCAGACTCAACCCGGACAGCGTGAGTTGCAGCTTTAAAAACTGCTTGACTCATAATTTTTCCTGTCTTAAGACCATTCTCTATTATTTCTCCCATTTTGATTGCTTCCGAGAAGGATTTGCCAACTGCGGACATCATGTTCTGAAAGTAATCTGGCTCTTGCGCTTGAAGGAAGACAGTTATTAGCTCGTGGTCATCCATGGATGGCTTAACTCGAGCTGCTTGCTCTCTCCATTTAATGGCATATTCCCTGAAACTTTCACTTGGTTTCTTTTTCAGGTTTGAAAGGGAAATGCGATCTGGGGCAATGTCGACGCTGTATTGGAACTGTTTGACAAATGCTTGTGCCATGTCGTCCCAGACATACCAGCGAGACGTGTCTTGATCCATAAACCATTCGGAAGCTACTCCCGTAAGGCTTTCCACAAAATAAGCCATCAACAATTCTTCATTTCTTCCCGCACCTCTCAGTTGATTGCAATACCTTTTCAGGTGGGCAATGGGATCTCCATGTCCATCGTACTTTTCAAATTTGGGAGTTTTGAAACCAGGCGGCAAGTGGACATCGGGGAACATACATAGATCTTTGAAGGCAACACTCTTTTGGCCAGACAACCCTTGCCTGTTTTTCAACCATTGTTCTAAGTTTTTCACCCTTTGGGTCATTTCTTCTTGTACCATTTTTCGGGCAGGTTCTTCAATCTTTGAAGGAAGATCTAACGAGTACGGGTGGTACTTAGGAGAGTGGTACTGCTCTTGTTGTGTCGCAAATTGTGACTCATGACGAGGCTGTCCTTGCCCACTGGCCCATGCTTGACACACTCCGGTCATTTGCTGTTTTAGTATTCTATTTTTTCCCGGCACAGTAGACTCTTGTTGAAGCCTCTGAACAAACCGACCAACTCAACTTTCTTCACAATTCAAAATAAAACATGTTAGAATGGACTCAATCGGTTCTTATTACTAGCAACATCTTTTTCCCCTTTTTTCGATTTTTTTTTTCATTTTTTTCATTATTTGTTGTGGTCGAATCTTATGGAGATTGCCTACGTATCATGACCCCGCATGAATCAGACCTTGCGTAGTTCGGACCAATAAAAGATGAACAATACTAATCATTTTTTTCAATTAAAATTTTCATATTAAAACAAACTGGGTTTAAAAGGTTTAAAGATGACCTAAAAACTTGAAAATCAAACAACCAGCATATTCTAATCAAAAGATTCAAAAACAAACGGCCAGCTTCCTTTCCCCGTTTGTCAAATGCAACCAAACGGCTATTTTTGCAAATGTGGCCCCTTCCAATTCTCACATGAATTTTGAGGCCGGGGAGGATTATTTTATGACACTTTACCAACTTGTCCATTCTTTTACGAAAATAACCTTTCGACAACTGAAAGATACTCTGAGGCTATTTCGGCAAGAACGGTTTAAGACGCGGCCGAAGCTGGCTCGGCTTATTTTGACCAAAAATCTAAAAGGTATTCACCTGACCGTTGACTCTTTGTTTTTTTTTTCAAATTACAATAAAAACCAGGTGTTGCAACACGGCCCTTCAGCGCCTCGGGGACGAAGACTTTTTAAGGCTGTGTGGGTCAATTGGACCAAATTTTTAAAAAATGACCCAAAGGTGGCTGTTTATGCAAAGTCAGCCTTCCGGCGTCCCTTTCGGGAACATTCGGCTATGTCTTGATAAAATAGCGTCACCCGACTTCTTTATGACAAAATTAAAATCTGACATATTTTTTTTTTGGCTATTTATTTTTTTTAGCAAAAAGTGGAGGCTGGACACTGCCCGACTTATTTACGACAAAATTAAAATTTTGACACGTTTTTATTTATTTATTGGTTTTGGCTTATTTTAGCAAAAGTGGGGTTGGACCCGATGAGGGTTGCCTACGTATCTCACATCCGGTGAGAATCAAACCCGCGTAGTTCGGGCCTCGTGAATAAGTAAATGAACTAATATTTTTTTTTATTGGAACTGTGAAAGAACTGCTCAAAGGAAGTATAAATATATTTTTTTTTGATTGATTTCTTTTTGAAAGAAAAACTCGTAAAAATTCCTTTTCTTTTGATTTGAACTTTGAGAATTTCAAAAGTAAAAGGAAGTTTTTTTTTTCGAATTTCCATTTGTCTTTTTTTTATTCTAAAGAAAAAAAATATTTTTGGAATTTTACTTTTGATAAAAGAAATGCTTCTAAAAAATATTTTTTGAATTTTGAATTTTCTTTTCAATTTTGAAAGAGGAATCAAAATATTTTCGGATTTTTTTTTAAAAGAAAACATTTTTATTATTTTTGTTTTATCAACAATGGAAAATAAAGATATTTATATTATTTTTTGCAAGACATATTTTTTTGGAATTTTATTTTGAATTTTCTTGGCAAGACAAATACTCTTTGCAACAAATAAAGATATATATATATATATATATCTTTTGAAAATAAAAAAAACTTTTCGGATTTATATATATATATATATATATATATATATATATATATATATATATATATATATATATATATATATATATTTGCGACAAATAATGAAAGACCTTTTTTTTTATTTTTTTTTATTTTTTGAAGCAAATAAAATTAAAAAAACCATTTTAAAAATAAGACTCTTTTTTTTATTTTCATTTTCTATTTTTCCTTTGCTTTTAATAAAACAAACCAATAAAACATTTTTTTTCATTTTCTCAAAATTTCGGCAGAGTTTTGACAGTTATTTGGGCATTGGTTTTTTTTTCAAAAATAAACAGTCAATTCCCTAACCGCTATTTTTTTTTTCAATTTTAAAATATTATTCAGGATATTCAAAAGTCAGTCAACACACAAATCCGGATCAAATAAATGCGCAAGTAGCAGCAAGTAAGATGCATCAGGATGGTCATTTTTTTTGGTACACCTGTCCTAGACAGACCCAACCCCTGTGTTGAGTCTCCAAAGTCAAATGCACGTGATGCAAACAATCGCTCCTACTAGGGATCCGGCATGAAGGTGAGTTATTCTATGTGAAAAAACCTGAGGCATATTGATCTAGCCCTGGCTTACCCAAACGGACAGTTTGAGCCGAAGCGGGGGTAACGTACCGGGAGCACGAAAGTCTACCCGGCCTAGTTACTTGTCCCAACTTCGTCTTATTTGGTATGACTTTAACAGAAAGGTGGGCCACGCGCACGTGTACACCATAAATTTAGAAGACTCAGAAAGAAGGGGGTTTCGTAGCAGTTGTATATATTCATAATTCAAATAATATTAAAGCGGTAAAAGTGTCATTTAGCACATTGGGCATATATCATGTAAAAAAAACAGATAATAAATAAATCCAACTATAACAATTATTTTAAGCTCGAATTCTTGAACCCTGAACCAGTGGTTCTGGGTTCGATCCCCAGCAGAGTCGCCAGAGCTGTCGCACCTCTCTTTTTGCCGCGCCTGCGGGGCGCGTGGGGAGTTTTCTCCAATTAAAGGACAGTCGAAACGGGATTTGTTTGTTTGTTTCAGAGTCGCCACCTGGGAATTTTAAGGTGTCCCAAGTCACCAATTTTAATCCCTGAATCGAGGAGAATATGACTCTGTTTATTATTCTGCGAACCAGAAATCCGGATAAGGAATTCTGTTAACCCGGGAGAAGGTGTTAGGCGTTCCCGAGTTCCGTGGTTCTAGCACGGTCGCTCAACTGTTATATTTGGCTTGATTATTTTGATTTATTAAATACATTTTTATTGCATGATTTTATTGTTACCGCTTCTATTTAAATTGTTTATAATTAAAAACCCTTCTTCGAATCGAATCACGCGTACGTGTATTCGTTTTATATATTAATATTTTTTAACGTGAAAATCGTGTCACGCGTACGTATACACAATATAATAATTATTATTTATTTATTTTTTTTCGAATTTTTTTATTATATATAAAAAAAGACTTAAGTTCGAAATTGTGCTAAAATAAAATTATGAACGTTCGTCGCTCTTGTATAATTAAATATTGAACCGCACATCTCGAGTTATATGAAATTAATATTGATATTCTCCGAAGAGCCCCCTTTTTATTAAATGTTCGTTCGAAGTTGCGCGAACGCATAATCCGAATTGCTTTTAGAAATATAATCAGGTTACGCGAACGCATCCCTAATCACGCAAAAGATTCTTAATAGTAGTATAGATTTTCCATAAATGTTTATTGCATCTATCTATTTTTAAATGTAAGAATCGTGGAGAATTACCGATTGGGATGCCACCAAATTTCTTGACAAAGAATTCAAAATTTATTAGGCGTTGCTACAAGTCTTATTTTACGCGTATGAATTATATACCTCAAAACTATTCAAATTTTAAAGAATTAATGATATGAAAAAGAAACAAACAACATGTAACTAAAAATACTACCATTTTTATCGTGGATACAACATTAACATATCCAAAAATTGAATCGCATATAAAACTGGAAAAAGAATTAATTTGATAAACAAATTAATAGTTTCTGAAGAATTTTTATTGTTACATTTAATGCGAATTCTATTTCTACATATCCTTGACATAAAATGTTGCAATTCGTGCTTGTAAATCCCATATCCTTCTCATATACTTGTTTTTAGTCCAAAGTTATAATTGTTTGGTTAATTTGTTTACAAAGATTGAGTTTGAGATAAATAAACCAATTCTTATTCTCTGCCTATGCGACTATTTGCAAACACTTAACTCTATATTTTGTAAAAAAATCATTGACATTATTTCATATATTAAAAGAAATGAGTTGATCGCGTTCCTAAAATAACTATGCCATTAGTTATTAAGAAAGAGAACTAATCTACTAATTGATTTAATACTATATTAACCAACTAAAACAAAACTGAAATTTAAACTAATAAAATTTAAATGAGTAGAGGACATCCTTATAATTCCAAACTTCATTTACTTGCCATGTTGAAGCTCTTCACAACATGAGTTTAAAAGATATGTACCTGATATTGGAAGCAAAAGAAAATGAAGATGAAAATCAGCAACAATAATAACAGTGCAATAGCAACAACTGCCCAGCAACAGTAACAACCCAGTAACAGACCGGTAGAGTAGTAATCCCAAAAACAAAAGCTTTAAGCTTTAAATGTAACAACAACCATTAATACTAATTTCAAACAAAGAAAGAAAGCAGTAGATTTTTTTTTAGCTTTTATTTTTATTTTGAAAGCTTAAATATTTTTCGGAATTTTTCTCTCTTCTATTCTCTGTCCGTTTTTTTTTCTCTCTATCTGTATTCTTGTCCTCCTTATTTGTCTTCAAGACTTCACATATATAACACATCCCATAAACCTTTTAATTAATTAAAATCAATACTTTTTCTCTACCCAACCCATTATCTTTCCACTCATCCCCATTACATTAAATAAACATATCACACCACCCCATTATATTTTGTCCTCCATGCTTTATTTAAAATAATGCAAGATTCCCCTTTAATTTAAATCTTGTCCCCCCTTTATATTAAATAATCATATCACAACCCACCCCATTTCATTTTGTCCCCCATGCTTCAAATAAACAATTTCAAAATGTACAATTCCTAAACTACCCTTTCCGACCTTACTGAAATTACCAAACTACCCCTAAACGTACTACAAATTTACCAAACTACCCATCAGCTATAACACATCAATTAATCAAACTTAACCAAAATATAGACAATATGATCAATTTCTAACAATGTTCAAACAACAATATGAACATGGATGAACATCATAACAACAATATCACATGAACACGATTTTAACAACATTTCAACAACAAATCACATGAACACGAATTGAACAACAAAGAACAACTAAAACTTGATTGAACAATATTTTAGCAACAAACAATCCTATTTTCGGATTCAACAACAACAACAAACAAAGTATGAAGATTTCTAAATTCAATCATATTGAACTTAAAATCAACTCTAACAACATTACAACAAACAATTCTTATATTAAACTTTAAACAAGATTATGAGAACAATTCAAGCAATAATCATAAATGGTAAACAAGAAATCAAACTATACAAAATTCGGATTCAAGATCATCCAAACAAAGTATGAACATGAATGAATCTATTTTAAGACAACAAACATGACGGATTAAACGATTAAAACAATATATTCCTTTAATACAACTAAATTCTTTAAACAAATAACAAGATCGACGAAGAAACAATTATGAACTTAAACTTGAACTTAACAATATTAACAATTTCTAACTATACATAAACACATGAAACAAATTGAAGAAATAGTTGATTAAATTTCAATTTGAATCTAACAAACATCAAACTAACAAATATTCACTTAAACAATAATACAAAACATGACATGAATATGAAAACAACTAATTAAACTTCCATTTTAAAATCTGAAAATTAATTTAACAAATAACACATGAACATGAACTAAAAATTAATTCAAACGATAAACAAAACAAACAAGAATCAAATACTTATCGGCTTTTACTTCGAAAAATATAAAAACGAAATAGACTCAAAACCAAACTAACCGGTTTAAAACAACTATGAAGCACGAAGAAGATGAAGGAACAGCAGAAATGGCAACGTGCGCAACAATCTAGCTGTGTCCATGGCAATGAAAGAACCGAAACATGGCCATGGAAGTCGTTGAAACAGCAGACAAGGCAGTAACGGACGGGCTGGCAGCGTTGCGGCAATGGAGGAGCTTTGTCAACGTATTTTGGTGAAGCAGTAGCAGTTGATCGATGCCGAACAGCAGCAGCAGTCGCGAGGCAGCTGAAGCAACGGCGGAGGAAGGAGGAGAAGCAACGACGATAGGCGTGTTTGGATGACGGCGTGTTTGCTGAAACGCAGCTGCGCGAGCAGCAGCAGTTCGGTCATGTTTGGTTGAAACAGAAGCAGCAGCGACATGGATGACGACGAAAACACGAAGAAGAAGAAGCAGTTGAACGCAGCAAGAAGGAGAAGCAGCTGAACGCAGCAGGGGAAGCCGTGGATGAGCTCAAACTCGACGATGACGAAGCTTGACGGAGGAGGGCAACTATGGAGTTGTTGGTGCGTGTGTGCGTGAGTGACGGGGTGAGATGAAGCTGCTGGAGCTTAGCCATGGCAGCCATGGATGTGTGTTTTAGAGTATGGAGAAGAAAGAAGAAAAGAAGAAGAAGAATGATAGGGGGGGGGGCGGATGACTTAGGTCATTTTTAGGGTTTTTGGTTTTTTTTTTTGTTTTGTTTTGTGTCTTTGAAATGCAAGATAGGGCTATTGGGTCTTTTGAGTTATGGATTGGGTCGACCCAGTTCGAAATGGACTGGGTCGTAGGGAAGATTGGGCCATTTTTTGGGCCTGTGGCTTGAAATTGAAGAAGAGGCCTAATTCCGACTTTCTTTATATTTTCGCTCTCTTTTCTTCTTTTATTTTTTCTAAAACTAAATTATAAAAATACTTAAACTATTATTAAGAACTAAATTAAGTTATAAAAGCGCAAATTAACTCCCAATAACAATTAACGCACAATTAAGTATTAATTAAGCATAAAATTGTATATTTGGACATTAAATGCTAAAAATGCAAACAATGCCTATTTTTGTAATTTTTAATTTTTGTAAAACAAATTTAATTACTAACAATTGTAGAATTAAATCCTATATGCAAAATGCGACATATTTTTGTATTTTTTATTAATTTAGCAAATAAACATGCACAGATAAATACAAATAATTATTCAAAATATCACAAAATATCACAAAATTGCATACCAAGAAAAATTACTTTATTTTTGAATTTATTTGGGAGTAATTCTCATATAGGGCAAAAATCACGTGCTTACAACAATGCTAACAGATTTTGACAAAAGACAACAAACGGTCTCGAAAATCAAATAACCCGCATACTCTAAAAATATTATAAACTCAAAACAAAAGGCCAGCTTCCTTTCTCCGTTTGACAAATGCAACCAAACGGTTATTTTTGCAAATGTGGCCCCTGGCAAACTTCACATGAATTTTGAGGCCGGGGAGGATTATTTTGACACTTTACAAACTTGTCCATTCTTTTACGAAAATAACCTTTCGACAACTGAAAGATACTCTAAGGCTATTTCGGCAAGAACGGTTTAAGACGCGGCCTAAGCTGGCTCGGCTTATTATGACAAAATTCAAACGGTATTCACCTGACCGCTGACTCTTTGTTTTTTCCTTTTCAAAATTACAAAAGAAAAACATGGTGTTGCAAACACGGCCCTTCAACGCCTCGGGGACGAAGATATTTAAAGCTGTGTGGGTCAACTGGACCAAATCTTTAAAAAAATGACCCGAAGGTGGCTGTTTATGCAAAGTCAGCCTTCCGACGTCCCTTTCGGGAACATTCGGCTATTTATGACAAAACAACATCACCTGACTTATTTATGACTCTTTTTATCGATTTTCAAATTAGAAAACTCAATACTGCAAACACGGCCTTTCAACGTCTCGGGGACGAAGATTTTTTAAGGCTGTGTGGGTCAACTGGACAAAAAATCCTAAACATGACCCAAAAAGTGGCTGTTTATGCAAAGTCAGCCTTCCGGCGTCCCTTTCGGGAACATTCGGCTATGTTTTGATAAAACAGTGTCACCCGACTTCTTTATGACAAAATTAAAATTTTGACAGTTTTTTTTGTTATTTACTTGTTTTTGGCTTTTTAGCAAAAGGTGGGGTTGGACCCGATGAGGGTTGCCTACGTATTTCACATCCGGTGAGAATCAAACCCGCGTAGTTCGGGCCAATAAACTATTTTTGAGATGACCCTTTTCCATTTTCTATTCTTTTTTTTTATATAACAAACAAACAAACTATTATTTTTCATTCATAACAATCAAACTAACTAACGTAAAAAACATTCCTTCTTTTTTCATTTGTTTTTCCTATTCAAAAGAAAATGTTTTTTTTGGAGTTTTTACCTTTAATAAAAGAAATGCTTGAATTTTTAAAGAAGAATCAAAATATTTTTGCATTTTTTTTTGGATTATATATATATTTATTTTGGAACAAATAATAAAATCACGTTCAACGCCCGACTCTTTTTATTTTATTTTTGGCATTTTAAAAACCAGACTCTTTTCATTTTTCATTTTCATGGCAAAACAAACTATTTTTTCTATATTTTTTGACAGAACAATGATGATTTTTTTTCTCTGTTTTTCCTTTGCTTTTAATATAACAAACTAATAAGACATTTTTTCATTTTCTCAAAATTTCGGCAGAGTTTCGATACTACTCGGACATTCGTTTTTTTTTCTTATAAAAAATAAATAGTTATATCTCTACACTGTTATTTTCTCATTTTTTCACGCCTTTTTTTTAATCCGTGGAAAATGATGAAAACATACAAAATCTTTTGAATTTTCATGCTTTGTTTTTATATGTATTTTTATTTTTTTATATTTATTATTATTTTCAAAAATGTGGCATGGGCGACATAGGGAATTTCAAGACTTTTTGGATTCCGCAAATGTTCCTCATGTGCTTTTCCCAAAAACGAAGCGTGGGGGACATAGGGGAATTCCAAGGCTTCTTGGATTCCACAAATGTTCCCCATGTGCTTTCCCAAAAAGCAAGCGTGGGGGACATAGGGAATTCCAAGGCTTCTTGGATTCCGCAAATGTTCCCCATGCTTTGATTAAAATAACACCATGCTGGAAATGACCAAATGACCTATTCGCCCTTGACTAAATACAACATGTAGCACATAGGATGCCATAAGATGGTCTATTATTTTCAGGTTGCTTGTCCTAGACGGATCCAACCCCTGTGTTGAGTCCCCTAAGTCAAATGCACATGATGCAAATAAGCGTTCCTACTAGGGATCCGGCATGAAGTCACGTTATTCTATGTTCAAAACCTGGGTCGGTGTTCTAGATAGTGTACCCGAGCGGACAACTCGAGCTGAGGAAGGAGCTCCTTTCCGGGAACCAAAAGGCCAGCCGACTTAGAAACTTTCCGAGCCTCTTTTATTTAGGGTATGACACTAACAGAATAGGGAGTCTCAACCAGTAAGCACATCCCCGGAGGTAAGAAGAGAAAGGTTTCGGCACAGTTTATATACAGTTCAAATAATATCAAAGCGGTAAAAGCATCATTTAGCACATTAGGCTCAAACATGTAAAAATCAGATAAAACCAAATATAACAATTTATCTAAGCTCGAATTTCTAACCCTGAACCGGTGGTTCTGGGTCATAAAATTCCCCAGCAGAGTCGCCAGAGCTGTCACACCTCCTTTTTCCGCACCCGATGGGGTGCAAGGGGAGTTTTTTCCAATTAAAGGACAATCGAAACGGGATTGGTTTATTTATTTCAGAGTCGCCACTTGGGAGATTTAGGGTGTTCCAAGTCACCAATTTTAATCTCGAATCGAGGAAAAGATTGACTCCATATTACAGTCTGCGTACCAGAAATCTAGATAAGGAATTCTGTTAACCCGGGAGAAGGTGTTAGGCATTCCCGAGTTCCGTGGTTCTAGCACGGTCGCTCAACTGTTATATTCGGCTTGATTATCTGATTTTATACAAATGTGAACTTATGTGCCAATTTTATCTTTTAACCGCTTTTATCATTCACTGTTATTTTATAGGACTTGCAACGTCGTGAAAACATATCTCGAACCACGTTACATCAATGCACCAGTGGTTATTGACATATCTCGACTCGATTGAGATTTGGATTTGGGTCACATAAATGTGCACCCGAATTTAGGGAGATATCATTATTAAAGTCGCGCCTAAAGCAACTAGCGCATTATTATTTGGGGTCGGGCCGGGAAATTTGCTAAACGGCCCGTCCCGGAATATAAGTATTTTATACATATATTTTGTGAGGGCCCCGCAATTTGTCCCTTTTATTTGGCGAGACTCGCCTCATTTTATTATTATTATTTTTTTATAAGAATTTGCAACGTCATGGAAATGCATCTCAGACCACGTCACAATCAATGTACCCGTGATTAGAAACACATTTCGACTCCGTTGAGACTTGGATTTGGGTCACATAAATGTGCACCCGAGTTAAGAAGGTAACATTATTAAATACGCGCTTAAAGCAACTAGCGTATTGTTATTTTGGGAAAGGCCATGAAATTCGCTAAGCGGCCTGTCCCGAATTCTAAGAATTTTAATAAGGTTCCTATTATTCCTAAATTTGCTAACGTATTGTTATTGTTATTAAACCCAACTTCTATTACTAACAAATGAGAAATAAGGTCTAAACGCTAGTAGTCATGATTTTTCATTCAGACGTTCACATACCTATTACAACGAGAGTACATAATATATGCGAGCACATATGTTCGCAACAAATCACTGGATGTCAAATTGTTCCCTTAATAACACAAATATATGCATAGAAGTAGACATTCTCGTACAAAAGCTTAAGTTCACAATATGTTCTCACATTTACTTTAAGCATATGCAGTAACTAATCATAAGATGAACATTTTTAACAAAAAACGACAAAAATTGCATTGTTGACATTCATCTTAAACCATAATATGCGAATCGAACGAAATGGAACAAAGGACGAAGAACACTAACCTTCGAACCTCGACAAACCTAGAATGACAAATAGCGCCCCCGACGGAACTCAAGCCGGATCTCACTGAACAACGACGGAACTTCGGACGTGGTGGTGGTTTGAGTAGTTGTTTGGATGTGGTGTTTGGGCGTAGGGTCGAGGAGCTGGGTTCCGACGTGAGGGAGTGGAGGTTATGGCGTTGTGGGTGGTGGTTTTGGAGTACAGTGACAACGGGGGGGAAGCTGGTGGTCGACGGACGTGGGTGGTGGCGTTTTGGACGTGAGGGGATGGTGGTTGAAGGGTCGTTTGGTGGTTTACTGGAGGGGTCGTGACGGAGGTGGTTCAAGCGTGGGGGGGGGGGGGGTCGGGCTCCTAGGGTTTTTTCTTCTTCTTCTTTTGAAGAAGAAGATCTACAGTTCCCTGTTCAAAATTTTTTAAAAAAAATCCCCTCCTTCCAAATGTGTTTTGTCCGTGTATTTAGTACCCTTGCCCAAGACAAATGAGCCCCACGCGTGGTGGGGTTCGAGGCTTGTGTTCCCCACGCGTGGTGGGGTTCTCCGTGTATGGGATTCCGTCTGTGTTCCCCACGTGTGGCGGACTCGGATTATTATGGGCTAGGTCCGAAAATTAGGCCTAAAAGCGGGTAGTTTGAACCCGAATATTATTCTTTTGCCCGGACCCGAGAAATAGGAACACATTGCTTAACTAGTCCTATGTAAGCAAAATAACTACCAAAAATAAGACTAGTATTTAAACAAAACTATATCTTTTTAAATATTTTTCAAGATTTAAAATAGCTACAAAAATATTAATAAAACTATTTTTTGTAATTTTCATTTTTTTAAATAATAAGATAAAATATGAGGTAATATTTTTTGTATTTTTCAAAGTTAAAATGACTATAAAACATTAATAGAACTATATATTTTTTGTAATTTTCGAAATTATATAAAGTACTAAAATAAAGTGCAATTTTTATATTTTTCAAGTTTATGAGAGATACATAAACTAAAATTTATATATATATTTTTGAAATTTTTCTTTTTGCAACGAAATAAAGTAAAAATAGTTAAAATAGCTATACTAGACCCAATTTCACATATTCACGCTAAAAATGTGAAAATTCTCGGGGAGGGTCAAAAATCCGGTGTCTACAAGGGTTACAATAGGAATCCCCAGCAGGAAATAATAAAATTCCCCGGCACCGGGAAGCAGAAGGTTGCAACAAGAGGTCCCAGCACAAACTCAAATGCATGTGTCAAAAAGAAGAAAAGCACCGGAAAAAATGCAAGCAGACAAGAAAGCAAGGCAACAAGAAAAATTGCAGTCTAGCCTAGCTTCTTGTTTTCTTTTAAGCACGGTGTAACAAGGAGATCGGTAAGCAGTAGTAATAGCATGCAACAACAGTAACATTGCAGTCCCACGGTAGTCCCAGCTACCAAAACTTCCCGAACTACATTGACCTGATTCCTGTTTAGCCCAGGATATGTAGGAAACCTTTGAAGCAAAGGTTCGGTCAAATCTTTTTCAAAAAATGCTTCACACGGAGTACTCGGATGGGCAAAAATCCCTCGCTTTATCTTTGCACGAAAACCCTTCGTGTCTTCGGGCAAAGAGGGGCAGCTGTAAGCACGTGATTTTTGCCCTATATGAGAATTACTCCCAAAAAATTCAAAAATAAAATAATTTTCCTTGGTGTGCAATTTGTTATATTTTGTGATTTTTTGAATAATTATTTGTATTTGTCGGTGCATGTTTATTTGTTAAATTAATAAAAAATACAAAAATATGTCGCATTTTGCATGTAGGATTTAATTCTACAATTGTTAGTAATTAAGTTTGTTTTACAAAAAATAAAAATTACAAAAATAGGCATCGTTTGCATTTTTAGCATTTAATGTCCAAATATACAATTTTATGCTTAATTATTACTTAATTGTGCGTTAATTGTTATTGGGAGTTAAGTTGCGCTTTTATAACTTAATTTAGTTCTTAATAATAATTTAAGTATTTTTATAATTTAGTTTTAGAAAAATAAAAGAAGAAAAGAGAGCAAATATATAAAGAAAGTCGGAATTGGGTCTCTTATTTAGGTCATAGGCCCAAAGAGACCCAATCTTCCCAAACGACCCAGTCCATTTCGAACTGGGTCGACCCAGTCCATAACCCAAAAGACCCAAACCCCCTTTGTCTTTCATTTTTCATAAAACAAAAAATAATAAAAAAAAAAACCAAGAAAAACCCTAAAAGGACTAAGCTATCCGCCACCCCCCCTCTTTTTCTTTCTTCTTCCTCAAGCTCCCCTCCCTAGCATCAATGGCTACCCTCCTCTTCATCACACAGCCATGGACTGCCCGCTGCCTCCGTCTCCGACCAAACCACCACCATCGCGGCTTCATCTTCGTCGTTCGACGTCAAGCTCGAGTTTGAGCTCGACGTCCATGGTTGCCTTCAACCTTAAGTCCAAACGACCAGCTGCTACATCCAGTCATCGACGACGAATGATTCGTCGACCTCCAGCTCCTCCGTACTTCACGTTGCTTCGTCTTCTTCGTTTCGTCAAAGTTCGAAGGTCTTTCGTTGAGTCGAGGCCCGGACAGATTTGTTTACAATCGTTGTTCGTCGTTTCATTTCCGGGTAGTTGGTTTTTGAATCTCATTTATTGTCCGTAATTTTTGTTCGTTATTTTCGGATCCAGAATCAATAAATGATTCAATTCTTGTTTTGTTTGTCTATCGTTTGAATTAATTTTTAGTTTGTTCATGTGTTTTGTTGATTTTAATTTTCAGATTCAAATGGGAAATTAATTAATTTGTTTTTCATGTTTGTTTTTTTGTTTAGGTAAAAATTTGTTAGTTTAATGTTTGTTAGATTCAAATTGAAATTTAATTGATTATTTCTTCAATTTATTTCATGTTGTTATGTATTTTCCAGAAATTATTAATGTTGTTTGAGTCATTTAATCCGTCATGTTTGTTGTTTAAAATAGATTTAATTCATGTTCATACTTTGTTTGATTGTTCTTGAATCCGAAATTTGTATAGCTTGATTTCTTGTTTACCATTTATGATTATTTCTTGAATTTGTCTCATAATCTTATTTAAAGTTTAATATAGGAATTGTTTGTTGTAATGTTGTTAGAGTTGATTTTAAGTTCAATATTATTGAATTTAGAAATCTAAATATACTTGTTTGATTATTGTTGTTGAATCTGAAAATAGGTTTGTTTGTTGCTAAAAATATTGTTCAATCAAATTTTAGTTGTTCTTTGTTGTTCAATTTGTGTTCATATGATTTGTTGTTGAAATCATGTTCATGTGATTTGTTGTTGAAATGTTGAAGAAATCATGTTCATGAGATTTGTTGTTTGAATTTATGTAGAAATTGGTCATATTGACTATATTTTGGTTGAGTTTGATTAATTGATTTGTTATAGCTGATGGGGGTAATTTGGTAAATCGCAGTATGTTTGAGGGTAAAATAGTATTTGCAATAAGGTCGGAGGGGTAGTATAGGAATTGTACATTTTTGTAATTTTTTATGTGAAGCATAGGGGACAAAATATAATGGGGTGAGTTGTGATATAGTTGTTTAATATAAAGGGGGGACAAGACAAAATTTAGTGGGGAGGAATCTTGTATTTGTTTATGTTAGGCATGAGGGACAAAATGTAATGGGGTGGGGTTGATATATTTATTTAATGTAATGGGGGTGAGTGAGAAGATAATGGGTTTGGTAGGAGAAAGTGATTGATTTTAATTGATTTTGGGAATGTGTTATATATAGAGAGGTCTTGAATCAAAATAGGGAACGAATCTGAGAAAGGAGAACACAGAGACAGAAAAAAAACGGACAGAGAAAAAAGGGCTGAATATTTAAGAGAGAAAGAAAAATTCCGAAAAATATTTAAACTTTCAAAAATAAAAAAATAAAAACTAAAAAAAAAATCTTCTGCTTTCATTCATTGTTTTGAAATCAGCATTAATTGTTGGTTGTTTCATAAGAGCTTGAAGCTTTTGTTTTGGGATTACTACTCCACCGGTCTGTTCCTGGGTTGTTACTGTTGCTGGACTGTTGTTGTTGTGCTGTATTGTTATTACTACTGCTGATTCTCATCTTCATTTTCTTTTGCTTCCAATATCAGGTACACAACTGACACGCTGGTTATTGTAAACTGAAATATGTAGCATGAATACGAAAATGAAGAGTTGAAGTTTCAGATTTATTTTAATTATATTCTAAATTTTATTTGTATATATAAATTGTTTAGCTTACTCTAATCAGAATCATGTAGCTGTTTAATATACATAGTGAAACATCGGATGATAGCTTAACGGACGAACTATCTATATATTGCCTAAAATAAATAAATGGTGTAGTAACTTCGTCTAGTTAATTCGCTATTGTTGGATGATTACCATGTCTCAAAAAGCATGTTAGTTTATCAAAATAGACCATTTTGGAACTTGGAGGAATGTTGTTTAATTAAATATTATTGGTTAATTTCAGCATGTAAATAAATTAAGACATTTTTTATTTTATTTTGTAGAGACAAATTTAATAGAGAATAATGTAGGCATTTTATGATTGTCTTTTAAAAATAAATGAGACAAGCCTCGCCGAATAAAAATACAAAATTGTGGGGCCCTCGATAAATATTTAATTAAAATTAATTAGACTTTGGGATGAGCCGTTTAGCAAAATTCCACGGCCTTACCCAGAAATAATAATACGTTAATTGCTTCAGGCGCGCATTTTAATAAGCTTACCTTCTCAAACTCGGGTGTTCATTTCATGCGACCCAAATCCAAATCCCAAAACATTGAATAAAAATGTGTTTCAGATTGCGGGTGCATTTCATGTGACGTATTCCAAAGACATGTTTTAAACAATGTTCACATCCTTTTAAAATAATAATAATAAAGCGGTAAAAAGTTAAAATTGACACATAAGTTCATATTTGTATTAAAATCAGATAAATAAGACGAATATGACAGTTGAGCGACCGTGCTAGAACCACGGAATTCGGGAATGCCTAACACCTTCTCCCGGGTTAACAGAATTCCTTATCCGGATTTCTGGTACGCAGACTATAATATGGAGTCATTCTTTTCCTCGATTCGGGATTAAAATTGGTGACTTGGGACACCCTAAATCTCCCAAGTGGCGACTCTGAAATAAACAAACAAATCTCGTTTCGATTGTCCTTTAATTGGAAAAAACTCCTTCACCCCTCGCGGGGGCGGAAAAAGGAGTTGTGACAATACTTTACTTTAACTTGATTATTAGGTAGTATATATTTAATCATGCTCATTACTGTCAAACTGTTTAATAATTGGAATAAGAGGAAAATTACATAAGTTGGTCTTTAGTGAATCAGCTTGGCAAAACTGATTAAGTTCACTGGCTATGAAGGTTTTAATATTGTCAACATTAGGTTAATCGTGAACATGTAGCTAAATTTAGTTAAAGCAACAACAACAACAACAACAACAACAACAACAACAACAACAACAACAACAACAACCCAGTATAATCCCACACGTGGGGTCTGGGGAGGGTAATATGTACGCAGACCTTACCCCTACCCCGAAGGGTAGAGAGGCTGTTTCCAGGAGACCCTCGACTCATAAAGCAACAGAAGCCGATATATTAGTACCACAAAAATGCATAATAAAATAACAGCGATACAATAGATATGAAATACATAATACGAAATACGAAAAAGATGGCTGGTATAGTAAAACTAGCAGGTAAAGCCCTGCATCAATATACGACCAATGACCTTCTTAGTCTAACTCCTAACTGGCTAGTCTCACTCTATTGTGCTGTAGAAATATTCACAACTCTCCCCTAACCTACAACCTTAATACTCGACCTCCATAATTCCCTGTCAAGGGTCATGTCCTCAGTAATCCTAAGTCGCGCCATGTCCTGTCTGATCACCTCTCCCCAATACTTCTTAGGTCATCCTCTACCTCTCCGCGTGCCAACTACAGCCAGTCGCTCACACCTCCTCACCGGTGCATCAGCGCTCCTCCTCTGAATGTGCCCGAACCATTTGAGTCTTGTTTCCCGCATCTTTTCCTCTATGGGGGCCACGCCCACCTTCTCTTGAATATCTTCATTCCTAATTTTATCCATTCTTTTATGCCCGCACATCCACCTCAACATCCTCATCTCCGCTACTTTCATCTTCTGGATGTGTGAGTTCTTTACCGGCCAACATTCAGTTCCATATAACATGGCAGGCCTAACCACTGCTCTGTAAAACTTACCTTTTAGTAATGGTGGCACTTTCTTGTCACACAATACTCCCGACGCTAACCTCCACTTCATCCACCCCACCCCTATATGGTGTGTGACATCCTCGTCAATCTCCCCGATCCCCTGAATAACCAATCCAAGGTACTTGAAACTACCCCTCTTGGGAATGACTTGAGAGTCAAGCCTCACTTCAACTCCTGCTTCCGTCGGCTCAACTCCAAATTTGCACTCGAGGTATTCCGTCTTCGTCCTGCTCAACTTGAAACCTTTAGACTCAAGAGCATGTCTCCAGATCTCTAGCCTCTCGTTGACGCCGCCTCGTGTCTCGTCAATTAGAATAATGTCATCAGCAAATAGCATGCACCATGGCACCTCCCCTTGAATATGATGAGTCAGTGCATCTATCACCAGGGCAAATAGGAATGGGCTGAGCGCAGACCCTTGGTGCAACCCCGTAGTAAATGGAAAATGTTCAGAGTCGCCTCCTACTGTCCTAACCCGAGTCTTAGCTCCATCATACATGTCTTTAATCACCCTAATATAGTCAATCAGGACCCCTTTATCCTCTAAGCAGCTCCATAAGACCTCCCTAGGAACCTTATCGTACGCTTTCTCCAAATCAATAAACACCATGTGAAGATCCTTCTTCCTATCCCTGTACTGTTCCACCATCCTCCTAATAAGGTGGATAGCTTCTGTGGTAGATCGCCCCGGCATGAACCCGAACTGGTTGTCTGAAATAGACACCGTCCTTCGCACTCTCATTTCTACCACTCTCTCCCAAACTTTCATGGTATGACTTAGTAATTTGATGCCCCTATAGTTGTTACAGCTCTGGACATCACCTTTGTTCTTATACAACAGGACCATTGTACTCCACCTCCACTCTTCAGGCATCCTATTAGTCTTGAATATAACACTAAACAATGCAGTAAGCCATTCTAAGCCTGCTCTACCCACACACCTCCACAGTTCAACCGGGATTTCGTCTGGCCCGGTAGCTCTTCCCCTTCTCATCTTATGCATTGCCTCCATGACTTCATCGATCTCAATGTCCCTACAATTACTTAATTCATGGTGACTATCGGCATTCCTCGATTCCCCAGGTCTAATATCTTGATCTCCTTCTTCACTTAGAAGTTTATGAAAGTAGGTCTGCCACCTCCTCTTAATCTGGTTATCTCCCATCAAAACGTTGCCGTCGTCATCTTTTATGCACCTCACCTGGTCTAGATCTCGAGTTATCCTCTCTCTCGCCTTAGCGAGTCGGAATAACTTCTTCTCCCCGCCTTTGTTCCTTAGTTCCTCATACAGACGAGCAAAAGCTGTCGTCTTAGCCTCCGTCACTGCCATCTTTGCCTCTTTCCTAGCTACCTTATACCTTTGACTGTTCTCTCTCTTCTCCTCCTCGTTAGTGCTCCCTACTAACCGCAGGTAAGCCGCCTTCTTCGCTTTCACTTTACCTTGGACAGCTGCATTCCACCACCAATCTCCTTTGTGACCACCATTGAGGCCCATAGATATCCCTAACACCTCTCTCGCCGCCTTTCTTATACAGTCCGCCGTCGTCGACCACATTGTGTTTGCGTCCCCACCACTTCTCCAAGCTCCCATTTCCGATAACCTTCCTTCCAACTCCTTGGCTTTATCCTTAGTCAAGGTGCCCCACCTAATCCTAGGGCGTCCTTGTACTGACCTCTTTTTCCTCCTTATCCTAATACAAATGTCCATCACCAAAAGCCTATGCTGCGTTGAGAGGGTCTCACCTGGGATAACCTTGCAGTCCTTGCACAACCTTCTGTCGCATCTCCTGAGGAGGAGATAGTCAATCTGAGTCTTCGCCACCGAACTTTGGTAAGTAACTAAATGTTCATCCCGCTTCGTAAAACTCGAGTTCGCAATGATTAGATCGAAAGCCTTGGCAAAGTCCAACAGCACAATGCCCCCTCCGTTCCGCTCTCCAAAACCAAAGCAGCCATGCACCTCAGTGTACCCACCTGCAGATGACCCAATATGACCATTGAAATCTCCTCCTATGAATAACCTCTCAGAAGGCGGTATACTACGAACAATCTCATCCAACCCCTCCCAAAAGCGCCTCTTAATATCCTCATCCAAGCCTGCTTGCGGTGCGTACGCGCTAATGACATTTAAAGTACCCTCACCTACCACCAACTTAATAGTCATTAGTCTATCATTCACCCGCCTGACCTCTACCACGGACTCTCTAAGATGGCTATCTACCAGGATACCCACTCCATTCTTACCCCTCAGGATACCAGAGTACCACAACTTATACCCATCCATGTTTTTCGCCCTCGATCCAACCCACCTAGTCTCCTGGACACACGCTATATTAATCTTCCTCTTCTGTAGGATTTTCGCCAACTCTATGGATTTACTCGTTAGTGAACTTATGTTCCATGATCCGATTCTCAACCTATAGGCTCGGTTAATCGTGAACATGTAGCTAAATTTAGTTAAAGCATGAATTTAAATTAATTTCGCGAATTAGGCATTATGGCATGATTTGAGTTCAAACAAGACGAGTTAATGTTTAAATTTAATAAACTTTCGAATATGCATTAGTAATTAAGATTGATTCTAGTTTCAAATAGTTGTAAATAATTAATTCCAACGGTTCAAGTCATCTAACAATGCGAGTTTAATCTAGTTATAGGATAATTAGTTTCTTTTGAATATATTATTTGTCAATTCCGTATTTTATTTATAATTTCAATTTTAATAATATTCATTTCCATTAACATTTGTCTTAATCTAGCATTTAATATGTTACGTTTTTTTAAGCATGTAATTAATTAGGATTTTTTCTCTTTTATTTTAGAGACGAATTTAATAGAAATGTAGTCACTTTAGGATATCCTTAAAATAAATGAGGCGTGCTTCGCCAAAATAAATACAAAAATTGCGGGGCCCTCAATAATTATTTGTTTTAAAATACTTAGATTCCGGGACGGACCGTTTAGCAAATTTCACGGCCCTACCCAAAACAATAACAACGCGTTAGTCTTTAGGCGCGTATTTAATAATGTTATTTTCCCAAACTCGGGTGCACATTTATGTGACCCAAATCCAAATCTCAACGGAGTCGAAGTGTGTCGACGACCACGGGTACATTGACTGTGACGTGGTTCGAGATATATTTTCACGAGGTTGCAATTCTCGATAAAAAAATAAATATTAATAATGATAAAAGCGGTTAAAAGTTAAAATTCGCACATATGTTCAACATGTATTATATCAGATAATCAAGCCGAATATGACAGTTGGGCGACTGTGCTAGAACCACGGAACTCGGGAATGCCTAACACCTTCTCCCGGGTTAACAAAATTCCTTATCCGGATTTCTGGTGCGCAGACTGTTAAACAGAGTCATTCTTTTCCTCGATTCGGGATTAAAACCGGTGACTTGGGACACCATAAATCTCCCAAGTGGCGACTCTGAAACAAATAAATAAATCCTGTTTCGATTGTGCTTTAATTGGAAAAAACTCCCTTCCGAGCCCCTTTGCGGCGGCGCGGGTGAAAAAGGAGGTGTGACAGCTCTGGCGACTCTGCTGGGGAACGAACCCAAAATCTCTGGTTTAGGGTTCAGAATTCGAGCTTAGATGAATTGTTATATTTTTCTTTATTTATCATCTGATTTTATTACATGTTTTGTCCTAATGTGCTAAAATGTTGCTTTTTACCGCTTTGATATTATCTAAACTATATATATAAACTGCTACGAAATCCCTCTCTTCTCTCTCTTGAGGAGTGCACGTTGGTCGTGACTTTTTTCTGTTAGCGTCATATCCCAAAATAGAACAAGGATTCGGAGGAGTTGCAAAATCGGATGATCTTTTGGTTACCGGTACGCAGTTCCCATCCTCAGCTCGAGTTGTCCGCTCGGGTAAGCCAGGTCTAGAACAAACACCCAGGATAAACCTAGTATAACAAAACCTCATGCCAGATCCCTGGTAGGAACGCTTATTTGCATCATGTTGCATTTGACTTAGGGGACTCAACACAGGGGTTAGGTCCATCTAGGACAAGCAACCTGAAATGAAAAAGACCATCCTGCTGCATCTTGTTTGTTTTGCACATTTATTTGCTTCAGATCTGCATGCTGACCGGCTTCTGAAATCAGGAATTTTGAAGAAAAAAAAGAAAAAAAAAATATAGCAGTGTAGGGAGATAACTACTTATTTTTTTTTAGAAAAATAAAATCAATGTCCAAGTAGTGTCAAAACCCTGCCGAAATTTTGAATTTTTTTTTAGTTTGATTTATTGGAAAAGAAAGGAGTATTGTTTACAAAGTTTAGTTTATATGTGGCGAACTATGCTGGTTTAATTCTCACCGGATGTGAGATACGTAGGTAGCCCTAATCGGGTCCAACCTCCCCTTTTGCTAAAATAGCCAAAAAAAATGTCAAAATTTTAATTTTTGTCATAAATAAGTCGGGTGATGTCCAACCTCTCCTTTGCAAAAATAGCCAAAAAAATGTCGATTTTTTGTCATAAATAAGTCGGGTAATGCCGCTCATGTCAAATATAGTCAAGTGTCCCTAAAAGGGACGCCGGAAGGCTGACTTTGCATAAACGACCATATTTGGTCATTCTTTTAGAATTTTGACCGGTTATCCGCACAACCTTAAATTCTTCGTCCCCGAGGCGCTAAAAAAGGCTGTGTTTACCGGGTCTTTCATTTTGATTTGAAAAACAGAAAAAAAGAGTCATAAATACGTCGGGTGACGCCGTTTTTTGTCAAAATTAGCCAAATATTCCCAAACGGGACGCCAGAAGGCTGATTTTGCATAAACAACCACCTTTGGTTATGTTTTGATTTTTGACCCTCAGAGCCTTAAAATCTTCGTCCCTGAGGCGCTGAAAGGCCGTGTTTGCAATACCGGGTCTTTTATTCTAATTTGAAAAAAAAATAAGAAAAGAGTCATAAAAAAGTTGGGTCATGCCGTTTTGTCAAAAATAGCCGAATATTCTCGAAAGGGACGCTGGAAGGCTGACTTTGCATAAACGACCATCTTTGGTCATTCTTTTGGGTTGTGACCAGTTATCCCGCACAGCCTTAAAAATCTTCATCTCCGAAGTGCTGAAAGGTCGTGTTTGCAAAATCAGGTCTTTTATTATTTGAAAAACAAGAAAATAGTCAGTGGTCAAGTGAATACCGTTTGGTTTTTAGTTAAAATAAGCTGGCCCGGCTTCGGTGATGTCTTAAAACTGTTCTTGCCGAGATAGCCTTAGAGTATCTTTCAGTTGTCGAAGGGCTATTTTCGTAAAAGAACGAACAAGTTTGTGAAAGGTCGTAAAATAATCCTTCCCGGCCTTAAAATTCATGTGAAATTGAGAAAGGGCCACGTCTGAAAAATAACCATTTGGTTAAAATTGGCATATAGGGGAAGGAATCTGGTTGTTTGTTTTTGAGTTTGTAATTCTTTGATTAGAGTATGCGGGTTATTTGATTTTCGAGACCGTTTGTTGTCTTTTGTCAAAGTCTGTTAGTATGGTCAGTTTTTAAACTTTTGTAATCAAGTTTGTTTTATTATGAAAATTGAAAATTTCAAAAAATATTTTATTATTATTTATCTTTTATTGGTCCAAACTACGCAAGGTTTGATTCATGTGGGGACATGATACGTAGGCAATCTACATAAGGTTCGACCACCGCTAAAAAAGAAAAAAAGAAAGTGAATAAAAGAAAATAAAAAAGAGAGAGAGAGAGAAAAAGAAAAAAGAAAAAAGAAAAAAGAGGGAATGGAGGGTTTTCGAACACTTGAAAAAGGCACAAATAAAACAAGCCGGGAGGATGCATGCGGTAGGAGCAAAAACATGTTTGAAATGGTTAACTGCCTAAGAACATTGCATCCCCAACGTGCAATTGCAATATCTGTTAAAACTCTAACGCTAACAAGTTGGTTGTTTGTCCAATTCCAAACAGTTAGTTGTTAAAGCGTACTAGCACCATACCATTATCAAACAAGATCAAAAGGGCCTATACCAGAAAGCATGACCGGCTCAGAAAATAGTGTTGAATCGGAAAGGACGGCACATCAGATGCTGAAGGAGGCGATGGCCAATATGGAAAAAATGAGATTGGAAATGAATGAAATGCAACTAGCCATGGCTAAGGTGCAAAAGGGGCCCGAACCACTTGTCACTCCTACTCCCCCACCGGGACACACGGCAGAATACCCTTCCCCCGGCCCTTCAACAAGCTTCCCAAGCCACCACTACTATCAGGGGAGAGATGCCTATGATCCTCAAGCTCCGCCACCCAATCAAAACCCTCCACCACCAAATGTTCATGTCTTTGTGGCACCTCCCCCAGCCACATTACAAAGATCGTCTAGTGAACCATTGTTCCAAATTCACGACACCCAATATTTTCCTCTTGAACCCACTTTTAAAGCTCTTGAGCTATATACATATACACCCCAATTTGGGATCCCAGAGGAAGCTGAGAAATCAGTTAAGAACACAGAACATGAGGAGGTGATTCGAAAGGTCAAAAGCCTGGAGCAATCCTTCAGGAACATGCGCGGGTTAGGCCACCAGGTCAGCGTGGCCTACAAGGATCTATGCCATTTCCCTGACGTCCAATTGCCGGCAGGGTTCAAGATGCCCAAGTTCGATTTATACGAAGGGCATGGCGATCCTGTGGCACATCTACGGGGTTTTTGTAGCAAGATGAGAGGAGCTGGTGGCAAAGATGAGCTGCTGATAGCTTACTTTGGCCAAAGCCTAAGTGGGTCAGCACTGGAATGGTATACAAGACAAGATCCGAACAGGTGGTACACCTGGGACGATCTAGCACAGGCTTTCGCAGGCCACTTCCAATACAACCTTGAGATAGTCCCTGACCGTATCACATTACTAAAGTTTGAGAAGAAACCCAGGGAGAGCTTCTGGGAATTTGGGTTCCGGTGGAGAGAACAGGCAGCCAGAGTTTATCCTACAATGAGGGAAAACGAAATGGTGGACTATTTTCTGCAAACTCTAGAGCCAACGTACTTTGGTCACTTGGTGTCGTCAGTTGGAAAATCATTCAATGAAGTAGTGAAAATGGGAGTTATGATAGAAGAGAACTTAAGTCCAATAAGATCCTGAGTTATTCGGCAATCAAGGCAATGACTCAGGCCATTCAGAGCGGCACGGGAGGTGCACTTGGAAAGAAAAAGAGAGAAGAGGTCGC
Organism: Nicotiana tabacum; assembly: GCF_000715075.1. Lineage (NCBI taxonomy): Eukaryota > Viridiplantae > Streptophyta > Magnoliopsida > Solanales > Solanaceae > Nicotiana > Nicotiana tabacum. The sequence goes on along the minus strand of NC_134082.1, from coordinate 99,638,222 downwards.
GACAATAGAGGCAGACAACTGGTCCAGATCGAGAGGCCCTTCTCCTCACTACTAACCCAGACCCCATCAGCCAAACTACCCTCACACTCCAAATTACCCTCCACAACCCTACTACCCGCCACAAGAACCACACTTCTCCGTACACCAAGCCAAGACATACACTCAGCCTCCGGCTCGCCCGCAATGGCGTGTGCCGGCTCCCCAAAACACATATCCACCTCCACAAAATACATACCCACCTCCACAAAATACCTATCCGCCACCAAGGGCCTACAGGAACCCTTCAGGGGCAGGTTTCCTGGGAAACCTGGCTTTCAGAAATGAAAGAATACAGAGAACATTCACTGAGTTGGGAGAAACCTATACTGCCGTGTTCCACAAATTAAGGCAGTTAGGCTTGTTGAGTCCTGTTGAGCCCAGATTGCCAAATCCCCTTCCCAAAAATATGGACCACTTGGTAAGCTGTGAGTATTGTTCGGGGGCTCCCGGACATGATACCGAGAAGTGTTGGAAGTTGAAACATGCAGTGCAAAATCTTATTGACACCAACAAGATTGAGGTTCAGACACCAGAGGCACCCAGCATCAATCAGAACCCATTGCCGGCACACCATGAAACCCACATGATCGAGCTTGTGCACGAAGGAGGGGAGCTAAAGAAACCCTCACAAACAGTGATGATGATCCGTGCCGGTTCAAAAGAAAAGTCGACCAGTGGAAAAGTGGTGGTATAGTTGGAAAAAGTAGATGACAAACTAGTTATGGTGTTGGGAAAAGGGTCCAGTGGGGCAGATGTACAATTTGTAGGGCTGAAAGCAAAAATCAACAATCGAATGGCTACTCTTCTTCCTATATACGAAGGGAGTCTTGGTAGTGGGCTCTGATTTTCTTTCTTGTTGTCTGGATTATTCCCGGGTTGTAATCCATATTTCTTTTTGTGCTCGCCAAAGTGTGAAACCTTGCTATCCCGTATTTTAATAAAGTGAAAGTTTTTTTTCTTCATTCCTTATTTTGTTTTAATTTTTCTTCTTCTTTTTCTCTTCTGAACAGTTCTCTTTATACTGGTTCTAATGACATGGCATGCACGATGGATCTTCAACCTAGTCTAAAAAAAAGTCAATCTGATTTCGAACTTATAGTACAAGATTGTGATGATAAGTCGGAATACGATGAGGATGAAGTCTTCGAAGAAATTAACAGAGAGTTGAGCCAATTTGAAAAAAAAAAACCAACTCAAATGACACGGAAGCCGTCAATCTAGGGGATGCGGATGATATCAAGGAAGCTAAGATAAGCGTCCACATTGAACTAAACATCAGGGAAGAACTAATCAAAGCACTTATTGAATTCAAAAACGTTTTGCATGGTCATACGACGACATGCCGGGTTTAAGCACCAATCTAGTGGTTCACAAATTGCCCACTGACCCGACATTTCCTCCCGTCAAGCAAAATTGAGGAGGTTCAAAACCGACATGAGTGTGAAGATTAAGGAAGAAGTAACCAAACAGTTGAATGCTAAGGTTATTCGGGTCGCTCGATATCCTGATTGGTTGGCTAATGTGGTGCCAGTGCAAAAAAAAAAAGATGGAAAAATCAGGGTGTATGTTGATTATTGCAATTTGAACAAAGCAAGCCCAATGACGCTTTATGTTTAACAGATATCGAAGGGAAATGCATCGACATGGCTATCAATTCTGACACAATTAAGAGATATTATGTATGATTTCTTGTAATTGTAATTGTTGTTTGTTTGTACTTGGTATTTATCGGAGAATGAAATGACGGAGGCAATTCTTTCTTCTATCCAAACACTTTAACCTTTGCTTCCCCTTTTGAGCCTTATTTATTCTTTCATACCCCTCTTTTTGGAATCAGTAATGAAAATGAAAGAAAAAGAGAAGAAAAAAAAATAATGATAATAAAGACAAAAGAAAAGTCACAAGAAAAAAACAAAGGAATTGGGAACAACGTTTGACCTGATTCCTCAAAGAAAGATACACAGGCGCCTCACGGCTCGGTCATGGTGTAACAAAAAAAATCCCAAACAAGAAAACTGGGGCAGAAGTTGTGTTTGTAATTTTGGGAAGAAAGTTCGATTCCAAGAGTTGTAATGTTTTACCCATCAAAATGATTTTGAACCCTCTTGATACCCCTTTTCTTTTAGCCATACACAAAAACCCATATTGATGTCCAAAAAAGACCTCCCGATCAGTATCCAAGAAGTGCTAAGTCATGCAAACAGAAGTCGAGAATAACACTCTGATCCCCAGCAGAGAAGAGGATCATAAACTGGAAATGAATTGATAACCGAAAAGAATCCCTAGCAGAGAGAGTCATATCGGCAGCACTCCAATCCCCAGCTGAAAAATAAAATAAAATGAGAGAGTCTTATCGGTGAAAACCTTCACAGGCACCATAAGGCGACGAAAGATAAGAGAAATAAAACGAGAGTCTTATCGGTGAAAACCTTCACAGGCACCATAAGACGACGGGAGTTGAGAGAAACGAGAGAGTCTTATTAGTGAAAACCCCTCGAAGGGCACTATGAGGCGACAAGACAAGATTGGCGGAAAGGATCCGCATTTGGCAAAGAGTTGAGTGCCTGTTTATCACCAGCAACATGAGGCCGTCCGAAGGGTTAATTGATACAAATAGACTGGGTTGATTAATCCAGAATGCGCGACATGATCGTTGGGATCGGTTATATCATTCAGATAAGTTCTTTTCTCTCCTTTTCCCCAGCATTTGTTCAGAAAGACTTCTTCTTTTTCTATTTTTTGAGATCATCACTTTTTCATTTCTTGGTTTAAAGACTTTACCTCCCCAGCAGTTTGTTTTTGAAAAGGATTTTTAGAGCTTACTACCAGTTGCCAAAATGACGCAAAGCAAAATGCGAATAGGACATGCCAAAGATAAGGCGATAAAGCGAAAAGAAGTTGGTCGCAAGACCAAATGATGAATGGGTCTAGATCCCAAGAGGACCAAATTTCCAAGGGAAGTTGGAGAAAAACAGGAAAACAACAGTTGAGAAAATTGTGGACCTAATTCCAAGAGGGCCCCAGATCATCGAGATGTAGGAGCATCCTCGACAGATTTTCGACCAAGTTCCAAGAGGGTCGGACAACACAGAGTGGGGAAGGAAGAAAAGGAAAATTCATCCCTAGCAAAATAATCTCCAGCAAGTTTTGATAGCATAATGAAACACAGAGTGGGGAAGGGAGAAAGGGAAAAACCATCCTCAGCAGGAGTGGCACGACCACTCACCATATTTTAAAACTAACAAATTTTCTTTGATTTGAAGCAGGAAAAGGAAATCTTATTAATGGCGGAAAAACATGCCACACGGAAAAACACCAAAACTGGGGCAGAAAATTTTCTGCCATTGTCGAAAATTTTCTCGGAGGAACGAGGAAATCAATTCATGTTTTAAGAGATAGCAAGACAACACGATTTTAAGAAAAACAGTCGGAGGTAAGACAATTTCAAGTTTTGAAGTCGGGAGCCCGCCCGTATAATAGAGGTATACAGTTCACTCTTTAAATTTCAAGTTTTGAAGATGGGTCTGTCACACCTCCTTTTTCCTCCCCCGCGAGGGGTGAAGGAGTTTTTTCCAATTAAAGGACAGTCGAAACGGGATTTATTTATTTATTTCAGAGTCGCCACTTGGGAGTTTTAGGGTGTCCCAAGTCACCAATTTAATCCCGAATCGAGGAAACGAATGACTCTGTATTACAGTCCGCGAACCAGAAATCCGGATAAGGAATTCTGTTAACCCGGGAGAAGGTGTCAGGCATTCCCGAGTTCCGTGGTTCTAGCACGGTCGCTCAACTGTCATATTCGGCTTATTTATCTGATTTTATACAAGTATGAACTTATGTGTAGATTTAAACTCTTTATCGCTTTTATTATTATTATTATTATTATTTTACAGGGAATTGCAACGTTGTGAATATGTATCTCGAACCGCGTCACAATCAATGTACTCGTGGTCGTCGACACACCTTGACTCCATTGAGATTTGGATTTGGGTCACATAAATGTGCTCCCGAGTTTAAGAAAATTAAATTATTAAAGGCGCGCCTAAAGCGACTAGCGTATCATTTACTTTGGGTAGGGTCGTGAAATTTTGCTAAACGGTCCATCCCGCAGTCTAAGAAATTTTAAAGCAAATATTTACTGAGGGTCCCGCAATTTTGTATTTTTTATTCGGTGAGGCTCATCTCATTCTTATTTTTGTTTCAAAAGGAATTTGCAACGTCATGGGCACGCATCTCGAACCACGTCACAATCAATGTACCTGTGATTAGTGACACATTTCGACTTCGCTGAGATTTGGATTTGGGTCACATAAATGTGCACCCGAGTTTAAGAGAGTAAGATTAATTAAGACGCGTCCTAAAGAAACTAGCGTGTTGTTATTTTGGGTAAGGTCGTGGAGTTTGCTAAGCGGCCTATCCCGAATTCTAAGTACTTAACACATACATTTTATGAGGGCCCCGCAATCTGTGCGTTTTATTTGGCGAGGCTCGTCTCATTTTTAAAAGGATAAACCTATAGTGACTATGTTTTTTTATTAAGTTTGTCTCTAATAGTGAAAGAAGAAGAACGGTCCAACTTTATTTACATGCTTAATACCTGGTTACACTATCCTACATACATTCGGCATTTGAGAGGCAGAAAGGTAAAAATGAGAACATATAATTGAACATATTATCGCGAGTTAGATTAGGCGGTTCGATGATTGAGCTAGCTTAAATTGTCCAGCAGTTAATTACCTAAGGCCTGTCGTGCTTTTGAGACCGATTGTCTAATAAGCAAATCGAAGTAACAATACGTTAAGGAACACACCATCAATCCCTTCCTTTAACTATAAACAAAACATGGAGTTCATCAACTAAACGACATGTATAAATGTTCAACTACACCACAGCTAACTATACGGTCTAGGAGAGAAAGTGGACTACCCTACAGGCAACCAATTTTCAGTACATTTTTAAAGCTAATTCGAAATAACTTCAACTCTTCAAATTTTCTTTGTATTCATGCTTCAAATTTCAGCTTACATTGACAGTGTATCAGTTGTGTACCTGGTATAGGAAAGCAAAAGAAGAAAAGGAATGATCAGTGGAAAGCAGTAGCTTGCACAGCAACACAACAAGCAGGAAAGCAGCAACACAACCCCAGCAGTCAGATTTTTGTTACCAACAACAAACCCAGCAAAACAAAATCCAATAATACCCAGTAGGAGAAACCAGCAACAGATTTAAACCAAGCAGAAGACCAGTGAACTCTCAAACCAACAGAAAACCAAGAACACTCAACTGAAACAGTGTTCAACAAGTAAAGGACCCAGTTTGCAGCCCAGCGGCATCAAAACAAATACAGGCTAAGCAGGGAAGGAAACAGATGCAGAAAAGAAGTAGCTTCTGATTATTATGTTCAAAAATCCAGCACACTCTTAACTCTCTATTACTCTGAAACAGACTATCCTCTAAAGGTTGGAAGACCAGCCTTGTTTTTTCTTTTCTTTTCTCTTTCTCTGAACTTCTCCTCTTTGCCCTTAACTCTAAATCAGCCTATTTATAAGCCAGAAATGGCAAGCCCCCAGGCTGCCTTGATCCCTTCAGCCTTTATTCTGCCCATACCCCTTAATCCCCCATGCCTAAATATCTTTTCTTGATGCCCACTATATTGTTCCTCATGCTTGTTTTAATTTTTTTAATCAAGAGTTATGGGTTTATTATAATATTCACTTAATTCTCATGCTTGTTGTTTTGTTCCCCATTGTCATTAAATAAGTTTAACAAATGACCCCTAGGCAGACCCCAACTTTAACAGCCTGTTAACATGCTACTAAACTCCCAAAATTACCCCTTAACCCTTTGCATATTACTGCGTTACCCTAACCCTTAATAGTCAGTATATAAACCCCTCTAAATTCAACTAATCACTGATTACTAGCTAATCAGCTTAAGCCTAACACTGATTTCAGGTTGATTTGTTAAACTTCTACAGTTATGCCCAATTCTCAACCAAAGTTCAACCAATGATTCAAACTTCATCAAACAAAGGTGCCAATCAAACGGTATGAGTTGGCCATATTGAGAGCCAATCCTGAAGAACTCAGAGCCAAAAATGCAAAAGACAACAACCAACAGGCTAAGATCGAGGCAGTAATGAATAATGAACAGGCTTTTATGAAGATCATGAGGTTACTGAATGAGGGAGTAATCTAGTTCAACGACAAAACTAAACATATTTAACAGGTTCATTATAAGTTAGTATATAGACGTGGTGCTGGCAAACATACATGGAGGACATTACTGAGCTACGGTCCTGTTTCCTCTAATTTCAAACAAATTGATTGACGACACTTATTTAAACGACTATACAAGCTATAATATACAGCAGGTAATCATTAAAACACCAAAACAAACTAAACATTACCTCAGGATTCACAGAGTTTGACAGGAAATCAGAAACAAACCAAACTAAACATAAAAAACAAATAGAATTCATAGGAGGACAAAAGAAAAGGGAAAAATTACCTCAGGGATTTGAAAAATCAAAACTGACTCAGGTTTGAACTCGTACTCGACCATTTTTGGGGTCGAATGGACCTTAATCGAGTGTTCTTAACTGAGAACACTTCGACTAAGGTTGATTAGACCCCACGTCGTCTTTCAATTCGGACAGACCTCAACTTTTGGCCATTTTAGGGTTCTTGGTGGTCTGATTTGGGATTCGTTCAGTTCTGGTCAGATTCGAACGGAACCAACAGCGTTTAGGGTGTGAGGGAGGTCAGGAGGTGTTGTGGTATGAGTTTGGGGTCGGTGGGTGTAGATATGGTTTTTGCTCGAATCTTCGATTGAAGATTCGAGAAGTTGTAAGGTGATTCGAGGTAAATGGTTAACGGATTCGTGTTCAGGGTGGTTGGGTGCATCAGGGGTGTTATTTTGGTAGTCATAGGAGTCGTGGTTGCCGGGTTTACGGTGGGGGAATCCTAAGGCGGCTAGGGTTTGAGAGGGGAGGGGGAGGTTCTGGGACGAAGATGAACAGTAGGCGAGTGGGGGTTTGGTTTGGGGCGTGGGGTTATGGATTGGGTCTTATATACGGGGTAGGTGGTTTAATCCTGGCCGCTGGATCAATTAAGATCGATGGCCAGGATTAGGGGAGTTAACCAACATGGCGTCGTTTGGTTAAGGGGGGGTCGGTTCGAACCAGGAAACGGGTTGGGTTCAGGTAACGGGTAAGGGCTCATGGCCATTGGATTGATTTAATCCAACGGTTCCGATTAAAAGGAGCCAATACGATGCCGTTTGAGGCGTCTCGAAGCTTGAACAAATTGGACCGGGTATGGGGTTGTTTTGGACCGGGTATGGGGTTGTTTTGGACCTGGATTTGGGTCCACTTAGGGTGGCCCAATCCCGATTTCCTTTTATTTTCACCCATTTTCCTTCTTTCTTTTATTTATCAAAATTAAACAAAAATCCTAAATAAATTATAAAATCAAAATAAAATTACACACATATTATTTAACACCTATAATAATTAACACACAATATTAAAAAATAAAATCACACAATTACAAGAAATACACGTGCATATTTTTTGTGATTTTCTTTTAACTAAATTATGGTTCATTAATTCGTAAATGCACCACTAATTCCTAAATGCATGCAACATGTATTTTTTTATTTTTAACTATAGCAAGGCGAACATTTACGGATAGACAATTATCAAAATATTACGCAAATTCTCAAAATTGTACCCGAAGGTAACTTGTTTTATTTCTTTTTCGATTTCTTTTGGAGTAGTTTCCGTGAAGCAAAAATCACGTGCTCACAGCTGCCCCTCTTTGACCGAAAACACAAAGAGCTTTCGTGCAATGATGAAGTGAGCGGATACGAGCGATTTTTGCCCGGTTGGAGTACTCCTTGTGAAGCATTTTTGAGAAGAAGATTTAACCGAACCTTTGCTTCAAAGGTTTCCTACATATCCCTAGCTAAAGGGGAATCAGGTTAATGTAGTTCGGGAAGTGTTGGTAGCTGGGACTACCATGGGACTGCGATTTGCTGTTACTGCTGCTGCATGTTGTTACTACTGCTTACCGATCTCCTTATTACATCGTGCTTAAAAGAAAAATCAAGAAGCTAGGCTAGATAACGGATTACAAGATCCCATCTATCCTCCATTTGTTCTTGACGCCTTGCTTTCTTGTCGGCTTGCGTCTATTCCAGTGCTTCTTTCTTCCGAGAAACTGACGGGGACGATACCGGCCTTTTGCTTCTCTGAATACCAATTTTCACTGTCTGGTTCTGTCCGCTGGGGATACGGCTTCCTTCATTAAGCTTTTGCTATGCTGGGAATAATTTGATGTTCAAAAGCCGCTCTCCTCGAGATTTGTCTTATCTCCCTTTTGGCTCATGCGCTTGAATTTGCGCTGGGATCTCTAGTTGCAACCTTCTGTTTTCTGGTGAGTTGCTGGTTTCAAGGCCTGAAAATGCAAAGACTGAAAAATATTCCTCTTGTTATACAGGTGGGCGCCTATTTATCTAAGACATAAAACTATTCCTCTCATTATACAGGTGGGCGCCTATTTATCTAAGACATGAAAATATTCCTCTCATTGTACATGTTGGCGCCTATTTAACTAAGAAATGAAAATATTCCTCTCATTATACAGGTGGGCGCCTATTTAACTAAGACATGAAAATATTCCTCTCATTATACAGGTGGACGTCTATTTAACTAAGACATAAAGGTATTCCTCTCATTATACAGGTGGACGCCTATTTAACTAAGACATGAAAATATTCCTCTCATTATACAGGTGGGCACCTATTTAACTAAGACATGAAAATATTCCTCTCATTATACAGGTGGGCGCCTATTTAACTAAGACATGAAAATATTCCTCTCATTATACAGGTGGGCGCCTATTTAACTAAGACATAAAAATATTCCTCTCATTATACAGGTGGGCGCCTATTTAACTAAGACATGAAAATATTCCTCTCATTATACAGGTGGGCGCCTATTTAACTAAGACATAAAAGTATTCCTCTCATTATACAGGTGGGCGCCTATTTAACTAAGACATGAAAATATTCCTCTCATTATACAGGTGGGCGCCTATCTATCTAAAGTATAACAATATTCCTCTCATTATACAGGTGAGTGCCTATTTAACTAAGACATGAAAATATTCATCTCATTATACAGGTGGGCGCCTATCTATCTAAAGCATAAAAATATTCCTCTCATTATACAGGTGGGCGCCTATCTATCTAAAGCATAAAAATATTTCTCTCATTATACAGGTGGGCGCCTATTTATCTAAGACATGAAAGTATTTGAATTTGTTTCCTCGTTCCTCCGAGAAAATTTTCGACAACGGCAGAAAATATTCTACCCCGGTTTTGGTGACCTTCCTTGTGGCGTGTCTTTCTGCCATCATCAACCTTTATTTTCCTGTAGCAATCAAAGAAAATTTTGTTAGTTTTAACATGGTGAGTGGCTGTGTCACTCCTGCTGGGGGATGATTTTTCCTTTCCCTTTCCCTTGCTCTGTGCTCCCAAAACTGGTTGGGGATAAAGTTGCTTGCTGGGGAGGATATGTCTGCTGGGGATGGTATTTCTGCTGGGGATGATTTTCCATTTAACCCTTCCCCGCTCTTTTGTTTCAAAACATGCTGTGGGAGTCCTCTTCAACTCCAAAACTACTCCCTTAAAAGTTTATTTTCTCCCAGCACTGTAGGGCATAAAATGTTATCACCTAGAGATAACGTTATTGAGGATAGGACTGTTGGGGTTATCTTGCTGCGAATTAATTCTCTCTTCCTCCTTCCCCCTTTCTGTGGTGTCTGACCACCTTGGACCTTGGTCCGTGATCTATCGAAGTTCTGTTGGGGATCTTCCTGGGACTTGGTCCATAAGTCCCTCAACCGTCGTTTTCCGCTTTTCTTCATGTTCCCCTTAACTTTCTAGGCCAGTTTGTCATTTGGTTTTGCAACAAACGCCTTTTGTCTTATTGCCTTGGCTTTGGCCTGTCCCCTTCGCATTTTGCTTTGTACCATTTTATCCCCTGGTAGTAAACTCTGAAAAATCCTTCTCAAAACAAATTTCTGGAAAAAGTCTTTTTAGACAAAAGAAATGAAAAAGATAGAAAAAGAGAAAAATATTTCTGAACAAATGCTGGGGGAGAAGAAAAGGAAAGAACTTATCTGGACGGTATGATTGGTCCAATGATCATGTCGTGCATTATGGATTAATCGACCCAGTTTATTTGTATCAATCAATCTTCCTGATGGCCTCGCTTGCTGGGGATAAATAGGTGCCCACCTCTTTGCAAATGCGGATCCTTTTTGCCAATATATCTTGTCGCCTTATAGTGCCCTTAGAGGGGTTTTCACTAATAAGACTCCCTCCTTTCTCTCAGCTCCCGTTGCCTTATGGTGCCTGTAAAGGTTTTCACCGAAAAGACTCTCTCATTTTATTTTTTTAGCGGGGGATTGGAGTGCTGCCGATATGACTCTCTCTTCTGGAGATTCTTTTCGGCTATCAATTCATTTCCAGTTTATGATCCTCTTCTTTGCTGGGGATCAGTGCATTATTCTTGGCTTTCATTTGCCTGATTTGGCACCTCTCGGATATTGATCGGGAGGTCTTTTTTGGACATCGATGTTGGTTTTGGCGTGGGGTTAAAAGAAAAGGCTAGCAAAAATTTAGAAATAACTTTGATGGGTAAAACATTACAACTCTTGGAATCAAACCCTTTTTTGAAACTTTAAAACATAACTTCTGCCCCAGTTTCTTTGCTTGGGGGATTTTATTTTCGTTACACTATGTTGAACTATGCACACTATGCACACTATGGTGCACTATGACCGAGCCGTGAGGCGCCTACGTATCCTCTTTGAGGAATCAGGTCAAACGTAGTTCCCACGGTTCCTCTGTTTTTCTTATGACCTTTATCTTGTTTTCATTTTTCTTTTTCTTTTTCTTTTTTTCCATATATTTTTCATTAGCGACTCCAAAAGAGGGGTATGAAAGAATAAATAAGGCTCAAAGGGGGAAGCGAAGGTTAAAAGTGTTTGGACAGAAGAAAGAATTGCCTCCGTCATTTCATTATCCAATAAGTACCAAGTACAAACAAACGAACCAATAACTATCATAATCAAAGAAATTACGCATAATATCTTTTGACTGCATCAGAATTGATAGCCATGTCGACGCATCTTCCTTCGATATCTGTTAGACATAAAGCGCCGTTGGACAACACTCTGGTCACGACATAAGGCCCTTGCCAATTTGGGGCGAATTTGCCTTTTGCTTCGATCTGATGTGGGAGGATCCGTTTCAATACTTGCTGCCCTACTTCAAATTTTCTGGGACACACCTTCCTATTGTATGCCCTTGCCATTCTCTTCTGATACAACTGGACATGACACACTGCTGCCAATCTTTTTTCATCTATTAAGTTCAACTGCTCCAGTTGGGTTTTGACCCATTCATCGTCGTCAATCCCGGCTTCAGCGACAATTCGGAGGGACGGAATTTCGACCTCTGCCGGTATTACTGCTTCAGTTCCGTATACCAATAAATAAGGAGTTGCACCTACGGAAGTCCGGACTGTAGTGCGATAACCCAACAAGGCAAAGGGTAATTTCTCATGCCATTGTCTAGATCCTTCTACCATCTTCCTCAGTATCTTCTTGATGTTCTTATTGGCTGCTTCAACTGCTCCATTCGCCTTGGGACGATATGGGGTGGAATTGCGTTGTGTAATCTTAAACTGTTGGCATACCTCCCTCATCAAATTGTTGTTAAGATTTGCACCATTATCCGTGATAATCACTTTTGGGACCCCAAATCTGTAGATGATATGGGAGTGAACAAAATCCACTACTGCCTTCTTGGTTACCGACTTGAAAGTTTTAGCTTCCACCCACTTGGTGAAGTAATCGATGGTCACCAGGATGAACTTATGGCCGTTGGTCGCTGCCGGCTCAATAGGCCCAATGACATCCATGCCCCATGCAACGAATGGCCATGGTGCTGACATTGTATGCAATTCTGTCGGCGGAGAATGAATCAGATCTCCGTGTATTTGATATTGATGGCATTTCCTCACGAAATTGATACAATCATGCTCCATAGTGAGCCAATAGTACCCTGCTCGAAGAATCTTCTTTGCCAATACATATCCGCTCATATGTGGCCCACAGACTCCAGCATGCACCTCTGCCATAACTGTCGTGGCTTGACCGGCGTCTATACATCTTAGCAATCCCAAATCTGGGGTTCTTCTGTACAACACTCCTCCACTGAGGAAGAAACCATTTGACAAATGCCGAATGGCTCTTTTTTGGTCTCCGGTGGCCTGCTCCGGATATATCCCCATCTTGAGGTACTCCTTTATGTCATAAAACCATGGCTCTCCATCCACTTCCTCCTCTACCACGTAGCAATAAGTATGCTGATCACGAACCTGAATGTGCAATGGGTCAACATACATTTTGTCAGGGTGGTGTAACATTGATGCTAAGGTGGCTAATGCATCGACAACTCATTATGAACTCTTGGGATGTGTCTGAATTCCACTGATTGAAATCGCTTGCTTAGATCGTGCAAACATTCTCTATATGGTATGAGTTTCAAATCCCGTGTTTCCCACTCACCCTGAATCTGATGCACCAGGAGGTCCGAGTCTCCCAAGACCAGAACGTCCTGGACATCCATGTCTGCAGCTAGTCGCAGACCCAAAATGCTTGCTTCATACTCGGCCATATTGTTGGTACAATAGAAACGTAGCTGAGCTGTAACATGATAGTGACGTCCTGTTACAGAAATGAGTACCGCTCCTATCCCAACCCCTTTCACGTTTGTGGCTCCATCAAAGAAAAGCTTCCAGCTTGGTTCCTCGGGTAATTCCAGCTCACCTGTATGCAATGCTTCCTCGTCTGGAAAATACGTCCTCAAAGGCTCGTATTCTTCATCAACGGGATTCTCAGCCAAGTGGTCGGCCAGCGCTTGGGCTTTCATGGCCGTCCTCGTCACATAGACGATGTCAAACTCTGTGAGCAAAATTTGCCATTTTGCTAATCTCCCTGTAGGCATAGGTTTCTGAAAAATGTACTTTAATGGATCCAAACGGGAAATGAGATAAGTAGTATATGAGGACAAATAGTGCTTCAACTTCTGATCCACCCAAGTTAGGGCGCAACATGTCCTCTCGAGTTGAGTGTACTTGACCTCATATACTGTGTAAGCATGTGATTTTTGCTTTATATGAGAATTACTCCCAAAAATTCAAAATAAAATGATTTTTCTTGGGGTACAAATTTTGAGAATATGCGTGACATTTTGATAATCGTTCTGTCCGCAAACAAAAATACAAAAATACATGTTGCATGCATTCAGGAATTAATGGTACATTCAAAAATTAATTAACCATAATTTGGTTAAAAGAAAATCAAAAAAATATGTGCATGCGTGTTTCTTGTCATTGAGTGATTTTATTTAAATTTATGTGCTAATTATTATAGGTGTTAAATAATATGAGTGTAATTTTATTATTGATTCTACAATTTTTTAGATTTTTGTTTAATTTTGGTAATCCTAAATGGGTAGAATATCAAAGGAAACCTGGTTTGGGCCAGGTAGAACAAAATTTTCAGGCCCAAACCAACCACATGGATCCAGTCCAAATCCAGGCTGCCCAGGCACGGCCCCAAACGACGCCGTATCAGCGTTCCTGTCTTGAACCATTGATTTGATTCAAATGAACGGTCCCGATCAGGCCACTCCTTTAACCTCAACGATGCCGTTTCAGGCAAGTTGATCTGAGCCGTCCAACCCCATTGATCCAACGGATCCAGGCCTTCCCCGAGACCCGTTAACTTGACCCGACCCACTCCCATACCCGGCCTCACCCACCACTATGCCCAAACGACGTCGTCCCCCTCCTGTGAATAGATCCTGGCCATCAATCTCACCCGATCCAACGGCCAGGATCTAAACCCCTAATTCGTATATAAACCTAACCTTTTTACCCCGCCCCCTATCCAAGCACCCCACCCTATTCCTTCGTCTCCCTCAGAAAGGATCCCAAACCCCCCGAAACCCTAGCAGCCGCCTAGGTTCCCTTTCAACATAAACCCGGTGGTAAGGACGCCGGTGACTACCATAGTTACACCACTGGACCTACAAGCCACCCTGAACACAAATCCCTGGCCACTTAGCTTCGAATCACCTCCAGGGTGCTTGAATCTTCAATCAAAGATTCGAGCCAAAACCCTAAGTCACCGGATAAGTTCCAAACTTACACCACAACACCCCATGGCCTCCCTCATACCCCAGATGCCTTTGGTTCCGGTCGAATATAGGTAGAACTCTTCGAACCCCAAATCTGAGCTCAAGAACCCTAAAAGCCAGGCCTGGTTCGTTTTGATGTAAGTTTCCGGTGTAATCTTCTTTTCTTTCCTTCTGTTTATGTGTTATTCATATGTTCGTAGATTTGTTCTCGATTTTTGATTATTTTTCTGTCAATCCCCCCATCTTCAAAGACCCTTTTGTTTGGTCGATTTTTTTTTCTTCAGTGTTAAGTGTGTGTTATAAGATGTCTATTCGCTTCGATTGATGTTGTCGACTAGTTAAGTTTCGTAAACTCCATGTTAAATGTCCCGAGTATTGAAATAATTTGGTGCCCTATTTAGTCGTTGTTGTTTGTCGATTGATTGTTCATATAATGGTATGTATAGTCGAGCTGAGTAACGTCGTCGTACGCTAATTAGTCGTTAAATCAACTTGGATCAACTTAACTCTTATTGTCTGATTTTGGTTGAATAGGTTATTGTTTGTTAGCTGTGGGGGGTTCGAACTAGGTTCCACCTAGTTATAACTGGCAGATTCAACATAATGAAAGGGTGGGGGTAGGGCAGTAATGATCAGGGATTTTGTTGGATAATTTTGGTGTCAAAGACTGACAAATTTAGGATTAATGGGCTGTCAATTGGTTAATAAAAAATACTATTAATCTAGTATTAGTGTGGACAAAACATAAGAGCATGGGAGTTTAAAATTAATACTTTATTGAACCCATGACTCTTGAATGAATCAATATGACAAGCATGCTATAGTGGGGAACCAAATGACTTGCATCAAGAAGATGCTTAGGCGTGGGAAGCTAAAGGGTATGGGGAGGAAGTCTGGAATAAGGGGCAGTCCTGTGAAGGTCTTTTAGGCCTATAAATGAGCTCATTCTTTTAGCAAGAAGGGGTCGGAAAATTGAAAGAAAAAAAAATAGAAAGAAAATTTCAGAAAAACTGTGAACTAAATATTGTCTGAAACTGCATAAGAGACTAAGGTGGTCAAGCTACTTTTGCCAAGTCAGTTCTTCTAGTTGGGGCTGCCACTATTTCATTAGGGTATTCTGATCTCTCTGCGGGATTACTACTGTATTCTGGGCTTCTGTATGCTGCTGACTGATTCTGGTCTTATTGCTATTGAAGTTGTTGTTGGCTATTTGCCGAGTTGTTGTGGTTATTGAACTGTTGTTGCTATTGCATTGAATATTCTGGGTTTTTCTGCTGGTTTACTACTCTGTTTCTGGGATTGTTGTTTGGTGCTCGACCACCGGTGGGTTTAGTGTTGTTGAAACTGATGTTGGTTGTTCGTGAACTAGTGGTTACATTGTTGCTGTTTGTTACTACTGTATTACTGCTTCTTGGCTGCTTGCTGCTGATATTCTTCCTCTTCTTATTGTTCTTGTTGTCTGAATCCAGGTACACATCCTAAGTCGATGTAATTCCATGTTTGAAGTTGACATTTGAAGCATGAATACACACTTGAAGAAGTTGAAGTTATAAACTGAATTTAGTTTTCTTTATTAATTGTACTTAAGCCATTTTATTTATCACTGATATGTAGACTCCTGCCAAAGAGCTGTACAATTGGACCATTTTTATATATGCAGTCATTTAGCTTATGAACTCCCTATGTAGGTCCTTAGCTAAAAGAAGGATATGATGCTGAAATGCGCCCTGCTTACTTCAGTTTGTTTGTAAAGATGCATGTCAAACTAGAATTAGGTAAATGGACTTCTAATTGTCATGACAGCCTAATTTCAGTATGCAAATGGTCTGAATTAGGATTAAAACTAGATCTTAAAGTCCTTTCATGCCAACAGATCGCCTATTTTAAACTTACAACAAACTGTTAAATGAAGTAGTATCAGTTTATCTTTCAGCTTTGCAAACTCACGAATAGGCGTAGAAACAAGCAATTAGGCTCATAACGGAATGAGGACAACCCAAGTCCCGTATAATACCATATGCATTGGACCCCAGCCCACGATTTGGTAAACGGATGACCCATACGTGCCCTTGCATTTGGAATTTCATAAAAAATTTCTTTTTGTTTGGAGTTCGACCATAACAATTTTAAGTATGTAATGGGATTAGGATCATTTTCCCTCTTTCATTTTAGAGACGGACAAAAATAGAAGAATGTAATCGCTTTAGGATATCCTTTTAAAATAAAAATGAGACGAGCCTCGCCAAATAAAGCGCACAAGCTGCGGGGCCCTCGTTAAATGTATATATTAAAATACTTAGTTTGCGTGACGGGCCGTTTAGCGAATTTCACGGCCTTCCCAAAATAACAACGCGATAGTCTCTTTAGGCGCGTGTCTAATAGTTTACCTTCTTAAACTTGGGTGTACATTTCATGCGACCCGAATCCAAATCCCAAAACATCAAATAAAATGTGTTCCGGATTGTGGGTGCATTTCATGTGACGTAGTCCAAAGACGTGTTTTAAGCGATGTTCACATTCTTTTGAAAATCATAATAATAAAGTGGTAAAAAGTTAAAATTGGCACATTGGTTCATAATTGTATTAAAATCAGATAAATAAGCCGAATATAACAGTTGAGAGACCGTGCTAGAACCACGAAACTCGGGAATGCCTAACACCTTCTCCCGGGTTAACAAAATTCCTTATCCGGATTTCTGGTACGCAGACTGTAATATGGAGTCATTCTTTTACTCGATTCGGGATTAAAATTGGTGACTTGGAACACCCCGAATCTCCCAAGTGGCGACTCTGAAATAAATAAATAAATCTCGTTTCGATTGTCCTTTAATGGGAAAAAAACTCCTACGCCCCTCGCGGGACGGAAAAAGGAGGTGTGACAGCTCTGGCGACTCCGCTGGGGAAATACCCAAAACCACTGGTTCAGGGTTAGAAATCGAGCTTAGAATAAATTGTTATGTTTAGCTTTATCTGATTTTGTTACATGATCTGTGCTTAATGTGCTAAATAACTGCTTTTACCGCTTTGATATTTTGTGAACTGTATATAAACTGTGCCGAAACCCATATCCTCTCTAAGTCTTCTGAATCATGAAGAAGGGTGTACTTCGTACGACTTCTTTTTTCTGTATAGTGCCAAATCCCAATTTAGAATGAGGTTCGGACAAGTTGCTAAGCCGGTGAAGCTTCTGTATTCCCGGTACGCTGCCCCCCCCCCCGGCTCGAGCTGTCCGCTCGGGTAAGACAGAACAAACACCCAGGTTCTGAACCTAGTATAACGAAGCCACATGCCGGATCCCTAGTAGGAACGCTTATCTGCATCATGTGCATTTTTGACTTAGGGGACTCAACATAGTGGTTGGGTCCGTCTAGGACTAGCAACCTGAAATGAAAAGACCATCCTGCTGCATCATGTAGGCCTTATGCATTTACTTGTTCCAGACTCGCATGCCGACCGATTTTGAATATTGGAAAAATTTGAAAAAAAAAAGAAGAAAAATAGCAGTATATAGGGTTAATTCTTCTGCTTCGAAAAATAACAATGTCCAAATAGTGTCGAAACTCTAAAAAAATATATATATATTTTATTTTTAATAGTTTGTTTTACTAAAAGCAAAAAAAAGAAGGGGAGTCTTTATTTTTTTTTTTGGGGATAGGTTGTTTTATTATTTGTTGAAAAGGAGAAAAATAGCAAATGGATAGTTAGATGATTAATTTAAAAAAAAATCCAAGTACTGTCGGAACGCTACCGAAATTTTAAAAAAATATTTTTACTTTTACAATTTTTTGTTTGCCTAGAAAAAGCAAAAAAAGTGTAGGAATGAGTCTTTTATTTTAACTTGCTTTATTTTCAAAAAAAAATTAAAAAAACGAAAAAGAGAATAGTTTTTTTTTGCTACAAAAGAAAAAGAAAAAATATGTTTGGTTTCAAAAAATTAGTCAGTTTATTGCCCAACTACGCTGGTTTGATTCTCACCAGATGTGAGATACGTAGGCAACCCTCATCGGGTCCAACCCCACCTTTTTCTAAAATAGCCAAAAATAAATAATAAATAAATTAAAAAAAACCCTGTCAAAATTTTAATTTTGTCGTGAATAAGTCAGGTGATGCTGTTTTGTCAAAACATAGCCGAATGTTCCCGAAAGGGACGCCGGAAGGCTGACTTTGCATAAAGAGCCACCTTTTGGGTCATGTTTAGGATTTTTGGTCCAGTTGACCCACACAGCATTAAAAATCTTCGTCCCTGAAGTGCTGAAAGGCCGTATTTGAAAAACCAAGTCCTTCATCTTCAAAAATCAAGTATAGATAGTTATGTTTTGAGTTTAGTAAGAGTTTTTCTTTAATTACCCTAATAAATGTGCAGGATGAGCACAAAGCAAAATGAATCGTTCTCGGCCCTTAGCGAGGTCCCTCTACAACTCCACATGTGGTGGAATGATCTGGAAGCCGATAGCAAAGAGATAGTGGGAAAAGTATTGGGAGGTTTTGTCAATTTGCTGAGTATTAAGCCAAGGACATATATTCTTGAAGCTCTAATACCGTTTTGGGACCCAACCCGCAATGTATTCCGTTTTGTTGACTTTGAACTTTCACCGACACTAGAGGAAGTCGCCGGATATGCGGGATTGAATGGGAGGTTAAGAGGGCAATATTTACTTTCGCCAAGGACAGTATCTCCGCACGCGTTTTTGGATTTGCTAAGCATTAGCCGGAAGGTACAAAATGATGATTTGTCGAGAGGATGTTGTGGTCTCCAATTCTTGTATCAACGGTACGGAACTCCTCAGGGTTTTAAGGAACCAAACCTCGGATTAACTCATGGCGGGAAGAGAAACAAATGGGAAGCAAGACATACTTTGGCTTTTATCACAGCATTCCTGGGAATTGTGGTCTGCCCCCGCCATGATAAGAAAGTAGAGATAGGCCTGGTAGGGATGGCCGATGTTGCAATCAAAAGAACCGACAGTACTGTGGTTCCTTTGATTTTATCCGAAATCTACCGAGCTTTAACTATATGCCGAGAAGGAGGCAAGTTCTTCCAGGGGTGCAACCTGTTACTTCAGCTATGGATGCAAGAACACCTCCATCACCGAGCAGGATACCTGAACCGCGGGTTGATTGAGAGGAATTGTATCAGCGGCTTTGAGAAGCGCATGACAGGCGTCAGATTTCCTGAAGGTGTCGAAGCATGGT
Organism: Nicotiana tabacum; assembly: GCF_000715075.1. Lineage (NCBI taxonomy): Eukaryota > Viridiplantae > Streptophyta > Magnoliopsida > Solanales > Solanaceae > Nicotiana > Nicotiana tabacum. The sequence goes on along the minus strand of NC_134082.1, from coordinate 99,618,710 downwards.
TTACACGATTAAGGTCAACGATAGCCGACCAAATTGAATGGGCATTCGGTTGGTTGATTGATACTGAGGTGATATACATGGCAGCTGAAGAATGTCATGTTCTTTTAATGGGACTTCGCAACATCCAACCGTATGCTCCTCATCGGGTATTGCGCCAGCTGGGCAGGTTTCAAGTAATTCCTATTGATGAAGATCTAAGCAAGCACGCCATTGAGCTGAGCCCAGGAGTCGTATTTCCCGAAGGAAAGATTAGAAAGCTGTGGCACGAATGTAGATTCTTGGAACCCAAGACCATGGTTCGAGAACTGGCTAAAGGTGAGGTAGACCCAAAGTACGATGCTTGGTTCGAAAGAAGGTTCTAGATTCGGCAGAGACCTTCTAAAAGAGCCCACGTCCAACAGTTCACGGATGATTCGCAGGAGCAGTGGGGCTGGTTAAGAAGGGAGGAAGGCTACCGAGCTGAAATCGGGATGCTAAAGCGACAAGTCGAAAGGCTTACGTTTGAGAACAATGTGCAAGTCGCCTCTGAGCAGGCTGAAAAGAACAAATTAGCCAAAGAGAACCAGACACTGAAAGCCCGCATTCGCCAAGTCAGTAAGAGTAACAGCGACCGGCAGAAACGTCGCTCCGACGAAAGATTGATAGAAGATTTGAGGAATCAGGTCAGCAAAACCCGGGAAGAATTAGAGAGATCGGAAGCTTGCATAGCCAGAATGAGGGTCAGATGGGCAAAAGTTACACTGGCCCGGAGGCAGCGTCTGCAAAAAGTCATAAGGGATTATGAAATGAGCATCGGGACATTAAGGCAAACGAACTCCACTCTTCAGGAGCGGATCTTCAAACAAGCACGAGACGCCCAGGCCGACAGAAGACGCTGCTACGATGCAATGACCAGAATGGAAAGACAAATGGAGATGTTCCAGGATCGACTTGCTGACAATGCTCAAGCACTGGGATTAAAAAACCGGCGAATAGAGCAATTGTTCGTTGAAAGGGACAACATTCGAGGAAGGATTGATGAGATTGGGCACTACATCTACATGAGATGCCTAGCATGTGAGCAAATACCTCGGAAAACCCTCTTTGTTTCCATCATGGGCTGCGTCCATCGGATCATGAATGAGTTGAAGAGCTTGTAGAGAGACCTTACACCGAGGACCGTGGAAAGGCCGAATGATGCCTCGCGGGCCCCTAAGTTGGAATTTTAGTCCTTTGTTCGAGTCTTGTTTAATTGGCTTTGTTGTCTTCCCATATGTTGTTTTCTTTTCTTCAATCAAATTAGATTAAGAACTTCGGAATCTGTACTACTGCTGTTCTTTGTTTGAAGTAATTTGTAATAGCAAATTTTTGTGATGAATTGATGGCTTCCGAAAGAATTTTTGTGTGTCTTTACTTTGTGGCAGAACTACGCCCGGTCTGATTCGCGCGGGGACGTGATACGTAGGCAATCCACATAAGATTCGACCGCCATTAATAAAGAAAAAGAAGAAGAAAATACAAAAATATAATAAAATACAGGGGTTCCCAAAGTACTTTAAAGGGACAAATAAGCAAGTCGGTATGACGCATGTTGTTTGAAGCAAAGCATGTTAGAAACGGTTAACTGCCTAGGAGCATTGCATCCCCAATGTGTTGTTATCAAATCTATCGAACTCTAACGCTAACAAGTTTGTTGTTTTCCACCGAGATCTCAGACAGTTAGTTGTTAAAGCATTCTGGCAACACACCCTTACCAAACCAGATCCAAAGGACCGGTAGCAACGAGCATGACTACTTCAGAGAATAGTACCAAGGAAGAAAGGCCGTTGAGCCAGTTGTTAAAAGAAGCGATGGAAAAGATAGAAAGGATGGGATTAGAGATGAATGCAATGCAGTTAGCTCTAGCCAAATCACAAAAGAGCCCTGAGCCACTAGGGCACATGCCGGAATACCCTCACGCCGGCCCTTCAACAAGCCTCCCGAATCACCGTTATCATCAGGAGAGAAGCCCCCATGATTCCCAAGCTCCACCACCCCATCAACCTCTCCCAACACCAAATGTTCCCACTTTTGTGGGACCCACATCAGCCACCCTGCAAAGATCAACCAGCGAGCCATTGTTTCACGCTCATGATACGCAATACTATCCCCCTGAGCCCACATTTCATGCACCAGAACCCCATACCTACAACCCGCACTTAGAGGTACCGGCAGATATTGAAAAGACGGTTAAAGTCCCAGAACAATATGAGGTGATGAGGAAGTTCAAAAGCCAGGAGCAGTCCTTCAGGAACTTGCACGGATTGGGCAGCCAGGTCAGCATGGCCTACAAGGATCTATGCCCTTTCCCGGACGTCCAACTCCCGGCTGGGTTCAAGATGCCTAAGTTTGATTTATATGAAGGGCACGGTGATCCCATGGCACATTTGCGGGGATTTTGTAGCAAAATGAGAGGGGTAGGCGGCAAAGATGAGCTACTGATAGCTCATTTCGGCCAAAGTCTGAGTGGATCGGCGCTGGAATGGTATACCAGGCAGGATTCCAGCAGATGGTACACTTGGGATGACCTGGCACAGGCTTTCGCAGGTCACTTTCAATACAATCTCGAGATAGTCCCTGACCGTCTCACGTTGCTGAGGACCGAAAAAAAGCCTGGGGAAAATTTTCGCGAGTTTGGTTTCCGCTGGAGAGAACAAGCGGCCAGGGTTGATCCTCCCATGAGAGAGGGAGAAATGGTGGACTACTTCTTGCAAACACTGGATCCAACTTACTTTGGTCACTTGGTGACGACGGTTGGAAAATCCTTCAATGAAGTAGAGAATATAGGGGTCATGATAGAAGAGGGTCTGAGGTCTGACAAAATCCTGAACTACTCAGCACTCAAGGCAACGACCCAGGCTATTCAGAGCGGCACGGGAGGTGCACTGGGAAGAAGGAAGAAAGAAGAAATTGCCACGATTGAGGCAAGCAGTTGGTCCAAGTCTGGCAAACCACACTACAACCAACCCAGACCCACAGGCCAAACTACCCATACAGCCCACCACAGTACTACTATCCACCTCAAGAACCATATTTCTCCGTACACCAAGCCCAGACATACACTCAGCCTCCGGTTCGCTCGCAATGGCGCGCCGGCTCCCCAGAACACATATGCACCACCAAAAAACACCTATCCTCCACCAAGGGCATATAGAAACCCTCCAGGGGCAGGCTTTTGGGGAAATCAAGCTGCTAGGAATGACAGGCTACAGAAACATAGAACTTTTACTGAGTTGGGAGAAACCTACACCTCTTTGTTCCACAAATTGAGACAATTGGGTTTGGTTAGTCCTGTCGAGACTCGAGGACCAAATCCCCCACCCCAAAATTTGGACCGATCAATAAGCTATGAGTACTGTTCAGGGATGCTGGGGCATGATACCGAAAAGTGTTGGAAGTTAAGGCATGCAATACAAGATCTTATTGATGCCAATAAGATCGAGGTCCAGACACCGGAGGCACCTAACATCAACCAGAACCCATTGCCAACACACCACGAGGCTCACATGATCGAGTTGGTGTATGAGGGAGGAGAGGCGAGGAAGCCCTCGCAGACAGTGATGATGATCCAGGCTGCTTCGAAAGAAGGATCGACCAATGGAAGACCGGGGGTACAGTCGCAGGGAGAAGGCGTCAAGCCAGTAGTGATACTGGGAAAGAGTCCGTCCACCTTAACAAAGAAACCCGAGCCAGCCAAGTTGGTAATATCAGGGACTCCACCCACACCCACAGTTGTGTTGAAAGGGGTGTACAGGGAACTGGTCACCATAAAGCTGGTAGTCCAACTGCCGATGATTGATAGCAAGGCCGTGCCTTGGAAGTATGAGAAGGCAGTGGTTATATACAAAGGAAAACAAGTGGAGGAAGATAGTTGTGAAGCGCAAGGGCTAACTCGATCAGGACGGTGTTTTGCTCCGATGGAGTTGAGAAGACCCAACCCAGCTGCAACAAAGAAACCTGTGTCCGAAGAAGAAGCTGAGGAATTCTTGAGGAAGATGAAAGTGCAAGATTATTCTGTGGTCGAACAGTTGAAGAAAAAACCAGCCCAGATCTCGCTGCTATCATTACTAATCCATTCTGATGAACATCGTCGGGCCCTGATGAAGATACTGAATGAGGCTCATGTGCCCAACGAGATTTCTGTAAATCACCTGGAAACGATTGCCAACAAAATTTTCGAGGTGAACAGGGTAACATTCTCAGATGATGATCTGCCGGTAGAAGGCACGGAGCATAACAAAGCTCTCTACCTAACTGTCAAATGCGAAAATTTGGTAGTTACTCGGGCATTGGTGGATAACGGATCAAGTGCCAATATTTGTCCATTATCCACCCTGAACCAGTTAAAGATCGACCATGGAAGAATCCACAATAATAGCATTTGTGTCCGAGGATTTGACGGAAATGGAACAGCCACTTTGGGGGATATTGTACTTGAATTGACCATCGGTCCAGTCCAGTTTACCATGGAGTTCCAGGTATTAGATGCCACGGTATCTTATAACCTTCTGTTAGGACGACCGTGGATCCACGCAGCCAAAGTAGTGCCTTCCACCTTGCATCAAATGGTCAAGTTCGAGTGGGATAGACAGGAGGTCATACTGCACGGCGAGGACACTGCATGCCCCATGGGTGGCGCCATTGTGCCCTTCATAGAGACCAATGATGACAAGGGTCCTTGGGTCTACCAGATTTTCGATGCAATGTCGGAAAACAAGATTTCTGAGGGTGAGATCATTCAACACCCTAGGGTAGCTTCCGCAACGGTCATGATGGTTTCAGAAATGCTGTGCAATGGGTTTGTGCCGGGAAAAGGCCTGGGGGTTAAGCTTCAGGGGATTGTCCAACCTGTCTCCCTGCCCAAAAATTTGGAAACCTTTGGGTTGGGGTTCAAACCAACTGCGGCAGATGTAAAGCGAGCGCGAAAAATGAAGAAGAAAGTTTGGTTTCTTCCCAAACCCGTGCCCCGTCTCTCAAGATCTTTTGTCAGAGCAAGTGCCAAGGGGCCACCGGTCCCAAAAGTTCTCGGACCATTGATTGGGATGGACGGGGACCTGAATCAGAGTTTCGAGAGGCTATTCGCTGATGTCAATATGGTAGAAGTTGGAGAGAGTTCCAGCAGAGCGGACATACAGTTTGTGGGGCCTGAGGCCAAAACCAACAATTGGACGGTTACTCCTCTTCCTGTTCGGGGAGAGTCTTGGTAGTAGGCTTTGATTTATGCTTTTCTTGTTCAGATTATTCCAGGGTGTAATCCAAATTTTATTTTGTTTTGTAATAGTGTGAACCCTGTTATCCCGCAAGTTTAATAAAGTTCTCTTCTTTTATCTCATTTTAATTTTGTTTTGTTCTTTTTCTTTCTGAACAGTTCTCTTTTTACTGGTTCTAATGACATGGCATGCACAACGAATCTTCGACCTAGTCTAATAAATCAATCCGAGTCCGACTTAATGATACAAGAGGTCGTTTGTGACAATGAGTCTGAATATGACGAGGATGAAGCCTTCGAAAAGATAAACCGAGAACTGTGCCAATTTGAAGAGAAACCCAAGCCTAACCTAAATGACACTGAGGCTGTGAATCTAGGGGACGTGGATAATGTCAGAGAAACCAAAATCAGCATCCACATTAAGCCAAACGTCAGGGAAGAATTGATCAAAACCCTCGTGGAATTCAAAGATGTTTTTGCATGGTCATATGATGATATGCCGGGATTAAGCACCAATCTAGTGGTTCACAAATTGCCCACTGACCCGGCCATACCCTCCGGTCAAGCAGAAGCTAAGGAAATTTAAAACAGAAATGAGTGTAAAGATCAAAGAAGAGGTGATTAAGCAGCTGCAGGCGAAGGTCATTCGGGTCACTCGATATCCCGAGTGGTTGGCCAATGTGGTGCCAGTTCCGAAGAAGGACGGGAAAATTAGGGTGTGCGTCGACTACCGCAATCTCAACAAAGCAAGTCCCAAGGATAACTTTCCATTGCCCAACATCCATATCCTGATAGATAATTGCACCAGGCGCGAGATCGGATCCTTTGTGGATTGCTATGCAGGATATCATCAGATCCTAATGGACGAGGAAGATGCGGAAAAGACAGCTTTTATTACGCCATGGGGAACTTACTGCTATCGGGTAATGTCGTTCGAATTAAAGAATGCCGGGGCAACGTACATGCGAGCAATGACTACTGTGTTTCACGACATGATACACAAAGAAATTGAAGTGTACGTAGATGATGTGATCATAAAGTCTTGGCGTCAGGGAGACCATGTAGCAGACCTAAGGAGATTTTTTCAAAGACTCTGAAGGTAAGATATCAAGCTCAACCCGGCCAAATGCGCATTCGGGGTACCATCAGGAAAGCTGTTAGGATTCATCGTCAGTCGACGGGGTATTGAGTTAGACCCATCCAATATCAAATCCATCCGAGATTTGCCACCGCCAAAAAACAAAACAGAGGTAATGAGTCTGTTGGGGAGACTCAATTACATCAGCAGGTTCATCGCTCAACTCACAGCAACTTGTGAACCCATATTTCGGCTGTTGAAAAAGGATGCTGCGTTAGACTGGACGGCGGAGTGTCAAGAGGCTTTCGACAAAATCAAAGGGTATCTGTCCAATCCACCTGTGTTGGTTCCACCTAAGCCAGGGAGGCCATTAATTCTTTATCTGACAGTCCTGGAGAATTCGTTTGGTTGCGTACTGGGGCAACACGATGTCACAGGAAGGAAGGAACAGGACATTTATTATCTTAGCAAGAAGTTTACAGTATATGAGGTCAAGTACACTCAACTCGAGAAAACATGCTGCGCCCTAACTTGGGTGGCTCAGAAGTTGAAGCACTATCTGTCCTCGTATACTACTTATCTCATATCCTGTTAGGACCCATTGAAGTACATTTTTCAGAAACCTATGCACACAGGGAGGTTAGCAAAATGGTAAATTCTGCTCATAGAGTTTGATATCGTCTATGTGATGAGGACGGCCATGAAAGCCCAAGCGTTGGCCGACCATTTGGCAGAGAATCCCGTTGATGAAAAATACGAGCCTTTGAGAACGTATTTTCCCAACGAAGAAGTGATGCATACGGGTGAGTTGGAATTACCCAAGGAATTAGATTGGAAGCTTTTCTTCGATGGAGCCGCGAACGCAAATGGGGTTGGAATAGGAGCAGTACTCATTTCTGAAACAGGACGTCACAATCCTGTTACAGCTCAACTACGCTTCTATTGCACCAACAATATGGCCGAGTACGAAGCTTGCATTTTGGGTCTGCGAATAGCTACGGACATGGATGTCCAAGACGTTCTGGTCTTGGGAGACTCGGACCTCTTGGTCCATCAGATTCAGGGTGAATGGGAAACACGGTATTTGAAACTCATACCATATCGACAATGTTTGCACGATCTGAGCAAGCAATTTCGATCAGTGGAATTCAAACATATCCCAAGAGTCAATAACGAGGTTGCCGATGCATTGGCCACCTTAGCATCAATGTTACACCACCCCGACAAAATGTACGTTGACCCGTTGCACATTCAGGTTCGTGATCAGCATGTTTATTGCAACGCGGTAGAAGAGGAAGTAGATGACGAGCCTTGGTTTTACGATATAAAGGAGTACCTCAAAATGGGGATATATCCGGAACAGGCCATTAGAGACCAAAAAAATCCCTTCGGTGTTTGTCGAATGGTTTCTTCCTCAGCGGAGGAGTGTTGTACAGAAGAACCCCGGACTTGGGTTTGTTAAGATGTATAGATGCCGGTCAAGCCACGACAGTTATGGCAGAGGTACATGCTGGAGTTTGCGGGCCACATATGAGCGGATATGTATTGGCAAAGAAGATCCTTCGAGCAGGGTGCTATTGGCTCACCATAGAGAATGACTGTATCACTTTCGTGAGGAAATTCCATCAATGTCAGATACATGGAGATCTGATTCATTCTCCACCGATAAAGCTGCATACGATGTCAGCACCCTTGCCGTTTGTCGCGTGGGGGCATGGATGTCATTGGGCCCATCGAGCCGGCAGCATCCAACGGCCATAGGTTCATTCTGGTGACCATCTATTACTTCACCAAATGGGTTGAGGCTAAAACCTTCAAGTCGGTAACCAAAAAGGCAGTGGTGGATTTTGTTCACTCCCATATCATCTGCAGGTTTGGGATACCAAAAGTGATCATCACGGATAATGGCGCAAATCTTAACAGCAGCCTGATGAGAGAGGTATGCCAACAATTCAAGATTACACACCGCAATTCCACCCCATATCGTCCCAAGGCGAATGGAGCGGTCGAAGCAGCCAATAAGAACATCAAGAAGATACTGCGGAAGATGGTGAAAGGATCCAGACAATGGCACGAGAAATTACCCTTTGCCTTGTTGGGTTATCGCACCACAGTCCGGACATCCATAGGTGCAACTCCTTATTTGTTGGTATACGGAACTGAGGCAGTAATACCAGCGGAGGTCGAAATTTCGTCCCTCCGGATTGTCGCTGAAGTCGAGATTGATGATGATGAATGGGTCAAAGCTCGTTTAGAGCAACTGAGCTTAATAGATGAAAAAAGATTGGCAGCAGTGTGTCATGGCCAGTTGTATCAGAAAAGAATGGCAAGAGCGTACAATAAAAGGGTACGCCCCAGAAGATTTGAAGTAGGGCAGCAGGTATTGAAACGGATCCTCCCGCATCAGGCCGAAGCAAAAGGCAAGTTCGCCCCAAATTGGCAAGGGCCTTATATCGTGACCAGAGTGTTGTCCAACGGTGCTTTGTGCCTAACAGATATCGAGGGAAGATGTGTCGACATGGCTATCAATTCTGATGCGGTCAAAAGATATTATGCGTAATTTCTTCGATTATGATAGTTATTGGTTCGTTTGTTTGTATTTGGTACTTATTGGATAATGAAATGACGGAGGCAATTCTTTCTTCTATCCAAACACTTTTAACCCTTGCTCCCCCTTTTGAGCCTTAAGTTATTCTTTCATACCCCTCTTTTGGAATCACTAATGGGAAAAAGATATGAAAAGGAAGATGAAAAAAAAAGAGAAATTAAAAGAAAATGAAAAAAAAGAAAGATAAAAATCGCAAGAAAAACAAAACCGTAGGAACTACGTTTGACCTGATTCCTCAGAGAGGGTACGTAGGCGCCTCACGGCTCGGTCATAGTGTGCGTAATACGCATAGCTCAACATAATGTAAATAATGAAATTTCCCAAGCAAGCGAACTGGGGCAGGAGTTCTGTTTTGAATCTCCGAAAAGGCTTTGATTCCAAGAGTTGTAATATTTCACTCATCGAAGTTACGTTTTTTGACACACAACCCAACACTGATATCCAAAAAAGACCTCCCGATCAATATCCGAGGAGTGCCAAGTTAGGACAATGGAAGCCGAGGATAATAGGCTGATCTCCAGCAAAGAAGGGAATCATAAATGAGAAATGAATTGATAGCTAGAAAGAATATCTGAAAGAGAGAGTCATGTCGGCAGCACCCCAATTCCCCGTTGAAGGGAAAAATGAGAGAGTCTTATCGGTGAAAACCTTCGCAGGCACCATAAGGCGACGAAAGATGAGAGATATAAAATGAGAGAGTCTTATCGGTGAAAACCTTCACAGGCACCGTAAGGCGCCGGGAGCTGAGAGAAAAGAGAGAGTCTTATTAGTGAAAACCCCTCGAAGGGCACTGTAAGGATACAAGACAGTTTGGCAAAAAGATCCGCATTCGCAAAGAAGTGGACACCTATTTATCCCCAGCAAGTAAGGACATTAGGCAGGTTGATTGGTAAAAATAGACTAGGTCGGGAATCCCTGGTGCACGACATGATCATAAAGACCAGTTATGCCATCCAGATAAGTTCTTTTCTTTTCTTCTTTCCCTCCCAGCATTTGTTCAGAGAGCCTTTTCTCTTTTTTTATCCTTTCATTTCTTTCCAGAAATTTGTTTTAAAAAGGATTTTTCAGAGTCTACTACCAGGGGCCAAATCGGTACGAAGGAAAGACGAAGGGGACAAGCCAAAAGCCGAGGCAATAAGACAAAAGGCGTTTGTTGCAAAACCAAAAGGCGTTTTGTTGCAAAACCAAAGGACAAATTGTTTAGAAAGTTAAGGGTGACGACGGGTGAGGGACTTGTGGACCAAGTTCCAAGAAGGTTCCCCCGCAGAATGTCGATAAATCACGGACCCAGGTCCAAGGTGGTCAGACACCACAGGAAGGGAAAATTAATCCGCTGCAAGATAACCCTAACAGTCCTAAAGGTTATCCCCAGGTTATAACATTCTGTGCCTTACAGTTCTGGTAGGAAATAAACTGCTAAGAGAGCGGTTTTGGGATTAAGGAGGACTCCCACAACTTGTTCTGAAACGAGAAAGCAAGGAAGGGATAAATGGAAAACCATCCCCAGCGGGCATGTCACCCCAGCAAGCAACTTTATTCCCCAACCAGTTTTTAGGAGCGCAGAGCAAGGAAAAGGAAAGTAACAATCGTACCCCAACAGGAGTGACACGATCACTCACCATGTTAAAACTAACAAGATTCTCTTTGATTTCTACAGGAAAATAAAGATTGATGATGGCGGAAAAACACGCCGTAAGAAAGGTCACCAGAACCGAGGCAGCAAATTTTCTGTCGTTGTTCGAAAATTTTCTCGGAGGGGCGAGGAAACAAATTCAAATACATTTTGTTCTAGGTCGCCCACCAGTATAATGTGGGAATACATTTTTGTTCTAGGTCGCCCACCAGTATAATGCGGGAATACATTTTTGTTCTAGGTCGCCCACCAGTATAATGCGGAAATACATTTTTGTTCTAGGTCGCCCACCAGTATAATGCGGGAATACATTTTTGTTCTAGGTCGCCCACCAGTATAATGCGGGAATACATTTTTGTTCTAGGTCGCCCACCAGTATAATGCGGGAATACATTTCTGTTCTAGGTCGCCCACCAGTATAATGCGGGAATACATTTCTGTTCTAGGTCACCCACCAGTATAATGCGGGAATACATTTTTGTTCTAGGTCGCCCACCAGTATAATGCGGGAATACATTTCTGTCTTTTCATTTTGTTTTAGGCGCCCACCTGCATAACAAGGGAATACATTTCATGTCTTGCATTCAGGCGCCGACCTGCATAACGAGAGAAATACTTTTGAGTCCTATACTGCAGATATTGGAATCAGTAGCCTGCCAGAAGGTAGAAGGTTACATCAGGAATCCCCAACAGGGAACGATAAAAGACCCCAGTCCCGGGAAACGGAAGGTTGCGACAAAAGGTCCCAGCATAAATCCAGGCACATGAGTCAAAAAGGAAGAAAAGACGCATCTTGAAAGAAGCGGTTTGTTGAACATTAAATGTGCCCAGCATAGCAAATCTGATGAAGAAAGTCGTATCCCTAGAGGAACCGCTGGAAAGCTCAATAAGGAAAACCATATCCCCGGCAGGCCGAGCTAAATGGTGAAACTGGTATTCAGGAGGGCAAAAAGCCAGTGTCATCCCCTAAGTTCACAGAAGAAAAGTACCGGAGGAAACACGAGCAGACAAGAAAGCAAGGCAACAAGAACAAGTTGCAGTCTAGCCTAGCTTCTTGTTTTCTTTTTAGCACGATGTAATAAGGAGACCGGTAGAGTAGCAATAACAGCATACAGCAACAGTAACATCATACAGCAACAGTAACATCGTGCAACAGCAGTAACAACATACAACTGCAGCGAACGTTACAGTCACACGGTAGTCCCAGCTACCGAAACTTCCCGAACTACATTGACCTGATTTCTGTGTAGCCCAGGATATATAGGAAACCGTTGAAGCAAAGGTTCGGTCAAATCTTTTTCAAAAATGCTTCACATGGAGTACTCGGATGAGCAAAAATCGCTCACTTTATCTTTGCAGGAAAACCCTTCGTGTCTTCGGGCAAAGAGGGGCAGCTGTAAGCACGTGATTTTTGCTCTATATGAGAATTACTCCCAAAAATTCAAAATAAAATGATTTTTCTTGGGGTACAAATTTTGAGAATATGCGTGACATTTTGATAATCGTTCTGTCCGCAAACAAAAATACAAAAATACATGTTGCATGCATTCAGGAATTAATGGTACATTCAAAAATTAATTAACCATAATTTGGTTAAAAGAAAATCAAAAAAATATGTGCATGCGTGTTTCTTGTTATTGAGTGATTTTATTTAAATTTATGTGCTAATTATTATAGGTGTTAAATAATATGAGTGTAATTTTATTATTGATTTTACAATTTTTTAGATTTTTGTTTAATTTTGGTAATCCTAAATGGGTAGAATATCAAAGGAAACCTGGTTTGGGCCAGGTAGAACAAAATTTTCAGGCCCAAACCAACCACATGGATCCAGTCCAAATCCAGGCTGCCCAGGCACGGCCCCAAATGACACTGTATCAGCGTCCCTGTCTTGAACCATTGATTTGATTCAAATGAACGGTCCCGATCATGCCACTCATTTAACCTCAACGATGCCATTTCAGGCAAGTTGATCTGAGCCGTCCAACCTCATTGATCCAATGGATCCAGGCCTTCCTCTAGACCCGTTAACTTGACCCGACCCACTCCCACACCCGGCCTCACCCACCACTACGCCCAAACGACGTCGTCCCCCTCCTGTGAATAGATCCTGGCCATCAATCTCACCCGATCCAACGGCCAGGATCTAAACCCTTAATTCGTATATAATCCTAACCCTTTTACCCCGCCCCCTATCCAAGCACCCCACCCTGTTCCTTCGTCTCCCTCAGAAAGGATCCCAAACCCCTCGAAACCCTAGCAGCTGCCCAGGTTCCCTTTCAACATAAACCCGGCGGCAAGGACACCGGTGACTACCATAGTTACACCACTGGACCTACAAGCCACCCTGAAAACAAATCTTTGGCCACTTAACTTCGAATCACCTCCAGGGTGCTCGAATCTTCAATCAAAGATTCGAGCCAAAACCCTAAGTCACCGGATGAGTTCCAAACTTACACCACAACACCCCCTGGCCTCCCTCATACCCCAGATGCCTTTGGTTCCGATCGAATATAGGTAGAACTCTTCGAACCCCAAATCTGAGCTCAAGAACCCTAAAAGCCAGGCCTGGTTCGTTTTGATGTAAGTTTCCGGTGTAATCTTCTTTTCTTTCCTTCTGTTTATGTGTTATTCATATGTTCGTAGATTTGTTCTGGATTTTTGATTATTTTTCTGTCAATCCCCCCCATCTTCAAAGACCCTTTTGTTTGGTCGATTTCTTTTTCTTCAGTGTTAAGTGTGTGTTATAAGATGTCTATTCGCTTCGATTGATGTTGTCGACTAGTTAAGTTTCGTAAACTCCATGTTAAATGTCCCGAGTATTGAAATAATTTGGTGCCCTGTTTAGTCGTTGTTGTTTGTCGATTGATTGTTCATATAATGGTATGTATAGTCGACTTGAGTAACGTCGTCGTACGCTAATTAGTCGCTAAATCAACTAGGATCAACTTAACTCTTACTGTCTGACTTTGGTTGAATAGGTTATTGTTTGTTAGCTGTGGGGGGTTCGAACTAGGTTCCACCTAGTTATAACTGGCAGATTCAACATAATGAAAGGGTGGGGGCAGGGCAATAATGATCAGGGGTTTTGTTGGATAATTTTGGTGTCAAAGACTGACAAATTTAGGATTAATGGGTTGTCAATTGGTTAATCAAAAATACTATTAATCTAGTATTAGTGTGGACAAAACATAAGAGCATGGGAGTTTAAAATGAATACTTTATTGAACCCATGACTCTTGAATGAATCAATATGACAAGCATGCTATAGTGGGGAACCAAATGACTTGCATCAAGAAGATGCTTAGGCGTGGGAAGCTAAAGGGTATGGGGAGGAAGTCTGGATTAAGGGGCAGTCCTGTGAAGGTCTTTTAGGCCTATAAATGAGCTCATTCTTTTAGCAAGAAGGGGTCGGAAAATTGAAAGAAAAAAAATAGAAAGAAAATTTCAGAAAAACTGTGAACTAAATATTGTCTGAAACTGCATAAGAGACTAAGGTGGTCAAGCTACTTTTTCCAAGTCAGTTCTTCTAGTTGGGGCTGTCACTATTTCATTAGGGTATTCTGATCTCTCTGCGGGATTACTACTGTATTCTGGGCTTCTGTATGCTGCTGACTGATTCTGGTCTTATTGCTATTAAAGTTGTTGTTGGTTATTTGCCGAGTTGCTGTGGTTATTGAACTGTTGTTGCTATTGCATTGAATATTCTGGGTTTTTCTGCTGGTTTACTACTCTGTTTCTGGGATTGTTATTTGGTGCTCGACCACCGGTGGGTTTAGTGTTGTTGAAACTGCTGTTGGTTGTTCGTGAACTAGTGGTTACATTGTTGCTGTTTGTTACTGTTGTATTACTGCTTCTTGGCTACTTGCTGCTGATATTCTTCCTCTTCTTCTTGTTCTTGTTGTCTGAATCCAGGTACACATCCTAAGTCGATGTAATTCCATATTTGAAGTTGACATTTGAAGCATGAATACACACTTGAAGAAGTTGAAGTTATAAACTGAATTTAGTTTTCTTTATTAATTGTACTTAAGCCATTTTATGTATCACTGATATGTAGACTCCTGCCAAAGAGCTGTATAATTGGACCATTTTTATATATGCAGTCATTTAGCTTATGAACTCCCTATGTAGGTCCTTAGCTAAAAGAAGGATATGATGCTGAAAAGCACCCTGCTTACTTCAGTTTGTTTGTAAAGATGCATGTCAAACTAGAATTAGGTAAATGGACTTCTAATTGTCATGACAACCTAATTTCAGTATGCAAATGGTTTGAATTAGGATTAAAACTAGATCTTAAAGTCCTTTCATGCCAACAGATCGCCTATTTTAAACTTACAACAAACTATTAAATGAAGTAGTATCAGTTTATCTTTCAGCTTTGCAAACTCACGAATAGGCGTAGAAACAAGCAATTAGGCTCATAACGGAATGAGGACAACCCAAGTCCCGTATAATACCATATGCATTGGACCCCAGCCCACGATTTGGCAAACGGATGACCCATACGTGCCCTTGCATTTGGAATTTCATAAAAAATTTCTTTTTGTTTGGAGTTCGACCATAACAATTTTAAGTATGTAATGGGATTAGGATCCTTTTCCCTCTTTCATTTTAGAGACGGACAAAAATAGAAGAATGTAGTCGCTTTAGGATATCCTTTTAAAATAAAAATGAGACGAGCCTCGCCAAATAAAGCGCACAAGCTACGGGGCCCTCGTTAAATGTATATATTAAAATACTTAGTTTGCGTGACGGGCCGTTTAGCGAATTTCACGGCCTTCCCAAAATAACAACGCTATAGTCTCTTTAGGCGCGTGTCTAATAGTTTACCTTCTTAAGCTTGGGTGTGCATTTCATGCGACCCGAATCCAAATCCCAAAACATCAAATAAAATGTGTTCCGGATTGTGGGTGCATTTCATGTGACGTAGTCCAAAGACGTGTTTTAAGCGATGTTCACATTCTTTTGAAAATCATAATAATAAAGTGGTAAAAAGTTAAAATTGGCACATTGGTTCATAATTGTATTAAAATCAGATAAATAAGCCGAATATAACAGTTGAGCGACCGTGCTAGAACCACGGAACTCGGGAATGCCTAACACCTTCTCCCGGGTTAATAGAATTCCTTATCCGGATTTCTGGTACGCAGACTGTAATATGGAGTCATTCTTTTCCTCGATTCGGGATTAAAATTGGTGACTTGGGACACCCCGAATCTCCCAAGTGGCGACTCTGAAATAAATAAATAAATCCTATTTCGATTGTCCTTTAATGGGAAAAAAACTCCTACGCCCCTCGCGGGACGGAAAAAGGAGGTGTGACATACTGTAAACTTCTTGCTAAGATAATAAATGGCCTGCTCCTTCCTTCCTGTAATGTCGTGTTTCCCCAACACGCAGCCAAACGAATTCTCCAGGACCGTCAGATAAAGAATTAATGGTCTCCCCGGCTCAGGTGGAACTAACACAGGTGGATTGGACAAATACCCTTTGATCTGGTCGAAGGCCTCTTGACACTCTGCCGTCTAGTCTACCGCAGCATCTTTCTTCAGCAGCCGAAGTATGGGTTCACAAGTCAGCGTGAGTTGAGCGACGAACCTGCTGATATAATTTAGTCTTCCCAACAGACTCATTACCTCCGTTTTGTTCTTTGGCAGTGGCAAATCTTTGATGGATTTGATCTTGGATGGGTCCAACTCAATACCCCGTCGACTGAGGATGAATCCTAACAGCTTTCTTGAAGGAACCCCGAAGGCACATTTGGCCGGGTTGAGCTTGATATCATACCTTTGAAGTCTTTGAAAGAACCTCCTTAGGTCTGCTACATGATCTTCCTGACGCCAAGACTTTATGATCACATCATCTACGTACACTTCAATTTCTTTGTGTATCATGTCATGAAACACAGTAGTCATTGCTCTCATGTACGTTGCCCCAGCATTCTTCAATCCGAATGGCATTACCCGGTAGCAGTAAGTTCCCCATAGCGTAATGAAAGCCGTCTTTTCCGCATCTTCTTCGTCCATAAGATCTGATGATATCCTGCATAGCAGTCCACAAAGGATCCGATCTCGCGCCCAGTGCAATTATCGATCAAGATATGGATGTTGGGCAATGGAAAATTATCCTTAGGGCTTGCCTTGTTGAGATTGCGGTAGTCGACACATACCCTGATTTTCCCATCCTTCTTCGGCACTGGTACCACATTGGCCAACCAATCGGGATATCGAGTGACCCGAATAACTTTTGCCTGCAGCTGCTTGGTCACTTCTTCTTTGATCTTCACACTCATATCCGTTTTAAACTTCCTCAGTTTTTGCTTGACCGGAGGGTATTCCGGGTCAGTGGGCAATTTTTGAACCACTAGATCAGTGCTTAATCTCGGCATATCATCATATGACCATGCAAAAACATCTTTGAACTCAATGAGGGCTTTGATTAATTCCTCCCTGATGTTTGGCTCAATGTGGATGCTGATTTTGGTTTCTTTGACGTTATTTGCATCCCCTAGATTTACAGCTTCGGTGTCATTCAGATTAGGCTTGGGTTTCTCTTCGAATTGGCACAATTCTCAGTCTATTTCTTCGAAGGCTTCATCCTCGTCATATTCGGACTCATCATCATAACCGATCTCTTGTATAATTAAGTCGGAGTCAGATTGATTTATTAGACTAGGCCGAAGATCCGTTGTGCATGCCATGTCATTAGAACCAGCAAAAAGCGAACTATTCCGAAAGAGAAAAGAACAAAACAAAATTAAAATGAGACAAAAAAAAGAGAATTTTATTAAAAATGCGGGATAACAGGGTTCACACTTTACAAAATAAAATGAGATTTGGATTACACCCTGGAATAATCCGAAAAACAAGAAAGAAAAATCAAAGCCTACTACCAGGACTCCCCCCGGGTAGGAAGAGGAGTAACCGTCCAATTGTTGGTATTGGCCTTAGGCCCCACAAACTGTATGCCTGCTCTGCTGGAACCCTTTCCAAATTCTATCACATGGACATCAGCAAACAGCGTTTTAAAGCTCTGATTCAAATCCCCGTCCATCCCAATCAATGGTCCGAGAATTTTTGGGACAGGTGATCCCTTGGCACTCGCTCTAACAATGGATCTGGAGAGACGCGGAACTGGTTTGGAAAGAAACCAAACTCTCTTCTTCATTTTCCGCGCTTGCTTTACATCTGCCGCAGTAGGTTTGAACCCCAATCCAAAGGTCTCTAAATTCTTAGGCAAGGAGACAGGTTGAACAATCCCCTGAAGCCCAGCCCCCAGGCCTTTTCCTGGCACAAACCCATTACCCAGCATCTCTAAAACCATCATGACAGTTGCGAAAGCTACCCTGGGGTGTGGAATGCTTTCACCCTCGGGAATCTTGTTTGCTGATACTGCATCAAAAATCTGGTAAACCTAGGGACCTTTGTCACCGTTGGTTTCTATGAAGGGCACAATGGCGCCCCCCATGGTGCACGCAGTGTCTTCCCCATGCAGCACGACATCTTGTCTGTCCCATTCGAATTTGACCATTTGATGCAAGGTGGATGGCACCGCTTTGGCCGCGTAGATCCACGGTCGTCCCAACAAAAGGTTATAAGATACCGTGGCATCCAATACCTGGAACTCCATAGTAAACTTAACCGGGCCGATGGTCAACTCGAGTACAATATACCCCACGGTGGTCGTTCCACTTCCGTCAAATCCTCGAACGCAAATGTTGTTCTTGCGGATTCTACCATGGTCAATCTTCAACTAGTTCAGGGTGGATAATGGACAAATATTGGCACTTGAGCCGTTATCCACCAACGCCCGAGTGACTGCCGAATCTTCACATTTGACAGTCAAGTAGAGAGCTTTATTATGTTCCGTGCCTTCCACTGGCAGATCATCGTCAGAGAACGTTACCCTGTTTACCTCAAAAATTTTGTTGGCAATCGTTTCAAGGTGGTTTACTGAAATTTCATTGGGCACATGAGCTTCATTCAGTATCTTCATCAGGGCCCGGTGATGCTCATCCGAATGGATCAATAATGATAACAACGAGATCTGGGCCGGTGTTTTCTTCAATTGTTCGACCATGGAGTAATCCTGCACTTTCATCTTTTTCAAAAACTCTTCCGCCTCTTCTTCTGACACGGGTTTCTTTGTTACTGCTGGGTTGGACCTTCTCAACTCCACGGGAGCAAAACACCATCCCGACCGAGTTAGTCCCTGCGCCTCACAACTATCCTCTTCCACTTGCTTTCCCTTGTATATTACCACTGCCTTTTCATACTTCCAAGGCACAGCCCTGCTATCAATCACTGGCAATTGGACCACCTTCTTTATAATGGCCGGTTCCCTGCAGACCCCTTTCACAACAACTACGGGTGTGGATGACGTTCCTGATACCACCAATTTGGCTGGCCCTGGTTTCTTTATTGCGGTGGACGGATTCTTCCCTAATATCACCACTGGTTTGACATCTTCCCCCTTCAACTGTACCCCTGCTTCCCCACCGGTCGATTCTTCGTTCGGAGCGGCATGGATCATCATCACTGTCGGTGAGGGTTTCCTCAGTTCTCCTCCCTTGTACACCAACTCGATCATGTGAGCTTCGTGGTGTACTGGCAATGGGTTCTGGTTGATGTTGGGTGCCTCCGGCGTCTGGACCTCGATCTTGTTGGCTTCAATAAGATCTTGTATTGCATACCTCAACCTCCAACATTTTTCGGTATTATGCCCTAGCATTCCTGAGCAGTACTCACAGCTTATCGATCGGTCCAAATCTTGGGGTGCGGAGTTTGGCCCCCTAGGCTCGATAGGACTCACCAAACCTAGCTGCCTTAATTAGCGGAACAAGGCGGTATAGGTCTCTCCCAACTCAGTAAAAGCTCTCTATCTCTGTAGCCTGCCATTTCTAGCAGCTTGACTTCCTCGAAAACCTGCACCTGGAGGGTTCCTATATGCCCTTGGTGGAGGATAGGCATTTTGGGGTGGAGGGTATGTGTTCTGTGGAGGTGCATACGCGTTTTGGGGAGCCGGCGCGCACCATTGCGGGCGAACCGGAGGCTGAGTATATGTTTGGGCTTGGTGCACGGAGAAGTGTGGTTCTCGAGGTGGATAGTAGTGTTGCGGCGGGCTGTACGGGTAATTTGGATTGTGGGGTCTGGGTTGGTTGTAGTATGGTTTGCCGGACTTGGACCAACTGCCTGCCTCAATCGTGGCGACTTCTTCTTTCTTCTTCCTTCCCAGCGCACCTCCCGTGCCGCTCTGAATAGCCTGGGTCATTGCCTTGAGCACTGAGTAATTCAGGATTTTATCGGACCTCAGTCCCTCCTCTATCATGACCCCTATCTATACTACTTCATTGAAGGATTTTCCAACCGTCGTCACCAAGTGACCAAAGTAAGTTGGATCCAGCGTTTGTAGGAAGTAGTCTACCATTTCTCCCTCTCTCATGGGAGGATCAACCCTGACTGCCTGTTCTCTCCAGCGGAAACCAAACTCGCGAAAGCTTTCCCCAAGCTTCTTTCCGGTCCTCAGTAATGTGAGACGGTCAGGGACTATCTCGAGATTGTATTGAAAGTGACCCGCGAAAGCCTGCGCTAGATCATCCCAAGTGTACCATCTGCTGGGATCTTGTCTGGTATACCATTCCAATGCCGATTCACTTAAGCTTTGACCAAAGTAAGCCATCAGTAGCTCATCTTTGCCGCCTGCTCCTCTCATTTTGCTACAAAACCCCGCAAATGTTCCATAGGATCACCATGCCCTTCGTATAAGTCAAACTTGGGCATTTTGAACCCTGGCGGGAGTTAGACGTCCGAGAAAGGGCATAGATCCTTGTAGGCCACGCTGACCTGGTTGCCCAATCCATGCATGCTCCTGAAGGATTGCTCCAGGCTTTTGAACTTCCTCGTTACCTCATCCTGCTCTGGCACCTTAACCGGCTTTTCAATCTCCGCCGGGACCTCCAAGTGTGTATTATAGGTATGGGGTTCTGGTGCATTGAATGTGGGTTCAGGGGGATAATAATGCGCATTGTGAGCCTGAAACAACGGCTCACTAGTTGATCTTTGCAGCGTGGCTGGCGTGGGTCCCATAAAAGTGGGAACATTTGGTGGTGGGAAAGGTTGATGGGGTGGTGGAGCTTGGGAATCATAGGTGCTTCTCTCCTGATAATAGCGGTGATTCGGGGGGCTTGTTGATGGGCCAGAGTGAGGGTATTCCGGCATATGCCCTAGTGGCTCAGGGCTCTTTTGTACTTTAGCCAAGGCTAACTGCATCGCATTCATCTCCAATCCCATCCTCTCTATCTTCTCCATTGCCTATTTCAGCAACTGGCTTACTGGCCTTTCTTTTTCCTCACTATTTTTTGAAGTAGTCATGATTATTGGTACATGTCCCTTGGATCTGGTTTGATAAGGATGTGTTGCCAGAACGCTTTAACAACTAATTGTCTGGTATTTGGGAAAAACAACAAACTTGTTAGCGTTAGAGTTTAACAGATTTGGTAATAGCACGTTGGGGATGCAATGTTCCTAAGCAGTTAACCATTTCTAACATGTTTTTGCTTCAACCGCATGCGTCATCCCGGCTTGCTTTATTTATGCCTTTAAAGTGTTTTGGGAAACCCCCGTTTTTCTCTCTATTATTCTTTTCTTCTTTTTCTCTCTCTTTTTCATTTTTCTTTCTTTCTTCTTTTCTTTTTCTTTCTTTTTAGTGTTGGTCGAATCTTATGTGGATTGCCTACGTATCACGTCCCCGCGTGAATCAGACCGGGCGTAGTTCTGCCACAAAGTAATGACACAAAATACTTTTGGAATCATTCAATTCATCACCAAAATTTGCTATTACAAACTACTTATAAAGAACAGCAATAGTACAGATTCCAAAATTCTTAACCTAACTCGATGAAAGGAAAAAAAACAACATATGGGAAGATAACGGACCCATAAAGTCAACGAACAAGACTCGAACTAGGGATACATTAAGGATTTCAACTTAGGCGCTCGCGAGGCATCGTTCGACCTTTCCGCGGGCTTTGGTGTGAGACCCATTTGTATGCTTTTCAACTCATTCATGATCCGGTGAACGTAGCCCATGACGGAGGTGAGTAGGGTATCACGAGGTATCCGCTCACATGCCAAGCATCTCATGTAAATGAAGTGCCCGATCTCGTCAATCCTATCTCGGATGTTGTCCCTTTCCCTGAATAATTGCTCTATTCGCCGGTTTTTCAATCCCAGTGCTTGAGCATTGTCGGCGAGTCGATCCTGGAACCTCTCCATTTGTTTTTCCATTCTAGCCATCACATCATAACAACGCCTTCTGTCATCTTGGGCATCTCGGGCTTGTTTAAGGATCCGCTCCTGAAGAGTGGAGCTTGTTTCTCTTAGCAGTCCGATGCTTATTTCAGAATCCCTTATGACTTGTTGCAGATGCTTCCTCCGAGCCATTGTACCTTTTTCCCATCTGACCCGCATTCTCGTTATGCAAGCTTCAGATCTCTCCAAATCCTCTCGGCTTTTGTTGATCTGACTCCTCAGCTCTGCTATCAACCTCTCATTAGACCGATTTTTCTGTTGGTCACCGGTATTCTTTCTGTCTTGGCGGATTCGGGCTCTCAGGGCCTTGTTTTCTTGAGTCAACTTGCTTTTCTCTCCTGCATCAGCATCAATTTGCAAGCTACTTTGGTATTTTAGCCCCTCAATTCACTGTTTTAGCTTGCCAATCTCGTCCCGATATTCTTTCTCTTTTGCTAGCCAACCCCACTGTGCTTGCGACGATTCTATAAAGTCTTGGACGTGAGCTCTCTTAGTTGGTCTCTGGTGCTCAAGCTCTCTTCTGTACCATGCGAGGTATTTTGGCGACACTTCGCCCTTGGCCCGATCTTGTACACAAGTGTCTACTTTCAGGGTTTGACATTCATTCCAGACTCTCCGAACGACTGCTTCAGGGAACTGCCCACCAGGCCCGATTTCAACCACCTGGCTACTGAGATCCTCTTCCTTTGGGACATTTGACATCGCCCCAACTGCCTCAATACTCTGTATGGCGCATAGGGATGGATACTTTGGAGACCCATCAACAACAAGTGAGATTCGACGGCTGACATGTGTATGATCTCATCTATGGGTAGCCACCCAAATGCCCATTCTATCTGGCTTGCTGAGACGGAATGCAACAGAGTGACCCATTCAGTGACCCCTTCTAGCAGGATGAACCCGTCGACCCTTGTGGAAAACTCTTCTATAGAAGTCTTTTGTGATGACCCATATTTCAGAAACTGAGGGCGATGACATAGGTGTTCTATCATCCACATTTGCAGTAGTATATTGCAACCCTCAAAGAAACCTCCTCCGGTTTTGCAAACAGTGAGCGCGGAAGATGTCTGCTATTATCATCGGTGCCAGAGTGCTGTTGTCTTGTTTGAGCAAAGTGCTGACGACCCCAGCGATTTGTATGTTAATTTTCCCATCCTTTCTAGGGAATACCAGGAAACCTAGAAAGGCTACCATAAAAGCAATACACCTATGTCTTTCCCATTTCAGCCGGCTTTCCCCGCTGCAGATCTTTCTCTCGGGATTGTTGAACCCTCCAAGATGACCGTACCTGTCGTACAGGAATGCCAAACTACAAAAGCCTTCTGATAACTCTGGGTTGTGTACAGTTCTGCGGATCTTCACGGTGTCTAGGAACCTGTGTATGGTCACGGTCCTTGGTGCAATAAGATAATGTTCTCTCATAGGGATTTTAGGACATCCGATGTACCCTGCCAGTTCCTCTAGCGTCGGTGTGAGCTCAAAGTCTGAGAAATGAAATACATTGTGTGCTGGGCCCCAGAATGAAATTAAAGCCCTTATAATGTCCCCTCGAGGATCGATGTCCAGTAATCCAACCAAGTTTCCTAAGTATATCTTGAATGTACCTTGCCCTAATTCTTCCAAGTCGTTCCACCACATGCGTAAGCCCAAAGGGACTCTGTTTATAATGGCCCCAGATGAACTCTTACTCGTGCTCATTCTGCACATTTATTAAGGTGATTTAGACAAAAGCAAAATCTTTATTTGGACTCAAAAACTATTTTTCCCATTTTCCTTAATTTTGAGAAAAGAAAGACTGATTTTCCAAATACGGCCTTTCAACTCTTCAGGGATGATGATTTTAAGGCTGTGGGGATTTAACCAGCCAAAAGGTAAGAAAAAATGGCCAAAGGCGGCTGTTTGTGCAAAGACAGCCTTCCGACATCCCTTTTAGGAACATTCGACTATTTTCACAAAAAATGGCATCATCTGACTCTTTTATGAAAGTAGCAATATTTGTCATTTTTCCTGATCGTTTTCTCTTCTTTTTTTTTCCTTTTTTTTGTTTTTTTTTTTGTTTTTTGCAAAAATAGGAAGTTGGACCCGATAAGAGTTTTCTACTTATCTCACATCCGGTGAGAATCAAACCGACGTAGTTCGGGTAAGAAAAATCAATTAAATCACGAATCCAATTTTCTTTCTTCAAAAATCAAATTTTGGCGGAGTTCTCACATTGTTTGGACATTGGTTTCTTCTTAAATGAGCTGCTCTCACTTTTTTTCAAAATTCCCGTTTTCACCCACCGGTCAACATGCAAATTCGAAGCAAATTAACTGCGCCAACAAAAAAGATGCAGCAGGATGGTCTTTTTGTTCCAGGTTGCTTTTCCTAGACGGGCCCAACCCCTGTATTGAGCCTCCTAAGTCAAATGCAACGTGATGCAAATAGACGTTTCCTACTAGGGATCCGGCATGAATTCATGTTTTACTAAGTTTCAAAACTGGGTTTTGTTCTATACCTGGCTTACCCGAGCGGACAACTCGAGTAGAGGAGGGGGCTATGTACCGGGGACCCGCGGGATCGTCCGGCTTTGTAACTTATCCGAGCCTCTTTCTACTTGGGTATGACACTAACAGAACAGGGAGTCTCAAACCAGTGAGCAGTATCCCCGAAGGTAAGAAAAGAAGGGTTCGGCACAGTTTATATATACAGTCAATAATATCAAATCGATAACACATAGCATCGGCATATGAAGCACATATCTCATGATAATATCAGATAATAAACAAAGTCAAAAATAACAATTATTCTAAGCTCAAATTTCTAACCCTGAACCAGTGGTTCTGGGTGTGTATCCCCAGCAGAGTCGCCAGAGCTGTCACACCTCTTTTTTCCGCCCCCGCGAGGGGTGAAGGAGTTTTTTCCAATTAAAGGACAATCGAAACGGGATTTGTTTATTTATTTCAGAGTCGCCACTCGGGAGTTTTAGGGTGTCCCAAGTCACCAATTTAATCCCGAATCGAGGTAAAGAATGACTCTGTATTACAGTCCGCGAACCAGAAATCCGGATAAGGAATTCTGTTAACCCGGGAGAAGTTGTTAGGCATTCCTGAGTTCCGTGGTTCTAGCACTGTCGCTCAACTGTCATATTCGGCTTGTTTATCTGATTTTATACAAGTATGAACTTATGTGTAGATTTAAACTCTTTACTGCTTTCATTATTATTATTATTATTATTATTTTACAGGGAATTGCAACGTTGTGAAAATGTATCTCGAACCGTGTCACAATCAATGTACCCGTGGTCGTCGACACACTTTGACTCCGTTGAGATTTGGATTTGGGTCACATAAATGTGCACCCGAGTTTAAGAAAATTAAATTATTAAAGGCGCGCCTAAAGCGACTAGCGTATCATTTACTTTGGGTAGGGTCGTGAAATTTTGCTAAACGGTCCATCCCGCAGTCTAAGCAATTTTAAAGCAAATATTTACTGAGGGCCCCACAAATTTGTATTTTATATTCGGCGAGGCTCATATCATTCTTATTTTTTTTCAAAAGGAATTTGCAACGTCATGGGCACGCATCTCGAACCACATCACAATCAATGTACCCGTGATTAGAGATACATTTCGACTCCGCTAAGATTTGGATTTGGGTCACATAAATGTGCACCCGAGATTAAGAGAGTAAGATTAATTAAGACGCGTCCTAAAGAAACTAGCGTGTTGTTATTTTGGGTAAGGCCGTGGAGTTTGCTAAGCGGCCTATCCCGAATTCTAAGTACTTAATACATACATTTTTGTGAGGGCCCCGCAATCTGTGCGTTTTATTTGACGAGGCTCATCTCATTTTTAAAAGGATAAACCTATAGTGACTATGTTTTTTTATTAAGTTTGTCTCTAATAGTGAAAGAAAAAGAACGGTCCAACTTTATTTACATGCTTACTACCTGGTTACACTATCCTACATACATTCGGCATTTGAGAGGCAGAAAGGTAAAAATGAGAACACATAATTGAACATATTATCGCGAGTTAGATTAGGCGGTTCGATAATTGAGCTAGCTTAAATTGTCCAGCAGTTAATTACCTAAGGCATGTCGTGCTTTTGAGACCGATTGTCTAATAAGCAAATCGAAGTAACAATACGTTAAGGAACACACCATCAATCCCTTCATTTAACTATAAACAAAACATCGAGTTCATCAACTAAACGACATGTATAAATGTTCAACTACACCATAGCTAACTATACGGTCTATGAGAGAAAGCGGACTACCCTACAGGCAACCAATTTTCAGTACATTTTTAAAGCTAATTCGAAATAACTTCAACTCTTCAAATTTTCTTTGTATTCATGCTTCAAATTTCAGCTTACATTGACAGTGTATCAGTTGTGTACCTGGTATAGGAAAGCAAAAGAAGAAAAGGAATGATCAGTGGAAAGTAGTAGCTTGCACAACAACACAACAAGCAGGAAAGCAGCAACACAACCCCAGCAGTCAGATTGTTGTTACCAACAGCAAACCCAGCAAAACAAAATCCAATAATACCCAGTAGGAGAAACCAACAACAGATTTAAAGCAAGCAGAAGACCAGTGAACTCTCAAACCAACAGAAAACCAAGAACACTCAACTGAAACAGTGTTCAACAAGTAAAAGACCCAGTTTGCAGCCCAGCGGCATCAAAACAAATACAGGCTAAGCAGGGAAGGAAACAGATGCAGAAAAGCAGTAGCTTCTGATTGTTATGTTCAAAAATCCAGCACACTCTTAACTCTCTATTACTCTGAAACAGACTATCCTCTAAAGGTTGGAAGACCAGCCTTGTTTTTTCTTTTCTTTTCTCTTTCTCTGAACTTCTCCTCTTTGCCCTTAACTCTAAATCAGCCTATTTATAAGCCAGAAATGGCAAGCCCCCAGGCTGCCTTGATCCCTTCAACCTTTATTCTGCCCATACCCCTTAATCCCCAAGCCTAAATGTCTTTTCTTGATGCCCACTATATTGTTCCTCATGCTTGTCTTATTTGTTTTAATCAAGAGTTATGGGTTTATTATAATATTCACTTAATTCCCATGCTTGTTATTTTGTTCCCCATTGTCATTAAAATAAGTTTAACAAATGACCCCTAGGCAGACCCCAGCTTTAACAGCCTGTTAACATGCTACTAAACTCCCAAAATTACCCCTTAACCCTTTGCATATTACTGCGTTACCCTAACCCTTAATAGTTAGTATATAAACCCCTCTAAATTCAACTAATCACTGATTACTAGCTAATCAACTTAAGCCTAACACTGATTTCAGGTTGATTTGTTAAACTTCTACAGTTATGCCCAATTCTCAACCTAAGTTCAACTAATGATTCAAACTTCATCAAACAAAGGTGTCAATCAAATGGTATGAGTTGGTCATATTGGGAGCCAATCCTGACCAACTCAGAGCCAAAAATGCAAAAGACAACAACCAACAGGCTAAGATCGAGGCAGTAATGAATAATGAACAGGCTTTTATGAAGATCATGAGGTTACTGAATGAGGGAGTAGTCTAGTTCAACGACAAAACTAAACATATTTAACAGGTTCATTATAAGTTAGCATATAGACGTGGTGCTGGAAAACATACATGGAGGACATTACTGAGCTACGGTCCTGTTTCCTCTAATTTCAAACAAATTGATTGACGACACTTATTTAAACGACTATACAAGCTATAATATACAGCAGGTAATCATTAAAACACCAAAACAAACAAAACATTACCTCAGGTTTCACAGAGTTTGACAGGAAATCAGAAACAAACCAAACTAAACATAAAAAACAAATAGAATTCATAGGAGGACAAAAGAAAAGGGAAAAATTACCTCAGGGATTTGAAAAATCAAAACTGACTCAGGTTTGAACTCGGACTCGACCATTTTTGGGGTCGAATGGACCTTAATCGAGTGTTCTCAACTGAGAACACTTTGACTAAGGTCGATTAGACCCTACGTCGTCTTTCAATTCGGACAGACCTCAACTTTTGGCCTTTTTAGGGTTCTTGGTGGTCTGATTTGGGATTCGTTCAGTTCTGGTCAGATTCGAACGGAACCAACAGAGTTTTGGGTGTGAGGGAGGTCAGGATGTGTTGTGGTATGAGTTTGGGGTTGGTGGGTATAGATCTGGTTTTTGCTCGAATCTTCGATTGAAGATTCGAGAAGCTGTAGGGTGATTCGAGGTAAATGGTTAACGGATTCGTGTTCAGGGTGGTTGGGTGCATCAGGGGTGTTATTTTGGTAGTTACAGGAGTCGTGGTTGCCGGGTTTACGGTGGGGGAATCCTAAGGCGGCTAGGGTTTGAGAGGGGGGTTCTGGGACGAAGATGAACAGTAGGCGAGTGGGGGTTTGGTTTGGGGCGTGGGGTGATGGATTGGGTCTTATATACGGGGTGGGTGGTTTAATTTTGGCCGCTGGATCAATCAAGATCGATGGCCAGGATTAGGGGAGTTAACCAACACGGCGTCGTTTGGTTAGGGGGGTCAGTTCGAACCAGGAAACGGGTTGGGTTCAGGTAACGGGTAAGGGCTCCTGGCCATTGGATTGATTTAATCCAACGGTTCCGATTAAAAGGAGCCAATACGACGTCGTTTGAGGCGTCTCGAAGCTTGACCAAATTGGACCGGGTATGGGGTTGTTTTGGGCCTGGATTTGGGTCCACTTAGGGTGGCCCAATCCCGATTTCCTTTTATTTTCACCCCATTTTCCTTCTTTCTTTTAATTATCAAAATTAAACAAAAATCCTAAATAAATTATAAAATCAAAATAAAATTACACACATATTATTTAACACCTATAATAATTAACACACAATATTAAAAAATAAAATCATACAATGACAAGAAATACACGTGCATATTTTTTGTGATTTTCTTTTTAACTAAATTATGGTTCATTAATTCGTAAATGCACCACTAATTCCTAAATGCATGCAACATGTATTTTTGTATTTTTAACTATTACAAGGCGAACATTTTCGGATAGAAAATTATCAAAATATTTCGCAAATTCTCAAAATTGTACCCGAAGGTAACTTGTTTTATTTCTTTTTCGATTTCTTTTGGAGTAGTAGCTGGAGGTAAGTCAATTTCAAGTTTTGAGGATATTTTGGGTTCATCCGCCCTCGAATAGGATATTTTTGGGTTCATCCGCCCTCGAATAGGATATTTTGGGTTCATCCGCCCTCGAATAGGATATTTTGGGTTCATCCGCCCTCGAATAGGATATTTTGGGTTCATCCGCCCTCGAATAGGATATTTTGGGTTCATCCGCCCTCGAATAGGATATTTTTGGGTTCATCCGCCCTCGAATAGGATATTTTGGGTTCATCCGCCCTCGAATAGGATATTTTGGGTTCATCCGCCCTCGAATAGGATATTTTGGGTTCATCCGCCCTCGAATAGGATATTTTGGGTTCATCCACCCTCGAATAGGATATTTTGGGTTCATCCGCCCTCGAATAGGATATTTTGGGTTCATCCGCCCTCGAATAGGATATTTTGGGTTCATCCGCCCTCGAATAGGATATTTTGGGTTCATCCGCCCTCGAATAGGATATTTTGGGTTCGTCCGCCCTCGAATAGGATATTTTGGGTTCGTCCGCCCTCGAATAGGATATTTTGGGTTCGTCCGCCCTCGAATAGGATATTTTGGGTTCGTCCGCCCTCGAATAGGATATTTTGGGTTCATCCGCCCTCGAATAGGATATTTTGGGTTCATCCGCCCTCGAATAGGATATGATGGGTCTATCCGCCCTCGAATAGGATATGATGGGTTTAACCTACTATTATTTTAGCTTTATTACACTTTTTATTATAGGATAAAAATACCAAAAAAAATTAAAAGGTGAATTATCACTATTAATATTTTTTTATATTTTTTATTTTTTTTATATAATAAAATCCGAAAATATTTATTTTATTTTGTTTTTTTTCAAAAAAAAATAATAATTTCGGGAATGATTTAAAAAATAAGAAAAAGGGAGGTATTGAATAAAAAAATATAAAAGTAATAATAGGTGGAATTCTCTTTTAAAAAAAGTAAAAGAATGTAGAAAATTTAAAAAAATAAAAAGTTTGTGAAAATTTTAAAAAAATTAAAAAGTAAAAGAAGGTTGGAATTAAAAATAAATATAAAGGTATCTAAAAATTTAAAAAAATTAAAAGTAATTGAAAGTACCATTTTTAAAAGAAAAAGAAAAGATAGTGGTTTGTTTTTTTAAAGAAAAGTTAAATAAAGTGAGATTCTCTTTTAAAAATATAAAAAGTGAGATTTTAAATAAGATAAAAGTAATTAAAGTTGGAATTTTAAAAATAAAAGTAAATAAAGGTGGGATTTCTTTTTCTAAAAAAATAAAAGCAATTTGTAAGTGGGATTTATTTTAATTAAAAAATAAAAATAAAAAAACAAATCTGAAAATTTCAAAAAATTTGCTATAAATAGAAAAGAAAATTTAGGAAGAAGTGGGTTCAAAAAAGAGAAAAAACTAGATAGAGAGAAGAAAAAAAGAGGGGGCGGAGAGAGCGGTATACACTCAATATACACTCTGGATACACTGGATATACAGGGACAGAATTCATTTTGGAGAGAGTAAAAAAGATAGAACCAAATTTTCTGAAATATTGAGAGTGGAAGAACACCATAGAGAGTTCAAAGCTAGAAAGAAAAAACAAAGAAAGATTTCCGGACTATTTTTCTTCTCCATTTTTACTAGTTTTCTCCGTGTTGCTGGGATTTCTGGATTGAGGTGTTGAAGCTACTGTGTTGGGCTTTCTGCTGTTGTATGTTGTTGTGTTATATACTACTTTGCTGACCTTCTTCTTCTTGTATTGACAATACCAGGTACACAACTGTAACTTTGGCATATTGTAAGCTGAAATGTGAAAGCATGAATACATATGAAGAATTGAACTTTGAAGTTTTAATTTAGCTTTTTCTTTGTTTCTTTTACTAATTGTATTTAGGCTATTTCATGTATTATTATTCTGTAAATTTCTGTCGCTTTGCATAACTAGGCATCTTGTAGTGATGTATTAAATAATACTTTGCTTTAACTTGATTATTAGGTAGTATATATTTAAGCATGCACATTACTGTCAAACTGTTTAATAATTGGAATAAGAGGAAAATAACATAAGTTGGTCTTTAGTGAATCGGCTTGGCAAAACTGATTAAGTTCACTGGCTATGAAGGTTTTAATATTGTCAACATTAGGTTAATCGTGAACATGTAGCTAAATTTAGTTAAAGCATGAATTTAAATTAATTTCGCGAATTAGGCATTATGGCATGATTTGAGTTCAAACAAGACGAGTTAATGTTTAAATTTAATAAACTTTCGAATATGCATTAGTAATTAAGATTGATTCTAGTTTCAAATAGTTGTAAATAATTAATTCCAACGGTTCAAGTCATCTAACAATGCGAGTTTAATCTAGTTATAGGATAATTAGTTTCTTTTGAATATATTATTTGTCGATTCCGTATTTTATTTATAATTTCAATTTTAGTAATATTCCTTTCCGTTAACATTTGTCTTAATCTAGCATATAATATGTTACGTTCTTTTAAGCATGTAATTAATTAGGATTTTTTCTCTTTTATTTTAGAGACGAATTTAATAGAAATGTAGTTACTTTAGGATATCCTTAAAATAAATGAGGCGTGCTTCGCCAAAATAAATATAAAAATTACGGGGATCTCAATAATTATTTGTTTTAAAATACTTAGATTCCGGGACGGGCTGTTTAGCAAATTTCACGGCCCTACCCAAAATAATAACAGCGCGTTAGTCTTTAGGCGCGTATTTAATAATGTTATTTTTCCAAACTCGGGTGCACATTTATGTGACTCAAATCCAAATCTCAACGGAGTCGAAGTGTGTCGACGACCACGGGTACATTGACTGTGACGTGGTTCGAGATATATTTTCACGAGGTTGCAATTCTCGATAAAAAAATAAGTAATAATAATGATAAAAGCAGTTAAAAGTCAAAAATTCGCACATATGTTCAACATGTATTATATCAGATAATCAAGCCGAATATAACAGTTGAGCGACCGTGCTAGAACCACGGAACTCGGGAATGCCTAACACCTTCTCCCGGGTTAACAGAATTCCTTATCCGGATTTCTGGTGCGCAGACTGTTAAACAGAGTCATTCTTTTCCTCGATTCGGGATTAAAACCGGTGACTTGGAACACCATAAATCTCCCAAGTGGCGACTCTGAAACAAATAAATAAATTCCGTTTCGATTGTCCTTTAATTGGAAAAAACTCCCTTTCGAGCCCCTTTGTGGCGGCGCGGGTGAAAAAGGAGGTGTGACACTCACTAAAGTAGCTTCTTCGGGCTCGACCACAGAAACAATACGAGGAGGAGGAGTAACTTCGTCATCCGAAATGACACGTCTTCTAGCCCGCGTCTTACGAACTAATGAGCTTCCATCCCGCTCCTCTTCATCTTCAGAATCCTGTGGTCTATCAGCCTTTCTTTTCGATGAAGAACTCAAGATTATTTCCTAAAGCTCTTTCTAGAGAGAGCCTTGAAGCCGTGATTGATTCAGCACTCACACTCCGAATTGGAAACCCTGATAAAAACAAGGGTTAATAAGTTCTAAAGTAAGAACAAAGAAAAAGGAGAAAGTGGAAGAGAAAGTTACCGTGAGTCTTAACCTTCCAACCAACTCTATTTAAAAGATACTTCAAAGACCTTACTTCCATGGGAGAAATTGTCAACAATTTTTCTACCCAACCACGGAAACTGAAAATTTCCTCAACAGTTTCCATGGTTGCTGAAAAGGAAAAGCAAAACAGTTACAGAAAGTACATGCTCTATACAAAAAAGAGAGAAAAAGTAAAAATTGCAAGGAAAAATTACGTGCAAAGTTCCACTTCTCAGGGAATGACATTTTCTCTTCACCTACTAACCCACTTGTAGGAGCAACAACAAATCGGGCGTACCAGCCACAATATTTATCGTCCTAAGGGATGACTAAAACTCTCTTACGCCTCTCCACGAGAGTAAAAATCTCATGACGGAATAACTTGGAAGAGTAGAGACACTACAACAAAATGGTCTTTAGCGGCAATAGATTTTAGCTTCAGCGGCAATAAAAATTGGCACTAAAATTTTTACCGGCAATTAATTATTTGCCGTTGTATCCAACGTCGCTAGAGGTTTTAGCGGCAATTATGTCGAGTGCTGGTAAAGACACCCATTATTGCTGCTAAAAGTTATTTACTTTTAGTGGCCGTTTTTACTGGCAATTACAATTGCCACAACAACTCCTTAAGAAATGTGCTAGATCATATGTTAGCGGTTTCTATTATTGCCGACAAAAATTCATTAATTGCTGGTAAAAGTTACCTCTTTAAAGGGGAATTGTAATATCTATTAAAACTACTCCTAAAATCGCTTTTTTTTTGTCTTCTATAGTTGACAAAGATTTATTTTTCTCGCAATCCTAATGCCAAGAACTGTTTGCATATTTTTCATTCAAGTTGATCCAAACATTATCAATATGATAATACCTTAAAAAGATTTAAATAAATATATACAAAAGCTTTTAATGGAACAATCTAGTATCCATTCTTAAAAACACTATTTGTTTCATGAAATCCAAATCGAACAAAAACTTCTAATACATAATGTCAGCAACATAAGAGAATATACCACTTGAATCCAATGTAATTTCAAGTCTAACAAGTATCTCTTGATCATAATGAAAGTCTTCCATAAGAAATTCCAGCTTGAACATCCATTTGTGCACCAAAATGATAAGATAACCAACTCACAACTCGATCTTTTATAGCTCTGAACCAACCTACCTTTGAGGAGCTACACCAGGCTAAAATTATACCCCCAAAAACTCTCAACCAGTTGTCCGCATGCACCAAGCATGTTTGAAACTCAGTTCCAAAAACATCCATAGCCTTGACGAAAGCAACATCCATGATTCATTTATAAGGTACAGATGTAGTGAATCCCTCTTTAAAGGAAGGAAGCCACCAACGAATCTTTAAACCTTCACATAATAAAAAAAACTCCTCTTAGTAACTCAAAGCACATTACATTTATATAAACTAATATCCATTTAACTAAGCAGGACGACGGAACTTTAAATTGAGAAAGCTAAACATATGGCTTCTATACATGGAAAAATCTGCTTGAAGAAGAAGAAGAAGAAGATGACAATTGTATATTTAGTAATAATATACATGTTGATACAAATTTTAAGCTCGCTGTCAATGAGTCTATGTGTGATGACCCAAAATGTTATCTTCAAATTAAATACCCATCTTAGTGTTTTAAGACCTTGAACAGCACTATTAATTATTCCTCTACTTGCGTGTAGTCCGTATAATTTTCTGGAAGGTTTTTATGTAAAAAATAGATTAAATTGTGAATTAGAACTTTAAAACTCAACTGAGTTGACTTCGGTCAACATTTTGAGAAAACGAACCTGGATTCGAGTTTTTAACCATTCCGGTAGCACCGTATCGTGATTTGGGACTTGATCATATGCCCGAAATCGAATTCGGAGGTCCCTAGATCAAATTATCGTCATTTAACGGAATCTAAAAATCTAAGGCTAAAGCTTTTTTAAGTTTGACTGGAGATTTGACTTTTGAGCAAATGACTCCAGAATGGATTTATGATAATATCAATAGCTCTGTATGGTGATTTTGAGCTTAGAAGTGTGTCCGGATATTTATTTCGAGGTCCGTAACTAAAATAGACTTGAAATGGCGAAAATAAGAAATTTAAGTTTGGAAGTTTGACTGGGGGGTTGACTTTTTGATATCGGGGTCGGAATCCAGTTATGAAAATTTTCATAGCTTCGTTATGTCATTTATGACTTATATGCAAAATTGGTAGTCATTCGGACTTGATTTGATAGGTTTTTGCATCGAATATAGATTTTGGACGTCCTTAGATTCATTAGGCTTGAATTGGGGTGTGATGCACGATTTTAGCCTTTTATGATGTGATTTGAGGTTTTGACTAAGTTTGTATGATGTTTTAGGACTTTTTTGTGTATTTTGTTGAGGTCCCGAGGGCCTCGGGTGGATTTCGGAAGGTTAACGGATCAATTCGGACTTGTATTTATCTGCTGAAATTTTCTGGGCAGTTTCTGCATTTTTCGCACGTGTGAATAGTGACCGCACCTGCGTGAACAGTATCCGTGTACAATAGTGTGTACAATATCCGTGAATAGTAACACGCGTGAACAGTATCCCGCGTGAACAGTACCACAAAAAATTCTGGACAGTGCATAACGAGCAATCCGAGTTTTCTTTCATTTTTGGTCTCCCAAGCTCAGTTTGGGCGATTTTCAGAGGCAAAGTTCACCACAAAACTTGGGATAAGTGTTCTTGACCCCCTTGTGATTATATTTCATGAATAAATCTTTTTTTTTGGCGTTAGATTATTGATATTTGAAGAGAAATGGAGGAATTTTCTAAAATTCCATAAAGATGAATTTTTAAGATTTGAAAGTCAATCCGATGTCGGATTTTGGTAAAATTTGTATAGTTGGACTCGTGGTTGGATGGGGGTTAATATTCCGTAACTTTTGTCGTATTCCGAGTCGCGGGCCCCACTGACGATTTTTGGGTTAATTTCGGATTTTGTTGAAAAATTAGTATTTTCATATGGAATTAATTCCTATAATATGTATTGAATGAATCGAGTTAGTTGTGACTAGATTCGAGACGTTTGGAGGCCGATTTGAGCGACAACAGCATTTTGGAGTAGGATTTTTGCTCGGATTGAGATAAGTAATGGTTATAAATCTGGTCCTGAGGGTATGAAACCCCAAACATTGTGTCGTATGACTATTTTGGAGGTGACACACATGCTAGGTGACGGGCGTGTGGGCGTGCACCATAGAAATTTTGACTTGGTCCGTCCCGCGAGACTGTGGAATCAATTGGCCTACTGTTTAATACATGTTCCCTCTGTTTTCATAGAAATTGGTTGTACTTCATGTTAGAAATTATGTTTAGGCCTTATGTGATCACTGTTGAGACCTGAGAGGTCGTGTACTTGCTGAATTAGCTGCTAAATTACTGTTTGTACTCAGTCATAACTTTTCTTGCTTATTATGCCTTTGTCTCTTACTATTTATTATTGATACATGATATTACTTCTGTTTGGGCTGTTTATATGATTTCTGAGAGTCCGAGAGACTTAAGAGAATGATGATTGAGTAAGGTCGATGTCCTAGTTGTGAGATATTGATACTATAGCATGTGAATTGTCCGTGCAGCACGTGAGTTGCCCGTGCAGATCCAGATATTGATACTATAGCATGTGAGTTGTCCGTGCAACACGTGAGTTGTCCGTGCAACACATGAGTTGTCCGTGCGGATCCAGATATTATATTATAGCATGTGAGTTGTCCGCGCAGATTATAGCGCTTGTGCTGAAGGAGCCCCTCCAGAAGTCTGCACACCCCCAGTGAGCACATGTATATGATAACATGTGAGTTGTTCGTGCAGTTTATAGCGCTTAGGTTGAAGGAGCTCCTCCATAGTCTGCACACCCCCAGTGAGCGCATGTACCTATTGAGCATGATTATTGAGGGCTGAGAGCCGAGTGATTAAGCTGTTGAGATGAGCTGAGTGACTGTTGCCTTGAGAGGCCATATTTGTTTTCAGTTAATTGCTATACTTAGTTGCTATTTGTCCCTGTCGTACATATTTCTGGAATATTTGATATCTGGTTTATTTGAGTATGCACTGATGAGACTTAAACTATTAAATTGAAAGCATGACTACTCTTATTTGAAAGTTATTGAGATAACTGTATTTGCATAGCTCGTCACTACTTCTCAGTTCTTTATTTATTTCTATTACTTACTGAATTAGTGTACTCACGTTACCCTACGTACCTCGTGTACAGATCCAGGCACTTCTGGTCACGGCAGTTGCTGATTGAGAAGTCAGACTCAAGAGACTATTGAGGTAGCTGCATGGCGTTCGCTGACCTTGACACTCCTTTCCTTTCATATTCTACTGTTCTATATTTTCAGACAGTGTTTTATCAGTCGGATGTTGTTATCATTTAGATGCTCATGCACTCAGTGACATCGGGTTTTGGGGATGGATTGTTTAGTACTTTTGGAGTTATATTCTATTCTTAAATGTTTTATTTAATATTAATTACTTCTGCCTTTATTTAAAAGTTCTACTGTGTTGAGATGTTGAGTTGAGGCTTGCCTAATACCACGATAGGAGCCATCACGATAGGTGAGATTTTGGATCGTGACAAGTTGGTATCAGAGCACTAGGTTACATAGGTCTCATGAGTCATGAGCAGGTTTAGCAGAGTCTTGCGGATCGGTACGGAGACGTCTGTACTTATCGTCGAGAGGCTGCAAAACCCTTTAGGAAATTCCACATTCTTGAATTCTTATCGTGCGACATTGATTAAACTTGAAGCGTAATTCCTTGAATTCCTTCCACTCATTTGTGTGCGCATATGAGCGCTCGGTATCTGCTGTGTATTGATAGCTTGTGATTCCCAGGATGAGGTGCGAGATGTGATTTCTGTGTATGATGTTGGGTCAGTTTGGAGGACTTGAGGCCAGGTTTTGTCTGTGGCTTGATTACTGAGATTTCGATTGTATGAGCACGTGCATTTAGGACTTATATGTCCATTTATGTCCTTACTGGTAGGATTTATGACTGGATGACTAGGGGTGAGTATGATTCGATTG
Organism: Nicotiana tabacum; assembly: GCF_000715075.1. Lineage (NCBI taxonomy): Eukaryota > Viridiplantae > Streptophyta > Magnoliopsida > Solanales > Solanaceae > Nicotiana > Nicotiana tabacum. Next base: position 99,581,116 of record NC_134082.1, on the reverse strand, counting down.
TATAAGCACGTGCATTTAGGACTTATATGTCCATTTATGTCCTTACTGGTAGGATTTATGACTGGATGACTAGGGGTGAGTATGATTCGATTGCGAGATGTGTTCAAATTTTTCGAAAGTGACGGGAAGAGTTTGCTGAGGATGTAGCAAGGATTATTGGGTGTGTGACTTCTGTCTTGAGTTGGCATATGGCCTCGAGCTATGGGTGTATTGAAGGACCTCTGTAGTTAGTTGTGGAGTGGAGTAAATCTTCATATTGTGTTATGAGTTCAGACTCAGAGGGGGATAAAGTGATTGTGTAATAGTTATGATTATGGAAGAGTATAGAGAGATATCAGTTTGAGGTTAAGCAAGTGGATTATCTTCTGCTGGATGTTCTGAAGTTTGTGTGATCCTTCTGTTGTTGGTTGGCAGTCCTCTTTTACCAGTGAAATATACGTATTGCAATTTGAGTTTGGATCGCTTATAAGAGTGGGCTTGACTGTTACGAGGGTGAATGCAATATTTGCAAATGGTTTGGGGAATTAGATGGGTTGTGTTACATGAGCTTATGAAGGATTTAGCTTAATCTCATCCAGTTGGGGCAACTCAATCAGTTATTGTGGCATAGGCTGATGATAGGCCTGTCTTGTCTTTTGAGGCTTTGCTGAGATTGGATAAGTTTACCTAGCTATTTCCAGTCCATTTCAGTGGTACACCTTCTGAGGACCCATAGGATTTTCTAAACCGCTGCCATGAAGTATTGCAGAATATGGGAATAGTTGAAAGAAATAGGGTTTGATTTTACTGTGTTTCAGATGACGGGTTCCGCCAAGAGGTGGTGGAAAGATTAGGTATTTACTAGACCCGTTATAGTTCCGTTTGAACATGCAGACGTATTGAGAAGATCACCCAGTGAATCATGTAAGGGTGCAATGGACCTTGACGTCTGGTTGATTTATATGAGTTACAAATGTCAACATTGTGGATTATCGGACGTTGTGACCCATGACTTCGCGCCAAATGCGGATGTATACTATCAATGAATGGATCGAATGGTCATGTGTTATATCAGTTTTGACCTGAAATGTATAGATATATATATATGGTACTAAAAGGCTCCCCAATAATTTACACATATTTAATGCCTGAGACATGCAGGGGATAAGGTTGGGACTTGCGGTATGTCTGCCTCTTTAATTATCCACTACTTCAGTATCAAAGGAGTTAGAAAAACAATCTTAAATTTATTGAAGGTATGCTTAGTGTGGAAGTCAAGGTTGCAGATTTTGGGGTGCTTCAGAGGAAGTACAGTGTTGACGATCTTCTGGACTATGTAGTTCGTGCCAAGATTTATCTTGATGGAGCTATACTTTTGTGATTATTGTACATAATTAGGGGAAAGAATTACCCCAAAGAAGAATCGAAGATTATATGAATAAATAGGTTAGCTCAGCAGTGTTGAGTCAACATAGCAAAGGAAGAAATTAGCCGCCGGTGTTTGTGGCAAGCCTATGAAGAGGGCAGACGAGCCAATGCAACACCACCTACTCAGCTCAGTTCTCAGAAATGTTTTTGAAAGAGTTTGTCTCCCGGATTCTCTGTAATATGTGGTATATATGGTCTGAACGGTTGTGTCAGGCCACCATGACAGTGCCAGAATATGTCATCACATTCAATAAGTTAGTCGTCATACTCCTACTTTGGTTCCTAAGCTAGAGAGAGTCCACAAACTCATTAAAGGACTCCATTATGATCTTGAAATTTAGTAAAACCAGGGAAACTACAGGTTGATGCTTCATTTCGGCTAGTGGTAGAAATTGCCAAAATGTTAGAATGTGTTCTGGATGAGGAAAAGAGGAAGCTAAGAAGACCAAGAGGTATCGAGGTTTCAAAGGATTCAACGGATTCTACTCTGCAACTACTAATTATTATGACAGGGGCTCGGGCAGCCGGCCAGCCCAATTAATATATCTGATTACTCGGGGTGCTCCAGTGAGTTCTTTTAATGCACTATCGACACAAGGTTAATATAATAGTTATTCCATTTATCGAGCATAGATTCAGTATGAGCAACTGAACACTCAAAGGGATTGTTATGAATGTGGTAGTACTACGCACATCATGGGAAAATTGTCCTAGACTTGGGAGAAACATAATTTTTAAAAGCACTCAGGCTACGCGTCCCATTGCAGTTACTACTCCACTTAAATGATGAGCCAGAGGTAGGGGTCAGGATGTTAGAGGTGGAGGTGAGACTCCTATATATGAAGACCCAGCCCGTTGATATATTTTCTATGGTATGGCTGAGGTCGCAACACCAGATGGTGTCGTTACAAGTACGGTCTTGAATTATTACAAGGTAATAATTTTCTTAACTTGATTCGGTTCTGAGTATCGAGGCAAGTCCTCCTATTGTGCTCCCCTTATGAGTAAGCTTCGTAATTCTAAAATCTGCTTATGTGAATACTCCTGTTGGGAGATTCGATGGAGATAGTTATGCCTATCATTATGTGTTGTGATTTTGTTAAACGGAAAATATTTGAAAGAAGAAAATGAAATGTTTCGCTTGGCACGAGGTGCATAATACTTGTGATTCAGAACTGAGTACGAGATCCTCGCATTTTAATATAATGAGAAATATTTAAACCGGTCTACAAGCTGCGGTAGATGTTATATGAGGACGAGGTCCTTGTGGTGAAAGAAATTTTTTTTATGTGTTTAAATGTTCCCTTTGTGAAATTAAAATTTTTACTATAGTACTTATAGGAAGCCATGTCTATTAGACTTATTTGAAAATTCTTGTATGGATATCTTTGTGCATAATTTGCCAGATCTGTATTATAACTATTGAGTTTTAGACTACGAGGTGAGTGCACGGGGGATGTAAATTGTTACTCGTTAATTCGGATAAGTAATTATAAGATCTTCGTGCCTCGTTGTTAGTAAACTGGAGGTTTGAAACGAGATTTTATTAACATGAGGTTAATTGGCGATGTTGTAATCTATTATGAACAACTATTAAGACTAGAGATGCGGTTATGGTCATACATATGATGCATTTTATGTCAAGACATCATTGGGATAATGTCGTTCTTGTAATGCGGAGGTTAGTGTTATTGATATATACCTTGTGGTGCTTTGTTGGGTTGCGGACGTGTTGTTAGGAGTTGTTTTGGTGTTACTCTCACAGGTGGATAGACCCAATTACAGGGGAGACTCTGCCGAAATTTCTGAAAAATTTGGGAGTTAGAAAAATTTGGGATATTGAGATGTGCAAACAAAGAGATAAGTTACATTATGTGTTTGAGGACGGACTCTACTTCTCATTTGAGGACGAAGGACCCTAAGTGGGGGAGAATGTAATACCCCATATTTGATGGGTGCATAGGCACGAGTTGCTATAGCCAGTCAAGACTGATATCGTGTGTTGACGTAAAAAATCGGACCTTTCTGAAAATGATTGGAGTGTAAGAAATTTGGTCTTCAAGTTTACAAATATGGATAAAGGAAATAATCTCAATTGAAATGGTGTTGTCGAACTTATGTTGAATGCGGAAATGTGGGATCAACCGCGAGTATATGTGTAAAAGTAAAATCATCAATTTGGAAACCTCAAAATAATTCTTAGTACGTTCGAGGACGAATGCTTGTTTTAGAGGTGGAGAATGTGATTACCCAAAATGTCATCTTTAAATTAAATATTCATCTCGGTGTTTTAAGACCTTGAAAAGTGCTATTAATTATTTCTCGACTTGTGCGCACAGTCCGTATAATTTTCTAGAAGGTTTTTATGTGAAAAATGGATTAAATTGTGAATTAGAGCTTTAAAACTCAACTGAGTTGACTTCAGTCAATATTTTGAGCAAACGAACCTGGATTCGAGTTTTTGACCATTCCGGTAGCACTGTATCGTGATTTGGGACTTGGTCATATGCCCGAAATCGAATTCGGAGGTCCCTAGATCAAATTATCGTCATTTAACGGAATCTAAAAAATCTAAGGCTAAAGATTTTTTAAGTTTGACTGGAGATTTGACTTTTCAGCAAATGACTCTGGAATAGATTTTTGATAATATCAATAGCTCCGTATGGTGATTTTGGGCTTAGGAGTGTGTCTGAATATTTATTTCGAGGTTCGTAGCTAAAATAGACTTGAAATGGCGAAAATAAGAAATTTAAGTTTGGAATTTTAATCGGGGGGTTGACTTTTTGATATCGGGGTCGTAATCCAGTTATGAAAATTTTCATAGCTTCGTTATGTCATTTATGACTTGTATGCAAAATTGGAAGTCATTCGGACTTGATTTGATAGGTTTTTGCATCGAATATAGAAGTTGGACGTCCTTAGATTCATTAGGCTTGAATTGGGATGTGATGCACCGTTTTAGCCTTTTATGATGTGATTTGAGGTTTCGACTAAGTTCGTATGATGTTTTAGGACTTGTTGGTGTATTTTGTTTAGGTCCCGAGGGCCTCAGGTGGATTTCGGAAGGTTAACGGATCAATTCGGACTTGTATTTATCTGCTGAAATTTTCTGGGCAGTTTCTGCATTTTTTGCACGTGTGAACAGTGACCGCACCTGCGTGAACAGTATCTGTGTACAGTAGCCATGTACAGCAACCGTAAACAGTATCCGTAAATAGTACATACGTGAACAGTGCCGCGAAAAATTCTGGATAGTGCATAACGAGCAATCCGAGTTTTCTTTCACTTTTGGACTCCCAAGCTCGGTTTGAGCGATTTTTAGAGGCAAAGTTCACCACAAAACTTGGGATAAGTGTTCTTGACTCCATTGTAATTATATTTCATGAATAAATCTTCATTTTTGGCGTTAGATTATTGATATTTGAAGAGAAATGGAGGAATTTTCTAAAATTCCATAAAGATAAATTTTTAAGATTTGAAAGCCAATCCGATGTCGGATTTTGGTAAAATTTGTATGGTTGAACTCGTGGTTGGATGGGGGTTCATATTCCGTAACTTTTGTCGTATTCCGAGATGCAGGCCCCACTGGCGATTTTTGGTTTAATTTCAGATTTTGTTGAAAAATTAGTATTTCCATATGGAATTAATTCCTATAATATGTATTGAATGAATCGAGTTAATTGTGACTAGATTCAGGACGTTTGGAGGCCGATTTGATCGGCAAAGGCATTTTAGAGTAGGATTTTTGCACGGATTGAGGCAAGTAACTGTTATAAATCTGGTGCTGAGGGTATGAAACCCCGGACATTGTGTCGTATGACTATTTTGGAGGTGACACACATACTAGGTGACGGGCGTGTGGGCGTGCACCATAGGAATTGTGACTTGGTCTGTCCTGCAAGACTGTGGAATCAATTGGCCTACTATTTAATACATTCCCTCTGTTTTCATAGAAATTGATTGTACTTCATGTTAGAAATCATGTTTAGGCCTTATGTGATCACTGTTGAAACCTGAGAGGTCGTGTACTTGCTGAATTAGCTGCTAAATTACTGGTTGTACTCAGTCATAGCTTTTCTTGCTTATTATGCCTTTGTGTCTTACTGTTTGTTGTTGATACATGATATTAATTCTGTTTGGGTTGTTTATATGTTTTCTGAGAGTCCGAGAGACTGAAGAGATTGATGACTAAGTAAGGCCGATGGCCTAGTTGTAAAATATTGATACTATAGCACGTGAGTTGTCCGTGCAGCACGTGAGTTGCCCGGGCAGATCCAGATATTGATACTATAGCACGTGAGTTGCCCGTGCGGATCCAGATATTGATATTATAGCACGTGAGTTGTCTGTGCGACACGTGAGTTGTCTGTGCGACACGTGAGTTGTCCGTGCGGATCTAGATATTATATTATAGCACGTGAGTTGTCCGTGCAGATTATAGTGCTTGGGCTGAAGGAGCCCCTCCGGAGTCTGCACACACCCCCAGTGAGTGCAGGTACTGATCACGCCCAACTCTAGTCCTAAAAAGGAAAAGCGGTCGCTGCAAATATAATGCTTGGGCTGAAGGAGTTCCTCCGGAGTCTGCACACCCCCAGTGAGTGCAGGTACCTATTGAGTATGATTATTGAGGGCTGAGAGTTGAGTGATTAAGCTGTTGAGATGAGCTGAGTGATTGTTGCCTTGAGAGGCCATATTTGTTTTCAGTTAATTGCTACACTTAGTTGCTATTTGTCCCTGTCGTACATATTTCTGGAATATTTGATATCTGGTTTATTTGAGTATGCACTGATGAGACTTAAACTATTAAATTGAAAGCATGACTACTCTTATTTGAAAGTTATTGAGATAACTATATTTGCATAGCTCGTCACTATTTCTCAGTTCCTTATTTATTTCTATTACTTACTGAATTAGTGTACTCACGTTACCCCACGACCTCGTGTACAGATCCAGGCACTTCTGGTCACGGCGGTTGCTGATTGAGGAGTCAGACTCAAGAGACTATTGAATAAGTTGCATGGCGTTCGCTGACCTTGACTCTCCTTTCCTTTCATATTCTACTGTTCTATATTTTTAGATTGTTTTATCAGTCGGATGTTGTTATCATTTAGATGCCCATGTACTCAGTGACATCGGGTTTTGGGGATGGATTGTTTAGTACTTTTGGAGTAATATTCTATTATTAAAGGTTTTATTTAATATTAATTGCTTCTGCCTTTATTTAAAAGTTCTACTGTGTTGAGAGGTTAAGTTGAGGCTTGCCTAATACCACGATAGGCGCCATCACGACAGGTGAGATTTCACGGTGACACTATGATGTATAGGAAGAACTAGTCCCTTTGTGTATGGCCAATTACAGAAGATTGACATACTGAATCAAATATGAAATTATGTAATTAATGTAACACCCCATAAAATTTGGCTTAGGTATGAATGAGTTAAAGGAGTAGTAAGGATATATTTTGAACATGTGAAGTCCCATCGGGATGATTATGGGTGAAAATAGTTGTTTCAAAATCAAGATGGAAAGTGAGGTGCATAAGATTTGACAAAATTGACTAAGTTTACAGAAGGTCTTATCTTCCAGCAGGGTTTAGTGAAAATGTGTAAGTAATTTGGAAAAACTTAAAGCACAAAAGTTGTAGGCCTTTGAAATATCTTTCCAACTATATATTGTGGAGCCCAAACGGAGCTCTGTGCAAAATGTTATGCCCGCTTTACAGAATGGTGTGTAACCATCGCGGTTCTGCCGCGTTTTTACCGTGAATGCGGTGGTGAGGCAGTGTCCCAGCGATTTACTGAGGTCCCGCGCCAACTGGGACGCGGTGGACGACTTGGGAAGTTCGTTTTTTAGCCCTATTTCGTCTCCCACAGCCCCAAAACATAAAAACTTGTTCTAGAAAGGAAAGCTCTCAAAAACCTAACTCCTTAAGGGTCCTTCCACCACCCAAGGTAAGTTTTAATGGTGATTCTAAGTTACTTTCAATTTCCCAACATCTTATTAACATGGGTAAACCCTCCATATCATTAGATATTCGATTGGGACATCATTGTTGAGAGAAGGAAGCCTAGAACTCGAATTCAAAGGGTTTGAACTTCAAAAAGGTAATGTCTTCACCCTCTAATTGATTCTAGCATTTGTTTAATGATTATAAACCCTAGTTCATGAGATATAAGTTGATGGGTTTGATAGAAAAGTATGAATGATTATAGGGTTGGGGTGTTGATTGTTGTTATTGGCTAAAGGTGTTGTTTACCTTATGGGTGATGAAGAATAATATTGATTATAATTATTTGAGACTTTAGAATTTATCTAGGAACAAGAGAATGGGTTGTTGGGTGTAGAGACACCATTAATAGAGACTATGAAGCTTTATTCTCACCAAGTGTTTGATAGGATGCTTAAGTGACCAAAACATGAGCATCATAGCTAATATCTCTTTGACTTGTATTGTTGTAGATTAAAGTTGAGAGGGTTGACAAACATTGTATTACGCTCAAGGGCAGGAAGTTAAGGTATGTAAGGCTAAATAATTACGTTGAGAATGTCTATTATTCTCCCTACGTCCCATTCATTATGACCATTACCAGTTTCCTCAGAAAGTAACTATGCCTTAGTTCCCTGAATAGTAGTAGAACTTCTATTCTTTAGGGTTAGAAGTAGTAGAACTTCTATTCTCTAGATGGCATAGTCTCATAATCATTCGATATTCTATGAGTTTCAGTTATGACAAATTAACTTATTATGAATACTCATCTCAGTCTAATCCTATTCACTATTCCAGTATCATGTAACTCGGTATGGCTCATTATTTCAGTATCACGTATTGTAATATGATTCTCAGTTCTGATTTTATATTCTTGAATGTTGAACACCTGTATTTGGGCCTGAGACCGCAGTTTATGCTTTATGCATCTTTGGGCCTGAGGCCGCAGTTATGTATACATATACTTGGGCCCGAGGCCGCAGTTTGACACACACACACACACACACACACATATATATATATATATATATATATTGGGCCTGAGCGCCACAGTTTAATATTCAGTTAAACAGGTTGTTCATCATTCAGAAGAGGGGGTATTCATATCCTTACTTCCTTGTTCAGTTATCAGTTTATCAGCTAGCAGTTCAGTTTCAGTATTTACAGTTCTTTTCTTCAGCTGTTTTACATGCCATAGCAATTCAAATGTACCGAAGTCCCTTTTGTCGGGGCTTGCATCTCGCGATGCAGGTAACGATTTTCAGGTTGACGACTCTGCTTGTTAGGACATCTCGTATCAGCTATTAGTGAGCCCCAGTCTTTCGGGGCCTTATCTCACTTTTGTTTTAGTAATTATAGTATTTCAGTTAATAAGGTATACCGGGGACCTTGTCCCGGTAAACAGTTAGCATTTTCAATGTTCTTTAGAGGCTTCGTAGACTATAACCCAGTCAGTCAGATATTAGCAGGCTTTCATGTGTTAGCCTTGTCGGCTACTTATTTATACTTGCAGACCTTTTTAGTATTTTCCGCATCTATAATATTTCAGTCAGACTCTTTAGTAGATTCTCATGTTTATATTTACCTCTAGCTCATAGTTATACCACATGTTGATCCAGCCATGCAGTTGGTTCGCTCGGTCACATATAGTCAGGCACCGAGTGTCGTGTTACGCCCAGACCATGGTCCGGGGCGTGACAAAACTTGGTATCAGAGATCTAGTTTCAAGAGTCCTAGGGAGTCTATGAAGCCATGTCTAGTGGGGTCTCTTTTATGTATGTGTGCGCGCCACCCATGTAAACAGTTGACTACCAAGACATCTAGGATTGTTCTGTTTCCTTCATACTCTAGATCGTGCAGTTAGAGCTATGCTTTCAGGAATCTTTCTAACCCGTGCGAATTGCATATTTGAGAAAAATGCCTGCAAAAAGAAAGTACACCAGGAGGGCCTCAGCTACTAGCCAATAGGCCACAACTAACGCTGCTCAGGAGGACATCCGGCCTAGGGGGTTGCACCGGGCTTAGTGCCCAGTGCTTCAGACATGGATGTCAGGGGAGCTATCCAGTTGCTCACCCAGATCATTGCTACTCAAACTCAAAGGCAAGGAATGATGTTCATGGGACGGGTAGTTCCAGGTCTAGGGAATTCCTCAACATGAAACCTCCCGTCTTCACAGGGTCCAAACGGGATGAGGATCCGCAAAACTTCATTGATGAGGTTCAGAAGATATTTCGAGTGATGCATGCTACAGACATTGAGGCAGCAGAGCTTGTTGCGTACCAGCTGAAGGATGTTTCCAACACTTGGTATGAAACCTGGGAAGAGTCCTGAGGGGAGGATGTGGATCCTGCGACTTAGAAGGAGTTTGCAGATGCGTTCCTTGAGCACTTTCTACCCATTGAGGTCTTGGAAGCTAAGGCTTTAGAGTTTGAGAGACTCAGACAGAATGATATGAGTGTGAATGAGTACTACCTCAAATTCGTCTCTCTGGCCAAGTATGCTTCGGAAATGGTACGTGATACGAGGGACAGAGTTAGGCGATTTGTGTTGGGGCTTTCAGATGATTTGTTTGCTGATGCTAATATAGCTGCTCAGAATAATGACATGACCATCACTAAGATGGTTGCCTTTGTTCAAGGGAACGAAGACAGGTTGAAGGAAGAAGAGTGGCTACGGAGAGAGAAGGAGAGGGAATTCAACAAGAGAGCTAAGTCTGCAGGAAATTTCAACCATGAGGGATCTCAAATAGGAGGCAATCGCCAGTTTTTCAAGAAATCAAAATCAGGACCTGCTCCATCTTCAGCTAGTGCACCGGTTCAAAGGTCAAATTTTAACAAGAAAAACCAGAATTTCAGAACAGCAGACTCACAGTCACAGGCTAGTGTGGGCTACAGAGTCCATGGTTACCCGATTTGCAATAGGTGTGGTAAGAGGCACCCAGGGTTGTGGCGTTTGGGCACAAATGGTTGCTTTGGGTGCAGTCAGCAGGGCTACTTCTTGAGGGATTGCCCATCGGCAAAGCAGAATAATGGAGGCAATGCAGCTCAGTCCACTAATTCAGCAGCCCATCATAACTCTTAGGCCCAACAAAGGCGCGGTGCAGTAAAGTCTAATAATGCAGGTGGTGGTCAAAACCATTTGTATAAACTGGCAGACCGTCAGGATGCAGTGGCTCGTGGAGATGTTGTCACGGGTATGCTAACAATATTCACTTTGATGTTTATGCTCTTATAGATCCGGGGTCCACCTTATCTTATGTAACCCCATATATTGCAAAGAAATTTGGGATGGAACCAGAAAAGTTGTGTGAACCCTTTGAAGTGTCCACTCCAGTTGGAGAATCAGTTATAGCAAGGTGTATCTATAGGGGATGTCCAGTCAAAGTGCATCATCGTCTTACTATATCAGACTTGGTAGAATTGGAGATGTTATACTTCGATGTGATCATGGGCATGGATAGGTTAGAGTCATGTTATGCCACAGTGGGTTGTAGAACCAAAATAGTAAGTTTTGAATTTCCCGGTGAACCAGTCTTAGAATGGAAGGGTGATGCAATAACACCTAGGGGTAGGTTTATTTCCTATCTTAAAGCCAGAAAGATGATCTCCAAGGGATATATTTATCACCTGGTTCGAGTTAAGGATGTAGATGTTCAGATCCCCACTCTCCAGTCGGTACCAATTGTAAATGGGTTTCCAAAAGTATTTCCCGAAAATCTCCCTGGAATCCCACCCGATAAAGAGATTGACTTTGGAATTTATCTACTTCCAAGCACTAAACGATATCTATTACGCCTTACAGAATGGCTCCAGCAGAGTTGAAAGAGTTAAAAGTCCAGTTGAAAGATCTTCTAGATAAGGGATTTATAAGGCCAAGTGTCTCACCTTGGGGCACACCGGTCTTGTTTGTACGAAAGAAGGATGGGTCTTTACGTATGTGCATTGATTATCGTCAGTTGAATAAAGTCACCATCAAGAACAAGTACCCTCTTCCCAGAATAGATGATTTATTTGATCAACTTCAGGGTACCTAGTGTTATTCCAAGATTGACCTCAAATCGGGAACCATCAGTTGAAGGTTAAGGAAGTTGATATTCCAAAAACAGCTTTTAGGACTTGATATGGGCATTTCGAATTTTTGGTAATGTCATTCGGTTCAACGAATACACCAGCAGCTTTCATGGACCTTATGAATAAGGTCTTCAAGCCTTATCTTGATTTGTTTGTTATCGTGTTTATTGATGACATCTTGATTTATTCCCGTAGCGATACTGACCATGCCGAACATCTCAGAATTGTGTTGCAAACATTGCAGGATCACAAGCTATATGCAAAATTTTCTAAGTGTTAATTCTGGTTGAAATCAGTAGCGTTTTTGGGCCATGTCATCCCAGAGGAAGGCGTGAAGGTGGACTCTCAGAAAATAGAGGCAGTGAAGAATTAGCCTAGACCCACCTCAGTATTCGATATAAGAATTTTCTTGGGTCTAGCAGGCTATTATAGGCGTTTCGTAGAGGGATTTTCTTCCATCTTATCCCCTTTGACTAGATTAACTCAGAAGAAAGTCAAGTTTCAATGGTCGGATGCGTGCGAGAAAAGTTTTGAGGAGTTAAAGAAGAGGTTGACTTCAGCTCTTGTCCTAACACTACCGGAAGGAACCGAAGGGTTCGTTGTTTATTGTGACGCTTCAGGGGTTGGTCTTGGGTGTGTATTAATGCAGCATGGTAAAGTCATAGCCTACGCATCGAGGCAACTCAAGGCTCACGAGAAGAATTATCCGACTCATGATCTTAATTTAGCAGTTGTGGTGTTTGCGCTTATGATCTGGCGTCATTATTTGTATGGGGTACATGTTGACATTTTTACAGGTCATAAGAGTCTCCAATACATCTTCAAGCAACGAGAATTAAATCTACGTCAGAGGAGGTGGCTCGAATTACTTAAAGATTATGATGTTGATATCCTCTATCATTCGGGGAAGGCAAATGTTGTAGTTGATGCTCTCAGTCGGCATTCTATGGGAAGCTTAGCTCATGTTGAGGCAGACAAGCGAACTACGATGAAGGAAGTCCACCGCTTAGCAAGTCTAGGAGTTTGACTTTTGGACTTCGAAGATGGTGGCGTTGTTCTCCATAACAGGGCTGAATCCTCCTTAGTAGCCGAAGTAAAAAGAAAAACAGTTAAGTGATCCCTACTTATTGCAGCTGAAGGAAGGAATTCACAAACACAAGACTATGGCTTTTGAATAAGGGGGAGATGATGGTACTATGAGATATAGAGGCAGACTATGCGTTCCAGACGTAGATGGGCTCAGAGAGCGGATTATGTCAGAAGCCCACAATTCCAGGTATTTTATTCACCCAGGTCCCACAAAGATGTATCATGATCTTAAGGAGGTTTATTGGTGGAACGATATGAAAAAGAATATAGCATACTTCGTGGATAAGTGTCCAAATTGTCAGCAGGTGAAAATCGAACACCAGAGACCTAGCGGCTTAACTCAGAATATAGAAATTCCCGTTTGGAAATGGGAAATGATAAATATGGACTTCATAACAGGTCTACCTCGCTTGTTCCGGAAGTATGATTCGATTTGGGTGATTGTAGACCAACTTACCAAGTCAGCTCACTTCTTGCCAGTGAAGACTACAGATTTGGCCGAAGATTATGCCAAGTTGTATATCAAAGAAATTGTCTGATTGCATGGGACTCCTTTGTCCATTATCTCAGATCGTGGTGCTCAATTCACAACAAACTTTTAGAAATCCTTCAGAAGGTATTGGGCACAAGGGTGAACCTCAACACCGATTTTCATCCTCAGACAGATGGCCAAGCGGAGCGCACCATTCAGACTCTTGAGGATATGTTGAGGGCGTGTGTTATTGATTTGAAAGGTAATTGGGACGATTATCTACCTCTCATTGAGTTTGCTTATAATAACAGTTATCACTCCAGTATCAAGATGGAACCGTACGAAGCTCTATATAGGCGAAGGTGTAAATCACCAATTGGGTGGTTCGAAGTCAGAGAAGTGGAGTTATTAGGACCCGATTTGGTCTATCAGGCTATGGAGAAAGTCAACTCGATTCAAAGGCATTTGAAGACGGCTAAAAGTTGCCAAAAGTCCTATTTAAACGTGCGGCGTAGAGACTTAGAGTTCCAAGTTGATGATTGGGTGTTTCTGAAAGTATCACCCATGAAAGGCGTTATGAGATTTGGGAAGAAGGGGAAACTTAGTCCCCGCTATATTGGTCCATATAGAATCCTGCGAAGGATCAGACAGGTGGCTTATGAGTTAGAATTGCCACAAGAACTAGCTGTTGTACACCCAGTGTTTCATGTGTCCATGTTGAAGAAATTCATGGGAGACCCATCACTTGTGGTTCCTACAGAGGTTATAGGGGTTAAAGACAGCTTGTCTTACGAAGAAATTCCAGTGGCTATTCTTGATCGTCAAATCCGCAAGCTTAGAACTAAGGAAATTGGTTCAGTAAAAGTGCTTTGGAGGGATCAAAAGGTTGAAGAGGCTACATGGGAAGCCGAAGAGGACATGAAGTCCAGATATCCCCATCTTTTTGAAGAGCAAAAGGAAAATGTGGAAAGTAATTAACCTTTCCATTCAGGTCTTATATTATAATCTCCATGTCCTTCAGTATTTACTCAGCTTAGTATTTAGTGATCACGTGCTCGTCCAGTTTGATATACATGTATTCATGATATTTCAGTATTCTCATATCTCCATCACACCCGTTTAATGTCCATAGATAGTCGTAGTCGCAGCCAAGACCATCATTCGAGGACGAATGATTCCAAGGGGGAGATAATGTAACACCCGGTAAAATTCGGCTTAGGTATGAATGAGTTAAAGGAGTAGTAAGGATATATTTTGAACATATAAAGTCCCATCGGGATGATTATGGGTGAAAATAGTTGTTTCAAAATCAAGATGGAAAGTGAGGTGCATAAGATTTGACAAAATTGACTAAGTTTGCAGAAGGTCTATCTTCTAGCAGGGTTTAGTGAAAATGTGTAAGGAATTTGGAAAAACTCAAAGAATAAAAGTTGTAGGCCTTTGAAATAGCTTTCCAACAATATATTGTGGATCCCAAATGGATCTTTGTGAAAAATGTTATGTCCATTTTACAGAATAGTGTGTAACCACCATGGTTATGCTGTGTTTTTACTTCGACCGCGGTGGTGAGGCAGTGTCCCAGTGATTTACCGCGGTCGGGACCGTGGTCGCGCCAACTGGGACGCGGTGGATGACTTGGGAAGTCATTGTTTTAGCCCTATTTCATCCCCCACAACCCCAAAACATAATAACTTGCTCTAGAAAGGAAAGCTCTCAAAAACCTAACTCCTTAAGGGTCCTTCCACCACCCAAGGTAAGTTTTAATGGTGATTCTAAGTTACTTTCAATTTCCCAACATCTTATTAACATGGGTAAACCCTCCATACAACAACAATCCAGTATAATCCCACTAGTGGGATCTGGGAAGGGTAGTGTGTACGCAGACCTTACCCCTACCCTGGGGTAGAGAGGCTGTTTCCAAATAAACCCTCGGCATCCTTCCCTCCAAGAATTCCCCACCTTGCTCTTGGGGTGACTCGAACTCACAACCTCTTGGTTGGAAGTGGAGGTTTCTTACCATCAGAGCAACCCCTCTTGGGGTAAACCCTCCATAACATTAGATATTCGATTGGGACATCATTGTTGAGAGAAGGAAGCCTAGAACTCGAATTCAAAGGGTTTGAACTTCAAAAAGGTAATGTCTTCACCCCATAATTGATTATAGCATTTGTTTAATGATTATAAACCCTAGTTCATGAGATATGAGTTGATGGGTTTGATAGAAAAGCATGAACGATTATAGGGTTGGGGTGTTGATTGTTGATTATTGGTTAAGAGTGTTGTTTACTTTATGAGTGATGAAGAATAATGTTGATTATAATCATTTGAGACTTTAGAATTTATCTAGGAACAAGAGAATGGGTTGTTGGGTGTAGAGACACCATTAATAAGGACCATGAAGCTTTATTCTCACCAAGTGTTTGATAGGATGCTTAAGTGACCAAAACATGAGCATCATAGCTAATATGGAATCTCTTTGACTTGTATTGCTGTAGATTAAAGTTGAGAGGGTTGACAAACGTTGTATTACGCTCAAGGGCAGGAAGTTAAGGTATGTAAGGCTAACTCTTTACGTTGGGAATGTCTATGATTCTCCCTACGTCCCATTCATTATGACTATTACCAGTTTCCTCAGAAAGTAACTATGCCTTAGTTCCCTGAATAGTAGTAGAACTTCTATTCTCTAGATGGCATAGTCTCATAATCATTCGATATTCTATGAGCTTCAGTTATGACAAATTAACTTATTATGAATATTCATCTCAGTCTAATCCTATTCACTATTTCAGTATCATGTAACTCGGTATGGCTCATTATTTCAGTATCATGTATTGTAATATGATTCTTAGTTCCTAATTTTATATTCTTGAATGTTGAACACCTGTATTTGGGCCTGAGACCGCAGTTTATGCTTTATGCATCTTTGGGCCTGAGGTCGCAGTTATGTATACGTATATTTGGGCCCGAGGTCGCAGTTTGTGCACACACACACACACACACACACAGATATATATATATATATATATATATATATATATATATATATATATATATATATATATATATATATATATATATATATATATATGGGCCTGAGGCCGCAGTTTAATATTCAGTTAAACAGGTTGTTCATCATTCAGAAGAGAGGGGTATTCATATCCTTACTTCCTTGTTCAGTTATCAGTTTATCAGCTAGCAGTTCAGTTTCAATTTCAATATTTACAGTTCTTTTCTTCAGCTGTTTTACATACCATTGCAATTCAAATGTACTAACGTCCCTTTTGCCTGGGGCCTGCATCTCGCGATGCAGGTAACGATTTTCAGATTGACGATTATGCTTGCTAGGACATCTCGTATCAGCTATTTGTGAGCCCCAGTCTTTCGGGGCCTTATCTCACTTTTGTTTAAGTCATTATAGTATTTCAGTTAATAAGGTATACCGGGGACCTTGTCCCGACAAACAATTAGCATTTTCAGTGTTCTTTAGAGACTTCGTAGACTATAACCCAGTCAGTCAGATATTAGCAGGCTTTCATGTGTTAGCCTTGTCTGCTACTTGTTTGTACTTGCAGACCTTTTTAGTATTTTCCGCATCTATGATATTTCAGCCAAACTCTTTGGTAGATTTTCATGTTTATATTTACCTCTAGCTCATAGTTATACCACATGTTGATCCAGCCAAGCAGTTGGTTCGCTCGGTCACATGTAGTCAAGCACTGAGTGTCGTGTTACACCCAGACCATGGTTCGGGGAGTGACAATTAATTTCTCTGCTTTAGAGTTCCAAGTCATGTGTCAACTGGGGGAAAACAATTAAGTTAAAAAATAGAAGTTTCTAATACTTGTAGATGGTCCAATTCTAGAGGTAGTGGCCATCACAAATACGGAGATACGTAGATAAATTTAAGTGCTTTCTTCTTTTTCTTCTTTCCAAACAACCCACATAAGCTTAACCTTAGCAAATTGTGTATTTCGCTGTTTGAGAGCATCAACTTTATTAAGATGCCAGAGGAAAATGTTCTTAGTTCAATTTATTATGTAAATTTGCATTAAAAAAAATTTGGTTTATTAGTAGGAAAAGAACTTTGTTTAAATTATAGAATGATCAAATGTTGGAAAAGTTTACTTAAAAGATTGAAACATATAGAGCGAGCTCAAATTAGGGATTTAATCACTAGCAATGGGTTCAATAAAATTTATTGCTTTCGACTCGAACCATGCGAGCGTGTATATACACATAAATAAAGTAAAGATAGCCTACACTAATAGATTCAAACTGCTCCAACGTCATCTTGAACTTAAAATGGTAGACAATATTGTCAAATTAAAAAGTGATAACAGACTAAAAGAAAACAAGTACATATTTACTCGATAAATAACAATGGATATTAAAGAACAAAAACACATAATGTATTAATTGATTATGAGAGTCTACTAATAGTAGTATTCCCAAATGATAATGCTGAAAGCCCATCTTTTCATGTCAATACTGAAAATTTATTTAGAGAGCATATATATGACGCTAATACGAGAGCAGAAAAAGGAACTTACAGGTACAAAATCTTTTGTATAATCTAGTTGATGAACACTCTAATACAGCTATGCAGAATTCTTCAAAGTCCATCCTTCTATATTGAAGTCCATATCAAACAGTTATTCAATATGAGAAATTGCATTTCTGAATTGTCTGCGTGAAAGAGGTTAGGAAATAAAAGAATGAAAAATGAACTGTTAAGGAGACTATTCAAGATTTTCATACAACACCATAAGATATCCGGGTCAATTTTCTATGTCTTTTATTGGCAGTTTCTATAAGCTCAAGATTATAAGAACTAGAACGAAATGATAAAATGTATCTATGTATGCAGGTTCTGCACATTGCCAATCAACAGATTGATGAAAAACTAGAATCGACTTATTTCAAAATCTAACAGTTGATGCCGCTGATAACATATATATTAGAAAGCTTATAATGTGGATAAAATCTATATACAAAATGCACAGAGGTTTTGAACGACATACCTTTTCTATTATGTAGAAATGATAAAACATAACATCCAAGGTTGAGACCTAAGGGCCATTAAATCAAATTTATATACATTAGTGAAAGTTTAAAAATCACAACATCAAAAAGACAATTCCAGCAATAAGAAGATAAAATATCAAAGTATTAAACAGATGAAATAAATAATTTCAGTTTTTTATAGAGGAAATGGAGTTTTCTCTAATATGTCACAAGCAATATACCATATAGCCTTTAATGACACTACCAATTTAACAAATGATTCATAGATGAGGAGTTTTGTAACCTTAATGTGACGAAAAAAGATAAATGCATAGGTGTGTCACTCTAACTTCATCCTAAATATGCAATACCTAATGATCAGCTTAATGAGTTCTCATATTTACCATAAAATTTTATATACCCATAATATGATAAGAAAAGATAATTTAAATTATTCTACTGAAGGAGCATATGTAAGAGCATAATCACTCCAAAAATTATATGGTGAATTTTAGCTAGAGACAAACAACAAAATTAGTTTAAATAGCTTAAACCTATTTCAAACCTAAGATCAACAGATAGAAAATAACTAAATGGTAATATTATCACTGTCAGGACAGGATACAGCCGGTTTTATTCCAACAAACAATATACACTCCCTTAAAGCAGATATTGAGATTTTGGGTCCTAAATAACCTGAAAATTGAAATTTCTAACCCAATATCCTAACTAACTTTGAGCCTGCGAAAGAATCAAGAAGAATTACATATAGAACCCAATGAAATTGCATAAGCATCAAGTTCATATCACAGACGAGATCAAGAGATGTTAATATCACGAAATACTCTACTAATTACATCAAGAAAGAGTAGGAGGATAGTTAATAAAGAAAACTTACCGGTCATCTTCTACGAAGAAATAGACGGCAACATTGATGGAGAAAGAGTTTATGTCGGTTAGACCTTGGGCGGAAGGAATTGATTAGCTTGCTAGGGCCGAATCTTATTCGGCTGAAAATTTTTCCCTAATCATGGTCTTTGGCGAGAGGAAGAACCAAGTAAATCGATTCCAAAGAGAAATAAAATATTCTTTGGAGGGAACATATATTTAGGAAAAAAATGGAGGGAAGATCTAAATTAATAGGAGTACTAAAACAATATACTATTATTAGTGGCTGTTCTTTTTGGTTGCCAGTAAAAACTTATTTATTCCCTGCAAATATATAATTGCCTCTAACATTGAGCTTCATTAAATGAATTACCGGCAATTAGTATATTGCCACTAAATAATTGCCGCTAAAAGTCTATTTTAGTGTAGTGAGATGGATTAGATGATAAAAGGTGAAGGGTAGTTGAGCCAGGTTAGCCAAATACCTAAGATATGCTACAACCCTCCATACAATAGAGTCAATCTGTCCTAAACACACATCAAAGAAACGGCAAAATTCAATAATGATTGGGTCAATATGAGGCCTAAAACCTAATGTGAAGGGATACGTATACACAAAAGAAAAGCCATATTTAAAAGAAGTGATCCTTTGATTTTTTTTGGGAACCAGAATTGGAAAATCAAATTTCCAATGACAGTCTCTACAAACAACAGAAATCAAACCCTCAGTAATCTGGGACGGATAAACATCAGCACGATCATGAGAAGTCATAGAGGTGACTTGATTCCTAATCGATTCTCTATCGGAATAAAAAGAGAGTTCAGCAGGGATAATCTCATCAACGGTAGGTTCGCGAATTGGCTCGCTGGAATCCCTATTTCTAGCAGAAGACCTATGTGAAAACAAGCCCTAGTTCTAGAAGACGATGGAGGAAAGAACTAGGTTAAGAAGAAGAACCTCGTATAGAAACTGACCCTAAACTACGCAACCTACCACCTCTCCTACTTCTGGTAGGAGCAAGGGGAAGTTCATCTACAATAAGAACTTTTTGAGGATCAGGGTTTGGAGAAGACATATTTGTATGGAGAAGTAGAATGTATTGAATGGCAAGATGAGAAAAACTCTTTCGTGAAAGAAAAGACAAAGGATATATTTATACTTGGAAGCAACCGTCATACAAAAAGGTAATAATGGAAACATCATTATGAAAAATGTCATTTCGTGATTGATGCAGCTGTAAAAAATGCCCTAGAAAGCGCTGAAGAGTTGTAGAACCAACCATAGGCCACCACGTGTCACATGCATTAAATAGAAGTGACATACACTGCGTCAATTCAGAAGAAGCTAAAATGATATGTGGAAATGGCATAAAAAATTCCCTCTTTAATGAGATCCACTTCCTAAATATTCAATTGCTAAATAATTGGCAAGTGGGGGGACTATCCTGAATATACTTATTTACTTTGCTTTATATCGATTGCTTTGTTATTTCTTATTCTAATTTTATTTTTCCATTGCAAAAATATCCTTTCATTTGATTATTAGTAATCCGAGTACTTCTTAAAATAAGCTTTAACCGAAATTCCTATTTTCTAGTTAAACAAAGACATTGTCATGTAGTATGAGAACATTGGATGTCGGATGGGGGCGGAGTTAGAAATTTTAATAAGGGAACTAAAAAACATACTATAAGAATATCACACTTGAGATTTCAATTTGTACGCTAAAGTAAATTTTGGATAATCTTTATTAATGTACTAGATGTTCCCTTTATGTTGACAGTGGTTCGAGTGATTCAGGTTTCACTGATGCGTTGAAGGTGGCGGCTCACTTCAAAGGGAAAGGCAAAGATATAACCTAGTTTGCTATTCAATATTAGGGTATTATATCTAGAAGCTTCCAAGGATATTTATGTCATTATACACATTAGTTAGTGGAGTAGTTAGGTCGGTTACTAGCTTATTAGCATACACTATATATAAAATCACAATTTGTGCATTTCTCTCAATTCCCTCGTTTCTAACACTTTATGTCAAGGATCCACCGATTTGTGTGTAGACGATCTGTTTCTTTTTTTTCTTTTTGTGTAGCGTAAGTTTCGAACCTCCTTCCCATTATGTAGCTCCGCCCCTTGTGTCAAATATGGAAGTTAAGGTAGTACTTGGGATTGCAAGATGTACTAGTAATATTTAGTCATACTGATCCCGAGATTTACCTGAATGTATATATGAGAGAATGGAGAATACACTTAGCTAGCATTTAATTTGGATATAGATTTGGTTAAAACTTGAAAAATGAATTTTTAAAGTTGCGTTGAAAAATAATTTTTTGAAGTTAAAGTTGTGTTTGGACGTGCATTTTACTTAAAAAATAGCTTAGGTTTTGTGAATGGACGAAAAAATTACAGTCAAAAACTGCCTAGACCAGTTTTTGGAAATTGAAATTTTTTTTCCAAAAACTGATCAACTTTCATGAACAAACAATATTTAAAAAAATTTGAAAAAATAGCCAAAAATCTATATCCAAACGGGAGCTTAGTAGACATCTTTTAGCATTCTCAAATTGTTGGAAAAGAAAAAATTATCCACACTCGTGCGCTTCACAATCGGAAAGAGAGACATTTGCAAATCCAGTTTCGAGGATTCCTTTTTTCTGAAATTAGAATTTTCTGTTGATTATTCACTGTAGAATGTAGATTCATGAGTGATGAGTCAAGTTAGTCGCATTTACATTTACTAGTTTTAGTGTACGTGTGTTGCACGTGTACATTGCGTCAACCAATATAAAGCGTATACAAGACGAACATATTATTGGAAAATAGTAGTGACATTAAACTAAATGGAATATTTGTCTAAATGATGCAAATGAATGTTGTTACATTGAACAATAGCTAAATTCAATATTTTCTGATTGATGTTAGTTGAGTTAGTTATATTTGTAGTTATAAATATCTTACTATATAAGATACAAACATGCTATGTGTTGCATCTTACCTAATTTAACATGGTATAAAATTTATTTTTGCAACTTAAGTATTTTTATGTGCTCATTAAAAGTTCATCAACATAATAGGTTATAAGCTAAGTGGACATTTTCTTGAGTGAAAAAAACGAAGATGCCTATATTCATGTCTAGTACTTATAGGTGCAAGTAAGGGTGTTCATGGTTCGGTTTGGATCGGTTTTTCCCTAAAAAGAAATCAAACCAAGTAAATCGGTTTTTCAAATATTAGAACCAAATCAAACCAATTAAGTTGGTTTTTTCTCGATTCGGTTTATGTCGTTTTTTCGATTTTTCGGTTATTTGTCGGTTTTTTCTTAAATATAACACATACACTACCAAACACACATTTTGGCGACCACGTTTTCAACTTAACACTATCAAATCAATTGCCCTTTGAGAAATCTATTATTTACCAAGATATATTGATGATAATTGAATCAAATAGTGATGAATAATTTAAGGACTCAATTAAAAATATATTATTTTTAACATGAAATAGATTCTTACACTTAACAAAAGAAAACTACCAACTAAACTAGAATGTAAAGGAAAAGAACTGTACTAAAAGTGCAAACGATTAATATTTAGTATAAAAATTTTAAAACTTTGTATAAAAGTATACATATATATAGGTGTAATAATAAATTTAAAAATAGCTACTCCTATATTCGGTTTGGTTCGGTTTTTTTTTATTAAAACCAAAACCGAACCAAATTTGATCGGTTTTTAAATTTCAAAACCAAAACCAAACCAAACCAAAAAGTATCTATTTTTTTGATCGGTTTGGTTTGGTTTTCGGTTTGATTCGGGTTTTCGAATTTTTATGAACACCCCTAGGTGCAAGTTAGTCTCTTCAAGTGGAAGCCATGGTTTAAATCAAAATTAAATTCCCTTGTTGACAGGTTCAAGAGTTCTAGTGAGGACTTTGAAATTTCAAGAGTTCACAATTCTAAGGATAATTTTTCAAATTATGGGAAAAAATAAATTTATATTTATTTAACAGTTTCAAATAAATTATTAATTTATTTTTTTGGTTAAAAAGGATTGATTTTATTAATAAAATAAATTGTTAAATTAGATACATCATAGGGGTAACGTAGTTACAATTTTACATAGTATTAATGTAGCTGAATTTATTTTTTAAATTAATATGGCCATGTTAGTTGAAACTTTTATTGATACTTAAATCAAATCAAACTCTTAAAAAACTAAAAGAAAAATGAACATTGTGTTGATGTATCATGATTTGTAGGTAATCAGTTATTGGTAATACTTGGAGAGAAAAGTATTATTCATATACGTTACAGGCTAAGAATAAGAAAAATTTCATAGCCACGTATTTAACTACAAAAGCACTTCTGAAGTTCATATGCTCCGTAAAAGTTGGTCAAATAAGGAAATTTTATACAAAATCAAATTTTAGTTGAATTTGGATTCCTAAAATCCAAATTATTAGGACATTCTATTTAGTTCAAATAAGGAAATCTTAATTAATTTGGAATTTTAAATATTATGAAAATAATTAAATAATTATTTTATCTAATGTAAAATCTATTTTTAAAGGGTAAAAAAAAAAGCGAACAACATTTCACTAAGGGCCTTTGTGCTTAGGTATATGTGCTGCCTTGATATGAATGGGTTTTCCACGAAAAAATATATAACATACGTCTTATATTAAGATGGAGATTCCTAAACTTCTCGAGCTCAACTTCTACATGAATTAAGGCTTGAATCGGCAAAGAGAGTTTGTTGTTTTTGACTAATAGAAAACGTCCTTATTCACAAAGTAATTTTATACATTTCATGGGTTGAATAAGGAAAGGATGCATAAGAGATAAAAGTTTGATTGATTTTAAAGTCCTAAATATTATGACACAATTAAAAATTTTAGTTGATTTTGAAGTCCTAAATATTAGAAAAATAATCAAATGACTATTTTATCTAGTATGAACTCTAGTTTCAAAAGGGTAAAAAACGCGAATGACATTTCACTAATGGCCTTCGTGCTTTTAATATAGTACTAGTCTCTATAAACGTGCCTCACACGTTATTGCCCATCAATTATTGTAGACAAATCTTTAGGTAATAACAAAATAGATAAGATTTCTAGAAGCATATGCAAAGACTTGTTATCAAACCATAATAAGACCTTGCCGAAAGATCCTGAAATGTGACGATTTTTATGCAAATTTGTTCTGATACTTGCTTCATGTTGTGACTTCTTACTAAACGAAGGAGAAGAAATTTTTTGGATTATCTACACGTGTTACTTTTAATATTCTTCTTATTAATTGATCTTCGCTCTTTTTTTGTACTTTTTCTCCTTTATATGATACTTAAGATTCGAGTTTTGGCATGTTATATTATTATATTATGTTCTCAATGAAATCGATGCTCAATGGTTTGTCTCAATTAATAAATTCACCATAAGAATTTATTTCACCTCGAGAAACTATATAGATGTTATTCTTATGATCATAGAACTTGATGTTCCGTATCCAGCAACTTTAAGCATTTGGGGTCTCCTAACTTTGTTTATTTTTTAATTTAAAATCTATATGATATTAGCTGGTTATCCAAAATAGATAAAAAAAATGCATTACCAATATATATGACTTAAATCCTATTCAAAATCCTTAAGGTAAAAAAACCACATTAATAATAGTCTGTTTGACCAAGCTTCTAAAACAAATTTATTTTGAGAAGTTTTTAAAATAAAATTACTTTTGGTGAAAAACAGTTTGTGTTGACTAATTAATTTGAATAGCACTTTTGAGTAGCAATTGATGTTTGGCCAAATTATTTAAAAAGTGCTTCTAAATGAAATTTTTTTTCTCAAAAGTGCTTTTAAAAAAAATACTTTTGGGAAGAAGTTACTTTTTGTGCTTCTCAAAAACTACTTCTACTTCAACAAAAGTACTTTTTAACATCTTAACTTTGGAAAAAAATACTTTTGGCCGAAGGCTATTAATAAGTCCCATGAATTTGCCGTTTTTAGGCTATTTATCTTTCTAAACTTGACTACAATTGTAATTGGAACTTGCCTGCGTTAAGAAAATCATGTTTTCATAAATTATATATAGAATTAAAAAGTTTTTAAATACTTATTTTTCTATTTTGTGTATTAGTACACGACGTTAGTCTCAATTAAAAAAAGTTTCTTAACATAAATTAAAGTTTTTTCTCCCAACAAATTAAAGTCACGTTCTTTGCTTCTTTAATCTTTATGGAAATTTTTTTGAGTAGCTAAAAGATAGTAGTTTCCATGAATATAAAATTCTAATTGAAGTCAAATTCCTAAATGTTTGAAAAGTTATAAATATTACAATTTTATCCAATATGTTTAGAAAAATTGTTCAATATTTTATGGGAAAGAAAATAATATGGATTCCCGTATATCTATATGTTATTATCCTACTTGAATCTCGGAGTGCATATAAATGTGCTAATAAAAATTATACCAAGTAACTATGTACACCTGAAAGTAATTTAAACCAAAATATGAGAGTACTCAGAGTGCAGAAGATTATAATTATAAATGTTGGGAAATATTCTACCTTATAGACGCTGCAAAATTTTCATATGATGGTGGAAGAAGTCGAAGCAACACATAAATATCACACAATTTAATTTATATCAATGATATAAGCACCGCCCAATTCAGTTGTCCAAGGACATAATCCAAATCAATATTAACAGAAAAAAGAAAGACACAAAATATTCTATAATATAGCATGCAAGCATTTTATTATTCAAAAGGAGAGGATACTTTATCAAATTTAGAGAAAGCGGGACTAAATTGAATTCAACTTTAAACTGCATTAAATTTATTTAAATTTGATAGATTTATTTCTTTAAATTCAGAAGTAGAATTTATTTAGAAATCTATTTTTATTATGTTTACCAAAATATCGTATAGATTTATGTTAAGAATAGTGTAAGTAACATTTAACTTTCGTGCTCTTTTATAACCGGGTTTTCATATCCTTCTGTAGTGAGAATTTTGATAATTTTAGAATTCGCTACCATATATCGGCTTTCACGCTTCAAAGCTCCAATTTAAAAATAAAAACATCTTTGCATGTAAAACCAATAGACACTTACGTATTATATGGTACAAACTTAAAGTTTTTGGCACTCTTCTTGAAGAAATTTATTGTGTAATAAAAAACAAACAACATTCTTGGCATTGGCAAAAATTCAAAGTAATACTAAAAATTTTAATTGCAATATTCATAATAATAATTTGCATAAGAATATAATTAAGCTAATTGAAGAATCAACTTAATTTTAGAGAAAAATAAGCTAAAAATAAAAATTCTAGGAGCATCATAATGCGGGTCATGTTTTAATCTTTAGAAGAAAAAGATTCTCTTCCACTTCCCTCGTCTAGTAAAATACTGCATCATAATGTTAATTATGTTTTATTCTTGTGGATTTTTGAAAGAATCCTAATATGTTTGGTTAAAGGGTGCAGAAGTCGGTATACATGTAGTATCTCAAACAGCCGAGAAACTGAATTTGATTAATATTAGAAGTCCATGAAATCGGAGTATTAAGCATAGCTTAAAATATCAGTTTTACCCTACATGGTATTATTCGTCAATTAATATCCTAAGGATATTTTCGTAAACTAATATTATATTCATGCTTTTATAATAATATAGATATAGATAGATAAAGAACGTTTTTAATGACGGTGCTCTTCGAACCAGCTTGCGTGCATTTTGACAATTTCATGGATACCTATTACCTCTTACTAGTACAGGCAGCAGATAACTTTATCCATCAATACTTGGAGAGATAGAAAGAAATCACCTACTAATATTTTTTGTCTCCGCTGGAATTTAAACTTGAGACCTCGTTAGCTCTCTCACATCAATGAATACTAGGCCACATCGCTGATGTTGAATCAATCAGATAATGCACTTATTTTAACTCTTAACATCCTGTTTATCAGACAACCTCTAAAAAGAGGTAGATAGAAGTCTGTACTTTAGTTAGCATCATGAAGAAGAAGAAGAAAAAAAAGGGGTAAAGCAAACAAGATTTGGAACCTTTTTTTCTTTTGGTTTTTCACTTGGCTGTATTTTATTTGGGCCAGCTAATGAATTTGCGCCAGAAAATCGCACTTTAGGCAATAAAACACTCCCTAATAAATATAACTTCATACTTAAAGACTCTAACCTTACACTTCTGTTTAGGAATGAAGTAGTACTTAGTACTCCACTGTAACCCTTGTTAATAACAATATTTTTGAACTTATCCTTGAACATATCCTAATATATAATCTTTGATTAAAATTTGTAATCACAACTTTTTTATTTTAGTTTTACTTTGAGAAAAATCAAAAAAAATCTTATTTTTAAAATACTCTTTGACTATCAAAATTTAAGTGTGATTGGTTAAGTCTTAAATTTGTCAAATTAATACTCAATAAACGAAAAGTGAGAAATAAATCAAGAATACACATTAGCAGCATAAGTAATTCTCAAAGACAAAAGTTCTTAAGAGGGGCGCATTCAGCAAGTTATGAGGTTATTTTGCTATCTTTGGACAAAGCAGCCAAAATAGAACTTGAATCAAAATGCCGAGGCTTTCTGTATCAACTCATTTTAACAGTTACTTTGTTCATAGTTGTGCGTATTAAACCATTCTTGTATAATTCGTAGTTGTCAATTTAATCAATAACTTTCATATGGAACGGAAATCTATGCTTTTACCCAAAAGAAGGAAGAAATAGAAAAGGCAAACTTCGGAGGTCAAGTTGAAAACAAAGAGAGTCAAATACATAAGCATACTCTTTACCTTAAACGGGGATAACGGATTCATCTGGCGAGTACAGGTGAAGAACACCAGCAAAGCGAAGTTGGAGGTCGGGCATTGATACAATCATCAAAAGACGGATACAAACTGGTAAGAAGGCCGACGACCACATGGGAAGGTTCAGAGCCAAAACATCTTTTGACATATCCACGAGCAACGCCTCTTGCATGATGATAGACATGCATTGATCCATTAGTAGCAAAGACATCAAAGAATCGAGTGAATGACTCACGTTTTAGAGGTACCATTTTGCTAGAGCTAAACAATAAC
This sequence comes from Nicotiana tabacum, assembly GCF_000715075.1. NCBI lineage: Eukaryota > Viridiplantae > Streptophyta > Magnoliopsida > Solanales > Solanaceae > Nicotiana > Nicotiana tabacum. The sequence goes on along the minus strand of NC_134082.1, from coordinate 99,553,098 downwards.
AGTACAGTTTAGAAACTAAACAGAAAAATATTACTAGTATAAGTTCAGACATACTTTCCTTTGAAAATAATAGTGTGTCAATCAACTAACTCAGTTAGCGCTAAAAAATGAGAACCAATCTTTCTAAAACAGTTAAAAGAGTATATCTTGAAAGCAAAACAGAGCAAGCCCACCAATTTGGTAAAACTTCTATCCTACTGCATAATTGATATATTTCCTCCATTTTAGGTAGGATCATAAAGTTCAAAATATGAGAATCATAAAGTTCAAAATATGAGAATCAGCGTATCCAATTTTCAATGTTGATACGAACATCTATTTCGAATTTATTTTCAGAAGCAGTTTAACTACATAAAAAGTATTACAAGTTACAGTTTTATAAAAATTTAACAAAAATTGTTAAGGAGAAAAAAATAGCAGCTACTTGAACAGAAAGCAACATTCTTTTCGGGAAGGAGCAGGAAAACAAAATTGAAAGTCAACAGACGTTACTTTATTCTACAGCAATGGGATGAAATACAATGAAGAAGGAAAAAAGGGAGACAAAAGGGTATAAAAAAGAACAGGCAAACAGACCTGTATAAGCGCCACCAAAGAAATGGATCAATCACTCAATTACATCTCAATCCCCAACTAGTTGAGATTAGTTATACGAATTGTCTATACGCAGTCTTTCCTATTGGGCACGGAAAAAAAGGATAAAAAAACAAAATTGATATGCTGACTTTTACAGGATAAATAATTTATGCTTATAGCAGACATGCAGCAAACTTACACTGGACAAATTGGCTCATTGCAAAACTGTTCTTGTTCATTCTTCAAGATCAGTTTAGCACTACAAGAATCATTAGACAGCAGATGCTACTCCTTTGGATCGCTTCCTTTTCCTGTTCTTCTTCCCATGAGATTTCCCTTTCTTCTTTGAAGGCTCTACAAATGACTTCTGTTTTATGCTTACTTCTTCGTCCGAGGGGGCGTCACTCATGGAATCCTCCTCCTCATCAGAACTGAGGATAAAATCCTCTACAATGTCTTCATCAAAAGCAGTCTCATCTTGCAGCTCCTTCCTTCTCTTCTTTTTCTTCTGCTTCTCCTCTGTAGACTGCTCGGCCCTGCAACATATCATATCAGTGAAATACGTTCATATACCAACTACATAATAAAGATAGCGTTTTGACCCCCGCTTCAGGTCTAAAGGGTTCTTTTCCTCTTCAGCAGTTAGTAGGGCTAGGAAAGTGGCTAAGAAGAATGTAAACATACTTGGTATTGCCTGCAGGTAGCCAAGAAGAACTGAAGACAGCATCTCCTTTGCTATCTTTACCATCATCATCGTCATCATCTTCGTCACTTTCAGTTATCTTAGTCCCAAAGATGGCTGAGTTTTGACCAACAAGTACACTGCAGATTACAAGTTCATTACTATATGATTCACGAAAAGATAATCATCAGATACAATTTTAAGAAAAATAGAGTATTGTGAAACCTGGATTCCTTTAATGAATCATTTCTCTGTTGTGCTCTCTGTCGGAGCATGGCGACATATTTTGATAGAGGACTCACTCCTGCATTCTTATCATCCTAAGGATGAATTTGAAGGTAAGAATTGTTTCCAGGAAACCAAGTCAAAAAAGATGCTTAATAACTTATCAGTAAAAGACTGAACATCGTGAACCTCTATGACGTTGCAAGCTTAAGAACAATACTTCGGGAAACCGTGATCTAAACAAGATTTATAGCCTCGGGAAGCCAAAAGCATTTTTTTCTGAAAAATGCACTCTTGGGAGATTTGAGATGTTTGGCCAAACACCAAGAATGCTTTTGAGTAGCAGCAGCAGCAGATTTATGCTATGGGAAGAAGCTAAAAAATTTTGCGAAGCATAAGCAGAAAATTATTTTTTCCAAGACAAATATCCTCGCCAAAAATTTATATTTACAAAACTATCTCATTAATTTAACCCATGCATCTCAAACATAAATACAATCCTCTTTTCCTCTTCCCATTTTTGGTTTAACTATATTTATATTGATTTAAAACCTTCATATATATATATATATATATATATATGACACACACAACAACAACAACAACAACCCAGTATAATCCCACAAATGGAGTTTGGGGAAGGTAGAGTGTACACAGTCTGTTTCCCTAGGCTTTATGTTTTAAATTTTAACTAAATAAAATAAACACTTATTAAAGTATTTCATAAAAACTATTTAAAATCATTTCTTTATTTAAATAATATTAACTTCAAAATAAACCCTGATTCGTAATTGACACTAAAGCACTTTTTGGAAAAATAAGCCAAACACAATCTATTTTTCAAATACTGGTAAAACACTTCCTAAATTATTTTTCCAACCACACATGCTTCTCCCCAAAAGTACTTCTGCAAAGTAATTCTCAAAATAAGCAGTTTCTGGAAGCCTGGCCAAACAGTCTCTTAAAGAGGTAATGGATTAACTTTAGAAGACCATATCCTCATAGTAACCCAACTATTCATGTCCATCAGAAAGATGCTCTGACAAGTTGTCGACAAAGCTTTCAATGTGTTCTCGACTAACGAAAGAAGATACCAAGTGCAGATTGGTTGACAAACAAAAGCAAGTTGACAGAATTTTACTGGTAAATGGGCAAAGTTTATATCACGACAAGTTAACTTCAACATTTTGCAAGATAAAAAGATGCTTCAAAGGCTACTTCCGCTAAAGCCATTAGAGAATTTCGGTGTTCAAACCTCAAGACAAGATTCTGCCGCTGGGTCATTAGGTAGAAATGAAATTGTCGTACGCTTCTTGTTTGTGTACTCTGAATTGGCTTCAATCTGTACCATTTTACAAGTCAACTTCATTTACTTATAACACAGGCTACATAGCAGAATAAACAAATTGTGCCAGCTAACAAATAGTCTGTAATAGAGATTAAAGAAGCAAACATGGTCTACGGAGAACTATATAGAGTTATTAATGGAGTACTAACATGTGACTTAAGAAAATAATACATGGTCATATCACCAATAGAACCAAGTGTCCAACAAGCATACCTCGCGAATGATTTGCCTAATTTCACGACGGAATCTTTCGACATTGGTGGACTTGCAGAAGTTGCGCAACCTAACAACAGGGACAAACGACAGCTCAAAGAAAGCAACTGAGTAGCTCCATTGAGCAAGATGCTCAGCAAGCTCCTCAACCACAGATAAAACACACGCTTCCTGAAATGCTCTCGTTTTCAACGTAAGTTTGCTAACCTGATACATCAAAAATACAGATTCAGAGAGGTAAGGTAAGTTCTTATAAAGCAGTACACCGATAACCTAAAGAAAATAGAGGCATTTTGAAAAGTACCCTTAAAACAGTACGGAAATCTATGGCTTTTCCAACTCCCCCTGTTGGAGGCCTATGCAATTCTTTTATCTCCAGCATGTCTAAAAGGAGCGTGGAAACAGGAACAAAAGAATTGGTGGAGGCAGCGATTCTGTTGAGCATTTTGATGCATCGCAATCTAAAAGGAAAATAGCGAGCAGTTGGAACCAAACGTGCTGCGCCAGAAATTATTTGTGTCAGTGGATAAGCCAGGGGCCTAAAATCTGGTTCTGAGCTGTAAGCACAGATAGCTGCAGTCCACAGCTCAAGACAATGTATATACTTCCACTGGTAAACCTTCAGAAATGACTCCTGAAAAGGGATTGAAAAAGAAGGAAGTATGATTAGATCCACTAGAAGGCAAACATAACCATCAAATAAAATAAAACATGTCGCGTAAAATACTGAAGCAACATGACACTCTTTTTCTTTTTTTTGATTAATCAACTTGACACTGAGCTACATGTGTCTTGAAAATTGTAAAATAAGGTGACAAGGCATTTTCCCAAATCAAACACTTAAAGCAGAATATTCTACCAGAATTTAGTCAACTCTAAAAAAGAATATTAAAAAAAAGGAAAAAGGAATGCTGCTTTCAAACCAAAGGATCAAATTCATCCACTACCAGTACCAGACGAGTTTGAAGCCACGGCTCAGCTAATAACTAACAGGAAGAGAAAACCTCTGTATAGGACTACCTCCTAAACCGAAACAAAAAGCAGAATAAGCATACGAAACTCATTCGTAACACTATTCCAAAGATCAGCACTAATGAAATTACCCAATACCAACTTGATCTAAGTTCTTTTCTGTGCTTCCACAGATGATTTGTTAACTTTTCGAGATGATTCTTAATAAAGAGCTCACAAGGGAAGTACCACGATTACCCGCCACTAAAAGGCACGGATAGTGTTCAAAAAGACACAACTAGTCATGGAAATATACTGAAGCAATCTGATAGTCTTTGAGCACTTTTTTCTCATGTGAAGACGTAAGGTACAAAGCAGCTTTGCAACTTTAGACCAATATACAATGTAATCAAGTACCCAAAGAAAAGGCAGTACAAAGTTATCTCTTAACCACCCAGAGAATAAAAATTAAACACACATTTTAGTTACCATAATCCCAAAAAAAAAAAAAAAATCCAGCTAAAAATATAAGAGTCGAAGTACCTTGGCCTTAGTATTGTGTGCTTCCTTGGACGATTGGTTAGTCTTTTGAGACGATTTCTGGGAAAGATTTGACAAGGGAAGAGCAATGAGCTTGCAGCCACTAACGGGCAAGGTTAACTTTCAATAGGATACCACCATTCATGTAAAATACTAAGCAACTTGATACTCTTTGAGCGCCTTTTCTCACGTGAAAATGTGAATTTAGGCTAACTTCTATTTTGAAAATGTTAAACCAGAGTATTCTTCAGCTAAAAATTATGGAAAAACATAGAAAACCCCTATACAAGATCCCCTTTTAACCCCAAAAAATTTATAGAATAAGCATATATCAGTGGTTGGTAACAAAAATCCAGACATAAGACATTTACCATTAACAGAAATAACAAACTGATACCTTGGTCTTAGTACCACCACTATGTGCTTCCCGTAAAATCATTGCTAATTGCCGAATGAAAACAAAGGCATGCTGGTATGCATTGGGAAGATCCACCCTAAGTAGTTCAACAAAACAATTACCAAGAAACTGAATATGCTGCAGCTTAGTTGCACTCATGAATTGGCAGTTCAACAAATAAGCTTTATACATTCCTCTAATGCACTCGTCAATGCAATCAGAACCAAGCTGCATACACAGGTCTCTTAGAAACAGAAAAGAGACAACTGGTAGTGCACCTCCGCCTGTACCCCAGAAATGAAGAAGAACCTGAAAAGTTAAATTCTGCTTAAGTTCATTTTCTTTAGAAAGAGAGAAGAATACTTCATACAGAGAATAAAAACTCTTGTGCCTCATGTCTTCTGAAAACAGAAAAGTCTAAAGCTTGAGTTCTTCGCAAGTATTTTTAAACTTAATTTTTATGGGTCATTAACTACCAACCAACAAACTTGAATTTCCCCTTTTTTTAATAGATATGTTACTATAACAGGATGCTTATATAAGATTCTTTTTTAAGAATTTCAGGACAGATATCAACGAGCTAAATTTTTTCATGACAGTATGGCATAAGCAGCCAGTGGGATTAACCGCATTTTATGTGTTTTGGATCTATTTACTTACTTTTGAATAGCATTTAAACATTCATTTTCGCAGTTTGAAGTGATCAAGGGCCAGATGCCATGTCATTCAACTGTCAAAAATCAAATTCACGTGCCTAATACCGAACATATGTGAAGGACTCCTATGAGAAAACGAAGATACTTAGCTTTTAGCAACAGCTAAAACCTTGAATCCAAAATAGACTAACCTTCCCCCTCTGCCCAAAAGGGGGGGGGGGGGATGAAATGTACAAGTTTCTTGTAAAAAAGAGGTATATTCTTGCAGAAGAAAACTGTTGGTGTGAATTCTATTAACCATTCCTTTGGACAAGAAAAAAGTTCACGTGAATTTTAAGAGTTATATCACTCAATCCCATACCTTCATATATTTCCTTAAAAGGACTGGAAAAGCAGCCAAAAATACAGATGAGAATCTGAGTCTTCGTAATGTAAATGATATCATTTCTGCATCAGTCATCTGGTTTAGAACATGTAGAGCATTTCCGAGATATGATTTCACCAAGTGGTTGTTGCTCTTCCACCGTTTAGTATTGGATATATCCTTTATCATCTGCTTCTGCCCACCAGAAGTTGGCAATTTCAACAGGCCACGAAGAATTCCGTCCATTTCTTTTAGAACAAACAACATTATTTTGTTGAACACACTGCTAGACATGGTACTCCACTTTGACTTAGCGTCTTCACCAGCATCATCACCGTAATGACAAGCTGTTCGAAAAGCTCTCATGAGAGACCTAATAGCCCCCGAACTCCTATTTTCATGAATTGAACCACACCAGGAATCCACCATTGCACTAGTGATGACATTTGTGGATGACTTGACCTCCTTTCCATCTGCATGAACACGTTGTTCAGTGTCAAATTCATCACCTTCGTCAGCTTCTTCTATTTCGTCTCCATCAATTTCAGTCTCGGCATCATCCTTCACAAAATTGAGATAAGATTCTACAAACCATTTTAAATATCATGAGAACAACAAGAAGGAAAGAAATAATAGAGACTTACATCAATATCCTCATCGTCAAATTCAAGGAGCTCCTTGTCATGCTCTTGCAAGAATTGATAAAACTCAGGATCCTACGAAAAAATGTGGCATATATTGGTTAAGACTTAAGAGCAATATCAGCACAAAAAAGTTCTGGAATGGATATTTGCACCATACTACTCTTGCAATGAAAGACTCAAAATGTATGGCAGATTGACATGATTGCACAATGATGCAAGTAGGCCAGACATAAAAATGAGCTACAGATAATGAGCTTAAACTCCATAAGGGAATCTACCAAGGTTAAGGCATGTCTGGTTTTGATATCATACCTAATAAAAATGTGATCGTAATAGGTACCTGTTTCTTCAAAGTTCAAACCTCCCATAAGACCCATATTCTGGCGTTGGCCGGGGAATATCCAGCAATAGTTTCCATAGAATGAATAACGGACCCGGCCACTATAACAGAAACTGAAATAGAAAGCCCCACAGGCACCATGTTCGAGGAGCCCAAAAAATGAAATGAACAAATCCTTTTCTATCTGTTGCAGGTTAAGGGCTCCTTCTAACTCCCTTCTTCAAAATCCAATCCGTATTTTTTATAGAGAAATCCCTAGTGATATACATGATACCATCCATTCTAGCTATGCTATTGTAAGAATAATTTTTCTTTTATGACCAAGAAATCCATCTTGAGCCAACCCTGAGGAGTGAGGACAAATCCCAGCTTCCAAAACTCAGGATAATGGGCCCATCACTCTACCCTCTCCACTTAAATACCAGGCTTAGTTCGCATAGAAAAGTGCTCGAATCTATGACCTAAGTCACAAGTCCCTCAACCTTTACCACTTGAACTAAGTCCTAGGGGCCTGTGCCTTGTTGTAAGAATAAAATACCTAGTCGATTCCACTCTTCTAGCCAAAAAGTCCTTTCTTTTACCAATTTTTCCATCTTCTCATTCATTCCATACGTGCCCTTCTTCCCCAAATTCTTCCGATTCTACCAGGGATCGGTCTTCATCATAAGCAATATAAAAAACACTTTTTTAACTAACACTTACATCTTTCTCCAATAGGGGTGATTAAATTAGAACTAGTTATTCAACAAGCACTTATATAAATGATCATAATTAGTTTCACACTATATTTTTTTAACAAGGAAAACTTCACCCTAAAATCTAAACAAGCCCTTAAGGAGTGACATAAAAAGGGTACTTCATAGCAAATTTTAAGCCCAAGACAAGTTGAAAACACAAGTAGAATCGTAAAAAATCGATCCAAACGTTAGAATTAGTGCCAGACAGTACTAAATCCAGAATTAAAAGCATAACAATCTCACCTTTTCTTGGAGTCTTTTCAACTGCTCCACATGTGACATCGCATTTTGCTTCGTAGATGATTTAGGCATCACTTCATCTGTATTTTTTTCAACCCCAGAGGATTTTTTGCTCAATTTTTCTGATGCTGACATACCCCACAAAAAAAAAGGAAGTTAACAAAATGGAACATGATGAAAAACAGAAAAACGTGTTGAAAGAATGAGAAAGGAATCACCTTTGTTCTTCGTCCCCATTGATTAAAATTTGTAAGCTTTTTTTTCTGCTTTGCTCCGGGGTTTAGTGTTGTCAAGGGTTTAGCTCTACCGATAAAGCTGCTGTAATAGAAGAAACTCGGACTGGGCTGATTGGACCAAAGATGAAATAGCATGGGATAGCCACTTTTTAACATGTTATTTAGTTTTTATCCAATACTGAGCAAAACTAGCCATAACTATATTAAAATTAATATAAAAATACGTTTTTACCCTTTTTCATGAGTGTTGTGTAAATATTAAGGACATGAGTATTATGTAAATATCTGTTGATATGAGAATGGGCCAACGAGTAATTAGTAGTTTATTCAAGAAGAGCCTGGTTATGGCTAGACAAGAGGATACATACAAATCAACAGATCGTGCAAGATAAATATAGTGAATCCAGTCTCGCAGATAATGATATCGTGATCCTTGAAAAATATTCAGATATGAGTTGGACTAGTTAAAGATACCATATGAGTGTTACGGAAATAAAAGAGAATCCCACTGGGAAAACAATCAAAACTTCAGTTCAGAAGCAATCGTACGAGTGCATGAGTGTGGCGGTAATTAACTAAGGATAATTACAGGTTGAGTACTTTATGTTATGCCCCATGTTTTCGTACATGAAAGTACGCCATATGTAAATTGATGAAAGCTCGAAAATGAGATGTTATATCCCTTATTTTCGTACGTTAAAGTTTCGTCGTAAGTTAATCGACGTAAGTTCGAGAATGAGATTATTTTGAGATTATAAGTATTATACTATTTCAAACAAGTGATAAGTAAATTCGTGAAGGTGAGAGGATGAGCGAATCAAAGAAAATGAATTTCGTCGAAGTTTGATATTTTGGGATAAAATATGGTCCAAGCTATAATACCCCGTATCTATGGACTAGTACCATATAAGGTACCATATGACCATGATAGTAAGGTGTATAAAGTATGTTAAAAGTGAGTAGTATTTTAAGTAATTTGAGATAATTCTTAATTATGTGGATATTTGGTTAATTATGAATTTTGGTGGAAGATTAACAATGTAATTAAGGAATTTTGGATAAAGATTAAAGGGCCCCAATGTGGCAGCCCATAAAGTCTTGATCAAAGCCTAATAATGTGACTCTTTAAGTGCATAAAATAGGTGACACATTTGGAGGATTTATGTGGCTTAGTCATCACAAAAAGATAGGGCCCACAACCTACTATTTAAAGAAACTTCTTATCTCATTAGATTGGATACTAGGCTTACTAATTAAAGATTGAAAAACTTCAGCATGAAAATTTCATCCAAGATCATATATGATAGTAACGTAAGTTACTTCAATTCATACGAGATTTATTAGCATAATAGCAACGAGATTTTGCGATTCTAAGGGAGTACTATGCTATCTTTCTCAAGAATATCATACGAATTTTTCTCTACTTCGATCCGTCATTACGTGATTTGTCGCAATTGACGTATGTTAGAGGGTTTGTTAAGAGAATCGGTTCAGATATGTTAAGGCTATCCCTTCTTTCCTTTTGGCATGATCCATACAATACAAACGAAACGAGAAAATGTACAACTTCCATAAATGACTCTATTCATAGAAATGCTAGAGATGCTTATGTTCTTGATTTCCCATGTGTCATATTATTCTATCATTTGTTCATGGGTATCAGAAAATACGTAAGTTGATAAAGTTTACTTCATGATATTAATCAAAGGCATAATGGTCTTATGACATTCCGAAAGATTTTATTGACGTACTTCTCATGCATTGCATTTATTTATACATGTACATTGACCCATGACCAGATGACATTATATACGCATATATTTATGTATATATATGTATATGGGATGCGGAAAAAGTTTACGGCGTTATATAGGCACCACCACCTGATCACGGCGTTATATACGCACCATCACCTAATCAGTTGATTTACGTTGATGATTTACACATAGTGGCCGAGATGATATGATGGGATGCCGTCAGAGGCTTGATGATGTTATGAATGTATATACCCATGTATGATATTTGTACGCATATGCATGATATTATAAGTATTAAATGATTCACAGAGCTATTCAAACTTACATACCGAGTCTTTTACTCCATGTTTCTCTCACGTCTATTATTTACTGATTTGTATTCCTTACATACTCGGTACATTATTTGTACTGACGTCCCTTTTGCCTGGGGACACTGTGTTTCATGCCCGCAAGTCTCGATAGACAGGCCGAGAGTCCTCCAAGTAGGCTATCAGCTCAGCGGAAGATATTGGTGCGCTCCATTTGCTTCGGAGTTGCTTATTTAGTTAGTATGATTTGGACGTGTATTGTTTAGTATGGTGGGGCCTTATCCCGACCTTTATGGTATTTATCTACTCTTAGAGGCTTGTAGACATATGTCATGTACGTAAAAGATTGTATGGCCTTGTCGGCCTATGTTTAATGTACGAGTGATCATTTTAGTCTTATAGGCTCGTATGTCTTATGTATAAGTTGGTATTACATGTTTTATTCTAGTTATCATACGACAACCTTTCCATCTCATTTACCTATGATAGCATGATACGAAAAGATATGTTATGTCGGTACTCAGTTGAGTAAGGTACTGGATGCTCGTTGTGGCCCGTCGATTTGGGTCGTGACACTGGATCCCCCAGGAAAAAAAAGTTCTACATAAGTTAAGCTATGTAAAACAACCTGGGCGAAGAATACTTCTACTCGGAATATGAGCTGGATCCCCCTAGGTGAAAAGATTATACCTGAGTTAAGCTACATAAAACAGCATGGGCGAAGAATGCTTCTACTCGGAATATGAGCTGGATCCCCCTAGGCAAAAAGGTTCTACCTGAGTTAAGCTACATAAAACAGCCTGAGCGAAAATTATTCTATTCGAAAATATGAGTTGGTTCCCCCTAGGCGAAAATGTTTTAACTAAATTAAGCTACTTAAAACAGCCTGAGCGAAGGGTACTTCCACCCAGAAATATAAGTTGGATCCCCCTGGCAAAAAGGTTCTACCCGAGTTAAGCTACAAAAATGGGAGGTATGAACAGTAGTGATGCATACTAAAGATAAAAGAAAATAGAGATTTTGAGGAACTTAACTTTGGTGACATTCGTCCTTTAAGAATCGTCATTCTGCATTGCTTTGTTCCTGCTTGAAACAAAGAAAAATTTGTGAGTTTTCAAAGTGGTGGTCGGTTTGTGGCTTTGATGCCCTGAGTAGTTTGAATTCACGGCCACTCCGCTATCGAAGAACTGATTTTGTCAGTATGGTACCGAGGTGCTCGGATACTCTGTATCGCTTTCTAGAGACCTTGGCTTTCTGATGTTGCCCCCAACTATTTCATACCTAGATGTCCATGGTACCGCTAACCCTTATCCCTAAGGCAAGACAATTTTCCTTTAAAATCAAACTTAGTTGTCTTGTACCCAGTACTAGTTTGTGTCCGTAGCGCTTATCAACTTTTCCCATGAAGCAAGTCTTGCTTAGACGAACTTTTTAGTTTCTTTGAGACACTTTGTTCGCCTTATCAAAAGAGATCACAGATGGATTTGAGCCTTCGTCAATGCTGTATATGCCCCAAATTATGTTCGGTATGACAGGAAAACTATAGCCAGTTTTGCAGCCATTTCTTTGCTTCACTTTTGATGCAAGATTAGACCTAAAGGGACTCAAAGAAAAACTATGGGAAAAAATAGCAGAGCAATTGAAAGGGAAAAAGGAATTGTGTCTAAACAAAAGGTGTCCCTTTCGGGGAGAGGAATAGTGAGACTTATCTGGAGGTATGAGCCGACTTTAATGAATCACGACATGTATTTTGGATTGGACGCCTGATCTGTCTGATATGTCTAAATCTCAAAATCCTTCGCAAATGTTCATCTTGAAACTGTCTTAGTTATGCTCCTGTTAGAGTATCGGAGACCCTCATTCAGCTAGTAGCGGCCTTTGCGGGTTTTTGCTAATTGATCTCTCTCATTTCTCTACCCATTGTCGCCTTATGGTGCCCATATGGACTTTCACCCATAAGAATCTCTTATTTCTCTTCTCATTGTCGCCTTACGGAGCCCATACGGGTTTCCACCGATAAGACTCTCTCATGTTTTTTTCTTTTTTTCTTTTTCGCTGCCCTTGAATAATATACTGCTCGCGGCAAGTTGTCCAACACCCTTGGCATGGTGACTACAACATTCTCAAAGATTGATTAGAAGGTCTTAACGGGAAAAATTGAAAAGAACCTTGAACTGAATTACAATTTTTGGAACCTTCTTATAGAATTACCATAAAATAAAACAAACTTCTGCCCCAGTTTTGGAGTATTGGGATATAGATTTTTTGTTGTGATGGACCGAATCAAGGATAAGGTTGCCTATGTATCCTTTCGGAATCAGTTCGAACATAGTTCACTAACTCAGAAGATTTGTTGATGATTTTTTCTTCTTTTTTTTCGTTTTTGTTTGTTTTTACAAGTACATAGGTTCCATAAAGAGGGAAAACAAAGAAGACAGATACGACTCAAAAGGGTTAACAAAAAGGTGACAACTATTTGGGATAGTGAGCAATGGTAGCCTTCATCATCTCGATCTAAGAAAATATGTGTGAAAGTTCTGCAATGGGTATATATCAAACATAATATCTTTTGACTGCATCTGCATTAGCTGTTCTAATCGGGTCTTGACCCACTCAGTGTCTTCAATCTCTGATTCCATAGTGATTCGGAGAGAGGGAATTTTGACTTCAGTTGTTATTATAGCTTCTGTTCCATACACCAGCAAATAAGGAGTTGCCCCAACACATGTGTGTCGTGCGGTATCCCAAAAGAGCAAAAGGCAATTTTTCATGCCATTGCCTGGACCCTTGGATCATCTTCCTGAGAATCTTCTTGATGTTCTTGTTTGCCGCTTCAACGAATCCATTGTCTTTGGACAACAAGGGTTAGAGTGGTGATGCACCATTTTAAATTGCTCGCATAACTCCTTCATCAGATGACTATTTAGATTGGTTGCATATCAGTGATAATGGTCTTTAGGATACCAAAATGATAGATGATGTTGGAATGAACAAAGTCTACCACTGCTTTCTTTGTGATTGCTTTGAAAGTAACTGCTGTCACACCTCCCTTTTACCTGCGCCCGCAGGGGCGTATGAGAGTTTTTCCAATTAAAGGACAATCGAAACAGGATTTATTATTTAATTCAGAGTCGCCACTTGGGAGATTTATGGTATCCCAAGTCACCGGTTGAATCCCGAATCGAGGAAAATATTGACTCTGTATTATAGTCCGCGAACTAGAAATCCGGGTAAGGAATTCTGTTAACCCGGGAGAAGGTGTTAGGCATTCCCGAGTTCCGTGGTTCTAGCACGGTCGCTCAAATGTCATGTTCGGCTTATTTATCTGATTTTAATACATGTTGAACCTATGTGCAAATTTTAACTTTTTACCGCTTTTATTATTATTATTTTTAACGAGAACTGCAACGTCGTGAAAACACATCTCGAACCACGTCACATCAATGCACCCGTGGTTATTGACACATTTCGACTCCGTTGAGATTTGGATTTGGGTCACATAAATGTGCACCCGAGTTTAAGAAAGTAAATTATTAAAAGCGTGTCTAAAATGACTAGCGCGTTATTATTTTGAGGAAAGCCATGAAATTCATTAGACGGTCCTCCCGAAATCTAAAGTATTTTAACGCAATATTTACTGAGGGCCCCGCAACTTATGCATTTTATTTGGCGAGACTCGTCTCATTTATTATTTAAAGGCTAATCCTAAAATGACTATTATTCTTCTATTTATTTGTCTCTAAAGAAATAAGTAAAAGGGGACCTAATTAGTTAATATTAGAAAATCCTATAGTCTATCAATTGAAAATTAGTAGACCAAATGTCATTTCAACTTTAGGTCCAAAGAACCCAATCCATATGCTGGATCAAGTTTTGAACTACACGACTCGGTTATTTGATTCTGCTAACATTCATGAATAAGTTAACTGATTCAAATTCAAGTAGACTATTGATATTAACCATTAATATGCAATTACTTGTTCCTACGTCGAGATAGTGAGCTTAACGAACAAAGGAGAGGACATCAATAACTAGCATGTTGGGTTGTTTTAAAAGCGCGTTTAACCTGAAATCGGAATAAGCACCACATATTGACTTCTGAATTAATTGTAGGTCCAAACAATACTGATATCCGATTTTTAACTCAATGTTAACTGAAATCAGTACTAAACTATACTAAGTCTACAACTAATGAACACGAATTAACAGTTTAAACAGTCCTAATTAGGTACAAACTTCACAGTCTACATTTCATTGAGTTATAGATCAAATTGGACTATACAACTACTTATCATCTATATCTACTGAGCTACAGATACAACATCAAATAATTAAGGGCCCGAGCACTTCCATTTCATGTTTACATCTCAAGGCTACATCAAATTGAGCTTAGTTGTGTACCTGGATTGGAGTGAACAGAAGAATAAAGAGGAAGTCAGCAGCAGTACAACACAGCAAACAACAACAACAGCAAATAACACCAGCAGACAACAAATTGGAATTCAGAAACAGCTCCAAACCCAGTTTCAAATCAGGAAAACACTTGACCACAGCTCATAACTAGTTGTGAAACCAAACAGCAACAACAAATAACTCCACACAACTAATTGGACCTCAAATTCACCAAGAAAACCAACCAGTGAACCTCAAACACTCCAGTAAACAGACTTGAAACTGGAAACTACACCCCAACAATTGAAAATTAGGCACTTTACTTCAAGCTTGCAATGCTATTTTTTACTGCTTAAAGAAGGATCAAATGCAGAACCTAAGAGGACTAATTGCTTTTTTTTTTCTATATTTCTTGATATTCTTTTTGTGACACCTTTGAGTCTAATTTCAAAAGCCAACCCCCTTTAACTCTGTCCAGAATTCGAATTACACCTATGAATGCAATGAAACAATATATTTTTGGTTTTCTGTTCTTAAACTCTCCCGAACTCTAAAAAGCTGAATGTCTTAGCTCTTAAAATGTTGTCTAAGACTGCCTTTTAAAAAAAAAACTCTCCAAAACTTCCTCCCTTAAGGTCTAAACCAAAAGACCTCTAACTCTGTCCTAAGTTCCTCCATTTATACCCAAACACTGACCTTGCCAGCTCCTAAGAACACTAGGAAGAATTAAGAAACTAATTCTGCCCATGATACCTTTAGAACTCCACTAGAGTATGTTTTGTTCCCCATTAACCCTTGTCTTTTCTTTATTTAAAGTTCAAGCAGGTATGAGTAACATATTTTAATCAATGCCTTTTAAACCTCCCCATACCATTATGTTTTGTTCCCCACTAACACATTAGATTAATGGTTAATTAAGTACTTTACTGACAGCCCACTAGCAAGACCATTTGCCAAAGTTTTAAACCCCCCCCCCCCCACATTACCCTCATGATATCCCTGAAATACTGTCCTATCCCAATTCCCCCTTCAATCGGTACCAACCCCAACAGCTATAACCAATTCAACTCATCAAATTCAATCAGCAGTTCAAGCTAGAACTCAGATCAGATCAAATAGCATAAAAAATAAAGACTAATGAATCCGAACAAAATCATATTGAACTACCAAGGTCAAATTTCAGACCATGATTGGCACAGATACATGTGAATGACTAACTATATTCACAATTCTAAATTAAACTTAGGCAAAATGAATAATCACTGTAAACGCACTGAATCGACAAACAAATTGAACTCATATGCAAAAATGATGAACAACAAAGAAAAGGGAACCAAACATCACACAAAATGAAGCAATTTGAACCAATAATAACAACAAACACTCATAGTTCTAAATTAACCTTAAACACAAAATGTAGGAACCCTGAGGATATACTGAATGGAGCCCTGAGGCTGAGAACAAAATAATCGACACCAAACAACTTGACGAGAACTACTAAACTACAAACATGAACGGATTAATCGACGAAACTATTTATAACATATGTTAATCAACAGAAGAAAACTGGACCAAGAAAAAGGTCCGAAAGAGGAGGAAGAACTACTTGACAAAAATGACGAATTAATCAGTCAAAATAAAACAACAACAAAAGAAAAAGGAAAACAAAAGAAATACCTCGAAATTTCAGACCAAACTCAATCCGTTTCAGTCGACACTTCGTCTTGAAATTTTGAAGCCAAAACGGACCTTAATCGAGTATTCTCGACTGATAACACTCGACTAAAGTCGGTTAAAACCTCAAATTTTTAACTTCGTACACAGTCTGAAGTTTGGTTCTTTTAGGGTTTGCCTTAGATTTGAAATTCGAAAGGCTCTAACAAGATTCGTACAGAACTGGGGTGGGATTTGGGACGAGGGTAGCTAGATGGTTCAGTGGTGTAACTTTGGGGTCAAACGGACGAACTAGGGTTTTGGGACTGATCTTCGGTTGAAGATTCGAAGCGTATGGTACTGATTCGAAGAAAACTGATTCGGGATTTGGAAAGAGGACGTCGTGGGGAGGCTGTGGTGTAATTTTGGGGTCGTTTGGACCACCGGAACTGCCGTGAGGCGATTTCCGGTGGGCGGAGCACGGTGGTAAGGGGCGGAGGGTTCGTGTGGTCTCTAAGGCTTAGAGACGAAGAGGTGAGGGGAGGGGGGTTGGCTTGGGGGGCGGGGTATGGTTTGGTCTTATATATGTGGGGAAGTGATTTGATCCTAGCCGTTAGATCAATTGAGATCGACGGCTTGGATCAACTCACTTGAAGAGACGGTGTCGTTTCGTTCACCTCGAGACCGGATCAGTCTTTGGATGGGAATGGGTCGGGGCATGGGGGCGATTTGCGGCCGTTGGATCAAATGAAATGGATGACCTGGATCGACAGGCTTGAAATGGCGTCGTTTCTTCGATGCTGGGGATGGACTGGACCGTTCGATCTTAGGAGATCGACGGTTCAGATTGAACATGGCCATACAACGTCGTTTGGTTGGCATGGTCGATTGGGCCAGATAGGGGTGATTTGGGCTGGTTTTTGGTGGGTTGGGTGTTTGGGCTTGGGAAATTAATTAAATTGGCCCAGATTTATTTCCTTCCTCTTTTCTTTTCCTTTTCTTTTTATTTTCTTCCTAAATTATTTTCTAAAATTATAAACCAAGTTAACTTATTAAAAATACTAATTATCTTCTAATAATATTTATCACATATAGTTAAATGCCAATTAACGATAAAATCACACAATTCAACATTAAATGCTAAAAAAATGCAAAGTACATTATTTTTTATGATTTTTCCATTTTCGTAAAACAAATTACTTAATTAATCCTATTTGTAAAAATTAAATCCTAAATGCACATGCAACATGTAATTTTTGTATTTTTCATTAATCAAAACAAAATAAACATGCCCAGCCAAATACAAACAATTAACCAAAAATGCCACAAAAATTCTCAAAATTGCACACAAAGGAAAAATTATTTTATTTTGAATTTCTGGGAGTAGTTCTCCTAGGGCAAAAATCACGTGCTCACAGCTGCCCCTCTTTGTCCGAAAACTCTAGGGGTTTTCGTGCAAAGATAAAGTGAGCGGATACGAGCGATTTTGCCCGTTGGAATACTCCGTGCGAAGCATTTTTTAAAGATTTGACCGAACCTCTGCTTCAAAGATTTCCTACATATCCCTGGCTAAAAGGGAATCAGGTCAATGTAGTTCGGGAAGTTTTGGTAGTTGGGACTACCAGGAAGCTGTGGTTTTGTTGTTACTGATATTGATGTTGCTGCTACTTGCTTACTGACCTCCTTATTACACCATGCTAAAAGAAAATAAGAAGTTAGACTAAACTAGGAATTACAAAATCTTATCTAGATCTTCAAACTTGCTCTTGTTGCCTTGCTTTCTTGTTGGCTTGTGTTTCCTCTGATGTTTCTTTTTTTTTCTCTTGTGAAATCTGAATTGTTTCTCCTTCGACACGCGAATTATCTTTCTTTGACCATTGTTGCCTCTCTTTTGACTTCTGCACTTGAGTTTATGCTGGGGATTTTTGTTGTTACCCTCCGCCCTCCGGGCGGGATCCTGACTTCTATTACGACTCCATTCTCCAGGCGGGCTCCTGACTTCGACTACAACTTGAAAATATAACAACCTCCACTCTCCAGGCGGGCTCCTGACTTCAACAACTTCTTAAAAATATAACACCTCCATTCTCCAGGTGGGCTCCTGACTTCAACAACTTCTTAAAAATATAACACCTCCATTCTCCAGGCGGGCTCCTGACTTTAACAACTTCTTAAAAATATAACACCTCCATTCTCCAGGCGGGCTCCTGACTTCAACAACTTCTTAAAAATATAACACCTCCATTCTCCAGGCGGCTCCTGACTACAACTACCACTTAAAAACATAATACCTCCATTCTCCAGGCGGGCTCCTGACTTCAACAACTTCTTTAAAATATAACACCTCCATTCTCCAGGCGGGCTCCTGACCTCAACTACATCTTAAAAATATAACAACTCCATTCTCCAGGCAGGCTCCTGACTTCAACAACTTCTTAAAAATATAACACCTCCATTCTCCAGGCGGGCTCCTGACTACAACTACCACTTAAAAACATAACACTTCCATTCTCCAGGCGGGCTCCTGACTTCAACAACTTCTTCAAAATATAACACCCCCATTCTCCAGGCGGGCTCCTGACTTCAACAACTTCTTAAAAATATAACACCTCCATTCTCCAGGCGGGCTCCTGACTACAACTACCACTTAAAAACATAATACCTCCATTCTCCAGGCGGGCTCCTGACTTCAACAACTTCTTCAAAATATAACACCTCCATTCTCTAGGCGGGCTCCTGACCTCAACTACAACTTAAAAATATAACACCTCCATTCTCCAGGCGGGCTCTTGACTTCAACAACTTCTTAAAAATACAATACCTCCATTCTCCAGGCGGGCTCCTGACTACAACTACCACTTAAAAACATAATACCTCCATTCTCCAGGCGGGCTCCTGACTTTAACAACTTCTTAAAAATATAACACCCCCATTCTCCAGGCGGGCTCCTGACTTCTATTATGACTTAAAAATGCGTTCTATTGCCATTGTTCCTTCCTGCCTCCTGAACCATTTCTAACTTGAATTTTCTTCTTTCAGAACTGCGTCCCCAACATTGGTGTATCATTCCTCTGAAACTATCGGGGATAACACCGGTGTTTCATTCAAAAATATGTTATTTTCCTCCTTCAAAGACTACTTCCCTTAAAGCTAGTGTTTTCCTTCCTCTGGAACTACTTCTCTTAAGACTTGTGTTATCTTCCTCCTGAAATTGCTTTCTTTAAAACTTGTTTTGCCTTCTTCCGAAAACTGCTGGGGATACCGCTTTTCACCGAACTTGTGTTATCTTCCTTCTTCCCCAAGTGGGTACCTGACTTCCAGAAAATTTTCAAAATGAAAGAAAATTTTCTGCCCTAGTTTGACAATCTTTCTTGTGGCATGTCTTTCTGTCATCAATAACATTTCCTGTCCCTGCTTAAAATCAAAGAGAATTTGTTAGTTTAAAACATGAGGATGCTCCTGTGGGGACGATTTTCCCTTTCGCTCTTTTCCATGCTCTGCGTTGTTCGACCATCTTGAAATTTGGCTGATAACTTCCGACCTTCTTGATGATTCTGTATTCACCAACCTCTCAACCGTTGTTTTCTACCTTTGCTCCATACTATCCGAAAACTTAGACCAATCCATCATTTGGTTTTGCAACAACGTCTTTCTCGTCCCATCACATTATCCTCGCCTGTCTTATCCCCATTTACCTTGCACCATGTTGGCAACTGGTAGTTGGCTTTGAAAATCCTTCTTAAAAACAAACTACTACTGACCAAAAAGAAATGGAAAATGATGACTTCAAAAGACAGAACAAGAAAAATCTTTCTGAGCAATTGTTTGAAGAGAAAATAACTTATCTGAATGGTATAACCGATCCCAATGGTCATGTCATGCATTTTTGGACTAATCAACCCAGTCTATTTACACCAATCAATCTTTCTGTTGTCCCTTCCTTACATTCAAAAGGTCACGCAACCCATCTTCTTTTGCCGAAACAACATCTTTATTCTGCTTGACGTCTCGACGGATCCTTTCCATCAAGCTTATCTCGTTTGCTCCTTTTAATTCCTTGTCGCCTTATAGTGCCCTTCGAGGGATTTTCACTAACAAGACTCTCTCATTTCTCTCAACTCCCGTCGCCTTATGGTGCTTGTGAAGGTTTTCACCGATAAGACTCTCTCATTTTATTTCTCTCAACTTCTGTCGCATTATGGTGCCTGGGAAGGTTTTCACCGATAAGACTCTCTCATTTTATTTCTCTCAACTTCTGTCGCCTTATGGTTCCTGTGAAGGTTTTCACCAATAAGACTCTCTCATTTTCATTAATTTCCCTGCTTGGACCGGAGTATTACTCTGATACGAATCACCTCTGTTTGCTCAACTCGTCATCTCTCGAAAACTGATCAAAAGGTCTTTCTTTGGACCGTAATGTGGGCTTTTGGATGGGATTAGAAAGAAAGGGTATCAAAGGCTCAAAATAATTTGACATGGGTTTAAAATTACAACTTTTGGAATCACATTTTTTATTACAAAACAACCTCTGCCCCAGTTTCTTGCTTGGGGATCTTTTGACTTTTATTTTACTATGACCGAGCCGTAAAGCTGCCTACGTACCCTTAACAGGGATCAAGTCAAACGTAGTTCACACCTGAATTTCCTTGTTGTTATATTTTTTCACTTCTTTTCTTTTCTTTCTTTTTCTCTCTTTTTCGTTATTGATTCCAAAATAGAGGTATGAAAGAAATAAATAAGTCTCAAAAAGGGGAACAAAGGGTAAAGTGTTTAGATAGTAGAACAAATTGCCTTCGTCATTTCAATCTTCAAAATAATGCCAAATACAAACAATCAACAATTATACCAAAGAAATCATACATAATATCTTTTTACTGTATCAGAATTAATAGTCATGTCTATGCATTTTCCTTCGATATCTGTTAAACATAAAGCCCCATTGGACAATACTCTGGTTACAATGAATGGCCCTTGCCAATTCGGGGCGAACTTGCCTTTTGCTTCAACCTGATGTGGAAGGATGCGTTTCAGCACTTGCTGACCCACTTCAAATTTCCGGGGACGCACCTTTTTGTTGTATGCTCTTGCCATTCTCTTTTGATATAACTGGCCATGGCACACAACTACCAATCTCTTTTCATCAATCAAGTTCAACTGCTCCAAACGGGTTTTGACCCACTCATCATCATCAATCTCAGCCTCAGCGACAATCCGAAGGGACGAGATTTCAACTTCCGCCGGTATTACTACTTCAGTTCCATATACCAACAAATAAGGAGTTGCACCTACTGAAGTACGGACAGTAGTGCGATAACCCAGCAACGCAAATGGTAATTTTTTGTGCCATTGCCTAGAACCTTCCACCATTTTCCGAAGTATTTTCTTTATATTTTTGTTGGCTGCCTCAACTGCTCCATTCGCCTTGGGACGATATGGGGTAGAATTGCGGTGTGTAATCTTAAACTGGTGACATACCTCTTTCATCAAATTGCTGTTAAGATTAGCACCGTTATCTGTGATGATCACCTTCGGGATTCCAAATCGACAGATGATATTTGAGTGAACAAAATCGACCACTGCTTTCTTGGTCACAAACTTGAAAGTTTTGGCCTCAACCCATTTGGTGAAATAATCAATGGCTACCAGAATGAACCTATGCCCGTTGGATGCTGCTGGCTCAGTTGGTCCAATAATATCCATGCCCCAAGCGATGAAGGGCCATGACGCTGACATTGTGTGTAATTCCAATAGCGGAGAATGAATCAAATCTCCGTGTATCTAGCACTGATGACATTTGCGCACAAAACTAATACAATCTCGCTCCATGGTGAGCCAATAATAACCTGCTCGGAGAATTTTCTTTGCCAACACATATCCACTCATATGTGGTCCGCAAACTCCTGAATGTACTTCGGACATGACAGACGTAGCTTGTCTAGCATCTATGCATCTTAACAATCCCAGGTTTAGTGTTCTTTTGTACAAAACTCCTCCACTCAAGAAAAATCCGCTTGCCAACCGTCGAATTGTTCTCTTTTGATCCCCCGTGGCTTGCACTGGGTATATCCCCATTCTGATGTATTCCTTGATATCATGGAACCACGGTTCGCCATCAAATTCCTCTTCAATCATGTTGTAGTAAGCATGTTGATTGTACTTGAATGTGCAAAGGATCGACATAGGCTTTGTCCGGATGGTGCAACATTGACGCTAGGGTAGCCAAAGCATCGACGACCTCATTATGGACCCTTGGAATATGCCTGAACTCCAATGATCTAAACCATTGAAAAGATCATGCAAGCATTGTCGGTATGGTATGAGCTTCAGATCTCGCGTTTCCCATTCTCCATGAATTTGGTGCACCAGAAGATCCGAGTCTCCCAAGACCAGAACTTCCCGGACATTCATGTCTGTAGCTAGCCTCAAACCCAAAATGCATGCCTCGTATTCAGCCATATTGTTGGTGCAATAAAACTGAAGTTGAGCCGTAACAGGATAGTGATGCCCTATTTCAGAAATAAACACAACTCCTATTCCGACTCCTTTCATGTTAGCAGCCCCATCAAAGAAAAGTTTCCAACCTGGTTTTTCGGCCTGTTCTAGTTCATCAATGTGCATCACCTCTTCAGCAGGAAAATAAGTCCTCAGTGGCTCATACTCTTCATCGACCGGGTTCTCGGCCAAATGATCGGCCAATGCTTGGGCTTTCATCGCAGTCCGAGTCACATAGATTATGTCAAACTCTGTGAGCAAAATCTGCCATTTTACAAGTCTTCCTATCGGCATAGGCTTTTGAAAGATATACTTCAACGGATCCAAATGCGAAATGAGGTAGGTAGTGTAGGATGACAAGTAATGTTTCAATTTCTGTGCCACCCAAGTTAGGGCGCAACATGTCCTTTCCAGGTGAGTGTACTTAACCTCATAAACCGTGAACTTCTTGCTAAGATAGTAGATGGCATGTTCTTTCCTGCCGGTGACGTCATGCTGTCCCAGTACACAGCCAAATGAATTTTCCAGGACAGTCAAGTAAAGAATCAAAGGTCTCCCTGGTTCTGGCGGAACCAGCACAGGTGGGTTTGTCAAGTAACCTTTTATCTTGTCAAACGCTTCTTGACACTCATCAGTCCACTTGATTGCAGCGTCCTTCTTCAACAACTTGAAAATAGGCTCACAAGTTGTCGTGAGCTGAGAAATAAACCTGCTGATGTAGTTCAGCCTTCCTAACAGACTCATCACTACAGTCTTGTTCCTCGGAGGGGGTAATTCTTGTATGGCTTTGATCTTTGATGGGTCCAACTCGATGCCTCGCCGACTGACTATGAATCCTAACAGTTTTCCAGATGGAACACCAAATGCACACTTGGCGGGGTTAAGCTTGAGGTTGTACCTGCGAAGCCTCTAGAAGAATTTCCTCAAATCCTCGACGTGGTCGGCCTGATGTTTTGATTTTATGATCACATCATCTATATATACCTCAATCTCCTTGTGTATAATATCATGAAACACAGTAGTCATCGCTCTCATATAAGTTACCCCAGCATTCTTCAACCCAAATGGCATTACTCGGTAGCAATAAGTTCCCCATGGCGTGATGAAGGCTGTCTTTTCCGCATATTCTTCGTCCATTAAAATCTGATGATACCCGGCATAGCAATCCACAAAAGATCCAATCTCGCGCTTGGCACAATTGTCAATCAGAATATGGATATTGGGTAGAGGGAAGTTATACTTCGAACTTGCTTTGTTGAGATTGCGGTAATCGACGCATACTCTGATCTTGCCATCCTTCTTCGGCACATGCACGACATTAGCCAACCAAACAGGATATCGGGTGACCCGGATAACCTTTGCATCCAACTGTTTGGTAACTTCTTCTTTAATCTTCACACTCATATCAGTTTTGAATTTCCTCAACTTTTGCTTGACGGGAGGGAATGCTGGATCAGTGGGCAATTTGTGGACTACTAAATCAGTGCTTAAACCCGGCATGTCGTCATATGACCATGCAAAAACATCTTTGTACTCGATGAGTGCTTTGATTAACTCCTCCCAGATTTTTGGCTCGAGGTGGACACTTATTTTAGTCTCTCGGACATTGTCTGTGTCCCCTAAATTGACGGCTTCTGTGTCATTCAGGTTGGGTTTGGGTTTTTCTTCGAAGTGAATTAACTCCTTACTAATCTCTTCGAAGGCTTCATCCTCATCCTCGTATTCTGATTCGTAATCACAATCTACTTCTTGAACTAATATTTCGGAATCAGATTGATTTTTAAGACTGCGCTGAGGATTCCTTATGCATGCCATGTCATTAGAACCAGCGTAAAAAGAACTGTATAGAAAAGAAAACAAAACAAAACAAAAGGAAAACCATCAGGAATGATGAAGAAAGAGAAATTGTATTTCATTGATTGATAAAGATAACAAGGTTTGCACACTCAAACAGATTGAAAAAATGAAATCTGGATTACAACCCTGGAATAATCCGTACAAACTTAAAGGAAAATCAAAGCGAACTACCAAGACTCCTTCCGAGTAGGGAGAGGAGTAGCCTTCCAATTATTAAGCTTTGTTTTTGTCCTGACGAATTGCACTTTTGTGTTGCTAGAACCCTCTTGAATTTCCACCATGTTCACACTATCGAACAACTTCTCAAATCTTTCAATCAACTCCTTGTCAGGATTAATCATAGAACTAGGAATTGCTGTCACTGGGCGAATCCTCGTACTGGACTTGACAAATGATCTGGAAAGACGTGGGACCGGCTTTGGAAGGACCCATGCCCTCTATTTCAATTTCCTGTCTCTCTTTATATCTGCAGCTGTGGGCTTGAATCCTAGACCAAATGTTCCCAAGTTTTCAGGAAGAGACACGAGCTGTATGATGCCTTACAACGCTGATCCCAAACCCTTTCCTGGTATAAAACCATTTTTCAACATTTCATACGCTACCATGACCGAGGCAGCGTTTATCTTTGGATTTGGGATACATTTCCCCTCTGGAACTTTCTCGATTGACCTTGTGTCAGAAACCTGGTAGACCCATGGTCCCTTGTCATCTTCCACTTCAATGAATGGCACAATGGTGATGTTGTGAGCGCACAAATTATCTTCACCGTGCACCACTATTTCCTGTCTGTCCCATTCAAACTTGACCATCTGATGGAGTGTTGATGGTACTACTTTAGCGGCGTGAATCCACGGTCGCCCTAATAGCAAATTATAGGAAATAGATATATCCAACACTTGGAATTCCATTGTGAATTCTACTGGACCTATGGTCAGCTCCAACATTATGTCCCCGACTGAGTCTTTGCCTCCACCGTCGAATCCCCGCACACAAATACTGTTCTTATGGATCCTCTCATCTTCTACTTTCAGCTTGACTAGAGTGGAGAGAGGACAGATATTCGCACTTGAACCATTGTCAACCAATACCCGGGTAACCACAGCATCCTCGCATTTCACTGTCAGGTAAAAGGGCTTTGTTATGCTCAGTACCCTCTACCGGCAATTCATCATCGGAAAAGGTGACTCTGTTTACTTCAAAAATCTTGTTGGCTATCTTCTCCAGATGGTTTACCGAGATCTTGTCGGGAACATGGGCCTCATTCAAGATTTTCATCAGGGATTGGCGGTGTTCATCTAAGTGGATTAGCAACGAGAGTAATGAGATCTAAGCGGGCATTTTCCTCAACTGCTCTACAACAGAATAGTCATGCACTTTCATTTTCCTTAAAAATTCCTCTGCCTCTTCTTTAGTTACAGCTTTCTTTACCGGCGTTGAATTATCTTTAGCTCTTCTTAACTCCTCGGGAGTAAAACACCTTCCTGAGCGAGTCAAACCTTGCGCTTCACAAACTTCTTCTTTGACTTCTTTCCCCTTGTAAATCACCGTCACCCGTTCATAATTCCAAAGAACAGCCTTACTACTGATTACTGGAAGCTGAGTTACTGGTTTTATAATAACAGGCTCTGTGCGAGCACCCTTCACGACCACAACAGGTTTACTTGCAACCCCTGGCACTACCACTTTAGCTTTCTCTGGTTTCACTGCAACAATGCTTGACGACCCTCTCTCGGCTACCACAGCTGGCTTATCATCTACCCCTCTCAACTGGACCACTAATTTCCCACTGGTTACTTTTTCCTTTGAGCTGGTTTCGCTGGAACGGATCATCATTACCGTCTGTGAGGGCTTCCTGGGCTCCCCCTATTTGTGTATCAACTCAATCATATGTGTTTCATGGTGAGTTGGTAGTGGATTCTGATTGATATTTGGTGCTTTTAGGGCTTGAACCTCGATCCGATGAGTATCAATAAGCTCTTGCATAGCTGTTTTTAGTTTCCAACACTTCTTTGTATCATGCCCAGTGACCCCTGAACAGTACTCAGAACTCACCGAGTGGTTAAGATTTCTTGGGGGAGGATTTAGCATTTTAGGCTCAATTGGATTCAACATGCCCAACTGCCTCAATCTGTGGAAAAGACTGGTATATGATTCCCCCAGTGGAGTGAAAGTCTTTTGCTTCTGTGACCTCTCATTCTTGAGGGCTTGGTTTGGTCGGAAACCTGTCCCGGGGGGATTTCTGTAGGCCCTTGGGGGTGGATATGTGTTTTGTGGAGCTGGGTATGGATTTTGTGGAACTGGCGCACGCTATTGTGCGTGTGCCGGAGTTTGGGTATAGGTTTGTGCATGATGGACAGAAAAATGGGGATCTGGCGGTGGGTAGTAATGTTGTGGAGGGCTATATGGAGTGTAGGGGTAATTTTGGTGGTAGGGTCGTGGTTGGCTATAGTAGGGTGACGGGCCTCTAGATCCGAGCCAGGCTCCGGACTCAACAGACGTGACATCTTCTTTCTTCTTCTTCCCAAGTACACCCCCAGCACCGCTTTGGATGGACTGAGTGGTCGCCTTGATCGCTGAATAACTCATGATTTTGTTGGACTTAAGCCCCTCCTCGACCATGCCTCCCATTTTTACAACCTCATTAAAAGACTTGCCAATTGCGGACACTAAATGACCAAAGTAAGTTGGCTCCAAAGCCTGCAAAAAGTAATCAACCATCTCGCTCTCTTTCATTGGGGGATCTACCCTTGCTGCTTGCTCCCTCCAACGGAAACCATATTCTCTAAAGCTTTCACTATGCTTCTTCTCTAGTTTAGTCAAAGATAGTTGGTCTGGAATGATCTCAAGATTATATTGAAAGTGACAAGCGAACGCTTGTGCCAGATCATCCCATGTGTACCATCTTCCATGATCTTGGCGGGTGTACCACTCCAATGCTGCTCCGCTCAAACTCTGACTGAAGTAAGCCATTAGCAATTCATCCTTCCTCCGGCTCCCCTCATCTTACTGCAAAAACCTCTCAAATGAGCCACCGGATCACCGTGTCCGTTGTACAAGTCAAATTTGGGCATTTTGAACCCCACCGGTAGTTGTACATTTGGGAACAAACACAAGTCTTTGTAAGCAACACTTACCTGACCTCCTAACCCTCTCATATCCCTGAAGGATTGTTCTATGCTTTTCATTTTTCTGAACATCTCTTCCTGTTCAGGATTTCTGGCCGGTTTTTCTGCTTTCCCCGGTAGGTCAGAATGTGGATCATATGGATAGGTTTCAGGCGCTTTGAAGGTGAGCTCCGGGGGATAATACTGGTTGTCCTGAGCTTGGAACACAGGTTCACTCGGGGATTTATGGAGTGCATCTGGTGGAGATATCACAAAGATAGGGGTGATTGGCGGAGGAGAGCAGGGAATCGATTTTGGTGGTGGAGCCTGCGGCATATGAGAAGTAGTGCCATGGTAGTGTTGATAAATGGGAAAACCTGGATTGGTGGCGGGATGATCCTCAGACTGAGCTAATGGTGGGGTATAAGCCGGGTTGGCTGGGTAAGACGGTGGTGATTGCCCTTGGGACTAGGCCTGGTACATTTTGGCCATCTGTTGCTTAAGCTTGAACATCTCCTCTTTCATTTTATTGACGTCCAACTCCTCTACCTCAACACTAGTGTCGACCTCCGGGATAGACATGATTTCTGGTATTGGTCCCTTCGATCTGGTTTGGTAATGATAATGTGCCAGTATCCTCTAAATAAACTAACTACTTGAATTCTCTGGACAACAACAACTTGTTAGTTTTTAGAGTTTAACACATATGCAATTACACGTTGGGATGCAATGCACCTAGGCAATTAACCATTTTCTATCATGCATCTGCCTCGATTGTGTGCGTCATTCCGGCCTCTCACAATTGTGCCTCTTCTTTTAAACTTTCTTTATTCTATCCTTCTTTATTTTTCCTTTTCCCTTTTAGTGGTGGTCGAATCCTATAGAGATTGCCTACGTATCGCGTCCCCGCATGAATCAGACCGTGCATAGTTCTGTCAGATAAGTGTGCAAGTAAATAAAACATTTTTGGGATTTTTAGCTTTTATAAAACAGATGCTTCGATTACACAGACTCAATATCAACAAGTTTCAAAAGACCAACAAATTCTGACGCAAAGACGACAAACAGACTCCGAAATCAAGCTATCATACTCTAAAGAAATGCAGACTCGGAACAGAAAGAAAATGCAAACCCAGCATGACTCACAGACTCTGACAAAAAAGGAAATACAGATTCAAACGGAAAATTATGAGTACATCAATTCTCCTGGTGTCCATGGGATATCGTTCGGTCTCGCCACGGGCCTATGTGCAAGATCCCTTTGAAGTCGGTCCAAATTGTTCATTATTTGCTTAACAAAGGTCATCACCACTGCAAAGAATGTAGTGCGAGTCATATCCTCACAAATGTGGCACTTCATAACGATGTAGTCAGCGATGTTTCTAATTCTCTCTCTTATGACGCCTTTCTCTTGAAGCAACCGCCCTATTTGCTGATTACGGGCTTCTAACACTCGAGAGTCATGAAGGTGTTGATTTTGCAACTGCTGCATTCCTTCCTCTATCCGAGCCATCAGATCATAACAATGTTCCCTATTAGCTTTGAAATCTTGAGCCTGCTTGACTGCCTCATTCTTGAGAGTGGCTATCTTTCTTCTTAGGATAGTGATGGTCCCTTCATAAAACCGTACTCGCTCTTCTGCCTTCTTTATCCATTTCGCCTGGATTCTCGCTAGACCAGCTTCAGATTTTTCTAGGTTTTCTTGATACTCGAGGGCTTTCTTCTTCAGACTGTTTATGAGCCTTTTATCATCCCAGCTTCTCTCCGGGTTTCTTTTTATTTTCTGGATTTGAGCTTTGAGGACCTCATTTTCCTGAGCTAGTTTTTTCTTTTCTCCCTTGTTTGCAGCGGCTTGAACACCATTTTCAAACTGAAGCTCCATGACTTGCTTCTCCAATCTGCCTATTGTGGCTCTATACTCATGTTCTTTAGTCAACCAATCCCAATGTCCTTGCGACACCTCGACAAACTCCTGGAGATGGGGTCTTTTGGTTGGCCTCCTAAACTCGATTTCTCTCCTATACCAAGCAAGGTATCCCGATGAAACTTCACCTTTGGACCGATCACATACACACGTATTTGCCGTTAAGTATTGATACTCGCTCCAAATTTGGCGGACTGCTGCTTCATGAAATTGTACGTTGGGCCAGATCTCGACTACTTGGTCACTAAGATCTTCATCTTTCGGAACTATTTGGCATCTCCCCAACTGCCTCAAAACTCGATAAGGGGTACAGGGCTGCATACTCCTGAGCCCCATCAAAAGGAAATGGGGTCCAGTGGCTGGCATATATATGATTTCATCCACAGGTAGCCATCCAAATGTCCACTCTATTTGGCTTGTAGTGACGGAACGGAGATGTGCTATCCATTCTGTGACCCCTTCTGGTAAGCTGATTCCGTCAACCCTCGTAGAAAATTCCTCTATGCATGTTTTCTCTGTCGACCCATAACTCATAAATTGAGGACGACGACATAGGTGTTCGATCATCCACATCTGCAGCAACATGTTGCACCCCTCAAAAAAGTCTCCCCCGGCTTTGCAGGCTGTGAGAGCGCGGAAGATTTCAGCTACTATCATGGGTGCGAGGGTGTTGTTGGCCTGAGTAAGTAAAGTGCTGACAACCCCAGATACTCGTATGTCAATGTTCCCGTCTTTTCTAGGAAACACCAGGAGTCCCAAAAAGGCTACCATGAATGCAAAACACTTATGTTCTTCCCACTTAAGGCGATTTCCTTTGCTATAGATTTTGTTTTCTGGCTTGTTGAACCCCCCTATATGGCCATATCTATTGTATATAAACCGCAAAGTACAAAAACTAGCTGCCAAGTCTAGGTTGTGGACCCCCCTGCTTATTTTCAAAGAGTCTAGGAACCTGTGTGCAGCTACGGCCCTTGGAGCAATTAGGTACTGGTGTCTCAGAGGATCTTTGGGACCCCCGATGTATCCGGCTATTTCTTCCAATGTTGGGGTAAGTTCAAAATCTGAGAAATGAAATACATTGTGAGCCGGGTCCCAGAATGCGACCAAGGCCTTTATGATATCCCCCCTAGGATTAATCTTCAGCAACCCAGTGAGGTCTCCCAGGTATAGCTTGACCGTGTTTCGCCCTGATTCGTCCAAGTCATCCCACCACATGTGCAAATCCAAAGGGATCTTGTTCACAATTATTACGTGTAAATTCTGACTTGTGCTCATTCTGCACATTTATTAGGGTGGTTAAGCAAAAATCACAATTCAATTGACTCAAAGATAACATGGACACTTTTTTTTTTTCATTTAAAATAAAACCCGGTTTTGCCAATACGGCCTTTCAGCACCTCGGGGTCAAAGATTTTAAGGCTGTGTCGGCTAACCGGTGAAAGCCTTGAAAAAAATGACCACATGCGGCTGTTCTTGCAAAAATAGCCTTCCGGCGCCCTTTTAGGGACATTCGGCTATTCCTAACAAGAATGACATCACCCTAATTATTTTTAAATAAAAACTTTGTTCTTTTGGCTATTTTCGCAAAAACTGAAGTTGGACCCGATGGGGGTTGTCTACGTATCTCGTAACTCTATCTCTCTTTCCTCAAAATATTCAAAAGATGGTCAGTACGCAAGTCCGAAGCAAACAAATGCACAAGTAGCAAGTAAGATGCATCAGGATGGTCTTTTGTCATTTTTGGTACACCTGTCCTAGACAGACCCAACCCCTGTGTTGAGTCTCCAAAGTCAAATGCAAGTGATGCAAACAAACGTTCCTACTAGGGATCCGGCATGAAACTGAGTTATTCTAGGTTCATAACCTGGGTATTTGTTCTAGACTGTGTACTCGAGCGGACAACTCGAGTCGAGGAGGGGGCTACGTACCGGGAACCAAAAGGCCATCCGGCTTAGTAACTTGTCCGAGCCTCTTTCTTATTTCAAGGTATGACACTAATAGAATAGAGAGTCTCGACCAGCGAGCACATCTTCAAAGATGAGAAAAGAAGGGCTTCGTAGCAGTTTATATGCAGTTCAGATAATATCAAAGCGGTGAAAAGCATCACTTAGCACATTAGGCCCAAACATGTAAAAAATCAGATAAAACAAGCCAATTATAACAATTATTTAGCTCGAATTCTGAACCATGAACCAGAGATTCTGGGTTCGTTCCCCAGCAGAGTCGGCAGAGCTGTCACACATCCCTTTTACCTGCGCCCGCAGGGGCTTATGGGAATTTTTCCAATTAAAGGACAATCGAAACATGATTTATTATTTAATTCAGAGTCACCACTTGGGAGATTTATGGTGTCCCAAGTCACCGGTTGAATCCCGAATCGAGGAAAAGATTGACTCTGTATTACAGTCCGCGAACCAGAAATCCGGGTAAGGAATTCTGTTAACCCAGGAGAAGGTGTTAGGCATTCCCGAGTTCCGTGGTTCTAGCACGGTCGCTCAAATGTCACGTTCGGCTTATTTATCTGATTTTAATACATGTTGAACCTATGTGCAAATTTTAACTTTTTACCGCTTTTATTATTATTATTTTTAACGAGAATTGCAATGTCGTGAAAACACATCTCGAACCACGTCACATCAATGCACCCGTGGTTATTGACACATTTCGACTCCGTTGAGATTTAGATTTGGATCACATAAATGTGCACCCGAGTTTAAGAAAGTAAATTATTAAAAGCGCGTCTAAAATGACTAGCGCGTAATTATTTTGAGGAAAGCTGAAATTCATTAGACGGTCCGTCCCGAAATCTAAAGTATTTTAACGCAATATTTACTGAGGGCCCCGCAACTTATGCATTTTATTTGGCGAGGCTCGTCTCATTTATTATTTAAAGGCTAATCCTAAAATGACTATTATTCTTCTATTTATTTGTCTCTAAAGAAATAAGTAAAAGGGGGCCCTAATTAGTTAATATTAGAAAATCCTATAGTCTATCAATTGAAAATTAGTAGACCAAATGCCATTTCAACTTTAGGTCCAAAGAACCCAATCCATATGCTGGATCGAGTTTTGAACTACACGACTCGGTTATTTGATTCTGCTAACATTCATGAATAAGTTAACTGATTCAAATTCAAGTAGACTATTGATATTAACCATTAACATGCAATTACTTGTTCCTACGTCGAAATAGTGAGCTTAACGAACAAAGGAGAGGACATCAATAACTAGCATGTTGGGCTATTTTAAAAGCGCGTTTAACCTGAAATCGGAATAAGCACCACATGTTGACTTCTGAATTAATTATAGGTCCAAACAATACTGATATCCGATTTTAACTCAATGTTAACTGAAATCAGTACTAAACTATACTAAGTCTACAACTAATGAACACGAATTAACAGTTTAAACAGTCCTAATTAGGTACAAACTTCACAGTCTACATTTCATTGAGTTATAGATCAAATTGGACTATACAACTACTTATCATCTATATCTACTGAGCTACAGATACAACATCAAATAATTAAGGGCACAAGCACTTCCATTTCATATTTACATCTCAAGGTTACATCAAATTGAGCTTAGTTGTGTACCTGGATTGGAGTGAACAGAAGAATAAAGAGGAAGTCAACAGCAGTACAACACGACAAACAACAACAGCAAATAACACCAGCAGACAACACATTGGAATTCAGAAACAGCTCCAAACCCAGTTTCAAATCAGGAAAACACTTGACCACAACTCATAACCAGTTGTGAAACCAAACAGCAACAACAAATAACTCCGGGCAACTAATTGGACCTCAAAATCAACAAGAAAACCAACCAGTGAACCTCAAACACTCCAGTAAACAGACTTGAAACTGGAAACTACACCCCAACAATTGAAAATCAGGCACTTTACTTCAAGCTTGCAATGCTATTTTTTACTGCTTAAAGAAGGATCAAATGCAGAACCTAAGAGGACTAATTGCTTTTTCTTTCTATATTTCTTGATATTCTTTTTGTGTCACCTTTGAGTCTAATTTCAAAAGCCAACCCCCTTTAACTCTGTTCAGAATTCGAATTACACCTATGAATGCAATGAAACAATATATTTTTGGTTTTCTGTTCTTAAACTCTCCCGAACTCTAAAAAGCTGAATGCCTTAGCTCTTAAAATGCTGTCTAAGACTGCCTTTTAAAAAAAAGCTCTCCAAAACTTCCTCCCTTAAGGTCTGAACCAAAAGACCCCTAACTCTGTCCTAAGTCCCTCCATTTATACCCAAACACTGACCCTGCCAGCTCGTAAGAACACTAGGCAGAATTAAGAAACTAATTCTGCCCATGATACCTTTAGAACTCCACTAGAGTATGTTTTGTTCCCCATTAACCCTTGTCTTTTCTTTATTTAAAGTTCAAGCAGGTATGAGCAACATATTTTAATCAATGCCTTTTAAACCTCCCCATACTATTATGTTTTGTTCCCCACTAACACATTAGATTAATGGTTAATTAAGTACTTTACTGACAGCCCACTAACAAGACCATTTGCCAAACTTTTAAACCCCCCACATTACCCTCCCCATATCCCTGAAATTACTGTCATATCCCAATTCCCCCTTCAATTGGTACCAACCCCAACAGCTATAACCAATTCAACTCATCAAATTCAATCAGTAGTTCAAGCTAGAACTCAGATCAGATCAAATAGCATAAAAAAATAAAGACCAATGAATCCGTACAAAATCATATTGAACTACCAAGGTCAAATTTCAGACCATGATTGGCACAGATATATGTGAATGACTAACTATATTCACAATTCTAAATTAAACTTAGGCAAAATGAATGATCACTGTAAACACACTGAATCGGTAAACAAACTGAACTCATATGCAAAAATAATGAACAACAAAGAAAAGGGAACCAAACATCACACAAAATGAGGCAATTCAAACCAATAATAACAGCAAACACTCATAGTTCTAAATTAACCTTAAACACAAAATGTAGGAACCCTGAGGATATACTGAATGGAGCCCTGAGACTGAGAACAAAACAATCGACACCAAACAACTTGACGAGAACTACTAAACTACAAACATGAACGGATTAATCGACGAAACTATTTGTAACATATGTTAATCAACAGAAGAAAACTAGACCAAGAAAAAGGTCCGAAAGAGGAGGAAGAACTACTTGACAAAAATGACGAATTAATCAGTCAAAATAAAACAACAACAAAAGAAAAAGGAAAACAAAAGAAATACCTCGAAATTTCAGACCAAACTCAATCCGTTTCAGTCGACACTTCGTCTTGAAATTTTGAAGCCAAAACGGACCTTAATCGAGTATTCTCGACTGAGAACACTCGACTAAAGTCGGTTAAAACCTCAAATTTTTAACTTCTTACACAGTCTGAAGTTTGGTTCTTTTAGGGTTTGCCTTCGATTTGAAATTCGAAAGGCTCTAACAAGATTCAGACAGAACTGGGGTGGGATTTGGGACGAGGGTAGCTAGATGGTTCAGTGGTGTAACTTTGGGGTCAAACGGACGAACTAGGGTTTTGGGACTGATCTTCGATTGAAGATTCGAAGCGTATGGTACTGATTCGAAGAAAACTGATTTGGGATTTGGAAATAGGACGTCGCGGGGAGGCTGTGGTGTAATTTTGGGGTCCTTTGGACCCCCGGAACCGCCGTGAGGCGATTTTCGGTGGGCGGAGCACGGTGGTAAGGGGAGGAGGGTTCGTTTGGTCTCTAAGGCTTAGAGACGAAGAGGTAGGGGGGGGTTTGGCTTGGGGACGGGGTATGGTTTGGACTTATATATGTGGGGAAGTGATTTGATCCTAGCCGTTAGATCAATTGAGATCGACGGCTTGGATCAACTCACTTGAAGATACGGTGTCGTTTCGTTCACCTCGAGACCGGATCGGTCTTTGGATGGGAATGGGTCGGGGCATGGGGGCGATTTGCGGCCGTTGGATCAAATAAAATGGACGATCTGGATCGACAGGCTTGAAACGACATCGTTTCTTCGATGCTGGGGGTGGACTGGACCGTTCGATCTTAGGAGATCGACGATTCAGATTGAACGTGGCCATACGACGTCGTTTGGTTGGCTTGGTCGATTGGGCCAGATAGGGATGATTTGGGCTGGTTTTTGGTGGGTTGGGTGTTTGGGCTTGGGAAATTAATTAAATTGGCCCAAATTTATTTCCTTCCTCTTTTCTTTTCCTTTTCTTTTTATTTTCTTCCTAAATTATTTTCTAAAATTTTAAACCAAGTTAACTTATTAAAAATACTAATTATCTTCTAATAAACATTTATCACATATAGTTAAATGCCAATTAACGATAAAATCACACAATTCAACATTAAATGCTAAAAAAATGCAAAGTACATTATTTTTTATGATTTTTACATTTTCGTAAAACAAGTTACTTAATTAATCCTATTTGTAAAAATTAAATCCTAAATGCACATGCAACATGTAATTTTTGTATTTTTCATTAATCAAAACAAAATAAACATGCCCCGCCAAATACAAACAATTAACCAAAAACGCCACGAAAATTCTCAAAATTGCACACAAAGGAAAAATTATTTTATTTTGAATTTCTGGGAGTAGTTCTCCTAGGGAAAAAATCACGTGCTCACAACTTCCTCTATCCACTTAGTGAAGTAATCAATGGTGACCAAAATTAATCAATGCCCTTTTGAAGCCTTTGGCTCGATTGGCCCAATAACATCCATTTCCCAAGCAACTAAAGGCCAAGGAGAGGACATGGGGTGTAATTCTGATGGAGGCGAGTGAATCTGGTCGCCATGATCTGGCATTGGTGACACTTGTGAACAAAACTTAAACAATCTCGCTCTATAATAAGCCAATAATACCCTTCCTGTAGAAACTTCTTCGCCAAAACATATCCATTCATGTGAGGTCTACATACCCCCAAATGCACTTCACTCTGATCCGCTCAGCTTATGTGGCATCTATGCATCTCAACAAGTTCAAATCTGGGGTCCTTTTGTACAGGATTTCCCCATTTAGGAAGAAACTACCGGCGAGCCGCCTTATAGTTCTTTTTTGATCTCCCTTGGCATGCTCTGGGTATTCCCTTTTTTTCAGGAACCGTGTTGATTCAGAACATGGATTTCCAATGGATCAATATGAGTGTTGCCTGGATAAGGGACCATCGAGGCCAATGTAGCCAAGGCATCGGCTAGCTCGTTGTGAAACCTGGAATATTCATGAACTCGATGGACTTGAATCTTTTACTAAGGTCTTGCACACATTGTCTGTTTGGAATAAGCTTGATGTCTCGAGTCTCCCATTTGCCTTGGGCTTGCCGAATAAGCAAGTCAGAATCTCCCATAACCAATAATTCATGCACATCCAGATCGAGGGCCATTTTTAGACCCATGATACAAGCCTCGTATTCCGCCGTATTATTAGTACAGAAGAACCTAAGTCAGGCCGTTGCAGGGTAATGTTGTTCAATAGGTGAGATGAGGATTTTCCTGATCCCAACTCATTTGATGTTGTCAGCCCCATCAAAATACATTTTCCATACATCGCTGTCGTTCGAAACTACTTCCTCTATTAAATTGACCTCTTCATCTGGGAAGTATGTGATCAGTGGATTGTAATCATCATCAACTAGATTTTCTACCAAATGAGCTGCCAAAGCCTGTGCTTTCATTGCGGTGCGAGTGATATAGGCGATGTCGAACTCTTTGAGCAGAATTTGCCATTTTTGTGAGCCTGCAAGTGGACACGGAAGATGTACTTCAAAGAATCCATTCTGGATATGAGGTAAGTAGTATAGTCCAAAAGATAATGCCTCAGCTTCTGAGCGACCCAAGTCAAGTCACAACATGTCCTTTCCAAAAGGGTATACTTAACCTCATAATTGGTGAACTTCTTACTCAAATAATAGATTGTTGTTCCTTTTTGCCTGTCGCATCATGTTGCCCCAGAATGCATCCAAAGGAATTATCCATTATCGATAGATATAAAAACAAAGGACTACTAGGTTCAGGTGGGACCAGTACAGGGAGTTTTTACAGATAGTCTTTGATCCTGTCAAAAGCTTTTTAGCAATTGTCCGGCCACTTGATAGCAACATCCTTTTTCAGCAACTTAAAGATGGGTTCGCACATGGTTATGAGATGAGCAATGAACCTACTAATGTAGTTCAACCTCCCGAGCAAACTCATGACTTCCGTTTTGTTTTTCGGGGTGGCAGAACTCGAATAGACTTTATATTAGATGGATCCAGTTCGATGCCTCTCCGACTGACTATAAAACCGAAGAGTTTCCTAGACACAACCCCAAATGCACACTTGGTAGGATTGAGCTTAAGGCCATACCTTCTCAGCCATTCGAAGAAGTTTTCAGATCACTCACATGATCAGCCTGTGTCTTTGATTTTATGATGACATCATCGACATATACTTCAATCTCTTTCTGCATCATGTCGTGAAAAATGGTGGTCATAGTCCTCATGTAAGTTTCCCCTGCATTCTTCAACCAAATAACATGACCCCTGTAATAATAGGTACCCCATGGAGTGGTGAAAGTGGCCTTTTCTGCATCATCCTCATCCATTAGAATCGGGTGGTATCCAGCATAGCAATCCACAAAAGATTGTATCTCATGCTTAGCTCAATTATCTACAAGTATGTGGATGTTTGGTAGAGGAAAATTATCCATTGGACTTGCTTTATTCAGGTCTCTGTAGTCAACACAAACTCTGATTTTTCCGTCCTTCTTTGGCACATGCATAACATTTGCCACCCAAGTAGTGTATTGGACGGCTCTGACCGCATTAGCGCTCAGTTGCTTCATTATTTCCTCTTTGATTTTATCATTTATATCTATTTTAAATTTTTATTGCTTTTGTTGGATTGGTGGAAAATCAGGATAAATGGGAAGCTCACGAACCACTAAATTAACACTTAAACCTGGCATATCATCATAGTACCAAGTAAACACATCTCTATATTCAAATAAAAGTTGAATCAAGACATCTCTGGTTTTTTGTTCAGTGTGAATGCTTATCTTTGTTTCTCTAACTTCTTCATGACTTCCAATATTAATCGGCTGTTTCATTGATGTTGGGTTTACACTTGTTTTCAAATTGTTCCAATTCTCTTTTTATTTCCTCAACAGCCTCATCTTCATCATATTCAACCTCTTGATGCATTATGTTGAAATTAAACAAGTTTTTTATTATTTGGGCGTGAATTTTGCGTACATGTCATTTTATTAAAGCAAGCATAACTGAAATGGAAACAAAATGACAGGAATTAGAGAAAAAAAGGAAAAGATATATAACTTAATGCGAAACTGAACTGCATTTTGATTGAATTTGAAAGGATAGAAGCGTTAACATCAAAATAAAACAATCATACTGAGATATTTCGATTACAACCCTGAAAGTAACCTAAATAGAAAAAAAAGCTGCAAAAGCAAACTACCAAGACTTGATGTTCTAAACGTCAATACCACACAAGAGGGGGGGGGGGTTATTTGTGTGGTACCCAATTTTCGCTCTAGAAGAACTTGGTTCTTCTAAGTGTTCTAAGTACTACTGTTTGTGGAATAAAAAGTACATAAAATAAAGAACACAGAGATTTTTATGTGGAAAACACCTGGCTCAAAAGGTGAAAAAACCACAACCTACTACTCAGTAGGATTTTCCCAAACTTCCACTAAAATCACTGAGTCAAAACAACATTTACAAAACTCTTTGTAAACCTAAGGATTAACTCTAATCCCTTGTAGCACACAGCCTCAACTATTGCGACAACTTCAAGTTAGCTTATAACTTGAACACTCAAAGTACCTAATACAATTGCTTCTATGAAAGCTGAAAGGTACAAGTTTAAATCACCTACTACAATTGAACTAGAATAAGAAAAAACACAATGGAACTGATTCTTCTATCTCGTTCAAGTAGCTTCAGGAGTGCACACTCAAATCTCACATAAATTGCTTGCAAAATCACCTTGCTCTTTTGCTTTTAATTTAGTTTAACTTCTGCATTTGTGCAATACTTGTAAAAGAGAATAATCACTGTCATTTAATAGGTTAGAAATTAGAGTTTGATTGGGACTCAATTTCTGATCTTCTATCGTAGTTGAGTCCTTGAAGATATCAAACTCTAACACTCTCTTTATCCGGATTGTGTTCTCTTCATATAATGAGACTTTCTCCCCTTATCCAATATGCAACCTTTTCGATCAGATCAGGAGATATTGCTGCTTGATCAGTAGGACTTATCTACTTCACATTCATCTCACATGTGCATGTTGATCATGACAGTGCTTCACAAGATGGACCTGATCCATGACTGAGTTCATTTGTCATTCTTCAAAACTTCACATGTTCTTGGGCCAACAAGACTCCTTCCTTATGAGGAGAGGAGTTGCTTCCCAGTTGTTGAGCATAGTGTCTGGGCCAATTAGTTACATATCGGCATAACTAGTGCCTTCACCAGCCTGGATCATATTCACTTCAAAAAATATCTGGCTGAGGCCATGGCAAATTTCATCGATATTTTTCTACACCTTGGAGTCATGTCTTGACAAAAGTGTAGAAAATGTGATGGATCGGTTTTTGCAAGACTCACCCATGCTTTTTTTGGTGCTTGGCTTTGTCTTCATCTGCTTATCTTGGCCTGAAACCTAAGCCAAAAGTACTCTTGTTACTGAATGGAGAAATGAGTTCCAAAATTCCTTGCAATCATGGCCCCAAGCTCTTTCCTGGCTCATAACCTTGTCTTAGAATAAGTGCAGCCACCATTCCAGATATGGTGGAAAGACGAGGATGCATAATGTGCTTTACTTTCTCAACATGGTCCACAACAACCACTTCAAAAGCCTGATAGGCAATGGACTCACACCCTTCCTTGGCCTCAATACACGAGATTAACAGGTCTTTATAAATGGATGACTCGTCTTCTCCGTGAACAATAATTTCTTGCATGTCATGTTCGAACTTGATTATCTAATGCAAGGTGGATGGCACATCTCGAGCCATATGGATCCATGGCTTTCCAAGAAGAAATTTATAAGAAGTTTCCATGTCCACTACTTGGAAGACAATTTCAAAATCAACCAGCCCGATTGCCATGGTGAGGTGGATCTCCCTAATGGTATCTCTCATCGAGCCATTAAAAGCTCGGATGCGGACATTGCTGGGTCGAATTCTGTTTGTGTTAATTTTCATGCTTTGCAAGGTAGAGAGAGGGAATACATCTACACTTGAGCCTCCCATCAACTATGACTCACTTTACATAGTGCCCCTCCCATTTGACAGTTAGGTGCAAAACCCTATTGTGCCTGGCTCCCTCCTCGGGAAGTTCATCATCATTAAAGGAGATTCTGTTCACCTCAAAAGATCTGTTGGCCATCTTTTCTAACTGATTTACTGTGGTCTTTTCTGAGACATGTGCCTCATTCAGGATCTTGATTAGTACACGAGCATGCTCTTCTAAATGTATAAGTAGAGATAGTAGAGAGATTTGAGCAGGAGTCTTTCTCAACTGATCAATGATTAAGTAATCCTGAACTTTCATCTTTTCCAAAAACTTATTCGCCTCTTCTTCAGTGACTAGTTTCTTTATTGTTATTTGGCCTTATCTGATTTACTTGGCCTTCGTCAACTCTTCTAGGGAGTAACACCTCCCGATCGAGTCAAGCCTCCAGTTTCCCCTACTTTTTCTATGATTT
This sequence comes from Nicotiana tabacum, assembly GCF_000715075.1. Lineage (NCBI taxonomy): Eukaryota > Viridiplantae > Streptophyta > Magnoliopsida > Solanales > Solanaceae > Nicotiana > Nicotiana tabacum. The sequence goes on along the minus strand of NC_134082.1, from coordinate 99,511,737 downwards.
CCTTGCGTTTGTAGGTCATCACAGTTTTGTTATAGTTCCAAGGAATGGTTTTCCTGTTTGTCACAGGGGGTTGCACGACAAGTCTAATTATGATCGGCTCTGTTATACCTTTTGTACCACCTTGATTCTACCTCATGATAGGGCGTCCTCCCAGGGAATACAACCTTGGGATTGGAACATTGGAGCGAACTTCCAACCTCGAGATTTTTGGAACAAATAAAGTTGCCTTCTCTAAGCTCTAGGCACCTTTCACAATCAATCGCACAACTTGGATTGGACTTACTTCTAGTCATGTTCCTTCTTGAATCATTCCCGCTGTAATTTTTGCTCGATCAATCGGCTTGTATTCTTGATCTCGGCCAATCATTCCCACAAAATAAACATCATTGCGTGCTGGCAATGGGTTGTTTGTAATAGTAGGAGGGTCTTCTCCATTTGTTACCACAATTAACTTTTAAGTGATGAGTCTTTTTATGGCTCTTTTCAGAGTCCAACAATCATCCATGCTATGCCCCAGGGCACCTGAATGATATTCACATCTAGCATTTTCTTGAAATCCATGTGAATCGAGATGCATATGGTGGGGAGCGATGGGTCTTCAACTTCTGGAACAGAATAGAGTATGATTCATCAAATGGAGTGAATTTTTCCACTGGCCTCTGCTCTCGACCATAATCCTGCCTAGGACGAGCATTGTAGGGTGCACAAAAATTTTGCTGCTGAGGTCGGGGGATCCTTGGAGCTGGCGCCCGTACCTTTGATTGGGAGGCCGAGCATAAGACTGGGCATTAAACACTGTGTACTGTGGTGGGTCTATAGAGTACTGAAGAATTGATGGGGGATAGTAATGTTGAGGGTAGCTGGACTCCCTGCTGAATTTGCACATAAGGGTGCGATGCCCCTCTTTGAACTTCTCTAGACCCTGAAGTCATCATGGACCCTTCGTATCTCTTCTTTCTATTTGCCAAACTTCCCGACCCATTTTGGATGGCTTGGGTGGTAGCTTTGAGGCCAACTTGACTTACAATTCTGCCAGTTTGAGACCATTTTCGACCATTTCCCCTATCGTGATCACTTCTGCAAAAGGTCTACCCCATTGCAGACATCATATTTTAGAAGTAATCAGGGTCTTGAGCCTCCAGAAAAATAGTGATTAACTCGTGGTTATCCATGGGCGGCTTAACTCTAGCAGCTTGCTCCCTCCACTTGATGGCAACTCCCTAAAGCTTTCAACCAGCTTTTTCTTCATATTAGACAGGGAATTGCGATATGTCGCAATATCAATGTTGTACTGGAATTATTTGACAAAGGTCTGTCCATGTCGTCCCAAACATGCCAGTGAGATATATCTTGGTCAATTAACTATTAGAAGGCCACCCCCACAAAACTTTCCCCAAAATATGCCATGAGTAATTCTTCTTTTCCTCTTGCACCTCTCAGCTGGTTGCAATACCTTTTTAAGTGGGCGATAGGGTTGCCGTGTCCATCATATTTCTCAAATTTCGGGTTCTTAAACCCTGATGGCAAATGGATGTGAGGGAACATGCATAGATCACTAAATGAAATACTTTTGTGACCACCTAGTCCTTTTATGTTCTTTATGTTCTACTCGAGATTTTTCATTTTTCTGGCCATCTCATCTGGCTCACCCGTCTTGGCAGCCTTTTCAGTTTCTATAGGTGACTCGTATTGAGGAGTCTGATTGTATGGAGCCGAGACCCTGAAAGTCATATTTAGAGAATAGTATTATCCATCATAAGCATGAGATGGTGGCTCATTATTTGGCCTCTTCATAGAAGGTGGTGGAGGGATTGTATATACCAGCGTGCAAGACACGACGAGAGGGGTATTTCTAACTGGTGCGGTAGGAGGTCGCACATTAGAGGTAAAGGGGTGTAAGGGAAGTTGTACTTTGGCACGTACCCTAGTGGTAGAATGTGATCGTTCATTGTGGGGAGAGTTGGTTGAGTAGCCAGGGGTACGACAGACGTTCCCTCTGAAGGACCCTAAGGCAGAGGCTGACCCGAGACCCAAGCCTGATACACATCCGATAGTTGTTGTTTCAATCTTCTTAATTCCTGCGACTCTTGCTCAACTGATTGACCCTGAGGGTCATCACTAACCAACTCGATTTCATCATTATTAGCCATCAGTACCTTTCCCTTAGATCTACTAAAGTAATGATGTGTTGCCAGTTTTCTCCACAAACCAACCACCTTAAGCTTACTAGATAAGAGACAACAAATGTGTTATGGTTAAGCATTTCACAAATATGAATCACACATAATATGCCATGCTCCTAACATTATCACTGCCTCTAACATGCTTTTGGAAGGCTTCATGTTTCATTCCGGCTTATAAGACTACTGCTTATTGATGCTCTTATTTTTTCCACTCTCTCTTTCTCTCTCTTTTTTTCCGCTTTTCTTTTTACTCACCTCATTTTGATCCCTCATTTTAGAATTATTGAATAATATTTCGATCAAATATTTTAGAGGTTGCTTACGTATCATGTCGCTACATGAATCAGATCATTACATAGTTCAGGGATGTAAGACACTAGATAGATTTTTATTTGTAATTTACAAAAAAAACTTTTTTTTTCGAATTTTCCTATAAGTAAACACACATTTTTTTTAGTTTACAACATTTGTCAAAGTAATTTTTTTTTGGATTTTCAATATATACATTTTTGTTTTTGTTTTTGGTACAAGATGTTGAAATAAATGTGCAAAGAAAACCAAAACAAACTCGACTGAACTGAAACAGACTCCATAAAACAAAAGTCACAAATAGACTCCCTATTGACTCAAACTAAAAATACATATACTAAAACATCTTAGAAAGTGAATATGAGAGAGAAACTCCAAATTTGCAGACTATCTGCTTGACATCATCTGGGTTGGGGTGCTCCCTGTCCCAATTAGTTGGACATATATTTGTACAGGGCCTCTAGGTTTGTAGCAATGTGGTGAGCGAGGTTGACTGCGGATTCGATAAACATTTTCTTGTTTATTTTCTCACAGTCTGCGCATCCGAAAGCAGTGTACTCGGCTATCTCAAGTATCCTCTTCTTGATATTCTCCTGGAATGCAAATATGCCATCGATTTGCCGCCCACGGTCATCGGCCAAGTTCAGTGCATCTACCTCGCGGTCCAATAACGAGTTCCTTTGTTTCATGGCTTCTGTCAAGTCATTTTGCTGCCGGCCATTACCTCATGATAGTGATGTTTTTCCATCTCAAATTCGGCTAGTTGGTGATTCTTACTTGACTCAAATGTCTCCCTATAGAGATCAAACTCCATTTGTTGCTGGTGCATTGCTTCCTCGACAATGCTCAAGTCTTCTTGTAGCTCTTGTATGTTAGAGAGTCGACTCCTCTCAGCTTTCTTTATGGACGACTTGACCATGTATGCCAACTGTTCCTCCAAACATGCCAGATTCATACAAGCGGTCTTTGAGTGATAATTCATAACCTATAGGGAGGCCTGGTAGTCTTTCTTAACCTCTGACCGGATCTGAATGATGTTGGCCTGATATTGGGCTTGTTGTTGAAAGATGGTTTCTCTGGCTTGCTCCAGTTCTTGCTTTAACATTTGTACGGCAAGGTGGTCACTTCTCTTCTATTGGACCCTTACAGCCTATCTGCCAATGATGAAGGGTCGTGAAACCAAGCAAGGTATCCGGGGACCACCTCCCATCTGTCGTGATCTTCTACCATATCATGGAACTCGGAAATTCTGCTCCCAAACCAACTATTCATGACTTCTTTGTCATCGATTGGATCTTTCGGAGAAATGTCATATGCGAACTTGCTCATGTCCCTTGTTAGTGGTATTTATTGACGTCGGCCTAACTGGCGCATTACCCAAAGTGGAGCATAAGGTTGGATACTGTTAAGCCCTATTAATATCAGAAAAGGTTGATGAAAGGATTCACAAATAACGTCTTTTGGAGAAGACTAATGGTAATTCCAAGTGACTCGTTCTGCGGTCAAGGTGAGATATAACTCTTTCCAAATTCCAATTCCGTCGGGAAACTCACATGTTTCGATCCTTTCTTCATGATTTTGAACAAAAATGGGCCAATGCAGGTTTAAGTTCTCGATGACAAGGTGACGGTAGAAGTGTCCCAAAATCCACATTTATAGCAATATATAGTAGCCCTCAAAAAATTTCTGTCCCTCTCGGCACTTGGTCAAATCCCGGAACATAGGGACAAGAGTCAGTTTCTCCATGGTAGTCAAAGCTTTCACTACCCTAGCTAATCGGATGTCGATACGCTCCTCTACATCTAGGAAAACCATGCGGCCCAAAAATGCGACCATATAAGCAAAGCGCATGTGCACCTTTCATGTTTCTATGTCCCTTCCGTTTTTGAGTTGACCCAAGTTGTTTTCAAAAGCATCTCTATCACTATATCTGCGAAAAAGAAATTTCAAGGTGACCCATTTATCGGATAACTCATGATACTTTCTATGATTGATCTTCAAGAGTTCCACAAATCTGCATGCCCGCACTCTCTTTGGTACTATGGGTCTTTCACGGGGAAGATATTGGCCTTTTCCTATGAAGCTCGCGACCTCGTCTAGTGTGGGCATCATTTCACAATTATCAAAGCGAAATACGTTGTTATCCGGGTCCCAACAAGGAATTAGAGCTTCTATCACATCCTTTATTGGTTTAATCTCTATTATGTGAACCAGATGTCCCAAGTAGCCTTTTATCTGTCGTTGTTCATAACCTTCTATATCATTCCACCAAATTGATAGACGTGCAGGTACCTCATCGAAGACAAAAAATTATGGTATGTCCTCATCCATAGGCCTCTTTTCAGGTTGTTCCCTCGTTGTACTCATGTTGTACCTACACAAGGAGAGAACGGGTTAGGGCTTGTCTAGACCTAATTGACATGCAAATCCCGAATGCCTTGTTTCTTTGACACCCGGAGGTCAATGTTGGATTCAAACGAACGACACTGTGCATATTTTATATTTTTATTTTTATTTATTTTAAAAAAAGAGTTTTGATTATGGAGCGAAAGAGGACATCCCACTTGGGGATGACCCTATTTAAAATACGGGTCAATTATGACCCAAATGATAAGTATTGACCGGTCCATCCAATTCAGACGGAAAAGAAACGAGCCCTAGACAGGTTACCTACGTGCCCAACCTCAACGACGAAACATATGTACATGGAGTTTGCACAAATAATATTTGAAAGCAAGCATCTACTCTAGGAAGGTTTTGGTAAAACAACGGACATGAGGGGCCCTAAGAAAAAATGAAACAAAATGGCTATTTTAGCGCAAACAACCCTTTCAGTACTTCCTAGGAAGATTTCAAGGTTGTCACGGCAAGATGGCTGGACAAAGAGAAAAATGGTCAAAGATAGCTATTTTAACGAAAATGACCTTCCGGTTCATCCGAGGAAGATTTTAGGGCGATTTCGATAAAAATGGTCGGACACATGAGTGAAACAATAAAAAAGGGGATAAAAATAGAAAAATTAATTATTTTTATGAAAACAACCCTTCGACGCTCCCAAGAAAGGTTTAAGGCTGTCTCGGTAAAAAGGACCAGACATAGGACAGTAAAAATTACCACAAAGGAAGAAAAATGGTTATTTATTCGAGAACAGCCCTTCGGTACTTGCGAGAAAGATATTAGCACTGTATTGAAAAAAATATCCGGATGCAATAACAAAATGACAAAAGCGGCAAAACTGCTAATTTATTTTATATATATATATATATTAAATATTACGGACACGCCGATTTTCAAAAAAAATGTAAAAATGGAGGCCAGACCCGATGAAAGTTGCTACATGTCCCACAAGATTTGTGAGAATCAGATTCGCGTAGTTCAAACCAAGACTAAAAAATTGACCAATTTTTTTATTTATTTATTTATTTTTTAAAAAAACTTCCACCGAACCACTTTGAAAATGTTAGTAACAATTGGGTATCTATACCGAACCGGTGGGAATAATTTTTTAATTCCAACTTCGCTCTAATTTTCCTAAAGCCGGTCAGCTATGGAACAATCCTTCCAAATAATGTAGCAAGTAGCACATAAGTGAACATGATGGTCTCAAAAAAGATATATGTTCTATACGAGTCCGGCCCGTGTGTCGGGCTTCGCTAAGTCGAATGATGCAACAAAACGATCCTACTAGGGATAACCAAGCATGTGGATATACACAGTAATATCCAAAAACAATAAAAGCCAAAAATTAATCAATGTACAAGCTCAAATTCTTATAGGTCCCCAACAGAGTCGTCAGAGCTGTCACACCCCTTTTTCACCCCCGCAAAATAATATTATGTGAATTGTTGAGGGTTAGAGAGTTTTTCCAATCAAAGTGACAAACTTGAGCTGGGATTATTTTATTTTACAGAGTAGCCACTTGGAAATGATTTTTGGTATTCCAAGTCGTCTTTTATTTGAATCCCTAGTCAATGGAAGGTTTGACTCTATTTTTATTGATCCGGCAAAATAGGAGATTGGGTAAGAATTCTATTGACCGGGGAGAAGGTGCAAGCCACACACTGTCACTTTTATTGACTAAAACTTGGCTTAAATAATTTTTTGGATAAAGTATTATTTACATTAAATTATTATTGCCTATTGTCGCTTAATAATTAATCGAATTTTATTAATTGTGTCAACTTAGGAGCATGTACGCACACAAGTTCTTTTTTTAAACTGTGCGTTTAACCAAGAAATGTGTATGAACACATGGTCAAACATAATTTATTATAAGAGTCAAGGAATGAAAGTGAACACGTGATCATTTTATTAATTAAATGTTGACTAAAGATCGTGTATGAACACATGGTCTACATTTAAGACGTGCCTAAAATTGCCTAACGCTTAAGTTATTTAATTATGATTGTTGAAAGATTCTGGAATGAAATGTCTAACGAAATCATAAGAATATTCTTCTAAACTATCACATGATTAGTAAATTAAAATTATTAGGACTAGTGGTGATTCAAAATTATTCATTCTCTTGTTATTCCCCCTTTAATCTAACCATTTTCTAATCTAGGCCTAAGTGTGAACTTTCTTAAAATTACCTATGGACTGATTTCGTCTCTTTTTATTAGAGATGCTAACACATGTTGATACAGGTATGTAGATGAATCTAGGCCAAGGAAACACTGGCATAAATGATAAACACAGAAGCACACACACGATTTTGCACTTGAACACGTGAGAGTGGAGAGTTTGAGCATGAAACATTATACTAGTAAAGAACTTGAAGTCTAGATGAATTTAATGCCTTATTTTTCTTTTATTTTACCTAAAGGTCTCATTCTCAGTGCAAAATTTCAGCAAGCTAAAATAAAACATACTCGGTTTGTAAAAACAAATGACCAACAAAAAGAGACATCATGAGGGAATTTCATATGGTTGAACCCAAACACCACTAATCCGTGCATCAGAAAGAGGAGATGGACCTTTCAATAAACGCGCTTTAATATTTCAACAAAAGAAACTCCAGTAGCCTTATTGAGATAAAGCCAGCAACAAGAATAGTAAGCGACATCGTAATTACAATTTCTTTGTTTCATACAATCATGCTTGGCTCACCATTTTCATAAATTCTTAGCACCTACAACATTCTTCTTTAATTTTAGTCGTCTTTTAACTCACATAGATTCATATCACACATAAAGAGCCATATATAACATTACCCCTATGCAGTTTTCAATACAAATATATCGAGCTCACTCATAACATGCTTAAAGAAATATGAAATCAACTCGAAGCATTCATATCTTTCATTCTTATAGTTAAAACTGCATTACAGAATTTAGAAGGTTACCTGGTGTGTAGAAAGTGCCAAGAAGCAACAAAGAAATGAACAAGACAGACTTTCGAACCAGTAACTCCAAGCAACAACAAGAAACCCAAAACAATCCAGAAAATTAACTCAGAAACTCATCAACTTTCAAAGGAGAAAGAAACCAACTAAGTTGCTCGGACTCATGTGCGTGTATCCGATGCGGGGGTGGATTCGAGTATCGAATTCAGCAATATCTAAATTATAAGATTCTGGGGTGCGAATCCGGATATGGATACCGGTGCAGGGATTCGGCTAATAAAAATAGAGCTATAAAAATATTATAAATTTTGAGAGATATTTTGTGAAAAACTTATATAAATATTGTAGAATTCAATCTTTCATTCTCCAAGATGGACAATATTCTTTCATTCTCCTAAATCTGTTTTATTTTTGATTTTGAGAAATTAAAATCTCAATTTTTCTCCCAAATTTGTCGATGGACTCCAGTCAAGTATCCGAAGTTAGTTGATCGAATCCGGGACATATCCCACTCCCATTCCCATCCCCGTCTCGTATCAGGACGGGGACAACACCAACATCGAAGAGTCAGCGCAACTTAGGAAACCAAAGCTCTCAAATTTCAGCTTACTTCTTGTGATATTTCAGCTTATTTTTTTAGTTAGAGTTGTGCAAAGTGTGTAAAGATGTGTCCAGTATGTGTAAAGATGATCCTTTAACTGAGGAAAGACCTCTTGCTTTAAAGGAAAGGAAAGAGGTTGAATTATTATTCCCAATCTGTCCAAAGGATAGAATTTTCACCAAAAATATATCCAAACTATTCAAAGGATAGATTTTTTGGCCAAAAATCTGTCCAAAAGACAAACTTTTACCAACTATGAACAGTGTTTGGAGTATTGTACTCCAAACAGCTTTTGAAACAGTGAAAGCAATCAAACCATGGGCCCTGCACTCAAGTATTCTCTTACTACTTCAGTTTTTTATCAATATATGACTTACTTAAGCTAAAAATTCAGACTAAAATCATGTTCAAAGGAACATAAGATCAAACTTAATAAATTAACCATCTAAACCCGATGAATTAAACAATCCATCAATTTGAATTGAATCCATCATTTGTATTCACAACTAACTGAATATTCAAAACAAACAACCAAATAATCAACCATCTAGGTCGAGGAACAAATATCCAGGAGTAACAAGCACGAGCAACCAAACAATTAATCGGCTAGGTCGATAAAACTAAAAATTCAGACTTAACAAATGCATATGAAATAGTCAACCAACTAGGTCGAAGAACTAAAATCAAAACTGGCGAACTATGTACGAGCTAATCGATCGGCTAGGTCAAAGAACTAAATTAAGTTATGAAGAAACATGTGATTCCAGACTAACAACAAATTACTGAACTTAAATATATTGATAATACAACTAACAGAAGCATGACTATGATTAATCCCTAAACCTAATGACAAATACAAAAATAAGAATTAGAGGAAAAAAGAAAGAAAGAGGGAATAGGGTTATACCAAACTAGGGAAGTAGATGCCAAGTCGAACGAGGAGATGCCAAGGACGACGAGCCATAACTGTCTGACATTGAAGCGCACGTTTCCTTTTAGCAGGCTCCAAAACAAACAAGTTTTGGCGTCGTGCTAGAAGGAAATAAGTGTCTTTAAGTCGAGATGAAGCTAGAGTGGAGAAGCAATGGTGGTCTTGGGTGGTCACAACAGCAAGGTAGTCGGCAGTGGCGAATGATAGATTTTGGGGGTAAAATTATAGGGGAAGTGTAGATCTTCTAGAGACCTACACGTTTATATCAGAGTTATGGGGTGGGAAAGAGTGATTTTTCATGAATTCAAAGAAGGAAGTGAGGGGCGGCTACCTAGGGTTTCAGATTTCGTAGAGTTAGAAGGGGTTTTCGAGAATTCAAGGCTTGGATTCTGAGAGAGGTTGAAGAGAGGAAGAGATTAGTGTAAGTTGGGTAGTGTTTGGAGCACCACCGGCAGCGGCGCAATGTGGAGGCAGTGGCAAAGAGGCGGCGGCTAGGTCAGAGAGACGAGAAAGAGTGAGAAGAGAGAGGAAGAAGAGGGGAAATAAGCGGGAAATAGGGAAACTTTTTGGGTATTGGGGGGTTTATATACTTGGATGGGAGATTGAATGGTGGCCTTTATATCAAAAGAGCTTGAACGGCTGAGATCGCATCTCAGTAGCTTGGCCAAAATGATGCTGTTTTGGGTGTCTTCCAGGCCAATGGGTCCTGAGTTACTAAGCCATTGATTTTGGCCCAACAACAAAATTTGGCCCAAGTCATCTTAATTTGGCCCAACAACAAAATGATGCTGTTTTGGGTGTCTTCCAGGCCAATGGGTCCTGAGTTACTAAGCCATTGATTTTGGCCTATGTTTTCGGCCCAACAACAAAATTTGGCCCAAGTCATCTTAATTCTATTGTTACACTTAAAATAATTAACCTAAAAACATAAAACCAAATAGAAAAAAAAGTGTCAAAATATAGCCATTTACAACACGCACAAAAGCGTGTATCCTAAAACTATTAATAATAAAATATCCAACCTTCGATTCTTATAGTTATAGTCATAGCTGTAACTTATAATATTGATGAAAGTTGACTTTACATTTGCCTAGATATAGACGTAATATTATACTTAACCCACTGATATATATGCTATTGCGAGTGATATTTTATTCTCCGATTTAAAATTCATATTTGTAATAAATTAGAGAATACGTATGTTGTTTCTTTGACGTGCCTAGGAAATTAAGACAAAGGTTAAACCATGAGGCTACCATCCTCTGAATTCATGTGTGCTACGATTCGAATTGTGGCCTCTTGCCCGTACATGGGAGTGGAGTGCTTATAAAAATCCGAAAGAAATCGAAAATCGAACCACGATCAAAAGAATTGATACTTTTTTGGTTTTGATTTGGTTTTAATTTTAAATTTTAAAAATCGAACAAATTTGGTTTGGTTTGGATTTTAATCAAAAACTAACCGAAAAACTTAACCGAACGAAACCGATTATAAAAGTATTGGAATTTTAAGTATATGATATGATTAAAATATGGTGAATGGGAAATGGAGGAAAATGAAATTTTTAAGTGAAATTTTAAGTTTCCCTCCTTGGCAAAGAGACATTGTCCCATATTGGAAGAGGAAGATGTTTTTCTTATGAATATATAAGAAATTGCTCTTCTTTTAGCTATTAAAGAGCTGAGAAGAAGGCAAGCCTTGCGCTGTCGTCGTCGCTCGCTCGGCTTTGGCTTCGAATTTGGTCGATTGATTGATTATTCTTTTGGACCAAATTTATTTGTTAATAGTAAATATTAACAGAAATGTTATTAAATACTTGGTTTAATTACAAAATATTAATATTAAAATAAATATTAATATTAAATCCAATTCAGTTATCCAACTTTCAATTTTCTGTTTTGTAACAGAAAATTAACTACCCTTCAATTTTCTCTCTTTATTGTTGAGTAAATGTCATTTATGTTATGGCATTTATTCTTTGGCCGTTTTGCAAAAACAACCATTCTGTATTTGTGTTATACTAACTGTTTCTGGAGAGTAAAACCTTTGTGGTTTTGTATTCTACTGGAGATTAAAATCTACGTGATTTTAACGTTTGTGTCATTCTTTTACAGAAATGACGAATGACAATGGAAACCAAGCTGTTCCAATGGTAACGGCCAATGCCTCAATGAGCCGAACAACACCAGCAACATTGGCACCGGCGGAGAAACCCGAAAAAATATTCGGGATTGATTTCAAGCGTTGGCAGCAAAAGATGTTCTTCTACTTGACTACTCTAAGTCTCCAGAAGTTCATCAAGGAGGATGTTCCTGTGTTGTCCGATGAAACTCTAGAGACTGAACGCTTTCTTGTGATTGAGGCGTGGAAGCGTTCAGATTTTTTGTGCAAGAATTATATTCTAAGCGGGCTGGAGGATGCTTTGTATAACGTCTACAGTGGCGTGAAAACGTCAAAAGAACTGTGGATTGCGCTTGAAAAGAAATACAAAACTGAAGATGTCGGGTTGAAGAAGTTCGTTGCTGTAAAGTTTTTGGACTACAAAATAGTAAATAGCAAGTATATTATTACCCAAGTCCGGGAATTCCAAGTGATTATTCACGATCTCCTTGTTGAATGTCTTGTCATCAATGAAGCATTCCAAGTAACAGCGATGATTGAGAAGTTGCCTCCATTGTGGAAGGACTTCAAAAATTATTTGAAACACAAACACAAGGAGATGTCCCTTGAAGATCTCATTGTTCGGTTGAGAATCGAAGAGAACAATAAAGCTGCTGACAAGAGAGGCCGTGGAAACTCAACAATAATGGGAGCAAATATTGTTGAAGAGAACAAAAAGAGGAAGAAAGCTTCTGGACCGAAATACAACCCAAGCAAGAAGCGGTTCAGTGGAAATTGCTACAACTATGGAAAAGCCGGACAAAAAACTATGGAGTGTCGTACTCCGAAGTAGGACAAGAAGAAGACTCAAGCAAATATGGTTGAAAAGCATGATGATGTTGATGACTTGTGTGCCATGCTTTCCGAATGCAACTTGGTGGGCAATCCTAAATAGCGGTGGATTGATTTTGGAGCCACTCGCCATGTTTGTGCTGTTAGAGAAGTTTTTGCTATTTATGCTCCTATTGGACCCGATGAGACGCTTTCTATGGGAAATACTGCAAAGTCCAAGATTGAAAGATGTGGGAAGATATTTCTCAAAATGACTTCCGGCAAAGTAGTGACTTTGAACAACGTCCTTCATGTTCCCGAGATTAGGAAGAATTTAGTCTCTGCTGGACTTCTTGTTAAGAATGATTTTAAATGTGTATTTGTATCTGATAAGGTTGTAATAAGTAAGAACGAGATGTTTGTAGGAAAAGGTTACCTCACCGAGGGCTTTTTCCAGCTGAATGTAATGGTTGTTGAAAATAACAATAAAATTTCAGCTTCGTCTTATTTATTTGAATCAAATGAATTATGGCATATACGTTTGGGTCATGTCAATTATAAAACCTTGCGGAAAATAATTAATTTGGAAGTATTGCCTAAGTTTGAATCTGACAAATCAAAATGTCAAGTATGCGTGAAATCTAAGTATGTTAAACATCCTTATAAGTCAGTTGAAAGGAATTCAAATCCTTTAGACTTAATTCATACAGATATTTGTGACATGAAGTCAATACCATCTCGCGGTGGAAAGAAGTAATTGATAACTTTTATTGACGATAGTACTCGATATTGTTATGTACTTACTTAATAGTAAAGATGAAGTAATAGACGCATTCAAGCAATACAAAAATGAAGTTTAAACGCAACTTAACAAGAAAATCAAAATGATAAGAAGTGATAGGGGTGGTGAATATGAATCTCCTTTTGAACAAATATGTTTAGAATATGGAATTATTCATCAAACAACGGCTCCTTACACGCCCCAATCCAATAGGATTGAAGAAAGAAAGAATCGTTCATTAAAAGAGATGATGAACGCATTATTGATAAGTTCTGGTTTGTTACAGAACTTGTGGGGGGAAGTCATTCTTACGGCTAGCCGAATACTAAAGCGAGTACCCCATAGCAAAAAACAATCCATTCCGTATGAAAAATGGAAAGAAAGGAAGCCTAACTTGAATTATTTTAAAGTGTGGGGATGTTTGACAAAAGTGCAAGTTCCTAAACCCAAAAGGATAAAAATAGGACCGAAGACCGTTGATTGTGTTTTCATAGGATATGCGACTAATAGTAAAGCATATCGATTTCTGGTTCATAAATCAAAAAATCTCGACATTTATAATAATACGGTTATAGAATCAGATAATACTGAGTTCTTTGAAAATATATATCTGTATAAAAAGGAATGTGAGTTGATTGGTGAAGGATCTAAACGACCTCGGGAAGAAACAAAAGAAAGTACACTTAATCAGGAGGATCCAAGACGTAGTAAATGTCAAAGAACATTGTCACGACCTTAAACCCGGACCCTGTCGTGATTGCGCCTCTCGTGAAGACAAGGCCAGCCAACTAGTCTCAATTCAATTTTTAAATAGTTAAACATTAACAATCAGTCTAAGTATGAGTAAATAAGCCAAAGACTAAACAAAAGATAGTAAAATGTGCGGAATACAGCCCAAACACAGCCCGATACTGGGGTGTCACAAGTCACGAGCATCTACTAGGTCTAAGTACAACTGAAAAGTCTGAAATGTACAAAATACAGACTAATGAAATGAAGAAGGAGAAAAGCAGTGCTGCGAATGCCGGCAGCTACCTTGCTAAACTCCGATAACTCTGCCTCCGATCAGCCAATACCCGCTACCAAGTTCAGAAATACCGGAATATGCACACGAGATGCAGGGAGTAAAGTAAGTACACCAACTCAGTGAGTAATAATCATAATTAAAGTCTGAATGGTAAGAAATCATGAAAAGTGCATCAACATGCTGTATAGAAGCAATTCAAAAACCAGTATGAAAGCAATGGAACTGTAAAATCTCTTAAAATATCTTAGCTTAATTTAAACTTCTTTGAAAATGACTTTTTCAACAGTTGCACAAATAAATGCAAAACAATTAGTGCAGATAAGCACAAAAATCCGCCCCTCGAGCACAAATACACAATTAAATAAGTACGTGACAGGCAAATAAGAAAGATAAGCACATAAGGTTCTCCACTCGGGCACAATGTCAACAAATCCGCCCCTCGGTCAATACCTCAGAACAAATCTGCCCCTCGGGCAATATTTCAGAACAATACCAGCCCTTCGGGCTATATCTCACATCACAATGGGTACCCGCGCTCACTGGGGGTGTGCAGACTCCTGGAGGGGCCCCTTACGGCCCAAGCGCAATATCAAGACATCTCGTGGCATTATCTCTAGGCTCTCGGCCTCATATCAACAAGCCACCTCGTGGCGTACATATCTCAGGCCCTCAGCCTCATAATCAAAATCAGTGTATCATCGCTACGGCGTGTAGCCCGACCCAAAAGTATCCTCACAACACAGGCCCTCGGCCTTACCCAGTCAAAAATCACATAAGCCACCCGGGAAACAGTAAAACATGATGTTCAGCCCAAAATATGATTTAAAATATCATTTCAAGTGTTAAAGCAGAGTCAATATGGCCGAGTTTTGAAAACAGTAGAATATAGCATGACTGAGTACAAGTTTAAAGTCAAAATAGTGAGTAAATATCAATAAAAATCCCTGAAGGGTTCAAATAGTTGGCACGAAGCCCAAATATGGCATTCAACCCAAATAATGATGATAGCACATAGATTTCAGTCAAATACGCGGTAAAATCATCAATCGGGACGGACCAAATCACAATCCCCAATAGTGCACGACCCCACGCTCGTCATCAAGCATGTGCCTCACCTTAATATAGCACTACGATGTGCAATATGGGGTTTCAAACCCTCAGAACATCATTTACAATCATTACTCACATCGATCCGGTCCAACCTCTAGCCCGCGATGCCTTCGCCCGCACAAATCGACCTCCGGATGCTCCAAATCTAGCCACAATCAGTACATAATCATTAAAATATGCAAAGGGAACGAAGCCCACTCGAAAATATCCAATTTACATCCAAATCCCGAAATTGCTCAAACCCGGCCCCCCGAACCCACGTCTCGAAACTCGATAAAATTAACATCAGTGGAATCCTCAACCTCTCACGAGTTCGTACATATCAAATTTACCAAAATCCGACCTCATTTGGTCACTCAAATCTCAGAATCCACTCTCCAATTTCAAGCCCTAATTTCCCTACTTTTCCTCAGATTTTTCCACTAATTTTCATGATTAAACAATGAAATAATCACCATAAACACAAGGTATAAAGCCCAAGTAGCTTACCTCATTGGAAATACTTGATCCTCTCTTGAAATCACAGCTTGGAGCTCCAAAAATCGCACAAAATGGTGAACACATGACTGAAAATCACGAAGGGGCATTTTTATACATTCTGCCCAGCACTTCCGCACCTGCAATCCCATAAGCGCACATGCACTTCTGCTTCTGCGGAAAAACACCCGCTTCTGCAGATTTCACTTATTCCATCAGATTCTGCATCTGCGACCCAGGTATCGCACCTACGGCCTCGTAGATGCGGTCAAGGTCTTCGCTTCTGCGGCCAACACCGCTTTTGCGGTCTTCTTTACGCAACAAAGGCATCGCACCTGCGGTCACCAATCCGCAGGTGCGGAAACAATAGAAGCAGCAAATTTTCTGCTGCAAAACTCCAAGTCCGACCTCCCGATAACTATCCAAAACCATCCCGAGGCCCCCGGGACTTCAACCAAAAGCACAAACATATCCCAATACCTTATTCACACTTGCACCAATCTTCAAAATACCTCAAACAACATCAAATCAACCCAAACACATCGGATTCAAGCCAAACTCCAAAATCCTCCGAATTCCGCTCTTGATCAAAAACCCAACCAAAACACGTCCGAATGACTTGAAATTTTGCACGCACATCCCAAATGACACAACGGAACTATTACAACTTCTGGAATTCCATTCCGACCTCTATATCAAAATCTCACCTATCAACCGGAAAATGTCGAAATCTCAATTTCACCAATTCCAGCCTAAACCTTTCACGGACCTCCAAAATGCATTCCGATCACGCTCCTAAGTTCCAAATCACCTAATGGAGCTAAACAAATCATAAAAATTCCAATCCGAGATCGCATACAAACAAGTCAAATCTTGGTCAAACCTTTTAAATTTTAAGCTTTAAACTAAGAACTGTTCTTCCAAATTTATTCTGATTAACCTGAAACCAAAACCAACAATTTACATAAGTCATAATACACCACACGGGGCAAGTCATGCCCGAAAATTGATGAGCAAAGTGCAAAAGCTAAAAACGACCGGTTGGGTCGTTACATCCTCCACCACTTAAACATACATTCGTCCTCGAACGTGCCTAGAGTTGTTCCAAAAGACAACCAATCGCTAAATAACCTTGCCATGCATATACCCGGGGGTGATCTCACGTCACCCTATCTCATATAGGTCCAATAACACAATGTAATTGAAATTCCACAATCCTACCTAGCCCATAAAACATAGAACCACATTTTTACTTCTGAGATCAACCACAAGATCAGAATCTCACATATATACTCTGAATAAGCCCGAACCAGCTGTAATAACCCATACCTGCAACCTCAGGTGCAATTATATGATATACCACATAACTCAAACACTTGTAGTGATAACTTCTAATCATCGCAGCTGCACACAACAACCGAATACCGGTAGAAAACCTCTTATCAACTAAAGTCTCATTCCAACACTTTCATATACTACCAATGATAAATAAAACACGCAGTAAGCCACAACCATTTCTTAGATCAACCATTCCTGAAGCCACTTCTTCTTTGGCAAAGACCATAGCAAATTTCTGAGCCGAACCTCGATATTATCCTTCCAACATGCTGAAATCGAATCCGTTCATATCCATTAATGATCCTAACAATCTCATCTAATCCAACACACTACTCTGGTAACATGACACATCAATACAGGCCTAAGCCACAACTTGCGCAATACGTACACCAATAAGCAACAGTTCGAACATACTCAAATTATAAAAATGACTCAAATGAAAGAGCTGTACCTCAAGCTCACCAGTACCACCACAACACAAGGCTGAGAACCCGTCTCACATCATAGGAACAGAACACACAAATCTAAACCGCAAGGTCATACCCCCACATAACTTCGCTGCGGTGCGCGATCCTATCCAAACACTGCTCTACAGGAAACATGTCAGGTCAACTATGCTCAAAATCGACAACCACGCGCAATTTGATGTCTGGAACCAAAGCAAATCATCATACCCTCGGTGAAGCAAATAACATACACCATACAAACTCAAAAGGTCATAACCGATACGCCATTCACCGTGCAACACCCAAATACTCTTCCCGCTCAACTTCCACTATGAAACCCCAATAGAACCGCACCATATGTGCCTATAACCAACAAATCATAACACCTCGCAACACAGAAAGGTAACTTATAGATCTCCCCAGATTACTAATAAGCTCAATAACAATCGAATCAACACATCCCTCAACAAAACAATTTGGAGCCAACCAAGCCGACTCAAGTTAGAACACGCATCCACATTGGCCTGCCAATGAACTCCTTATCAAGGAAGCCCTGAAGCTGCTCCTTCAACTCCTTTAACTCTGCCGGTGCCATACGATATGGTGCCCGACATTAAATCAATATCGAAATCAACAACCTTGCTCGATGACATGCCCGGCCACAAAAAACACATCTGAAAAGTTTCTCACCACCGAAACTGAATCAATGATAGGAGTCTCTACACTGACATCCATCCCGGAAGCCCAAATAAGAAAGACAATCCTTCCCAGCCATCCACCGGGCCTTCAAAATATGAAACCACCCTACCAAGAACATAATCCGTCGAACCTCGCCACCCAATCCATGGCATTCCCGTCATAGCCAACAGCGCCGCCTTAGCGCAATAGTCCAGAATAACATAACACAGAGACAACCACTTTGTACCCAATGTCACATCCAAAATCTACCATACCAAGCAACAAAAGATCCACTCGGGTCTCCAAACCCCGATAGTCACTAAACAGTGTCGATACACACGACCCACAACCACAACATGGCCTGAACACAAGAACTCCCAGTCTCCAACTCCATATAGCACATGAATCACCATACATAATCCCAATTCCGCCGTCCGAATACATACCACACATCTTAATACCCAATCATTCCACGAGAGATACTCTAAAATTCTTCTGTGCCGCCAAGCAAACTCGAATATCAGTAGTCGATCTAACAAGAAAGTGCAGCAATACTATCGAAGTACCATCAACTTAATCACATTGCCTTTTTCCGAAACATATACCCTTGTCAAATCACCCTAATTAGCAATACCATTTCCTTAATCATCTGAAGCTCATTTCTATAATTGTCTGAAGCTCATTTCTCTAATTGTCTGAAGCTACCCGCTGCCTAAGAGTTTTATGGACCTTCCTTTCAGAACTGAACCGTAACCTTACACACGCAATCTCATTCCTCCACAACATACCGCATATACCATACCGTCCTAGAGTAATATGAGAACTTCATATCCTTCCAAGCTACAAGCAACTATGTACTCAACCAACCAAGAACTTCCATTTATCCCATTCAGAAGAAAATCACTACACATCATATGCTATCTCACACTCGCAAAAAATACTCATCTCTAATCGCAGTAGAAATCATCAAGAACTCTCCGATACCTTTTGCACAAAAACCAAACCTGATATGACTGAATCCTTCTCAGTCAACCAAGCTATGCAGATCACTAAAACCCAAGAGCATTGCTGCGAAACACCTGTAGAAACTCATTACCTCGTAAGCATCCAAAGAACTAATCATATCCTTGCCATACCGATTCGATCTACTACCAAACTACCCCATCTATTCGAGTTTCCTGCTGATTTACCTTCAACTTGATACTCCTTCTTTCTATACCATCACGATTCCTCAACCCAGACTCATCACACGAGACACAAGCATAAAGCCACACCGTCTAAGGCTTATAAGCCGCTGAATACTTTCTTAGATATCTGCATAAGCACCACGTTCAAAATACTTACCCTGAAGAGACCTCCTAAGAATTCCGAGCCATTACCTTCACCTTCCTGATACCGGTGTATAGAAGCCCATAATTGATATAGAAATACCACAAATATTGACACCCTCCAAATGCAAACCTCAATTTCGGGCCAAAATTACAACCTGAAAATCTCCAATTATTACATGCAAAATCTGGAGCACATTAGAACCATTCTCGAGAGTCATCCACTATACTCAAACTGCAATTAGCCTGATCAAACGAACCGAACAACCCATGCCTCATTAGCACTCTGACACCGCAAAATGTGCCATCATTCCATTACAACCAAGCAACTTCCTGCTCTATGCACCGAGCATCCTTTACCAACAATGACTCAAGACATCCCGTGATTCTCACACACCTGTGAAACATCCTATAACCTTTGTCAAGAATTTTCCTTTACTCGAGCCATCCTCGGTCTCAATCTCCGCCGGCCATAACTGATTCACCCGAACGCCTCAAACTAGAACCGACATAGCACATAATCGTGCAACCAACTAATCAATAGTAGGCTCCCCCACTTGGCCCGAAGTCATAGATCAAACCACGCTCAATGACTCATAACGCATGTACTCTATTGCTACCATAACACCATAGTGAGATTAAACTCAAATCCTTTGTAAGCTTGTGAAAACACAGATCATCTAGTACTTTAAATCTTCTGCAAATCTCGCACTCACTCTTGCAATAGTTAAACCCACTCTCTTAAGCGACCCAATTTAAATATCAACACTTATTTTTCACTTGGAAGTGAGATCTTCTAACAGACAACATAAAGATTGCACAAACTTCCGAACACTCCGCAGGAGATGACCCACATGCTTCGCCTCGAACTAACCTTTCCTCATACCTTCCACCATTATAAACTTTATGCAGTCACTTAGTCTTCCTGAGTCTGCACTCATACCACAACATGAAATTTACTTTACTCCCAACTAGGAAACATGAAAATATTCTTCACACGCCCATAACTCGGGGCTATACCTCTAATCAAGATGGAATTCAAACACCTAATAGTTCTTCTATCCTCCAGCAGATCCTTCTCGCCACTTCCAAATCATATGGAAACATCCCATAGTACTAACATAATCATCCAGCCACTTCCAAATCTTCTACTAATAGGGACACTACCGAACATATAAGTTCAAAAACACTTGCTCACACAATCAACACCTCGGTGCTCAAGCTATAGGCAAAAATCCGGCCTCAAGTCCTCCAGACTGGCCCATATCAACTCACAGAGATCACATCTCGCCCCTCGATCAGGGAATTACAAGCCATCGATACTCATCTGATACTGAGCACTCATGCGTGCACATGAATGCGTGAGAGAAATTTAAAGAGTTACATTTCAAGCTGAATCAAAGGACGCACGATAAGAATTCAAGGATATGAAGTTTTCCTAAAGGTTCTACAACATCTCGAGGATAAATACAGACATCTCTGTACCGATCCGCGAGACTCTACTAAAACTGCTCATGACTCGTGAGACCTATGTAACCTAGGCTCTAATACCAACTTGTCACGACCCAAAATCCGGACTGGGTCGTAATGGCGCCTCTCGTGAAGACAAGGCCAGCCAACTAGTCCCAATTCAATTTTTAAACAGTTAAACATTAACAATCAGTCTAAGCATGAGTAAATAAGCCAAAGACTAAACAAAAGATAGTATAATGTGCGAAATACAGCCCAAACATAGCCCGATACTGGGGTGTCACAAGTCACGAGCATCTACTAGGGTCTAAATACAATTGAAAAGTCTGAAATGTACAAAATATAGACTAATGAAATGAAGAGGGAGAAAAGCATGCTGCGAATGCCGACAACTACCTTGCTAAACTCCGATGACTCTACCTCCGATCAGCCAATACCCGCTACCGGATTCAAAAATACCTGAATCTGCACACGAGGTGTAGGGAGTATAGTAAGTACACCAACTCAGTGAGTAATAATCATAATTAAAGTCTGAATGGTAAGAAATCATGAAAAGTGCATCAACATGCTGTATAGAAGCAGTTCAAAAACCAGTATGAAAGCAATGAAGCTGTAAAATCTCTTAGCTCAGTTTAAACTTCTTTGAAAATGACTTTTTAAATAGTTGCGCAAATGAATTCAAAATAATTAGTGCAGATAAGTACAGAAATCCGCCCCTTGGGCACAAATACACAACTAAACAAGTACGCGACAAACAAATAAGAAAGATAAGCACATAAGGTTTGCCCCTCGGGCATAATGTCAACAAATCCGCCCCTCGGGCAATACCTCAAAACAATACCAGCCCCTAGGACAATCACATAGAACAATACCAACCCCTCGGGCTATATCTCACATCATAATGGGTACCCGCACTCACTGGGGGTGTGCAGACTCCTAGAGGGGCCCCTTACGGCCCAAACACAATATCAAGCCATCTCGTGGCATCATCTCTAGGCTCTCGGCCTCATATCAACAAGCCACCTCGTGGTGTACATATCTCAGGCCCTCGGCCTCATAATCAAAATCAGTGTATCACTGCTGCGGCGTGCAGCCCGACCCAAAAGTAACTCATAACACAGGCCCTCGGCCTTACTCAGTCAAAAATCACATAATCCACTCGGGCAACAGTAAAACATGATGCTCAGCCCAAAATATGATTTAAAATATCATTTCAAGTGTTAAAGCAGAGTGAACATGGCTGAGTTTTGAAAACAGTAGAATATAGCATGACTGAGTACAAGTTTAAAGTCAAAACAGTGAGGAAATATCAATAAAAAATCCCCGAAGGGTTCAAATAGTTGGCACGAAGCCCAAATATGACATTAAACCCAAATAATGATGATAACAAATAGATTTCAGTCAAATACGTGGTAAAATCATCAATCGGGACAGACCAAATCATAATCCCCAATAGTGCACGACCCCACGCTCGTCATCAAGCGTGTGCCTCACCTTAATAGAGCACTAGAATGTGCAATCTGGGGTTTCAAACCCTCAGAACATCATTTACAATCATTACTCACATCGATCCGGTCCAACCTCTAGCCCGCGATGCCTTCGCCCGCACAAATCGACCTCCGGATGCTCCAAATCTAGCCACAATCAGTACATAATCATTAAAATATGCAAAGGGAACGAAGCCCACTCGAAAATATCCAATTTACATCCAAATCCCGAAATTGCTCAAACCCGGCCCCCCGAACCCACGTCTCGAAACTCGATAAAATTAACATCAGTGGAATCCTCAACCTCTCACGAGTTCGTACATATCAAATTTACCAAAATCCGACCTCATTTGGTCACTCAAATCTCAGAATCCACTCTCCAATTTCAAGCCCTAATTTCCCTACTTTTCCTCAGATTTTTCCACTAATTTTCATGATTAAACAATGAAATAATCACCATAAACACAAGGTATAAAGCCCAAGTAGCTTACCTCTTTGGAAATACTTGATCCTCTCTTGAAATCACAGCTTGGAGCTCCAAATATCGCACAAAATGGTGAACACATGACTGAAAATCGCGAAGGGGTATTTTTATACATTTTGCCCAGAACTTCCGCACCTGCGATCCCATAAGCGCACATGCGCTTCCGCTTCTGCGGAAAAACACCCGCTTTTGTGGATTTCACTTATTTATCAGATTCCGCATCTGCGACCCAGGTATCGCACCTGCGGCCTCACATATGCGGTCAAGGTCTTCGCTTCGGTGGCTAGCACCGCTTCTGCGGTCTCCTTTACGCACCAGCATCATCACACCTATGGTCACCAATCCGCAGGTGCGGAAACAACAGAAGCAACAAATTTTCTGTTGTAAAACTCCAAGTTCGACCTCCCGATAACTATCCGAAACCATCCCGAGGCCCCCAGGACTTCAACCAAAAGCACAAACATATCCCAATACCTTATTCAAACTTGCACCAATCTTCAAACACCTCAAACAACATCAAATCATTCCAAACGCATCGGATTCAAGCCAAACTTTTCAAAATCCTCCGAATTCCGCTCTTAATAAAAAATCCAACCAAAACACGTCCGAATGACTTGAAATTTTGCACGCATATCCCAAATGACACAATGGAACTACTACAACTTTCAGAATTCCATTCCGACCTCTATATCAAAATCTCACCTATCAACCGGAAAACGCCAAAATCTCAATTTCGCCAATTCCAGTCTAAACCTTCCACGGACCTCCAAAATGCATTCTGATCATGCTCCTAAGTTCCAAATCACCTAACGGAGCTAATCAAATCATCAAAATTCCAATCCGAGATTACGTACAAACAAGTCAAATCTTGATCAAACCTTTCGAATTTTAAGCTTTAAATTGAGAAATGTTCTTCCAAATTCATTCTGATTAACCTGAAACCAAAACCAACGATTTACATAAGTCATAATACACCACATGGTGCAAGTCATGCCCGAAAACTAATGAGCAAAGTACAAAAGCTCAAAACGACCGGTCAGGTCATTACAAACATCTACTTCATTTGGTCCAGATTTTGTGACTTTCTTATCGGAAAATAAGCCTCAAACATTTAAAGAAGCTATATCTTCTTCGAAATCATTGTTTTGGAAAGAGGCAGTCAGTAGTGAAATAGAATCTATACTGAACAACCATACATGGGAATTGGTTGATCTTCCTCCTGGAAATAAACCGTTGGGTTCTAAATGGATCTTTAAGAAGAAAATGAAAGATGATGGCACTATTGACAAATTTAAGGCAAGACTTGTGGTTAAATGGTATAGACAATGAGAAGGTTTTGACTATTTCGATACATACTCTCAAGTTACAAGAATTGCGTCCATACGAACGTTAGTAGCGTTAGTTATAGTTTATGGTTTTGAAATTCATAAAATGGATGTTAAGAAAGCCTTCTTAAATAGAGAGTTAGAGGAAGAAATATACATGGAACAACCTGAAGGGTTTGTGGTTCCAGGTAAAGAAAAGAAAGTATGTAGACTTGTTAAGTCCCTTTACAGATTAAAACAAGCACCCAAACAATGGCATGCGAAATTTGACCAAACAATGTTGTCAAATGATTTTAAGACAAATGAATGTGATAAATGTGTGTATATTAAAAATGTTCCAAATCACATAGTCATTGTTTGCTTATATGTGGATGATATGCTGATAATGAGTAATGACATTGCCAACATAAATGCTACTAAGCGTATGCTAACTAGCAAGTTTGATATGAAGGACTTGAGAGTTGCTGATTTAATTCTGGGGATTAAGACCCATAAGACTCCTCAAGGTCTGGCATTGTCACAATCTCATTATATTAAGGCAATACTTGAAAAATTCAAGCACTTAGAATTTAAAGTTTCAAATACTCCAATTGACGTGAATTTTGCATTAGCAAAGAACAAAGGCCAAAGCATATCACAATTGGATTATGCTCGTGTGTTGGGATGCTTAATGTACATCATGAATTGTACACGACCAGATATAACTTGTGCTATAAGTAAATTGAGTCGGTATACAAGCAATCCAGGTCAATCTCATTGGATGGCAATGAAACAAGTTTTGGGATATTTAGAACATACCCAGGGCTTTGCTTTGCACTACAGTAAATATCATGTAGTGATTGAGGGATACTGTGATGCAAATTGGATCATCTGTTCAACTGATTCCAAGTCCACAAGTGGATATGTATTCACTATTGGTGGAGGAGCGGTATCTTAGAAGTCGTCCAAACAAACTTGTATTGCTCGCTCTACAATGGAGGCTGAATTCATAGCCTTAGATAAAGCCGGTGAAGAAGCTGAATGGCTCCGGAATTTCTTGGAAGATATTCTATTTTGGCCCAAACCGTTGGCACCAATATGCATACGTTGCGATAGTCAAATGGCAATTGGAAGGGCTGGGAGCGTTATGTATAACGGTAAATCTCGTCATATACGACGAAGACATAAAACCGTTAGATAATTACTCTCTAGAGGAATTATCACGATTGATTATGTAAAGTCAAGTGATAATGTGTCGGATCCACTTACAGAAGGCCTAACTAGAGAGGTAGTTGAGAAATTATCAAGGGGAATGGGACTATGGCTAAGAATAAGTCATAGTAGCAGTAACTCTACCTAGAAGACTGGAGATCCCAAGATCTAGGTTCAAGGAGATCAAACAAAGTCATTAATGACGGTTCAACATTGTCAACTAAACTTTTGGTCCATTCTTGTGATGAGACAAGTACCAAGGATAAAACATTAAGGCTTTTTAATAATTTTTAAATTTGATACGGGGTATATCAAATAGTGTATCTACGAGATGACACGTTTAGAAATCACCTATGTAAGTGTGAAGTGTGAGCCGCTTCAAGGAGAACTTTGTAAGGCCAGTTCTCTATGCACTTATGAAACCAGGAGGTGTTCATGGCTGAAACGAACACAACAATGAGAACCAAAGACGGTTAAGGGTTGGTTGTGTGACTTATAGTTGTCTAGGTATACACCAAAGTTCGACGGTTCAAAGATATCAAAGCTATCGATTGACCGAATATATCCGACATAAGTTCACTACGGAAAGTTCAAAGGGAAACCTACTTATTCAGATGCAATTAATCCTTGCTTGCGAATCACACAATTTTCATGCATATTTCCGTGATATAGCCATTCTCCATTCATGTGGGGGATTGTTGGGATTTTAAGTATATGATATGCTTAAAATAGAGTGAATAGGAAATGGAGGGAAATGAAAATTTTAAGTGAAATTTTAGTTTCCTCCCTTGGCAAAGGGACATTGTCCCATATTAGAAGAGGAAGAGGTTTTTTATGGGTATATAAGCAATTGCTCTTCTTTTAGCTCTTAAAGAGTTGAGAAGAAGGCAAGCCTCGCACCATTGTCGCCGTCGCTCGTTCGGCTTCGGCTTCGGATTTGGTAAAATGATTGATTGATTAATTTTTTGGACCAAATTTATTTGTTAATTGTAAATATTAACAGAATGTTATTAAATAATTGGTTTAATAATAAAATATTAATATTAAAATAAATATTAATATTAAATCCAATTCAGTTATTTAACTTTCAGTTTTCTGTTTTTGTAATAGAAAATTAACTACCCTTCAATTTTTCCTCTTTATTGTTGAGTAAATAGCAATATAATAACTAATAACGGCGCAGTTTTCCGGTGTTACGACCCAGTGCTCTCTTGTGAAGAGCCAAAAGCTCTTGACATAGGGAGGTTCGGTCCAGTCTGTTCACCTCAATTTGCGCCCTATTTGAGATTAAAGCAGGCGGGGTGGCGATCTCGTCTTAAGATAAGATATAGGCAATAAGACTTTAAGCGCACCTGAGCGCCATTTATGTTATGTCATTTATTCTTTGGCCGTTTTGCAAAAACAACCATTCTGAAGAGTTGCACCTCTTCAGATTTCAGCCCAACTTTGGCTATAAATACAAGTCCATTCTGCTCAAAATTTTCATACGAAATTTCTGAGTTCTTCTCCTTTTTTCTGCATATTTTAACTTCAAAGAAAGCAACAGTAAGTGTAATTTGCTACCGAACTTTGTGTTCGCTGAAACACTGGGGTTTGAAGTACCACTGTACTAGTGTGTAATTCGTTCTATCCTAGGAGGAAATAATCCACAACCTTGGGTACTAAGGAGGGGACTAAATTTCTTAAGGAAACACTGTAAATTCAGTGGGCTCGGATTAAAATTCTGTTTCTGTTTATGTTAATTTATATTTTCCAGAATTATTTTACAAATACAGTTTACTAACAAGAAGTAACTATTTAAAATTTATTATTACACACACACACACACACATATATAAAGTTTCTCAAATTTTATGATACATGTTAACCGTTTGCACTTTTAGTCTAATCCGTTGCTATTATAATAATCTAGTTCCTTGCCTTTATATTTTAGTTGTTGTTTTCTTTTACTAAGTACAAGAATCCATTTCATGTAAAAAAAAATCTATTTTTACTTGAATCCTTAAATTATTTGTCACTATTTGATTCAATTATCATCAATATATCTTAGTAAACGATAGATTTCTCAAAAAGCAATTGGTTTGATAATGTTACGTTGAAAATATAGTCGCCGGAATGTGTTTGGTAGTGTATATCTCATCTTTAAAAAAAATCGATAAAAAAAAATAATCAAAAAATCGATAAAAGTAGACATAAAACGAATCGATAAAACATCGAGTTAATTGGTTTGATTTGGTTCCAATATTTCAAAAATCGACTTGCTTGGTTTGGTTTCTTTTTACGGAAAAATCTATCCAAACTGAACTATGGACACCCTACTGGGGAGTAATTCAAATTTTTATGTTAGTTCTTGCATGCAAAATCAATGAGCTAATTTAATTTGCTCCTGGTCAAAGAGCCTAATTTGACTTTTTAAAATTTTTGTAAGAAATTTCGTAATATGATACTCACCGTAGTTTTTCAAAGAAAAAAAAATGAAGCTTAGATCATTCAGTACCGCATAAAATAATCCAAAACCAAAAGCAACTTTAATTTTTAAAATAATCATGAATATTGGTCAAAGATGACTTGGAATAAAAACGCAAAACAAACGTAATAGGAATATCGAAATTGAAAAGCTTGCTAGACAAAAGCTTATTGTTAGCTTGGAGTACTATTCCCATATACATAACTTTTGATTTTCCCTTTTTTCTTTTTATGTGTTTATTTATTTATTTCTTGATTAAGATGATAGCCTTTGTCATGCATGATATATTTTTTTGGTTTCTTATTCGATATTCAGTACTTGTATTGAAGTCCGATTAAATTAAAATTCGCACCAAAAAATCTCATATTAAAATTAAAATCTTCTTAATTAAAGGTAACTCCATCCCAAGACTAGATATATTCAACTTATACTATGGTGAACAACAACTTTTATATCTACTCCCACCTACTACCAATTGAAAATTGAATACATAGAGTGACCTACCTAATGAGCTCACCAGTTATTTATTATAATAACTTTCTTATGTTGTACTATTATAGTGTTCAATTAAAGAATATATACTTACTCCATTGCAGTGGCGGATGCAACATAAAACTATCGGGTTCAACTGAATTTAGCACTTTCAACGCGGAATATAAATTTATGTGTAAAAAATCACTAAAATTGTACTTCCTCTGTTCCAGTTTATGTGAACCTATTTTCTTTTTAGTCCGTTCCAAAAAGAATGAACCCTTTCTAAATTTGATAACAATTTAGCTTAAAGTTATAACTCTACCCTTAATGAGAAGCTTTTATAACCACACAAATATTCTGGGCCCCATTTGGACCACAAATTATAAAAGTCTTCATTTTATTCTTAAACTCTGTGCCCAATCAAACAGGTTCACATAATTAGAAAGAAAGAAATAATAAATAGTAGATAAGAACTCATAACTTTAATTATAGGTTGAAGAACTAAAAATCCTAGATCTCCAGCGGAAAGAAAGATTCCAAAACTAAGGGCTTATATCTAGAAGACAACACTTTATATAGTGACCACCTTATCTCCAATTACTTCAAACCAAAAACCAAACAAAAACCAAAATCCAAAGACTAAAAAACCAACCATGAAAAAAGCAAAGGTAGTGTTCATTTCAACACCAGCACTTGGCAACCTTGTTCCAACCATTGAGTTTGCTAAAGACTTGACTCAAACAAACCAAAACTTTTCAGCCACCATACTCTTAATCAGCATCCCTCAAAGGCCACTTGTCCAATCCTACAATGACTTTCTCGCCGCTGCCGCTGCCACCGGAAACGTCCATTTTCTCTCCCTCCCCACGGCGGATCCGCCGTCCCTCGATCAATTTGATGCCACTATAGGCTTCTTATCATTACTGATACAAAATCATACATCACAAGTCAAAGATGCACTTGTTAACCTTATTTCAGACTCGGGCTCGGGCCAAGTTGTTGGATTCTTTATTGACATGTTTTGTACCCCATTTATTGATGCTGCTAAGGAACTAAACATCCCATGTTATCTTTACTTTGCTTCTCCTGCTACTTTCTTGAGCTTCATGTGTCACCTCCCAACTTTAGATGCTCAAGTTAGTATTAACACTGAGTTCAAAGATTCAGCCACTCATTTCAATATTCTTGGTTTTTCCAATCCTGTCCCTGTAAATATTTTCCCTTCATTTATGCTAAATAGAAAAATAGATGGTTACTCTTGGTTCCTACATCATGCAAGAAGGTATAAAGAAACCAAGGGTATTGTTGTAAATACATTTCAAGAACTTGAACCTTATTGTTTAAACTCATTAGTAAAGGCTGCTGCTGATGTTGTACCACCAGTTTATCCTATTGGACCAGTGTTAGACCATAATGGACCAGCTCAATGGCATCAAGATTTGTGGGGTCATGAAAATGTAATGAAATGGCTTGATAATCAAGATCCATCATCAGTAGTTTTCTTGAGTTTTGGAAGTATGGGAAGTCTTAATATTTCACAAGTGAAAGAAATAGCAAAAGGTTTGGAAAAATCAGGGCATCCTTTTTTGTGGGCAATTAGGGAAGCACCAAAGGACAAGAGAGAACTTCCAAATGATTATACTAATCTAGAGGAAATTTTACCTTATGGTTTTTTAGAAGCAACAAAAGGGAGAGGTTTAATATGTGGGTTGGTCCCACAAGTGACAATCTTGGCCCACAAAGCCATTGGAGGATTTGTGTCACATTGTGGTTGGAATTCAATTCTTGAAAGTTTATACTATGGGGTGCCAATTGGGACATGGCCTATATATGCTGAGCAACACTTGAATGCATTTGAAATGGTGAAAGAGTTAAAATTGGCTGTGGAAATCACAATGGATTACAGAGATGGCAACACATTGGTTTTATCAGAAGAAGTGGCAAATGGGGTTAAAAATTTGATGGATGGTGACGGTGAGGTGAGACAAAGGTTTAAGACAATGAGTGAAAAATGCAAGGAAGTTTGGAAGGAAAATGGCTCATCTTCTGTTTTTCTAGGACAGTTGATTGATAAATTATTGGCTGTGATTTGAAAAAAAAGAGTTTAGCTAGTCCAACTTGGTGGCTTTGACTACACTAAAGTAGAAGTATTGTAAGAAAAATATTTCAAAAAAGTAGAATAAAAGGGCTGTCTACTTTTCATTGTAACTTCTCCTAATTGTCGATGTGAGATTATTTTGGTTTACATGTGTCTGATATATGTCATCCGTTCCTTTAACTATCTGTGTAAGCTATAAAGAACCAGAAGAGGATGAGTGAGACTAACAAAAACTACTGTCCAGTTGTTAGCAATCAAAAAAATAAAATTCAAAACTACTGTCCGGCTGCTTAGGAATTATGTCATGTGGGGAATACTATTATTAATGATTTATTTAAAAATTTCACTATTAATGAATTTTACCCAAGGGGAGACGTGGAACAACGGTAAAGTTATTTCCGTGTGACCTATAGGTCACTGATTCGAACCTTGGAATCAACCATTGATGCTTGGTAGGAGTCAATTATCATGTGTAATTGCATGTTACTAATTCATACTTGTCAAATAAATAGCCACATGTAATTGGATTTATTTTTTTTACATTATCAATGTAAACAGTATAGTAAATAAAAATTCTTACACTAGGAATGGTCTCACGTGAAGAAGTTCTCCTTACTGAAAAAGTTCTAAAACTAGCACGTTTTGGGAATTTCACATTGACAAAGAGGAGAAGACAGACAAAAGTTTCACGTTCATGTATATATCATCTATATAAGGTTTACTCCAGTACAGTAATACCATAGTTCCAATTTAAAGTATCTAAGGTCCTACAACATAAAATTAGCTATCTACAGCATCCTATTTCCATCAGATGGGAGCAAAATCTGTTGAGATATTATTCGTTGAGGGTACTATAAGAATCTTCAATTCCATACTAATGAGTGATTCACTAGTAGAAATTGCCCTACTTCTGTCGGGAAAAACCGACCGAAAACAGACCTAAACACGAAGGACGCTGGATCGCGGGTCGGTAAAAGCTACCGACCAACTTCAGTCGGAAATTCCGACCGAGTTCTGTCGGTCCAGTCAACATCCCAACTTCTGATACACGACCCAGTTGAAATTAAATAGACCGATCGGTCGGTATATTTATTTATTTAAGTAAAATAATAATTTCCGATCGAGCGCGGTCGGTAAATTAAATTAAAATTATAATATTAAAAACATTAATCGACTGCGGTTGGAAATTTAATAAATCATAAAAATATAATTTAAATCTTCCGTCGGAAATCGGTCGGAATTTTAGATAGTCTTGGAATAATTATGAACATACCGACTGACTTCGGTCGGAAATAACAAATTTTGGGATTTTTTCTCAATATTTGCGACCGAAGTCGGTCGGAAATTGACAATTAATTTTTTTTAATATTGTCAATTTTTTGCCAAAACTCTAGGCAGAAACAACGTATTTTATAGCTGCACTACATGCCAAAACAAGAAAACAGTACCAAACCCCTAATTTAAGCATCAAAATATTTTCAATTAGCCAAAACTACGTTCAATTGACCAAAACCACTTTAAATCCAAAAAAACACGTTCAAACTACAATCAAAACTCCTAATTTAACAATAATCAAAGTAAAAAATTCAACAGACTAGAATATTCAACAAGAACTAAAACAAGTCAATAAATTGTTTCCAATACAAACCCTCAGAAAGTGTTTTGTACGTCTTCTCCTCCACTACTTGAACCTTCATCATCAGCATGTGAAGGAGGAGCATCATCAGACGATGACTCACGAGACATGGGCAATGAAAAAGCTCCGGTAGAAAGGATAGCTGTCAATTGAGCTTGAAGACCTTCATATCGTTTATCATTTAACTTTTCTCTGGCCTTTTATAACGACCCGACCATTTATTTCGAGAGTTATAGCCTCGTTCCCCCATTTCTTGCTTCTTTTATGACCTACAGTTGTATTATGATATACCGGATTAGTTGGTTCAGGTCCGGAATGGTTTTGGAGTGAATTAAGACAATTAGTCTCTTATGTGAAGACTTAAGTTGGAAAAAGTTGACTGGATGTTGGCTTATGTGTAAATAACCTCGGATTTGAATTTTGATGGTGCCGTTAGCTCCGTTAGGTGATTTTGGACTTGGGAGCACATCCGGAATGTGATTTAGAGACCCGTGGTAGAATTAGGCTTGAATTGGCGAAAGTTAGAATTTTGGCGATTTTGGTCGACAGTGAAAATTTTGATATCGGGGTCAGATTGGATTTTCGGAAGTTGGGGTAGGTTTGTGGTGTTATTTTTGACTTGTGTGTAAAATTTGTGGTCATTCGGGCGTGGTTTAGCGGGTTTCGACATCGTTTGTGGAATTTGAAAGTTTAGAAGTTCTTAGGCTTGAATTCGAGTGTAATTTGGTGTTGTGATGTTATTTTGAGTAATTCGAAGGTTCGACTAAGTTCGAATGATATTATGGGACGTGTTGGTACATTTGGTTGTGGTCCCAAGGGCCTCAGGGAGATTTGGGGTGGTTATCGGATTGTTTTGAGTTGAAGAAGTGCAACTGAAGCTGCTGGTTCTGTTATTTTCGCATCTGAGGTGGAGAGCCTATAGGTGCGGCTCCGCAGAAGCGAAGAGGAGCTCGAAAATGCAGGCAAGGCTGAGGTGGACTGGAAACGCAGGTGCAAGATTAGGAGCGCATCTCCGCAATCGCAGATGCGGAAGTGGAGCGCAGATGCGGAAAATGGCCTGAGAAGAAAGGATCGCAGAAGTGGGCAGGGCCCGCATGTGCGCACTCGCAGGTGCGCACTCGCAGGTGCAAGTATTTGACCGCAGATGCGGATTTTGGGAGAGTAAGTGGGATCCGTACCTGCGGTAGAATTACCGCAGGTGCGGTGTCGCAAAAGCGTAAATGGTACCGCATATGCGATTTTGCTGGGTAGAAGGTATAAATAAAACACTTCGGAATTTTTTCCCATTTTCACATCTTTGAACTCGAATTTTGGGGGGGTTTTGAGAGGGATTTCAGAGTAATCACTGAGGTAAGTTCCTTATGCTTATCTATGTTCAATAATGGTGTTTCTCCACTGATTTTACACCTAGTTGGTGAGTTTTTGAGGTAAAATTTGGGAGGTTAGGGCTTGAGAATTGGAGAGTGAGTTTTGGGGATTTGGAAGGGCAAATAATGTCAGATTTTGATGAAATTAGTATGGTTAGACTCATGAATGAATGGGCTTTCGGTGTTTTGTGACTTTTGTTGGATTTCGAGACGTAGGCCCGGGGGCGGGGGTTTAAGCCAATTTCGGGTTTTGAGTCTAATTTAGTAGTTTTTCTTGTGGAATTGATTCCTTTAGCATATATTAATGGTATTGTACTGCTTGTGTCTAGATTCGGGATGTTCGGAGGCCGATTCGAGAGGCAAAGGCATCACGGAGTAAGATTTTGGTCGGATTGAGGTAAGTAACGGTTATAAATCTGGTCCTGAGGGTATAAAACCCTGGATTTTGTGTCATGTGACTACTTTGGAGGTGACGTACATGCTAGGTGACGAGCGTGTGGGCATGCACCGATGGGGATAGTGACTTGGTTCGTCCCATAGAAACTGTAAAGTTGAACAACCTGTTGTTAGCTATATGCTCCCTATGTGTTATAAAAAGATTGACTGTAAATCATGCTAGACACCATGCTTAGGCCTTATGCCAGTATTGTTGGGACCCTTAGTGGTCGTTTCTTGCTGTTATCTCACTGTTTCATTGATACCCAGTACTCAGTCATGTTCATGCATTTTTATATCATATCTCAGTTTTTTTATTCTATTTGATAATTCATGTCATTGCTGTTTGGGATGATTATCTTGATTTCTGAGAGCCCGAGAGATTGATGACTGAGTGAGGCCGAGGGCCTGATTGTGAGGGTATTTATGGGATTGGGCTGCACGTCGCAACATGTTTTATTGATTCTGCTATGATTGGGATTTATATAGTGCTTGAGCTGAAGGAGCCCCTCCGGAGTCTGCACACTTCCAGTGAGCACATGTGCTTACTGAGTGCCGAGTGTTGGGAGATTGTGAGGAATGAGTGGATGTAAGGCTGGAGTGATTGGGAAGACTGAGTGATGATTTGCCCAAGGGGAAGGATATGATTTCATCATTGATGCACATAGTTGCCTTATATTCTTGCTTTGAGAACTGTTGAAAGATAATCTATCCGACTTTACTTGAATTTGACTTAAACCAACTGATTTGACTTAAACTCTGGACTAAAAGCATGTCTACACTTTACTGAACTTTATGAAATGAATTGTATTTGCATAGCTCGTCACTACTTCTCAGTTCCCTATTTATTTTTGTTACTTACTGAGTTGGTGTACTCTCATTACTCCCTGCGAATCATGTGCAGATCCAGGATTAGTTGATCAGGGAGGTTGTTGTTCGCAGCAGTCTGGAGATAGCGAGGTAGCTGCCCGACATTCGTAGCCTTGCTTTTCTTCTTCCTTATCTCTCTTAAGTTGTATTTTGGATTTATGACTATGTTAAATCTTGTTATTGTCGGACAAGTTCTATTAGATGCTCATGACTTAGTGACACCTCGATGTTTTGGGGCTTCCGTTCAGTATTTCTATATTGAGTTCAACTCTTGTTTACTTTTATGAAAAATCTGGTTATGAAAAGGCTTTTAGTATATCTTTGAATGAATTATTGAAGTATTGTGAGAGTCGCCTGGCCTAGTATCATCGATAGGCGCCATCACGACAGGTTTGAGTTTAGGGTCAGGACAAGTTGGTATCAAAACCTAGGTTACATAGGTCTCACGAGTCTTGAGAAGGTTTAGTAGAGTCTTACGGGTCAGTACAGAGGCGTCTATACTTGTCTTCGAGAGGCTGCAGAACCCTTAGGAAACTTTGCATTCTTGAATTCTTATCGTGCGAATCTGTTGAAATTGGTAACAAAATTTCTAATTCTATTCTCTTACAAATGGTGAGGACACGTGCTACTGGGCAGGACAGACAAACACTAGTGCCACCAGTTAGGGTCACGAGAGGCCGAGGTCGCGATCGAGATCGTGGTAGGGGCAAAAGTGTAGCCCACACAGAAGTTAGGACATCACCTGCAAACCCACTAGTTGCTCCAGTTCAGGATCTGGTTCCAGTTGTGGATGCACCAGTGGGACCAACTCAAGCACCAGTTGTGCCCTTTGTAATTCTAGGTCTTCAGGAGACCTTAGCTTAGATTCTGATCGTATGCACCAGTCTTGCTCAGGCGGTCTTTGTTTCTACCGCATCATCCACTTCCCAGGTCGGGGAGGCACTCAGACTCCCGCCTCCCGTACAACAGAGCAGGTGGTACAGGGACTCCAGACATCGAAGGCACCACTAGCCCAGCCGATTGTACCTGCTCAGGACTATGTGGTTCCAGTCATGCCTGATGATGAGCATCATATATTGGAGAGGTTTGGGAAACTTCAGCCTCCGACTTTCAGCAGTGTAGAGGGCGAGGATGCCCATCATTTCTTGGATAAGTGTCAGAGGATTCTCCGTACAACAGGTATTTTGGAGACTAGTGGGGTCTCATTCACTACCTTTTAGTTCTCTGGAGCCGCCTTCACTGGGAGGAGGCTTATGAGAGGCGTAGGCCTATTGGTGCAGCGCCCCTTACCTGGCAGTAGTTCTCCATTCTCTTCCTCGAGAAGTATGTGCCGCAGTCCCATAGAGAGGAGCTGCGCAGACAGTTTGAGCAGTTGCGTCAGGATGATATGACGGTGATGCAATACAAGATGAGATTTTCTGAGTTGGCCCGTCATGCTATTTGGTTAGTTCCCACAGACAAGGAGAGGATCAAGAGGTTCGTTGATGGCCTCACATATCAGCTGCAGATTCTTATGACTAGGGAGAGAGTGTCTGGTGCTTCTTTTAAGGAGGTGGTTGACATTGCTCGGGATATAAAGTCGATCCACCACCATGAGCGAGTTGAGAGGGAGGCCAAGACACCTCGGGGATCTGGTAGTTTTGGTGGTGTTCCTTCTGGATGTTAGTTTCACCACGACAGGGGTCGTCCCTTCAGGCATGCTCAAACGGCTCGTCCAGCCCACCGCGGTGCATCATCTAGCCATGGTTTTCACAGTTCTCAGCAAGGTCACTCATCTCTCAGTTCCCTCTCAGCCCAGAGTTCGTCCCCTTCTCCATCGGTTTAGGGCTCCTCTATGCTAGGTCCTTCTACCAGTTATCTCAGTGCTCGGGGCTCCCTTCAGTCCCCGTCACCAGCACTAGGGAGTTATTTTGAGTGTAGGGAGTTTGGGCATGTGTGGAGGCACTGTCCTCATCATCATGGAGGGTCAGTACAACTGAGGAGCCAGGCTACATTTTCAGTCCCAGTTACTTCACCGCCCGCCCAGCCAGCTAGGGGTAGAGCTTAGTCAGCTAGGGGTCGCCCTAGAGGGGGAGGTCGATCAGGTAGTGGTCAGGCCCATTTCCATACACTCCCTACCAGACTAGATGCCATTGCTTCTGATATTGTGATTACATGTATTATTTCAGTTTGCCACCGAGAGGCCTCGGTATTATTTGAACCTAGTTCCACTTATTCATATATTTCCTCGTATTTTGCTCATTTTCTGGATATGCCCCGTGAGTCTTTAGTCTCGTCTGTTCATGTATCTTCTGCGGTGGGTGATACTATTATTGTGGACCACATATATTGGTTATGTGTGGTGACTATTTGGGGTTTGAAGACCCGAGTAGACCTTTTGCTACTCAGTATGGTTGATTTTGATGTGATATTGGGTATGGATTGGTTGTCTCTATGTCATGCTGTTTTAGATTGTCATGCTAAGACTGTGAC
Source organism: Nicotiana tabacum (assembly GCF_000715075.1). Lineage (NCBI taxonomy): Eukaryota > Viridiplantae > Streptophyta > Magnoliopsida > Solanales > Solanaceae > Nicotiana > Nicotiana tabacum. Next base: position 99,474,477 of record NC_134082.1, on the reverse strand, counting down.
ATTGACTATGCTGGGGTTTCCACGGATTGAGTGATGAGGTTCATTAGATTATGTTTCCAGTAGAGTGATCTCATTCTTGAAGGCCCAACGGATGGTTGGGAAAAGTTGTCTTTCTTATTTGGCCTTTGTGAGGGATGTCAGTGCAGAGGCTCCTTCTATTGATTCAGTTCCGGTGGTGAGAGATTTTTCAGATGTGTTTCCTACAGATCTATCGGACATGTCGTCGAACAGGGATATTGACTTTGGTATTGATTTGATGCTAGGCACTCATCCTATTTCTATTTTATCGTATCGTATGGCACCGACGGAGTTAAAAGAATTAAAGGAGCACCTTCAGGAACTCCTTGATAAGGGGTTTATTCGGCCCATTGTGTCACCTTGGGGTGCACCAGTTCTATTTGTGAAGAAGAAGGATGGCACTATGAGAATGTGTATTGATTACAGGCAATTGAACAAAGTCACAATCAAGAACAAGCATCCTTTGCCTCGTATTGATGATTTATTTGACCAGCTTCAAGGAGCAAGGGTGTTCTCCAAGATCGACTTGAGGTCAGGGTATCACCAGTTGAAGATTGGGGACTCAGATATTCTTAAGACAACTTTTATAACCTTATATGGTCATTATGAGTTCCTTGTAATGTCTTTTGGGATGACCAACTCCCCAGCAACATTCATATGAACAGCGTGTTTCGTCCTTATCTCAACTCATTTGTTATTCTATTGATTGATGATATTCTGGTGTACTTGCGTAGCCAGGAGGAGCACACCGAGTATTTAAGAGTTGTATTGCAACAGTTAAGAGAGGAGAAGCTTTACGCCAAGTTCTCCAAGTGTGAGTTTTGGCTTAGTTCCATAGCATTCTTGGGACAGTGGTGTCCAACGAGGGTATTCAGGAAGAAAATAGAGGCAGTTCAGCATTGGCCCAGATTGTCCTCAGCTATAGAAATTCAGAGCTTTCTTTGGTTGGCTGGTTTTTACTGTCGGTCTGTTAGGGTTTATCGTCTATTGCATCGCCCTTGACCAAATTGACCCAAAAGGGTGCTCCTTTCAGGTGGTCAGATGAGTGTGAGACGAGCTTTCAGAAGCTCAACACTGCCATGACCACAACTCTAGTGTTAGTTCTGCCATTAACTTCAGGCTCTTATACAATATATTGTGATGCTTCTCAGGTCGGCATTGGGTGTGTTTTGATGTAGGAGGGTAGAGTGATCGCTTATGCTTCGCGCCAGTTGAAGCCCCATGAGAAGAACTACCCTATTCATGATTTGGAGTAGGTTGTCATTGTTCACGCATTGAAGATTTGGAGGAATTATCTCTATGGTGTGTCTTGTGAGGTGTTTACTGATTATCGTAGCCTCCAACACTTGTTCAAGCAGAAGGATCTCAATTTGAGGCATGCAGAGATGGTTGGAGCTGCTAAAGGACTATGATATTACCATTTTGTACCATCCGGGAAATACCAATATGGTGGCCGATGCCTTGAGTAGAAAGGCAGTAAGTATGGGTAGTCCTGTATTCCTTCCTGTTGGTGAGAGACCCCTTGCAATTGACGTTCAGGCCTAAGCCAACCAGCTTGTGAGATTGGATATTTCAGAGCCCATTCAGGTTCTAGCTTGTGTGGTTTCTCGGTATTTCTTGTTTGATCGCATCAGAGAGCGCCAGTATGTTGATCCTCATTTGCTTGTTCTCAAGGACAAGGTTCAGCATGATGATGCCAGGGATATGACTATTAGAGATAACGGGGTATTGTGGATACATGGCCGGATATGTGTGCCCAATATAGATGGGCTTCGAGAGTTGATTCTTGAGGAGGCTCATAGTTCGCGGTATTCCATCCATCCAGGTGCCATGAAGATGTATCAGGATTTGAGATAACACTATTGGTGGAGGAGAATGAAGAAAGATATAGTTGAGTTTGTAGCTCGGTGTCTCAACTGTCAGCAGGTGAAATTTGAGCATCAAATACCAGGTGGCTTGCTTCAGAAGATAGAGATCCCAGAGTGGAAGTGGGAGCAAATCACCATGAATTTCATAGTTGGGCTCCCACGGACTTTGAGGAAGTTCAATGCTATTTGGGTGATTGTGGATCGGCTGATCAAGTCCGCGCACTTCATTCCTGTGAGTACTACATATTTTTCAGATCGGTTAGCTGAGATTTACATTAGAGAGATTATTCGCCTGTATGGTGTGCCAGTTTCCATCATTTCAGACCGAGGCACACAGTTTACATCGTAGTTTTAGTGGGCCGTGCAGTGGGAGTTGGGCACTCAGGTTGAGTTGAGCACATCATTTCACCCTCAGACGGATGGACAGTCTGAGCGCACTATTTAGATATTGGAGGACATGTTATGCGCTTGTGTCATTGATTTTGGGGGTTCATGCGACCAGTTCCTTCCACTTGCGGAGTTTGGTTACAACAACAGTTATCAGTTGAGCATTCAGTTGGCTCCGTATGAGGGTTTATATGTGAGGCGGTGTAGATCTCCAGTGGGTTGGTTTGAGCTGGGTGAGGCTAGGTTTTTGGGTACAGACTTAGTTCAGGATGCTTTGGACAAGGTGAAATTGATTCAGGAGCGGCTTCGCACGATGTAACCGAGACAAAAGAGTTATGCTGACAGAAAGGTCCGTGATGTGTCTTACATGGTTGGGGAGAAGGTCTTGTTGAAGGTTTCACCCATGAAGGGTGTTATGAGATTTGGGAAGAAGGGCAAGTTGAGCCCTCGGTTTATTGGGCCGTTTGAGGTGCTTCAGAGGATTGGGGAGGTGGCCTATGAGCTTGATTTGCTGCCCAGCTTATCGAGTGTGCATATAATATTTCATGTTTCTATGCTTTGGAAGTATGTCAGCGATCCATCTAATGTTTTGGATTTTAGCACGGTTCAGTTGGATGGTGATTTGACTTATGATGTGGAGCCGGTGGCTATTTTGGGGCGTCAGGTTCGAAAGTTGAGACCAAAGGATATAGCTTCGGTAAAGGTGCAGTGGAGAGGTCAACCTGTAGAGGAGGCTACTTGGGAGACCGATCGGGAGATGCAGAGCAAAAACCTACACCTATTTGAGGCTCCAGGTATGTTTCTAGACCCGTTCGAGGACGATCGTTTGTTTAAAAGGGGAGGATGTAATGACCCGGTCGGTCGTTTTGAGAGTTATAGCCCCGTTCCCCCCATTCCCTGCTTCTTTTGTGTCCTACAGTTGTATTATGATATACCGGGTTAGTTGGTTAAGGTCCGGAATGGTTTTGGAGTGAATTGAGACACTTAGTCTCTTATGTGAAGGCTTAAGTTGGAAAAAGTTGACCGGATATTGACTTATGTGTAAACAATCTCAGATTTGAATTTTGATGTACCGTTAGCTCCGTTAGGTGATTTTGGACTTGGGAGCATGTCCAGAATGTGATTTGGAGACCCGTGGTAGAATTAGACTTGAATTGGCAAAAGTTAGAATTTTGACGATTTTGGTCAGCAGTGGAAATTTTGATATCAAGGTCGGATTGGATTTTCGAAAGTTGGGGTAGGTTCGTGGTGTCATTTTTGACTTGTGTGTAAAATTTAAGGTCATTCGAGCGTGGTTTAGCGGGTTTCGGCATCGTTGGTGGAATTTGGAAGTTTAGAAGTTCTTAGGTTTGAATCCGAGTGTAATTTAGTGTTGTGATGTTGTTTTGAGTGATTCGAAGGTTTGAATAAGTTCGAATGATGTTATGGGATGTGTCAGTATGTTTGGTTGTGGTCCCGAGGGCCTCGGGGTGATTTCGGGTGGTTATCGGATTGTTTTGAGTTGAAGAAGTGCAGCTGAAGCTACTGGTTCTGGTATTTTCACACCTGTGGTGGGGAGCCCGCAGGTGCATCCCCGCAGAAGCGAAGAGGAGATCGCATATGCGGGCAAGTCTGAGGTAGACTGGAAGCGCAAGTGCGAGATTTAGAGCGTAGCTGCGCAATCGTAGATACGGAAGTAGAGCGCAGATGCGGAAAAGGGCCTGAGAAGAAAGGATCGTAGAAGCGGGAAGGGCCCACAGGTGCACACTCGCAAGTGCGAGTATTTGAATGCAGATGCGGACGGCGTCGCAGAAGCGTAAACGGTACCACAAATGCGGCTTTGCTGGGCAGAAGATATAAATAGAACACTTCGGGATTTTTTCCCACTTTCACATTTTTGAGCTCGGATTTTGGGGGTTTTTGAGAGGGATTTCAGAGCAATCACTGAGGTGAGTTCCTTATGCTTATCTACGTTCAATAGTGGTGTTTCCTCACTGATTTAACACCTAGTTGGTGAGTTTTTGAGGTGAAATTTGGGAGGTTAGGGCTTGAGAATTGGAGAGTGAGTTTTGGGGATTTAGAGGGGCAAATGATCTCAGATTTTGATGAAATTAGTATGGTTAAACTCGTGAATGAATGGAATTTCAGGTTTTGTGACTTTTGTTGGATTTTGAGACGTGGGCTCGGGGGCCAGGTTTGAGCCAATTTCAGGTTTTGAGTCTAATTTAGTAGTTTTCTTATGGAATTGATTCCTTTAACATATATTAATGGTATTATACTGCTTGTGGCTAGATTTGGAACATTTGGAGGCCAATTTGAGAGGCAAATGCATCGCAGAGTAGGATTTTTGCTTGGATTGAGGTAAGTAACGGTTATAAATCTGGTCCTAAGGGTATGAAACCCTGGATTTTGTGTCATGTAACTACTTTGGATGTGACGCACAGTCTAGGTGACGGGCGTGTAGGCGTGAACCGATGGGGATTGTGACTTGGTCCGTCCCGTAGAAATTGGAAAGTTGAACACCCTGTTGTTTGTTATATGCTCCCTATGTGTTATAGAAATATTGACTATAAATCATGCTAGACACCATGCTTAGGCCTTATGCCAGTATTGTTGGGACCCTTAGTGGCCGTTTCTTGCTGTCATCTCACTGTTTCATTGATACCCTGTACTCAGTAATGTTCATGCATTTTTATATCATATCTCGGTCTCTTTTATTCTATTTGATACTTCATGTCATTGCTATTTGGGCTGATTATCTTGATTTCTGAGAGCTCGAGAGATAGGATACATTGATGACTGAGTGAGGTCAAGTGTCACGGGTCGACATTTTTCTGGACGCTAGCGGCACCAAATAGCTCGTGCGGCGCCTGTAGTTACCCCATACTACAGGCCGCCCGTCTGATGTCTAGGCTCGTAGCCTTGACTAGCTATGGCACTTCTCATTTGCTTGATCTCATCCACGCACACACCCGGGGTTGGCTAAGGACATATCCATCCCTCGCCTAGCACTGAGCATCGCTCTTGCGTGCACAGTCGAATCCTGAAGCTTGAAACTCGCCTCGTGCATCCGCACCCAGCTTGTTGTTCGCCCGAGTAGGGAAACCTTTGGTCCTTGGCCTTTGTCATCTACGTCTTTCATAGCATGACCATCTTTGCTTTATGGCATAGCCAAACATAGCCCTCGCGACATACTTCCATCCCGCTTAGTGCAGTGTCGCCCCACAACTGCACGTCTAGGCCAACGGACCCTTGCTTGCCTAGCTGAACCCAAGCCAAGCTCACAAGTCGACTCATGAGGCCCCTAAGATAGGTGCTTCAAGTATTCATTTGGCACGAAGGTCTCTATCCACCATTTCGGTAGCCCACAGGGCATAATCGTCCCACACGTCAAGCCTCCGGTGCTCGTTTTGTGCCCAGTGCTAGCCCTGAGGCTTCGTATCATCCATAGAGTTCCCAAGCTCGTATGGATATCTATGACCCTTGAGGTTCCCCCTCAAGGTAGCTCACTTGGTGCGGCTTGGTGGAAGCACGCACAGGGGAGGCTGGCTGAGCTTCAACACCTCTGCCCCTCTTATATATGCTTAAAATAAAAAAGCCCATGATCCCCTAGTAGACATGTTTTGGCCAGAGAATCATAATGGCCCTTTCTCACTCATCCGAACTCCGAATAAGACATCGTCTGTTCCTAAAGCTTTCTCTTGATTTCCTTCACACTTACATGAAGTTTCACCCCATTCCTATACTCGTGGAAATAGTTATGGCCTTCAGACACTTCAGCAAGTACGACAATGCCACTGCCCTTGGCGAAATTAAGCTTATAGGCAAACAAACTCCAAATAATGCCAAACTTGGTCAGTATATATAAAAGCATACTAGTAAAAAGGCCTACTACCTAAATCCGTATATTTCTCTCTTAACTCGAAAACGTACAGTCGTGATATTTAGGCACGTACGTGGCTGTTGCCCGCAGGCTAGACCCTTGGTATCATCCCAAGTCCTTGATAAACTCTCTTGGCACTCTTAGGACATGCAACACACCATATCTAGATGGTTGTTACCTCATGTAAAGCCCCTCTGCCTGATGCTCCTTCACAGCGCATTTTCAGCACATGTCGCCTACGCGACTGACACTCGTCCTGCTGCCCTACAACGCGCAATAATCATAGATGACATGACCCCCAAAATGCGGGGTGTGACATCCTCCCACACTCAACCTGTCATCATTCCCAATGACACATCAATGCCCACAACAACCCGGAGTCTGCCCCCTTGGGATGTACATCGCGGCTCCCTTAATCCTTGTGGGTCGGACTTCCTCAAAGTCCATCTCAAAATGGAGTCGTTCCCCTTGCACTTCTCCCCCAAGTATCTTCCGAGCGTGCCTTTGCACTGCACCTCCTGTCGGCGTTCACTTGGAAAGTGCCTCCGCACTTGCACCCTCTGGTGACTAACTTTGTGGTGACACATACTAGTCAACCACGCCATAACCCTCACGGCCTTGACATCGTCCGAAGCTCTTCCCACACTGGTAAAGCACATCAGCGTGCTCTTCTTGGCGCAGATTCCGCAGTTCAACAACTCGCGTAGCCCTTTTTGCTCCCATGGCTTAACATCCTACGAAGCCCTTTTGCGCCCTCAGGCGTAGCTCACGCAGCTCAATAGCTCGCGTAGCCCTTTTCTCGCCCTCGTTACCTGGAAGACTCTCTTGCTTCTGGACTCTCACCTCTTCATTGGTGGATCCTCGCACACTCAATATGGAGGATACTTGTTAAAGTACCTGTCCCGCTTGGCATACTAGCTCGGCTACTAGAAACCCATGCTGCAACATGACACCCTCGGCAACTGTGCTACTTCGTACCCTTTGGCACTCTTCAAGCTTCTTAGGATGTACTCCTGGTGAGTACTACATTCTCAAAGTGATAGCATCGCTACATTCAAGAACAAAGCTCTTTGTTTTCCAATTGTCACTTCCTCAGCAAGTACCCAAAGCTCCCAGTAGTACCTTGTACTCGCCCTATAGACAAGAACCCTCTTGGTTCTTCTAGCACGACTTCCCAGTCCGGTGTGCTTCGCACTTGGCCCCATCTCAATGGTCCCCGATCATTCGGCGTACCCCTTTCTAGAATGACACCTTCCAACTTAGAATCCCGCTCAATTCTGAAGCTTTGCTATTTCCTTCAAACTCGTCTCCTCACTTTGGCAATTTAGCGCTAGGCCCCCCTATCACATGGTTCGACTCCTTTTTCATACTCATGGTGGCTAACTTTACCCCATTGTGACACACATGTACTCCCTCTAAGAAGCCTACACATAGGTCCTTCTTTGTGGTTGTTAACGGACTCTCCTGCCATTTATCACAACCCTTTAGATAGCTAGGTAACTGCTAGCATCTAACACAATGTCCAACTCTCTGGAAGGTCCCTTCTCAATGCCCTCAGGCAGTCCACAAGTCTATCCTGCAGGAAAGACACTCATCTGATACGCTGCTCACATCCTTGGCAAGATCTCTTCACGGTCATGCCCAAAGTTTATAGTCCTGGATCACATTCTTTGCAATATGGTTGCACGACCTGGAAAACATGGCCTTTTCCTAACCACCCGACTCATCGGCATATCATCACCTTCAACTGAAGCCCAGACTTTTGAAAGAAATGGGGGTTGTCCATTTCCTTCGTCAAAACGGCCAACAGCTCCAACCTGCTGCTTAATATGAACAAAATGCCTCAACCTGACGAGCTTCCAATGCAACTGAACACTCTTAGTTCAAATGGTATTCAACCCGCACAAGGAACACTCTTAGTCTGCATACGACATTTCTTACGCCCATGCCTTGCTTAGCAAAGCTGCTAACCAACTACTAACAGAGTTTCTGACACACTGCCGGATCATCACAATCGAGAACAATTGAGCTTCTACTAACCGTCTGTCCCTTCTTGTGGAACTATCCCAACAACATCGAACAATGGCTCTCTTTGCAAACCAAATATGCCTCAATAGAATCCCTTTGAAAACAGCACCCGCTACACGGAAGATCCTGTTTCTGACCAGTAGTATCGTTTCCTTGTTCTTCGGTGGCATATGAACATCAATCACTGCTTCGATATGATCTCCGCACTGACATCCAAAATGCACTCGCCATCTCAATTTTTGCTTTGATATCATGTGTCATGGCAGAATATGGCCTTAAATAGATCTGACACCACGTGTCACGGGCCGACCTTTTTCCGGATGTTAGTGGTACTAAATAGCCCGTGCGGCGCCTGTAGTCACCCTACACTACAGGCCACCCTTTCATCTTTCCCATGTTTTTAGCACGATCATGTACCTGTGGTGAAGCTTGCCTAGGATGTTTGCTCTAATTGTGCCGCCCGTTTGATGTTTAGGCTCGTAGCCTTGTGTTATGCCCCGCAATATTACATCCCGCAGTATTATATTACGACGATGTTGTGCTCTACAGTAATATGTTACGATGATGTTACCCTCTGCAGTAATATATTACGATGGTGTTACGTCCTGCAGTAAAATATTACGATGATGTTATGCCTTGCAGTATTACATTACGATGATGTTATGCTTCACAGTATTTAGTTACGACAGTGTTGCACCCTACAGTATTTTACGTTGAATTTGTCGTAAGGTAATTGACATCAGTACAAGGAAGATTATTTGGGGATTATAAGGATTATGCTATTTCACAAGTGATTAGTAAATTTGTGAAGGTGAGAGGGGAAGCAAGTCGAAGAAAATGAATTTCGTTGAAATTTGGTATTTTGGGATAATATATGGCACAAGCTAAGATGCCCGATATTTATGGAATAGTACCATACAAGGTACCACATGGCCATGATAGTAAGGTGTGTTATAAAGTGAGTAGTATTTTAAGTAAATTTGGATAATTAAAGAATGGGATAAGATTAGACCCCACCCACGTGGCAGTAAGCCATCCTAAACTTATGGCTCTTAAGTCATAAGGATTATGTGGAAAGATTAAGGATAGGTGGTTAAGCCACCAAATAAGGTGGGGCCACATCAATTTTAACAAAACATATCTCTAACAAAGAGGGATCATATGTTGGATGCCTCAGTTACGTGATTGTTACCTTTCTAAATCTCTTTCCTTAGTTCATTTGTGGTTTACATTTTATATCTTGCTTAAACAATGTGGATGTACGAAAATGTGTCATATGTACATATCCACAATTTTTCTTTCATATCCTATGAACCATAAAATCTCACCAGCTTTGAATTTATTGGTATACAACCTTTTAAGTTGAAGCAAGAACAAGAAATAGTCTTAATGTGTAGTCTTAACAAAAGATGGAACACTCTTTCTGAATTCCAAATAGTTAGTACTATCGTACTTCAATTACTCAATTGTTGTTATGCCTATGGCTGTGTAACGTGAGATTTTGTAAAATTATAAGGGAGTACGGTGCAATCTTTCACAAGAATATTATATGGATTTTTCCCTACTTTAGGTATGTTGAGGCTATCCCTTCTTTCTTTTGGCATGATCCATACGATACGAACGAAATGTGCAAATGCACAAATTCCATGAATGACTCTATTCATAGAAGTATTAGAGATATCTATGTTCTTGAATTTTTGTGTGTCATAATATTTTATCATCTGTTCATGGATCTCAGAAAAAAATACGAAAGTTGAAAAGAGTTTACTTTATGATATTACTCAAAGGCAAAATGGTTTTATGAAGCTCCGAAAGATTTTATTAACGTACTTTTCATGCATTGCATTCATGTGCATTGACCCACAACTAAATGACATTATATACACTTATATATGTATGTATATATATGTATATGGGATATGGGAAAGGTTATGGTGTTATATACGCACCACCACCTGATCAGCTGGTATATGATGATGATGTTGCCCACAGTGGCTGAAATATGATTCAAACGACGTTATATACGCTTATATATGTATGTGTATTTATGTATATGGGATATGGGAAAGGTTATGGCGTTATATACGCACCACCACCTGATCAGCTGGTATACAATGATGATTTTGCCCACAGTGGCCGATATGATATGATGGGATGCCCTCAGAGGCTGATGATGTTATGAAACATGTACCTATGCATGACATGACATTCATACGCATATGCATGATGCTAAAAGTAATTTATGAGTTACAAAGTTATTTAGACTTACAGGTTGAGTCATGTACTCTATATGTCTTCCATGTCTCTTATGTATTTATTTATGTGCCTTACATACTCGGTACATTATTCGTACTGACATTCCTTTTGCCTGGGGATGCTACGTTTCATGCCCGCATGTTCCGATAGACAGGTCGAGAGCCCTCCAAGTAGGATATTAGCTCAGCGAAAGATGTTGGCGTGCTCCGTTTGCTTCGGAGTTGCTTGTTTGGCTGGTATGATTTAGACGTGTATTGTTTGGTATGGTAGGACTCTGTCCCGACCTTTATGATGTTTATGTACTCTTAGAGGCTTGTAGATATATGTCGTGTATATAAAAGATTGTACGGCCTTGTCGGCCTATGTTTTGAGTTTATAAAGGATCATGTTGGCTGATTAGGCCCGTATGTCATGTGTATATGATGATGCAATAAAAAAGATACATTATGTTGGTATTCGGTTGAGTAAGGTACCGGGTGCTCGTCGCGGTCCATCAGTTTGGGTCGTGACACCTTGACTAGATGTGGCACTTCTCATCTGCTATATCTCATCCATGCGCACACCCGGGGTTGGCTAAGGACATATCCATCCCTCGGCTAGCACTGAGCATCACTCTTGCGTGCACAGTCCAATCCTCAAGCTTGACACTCGCCTCGTGTATCTGCACCCAGCTTGTGCTTCGCCCGAGTAGGGCAACCTTTAGTCCTTGGCTTTTGTCATGTGCGTCTTTTATATCATGACCATCTTTGCCTTATGGCATAGCCAAACATAGCCCTCATGACATACTTCCATCCCGCATAGTGCAGTGTCTCCCCACAACTGCACGTCTAGGCCAACGGACCCTTGCTTGCCTAGCTGAACCCAAGCCAAGCTCACAAGTTGACACATGAGGCCCCTAAGATAGGTGATTCAAGTATCCAACCAGCATGGAGGTTTTTATCCACCATTTTGGTAGCCCACAGGGGATAATCGTCCCACACGTCAAGCCTCTGGTGCCCATTTTGTGCCCAACGCTAGCCTTGAGGCGTCGTGCTGTCCATAGATTTCCCAAGCTTGTATGGATACCTATGACACTCCTTTGGTACGGGTTGGTGGCAGCACGCACAGGGGAGGCTGGCTGAGCTTCAACACCTCTGCCCCCTTATATATGCTTAAAATAAAAAAGCCCATGATCCCCTAGTAGACATGTTTTGGCCAGAGAATCTTAATGACCCTTTCTCACTCATCTGAACTCTGAATAAGGTGCTGTCTGTTCTTAAAGCTTTCCCTTGACTTCCTTAACACTTCCATGAATTTTCACCCCATTCACATACTCATGGAAATAGTTATGGCCTTTGGACACTTTAGCAAATTACGACAATGCCACTTCCCTTGGCGAAGTCAAGCCCATAGGCAAACGAAATCAAAATTACACCAAACTTGGTCAGCATATATAAGAGTATACTAGGAACAAGGACTACTACCGAAATCCCTATATTTCTCTCTTAGATCGGAAATGTACGGTCGTGACATTTAGGCACATACGTGGTTGTCGCCCGCAGGCTAGACCCTTGGTCTCATCCCAAGTCCTTGATAAACTCTATTGGCACTCTTAGGACATGCAACATAACATATCTAGATGGTTTTTGCCTCATTCAAAGCCCCTCTTCCTGATGCTCCTTCACAATGCATTGTCAGCACACGTTGCCTACGCGACTGACGCTCGTCCTGCCGCCCTACATCGCCCAATACTCATGGATGACATGACCCCCCAGAATGTGGGGTGTGACACAAGGGCCTGATTGTGAGGACATTTATGGGATCGGGATGCACGCCACAACATGTTTTATTGATTCTGCCATGATTGGCATTTATATAACACTTGGGCAGAAGGAGCCCCTCCGAAGTCTGCACACCCCTAGTGAGCGCAGGTACCTACTGAGTGCGAGTTCCGAGTGCCGAGTGTTGAGTGATTGTGAGGAATGAGTGGCTGTGGTGCTTGAGTAATTGGGAGGACTGCGTGATGATTTGCCCGAGGGGCAGGATATGATTTCATCATTGATGCACATAGTTGCCTTATATTCTTGCTTTGAGAACTGTTGAAAGATAATCTATCTGACTTTACTTGAATTTGACTTAAACTAACTGATTTGACTTAAACTCTGGACTGAAAGCATGTCTACAATTTACTGAACTTTATGAAATGAACTGTATTTGCATAGCTCGTCACTACTTCTCAATTCCTTATTTATTTTTGTTACTTACTGAGTTGGTGTACTCATATTACTCTCTGCGCCTCGTGTGTAGATCCAGGAGTAATTGATTAGGGAGGTTGTTGATAGTCTTCACAGCAGTCTAGAGATAGTGAGGTAGCTGCCCGACATTCGCAGCCTTACTTTTCTTCTTCCCTATCTCTTTTGAGTTGTATTTTAGATTTCAGACTATGTTAAATCTTGTTATTGCCGGACCATTTCTATTAGATTCTCATGACTTAGTGACACCCCGATGTTTTGGGGCTTCCGTTCAGTATTTTTATATTGAGTTCAACTCTTGTTTACTTTTACGAAAAATCTGGTTATGAAAAAGATTTTAGTATATCTTTGAATGAATTATTGAAGTATTGTGAGAGTCGCCTGGCCTAGTATCATCGATAGGCTCCATCATGACTGGTTTGAGTTTAGGATCGTGACACCTTCGACGCTTGAAGCTCGGCAGTTAGCTCTGCGACTTTCTGCTGCATAGCCGAGAGGGCCTCCCTATCAAGTGACTCGCCTTGTGCGAAAGTCCCTATGCCGTGCAATCCACACGTGTAACGGCAGAATGATTTCTCTGGAAGGCCATATGACATTCCTTTTTTTGGACCGCCAACACATTGTAACCAAATCCTTTTAGCATCCTCGTCTAAAGGTCTTGTTGCCTTGCTCGTGTCAGTTGCTTGATGACTTTGACGGAACTCCTCCCAGCTACTTTGACAACGCCCCTACATATAAAATATGAAATTAAAATATAAATAATATTATAAACAAAATTATAACTTGCAAAAAATTTGGAAGCTTACATAGATAATCTCAGCCTGGTCCTCCACCCACTTATCTAGATCTGAGGTGTATTTCTTCTTCCGAATGTGAGTCTCCAGAAACAACTCATCATGATTCACTTTCCTCCCATATTTTTTTACTTCAAATGAAATGAAATATTTTAAATAAATTGAATTGAACTAAATATAATTATAAAATATTATTGTAAAGCTTTACGAAATTACCAGGCGCTAATCGTCCTATGCTAACAACACCCCCAGTGTAAGGAGCCATTCTTCTCAGATGCTCGCACTTTCTTTCCATGTTCACTTTCTTTTGAAATGCTTCAATTGACCACTGTCTCAATAAATCCTCCCATAAATGCAGGAGAAAAAAATCAGGCTTCTTATGTATTTTGCGAGCAGATGAGAAAGAGTCTGACAATCTCTTACGGGCCTTGTACTCAAAATTTTTAGCAACCGCCTATTTATATCGGTCTTCCCATGCACACTTCATCTGCAAATCAAATGTATAGTTTTAGATGGAGAAATGGTTTTTATAGCTCTTAACATTTATAAAAAAATGTGTTTGTACTTAGACTCATTGAAAATTTGTTGCTTGAGGTCGAAGGGAAAATCACCCCAACTCATATAGGCACCATTATACAACCTGCTAGTGGCATTGATGATTATTTTTGTAGTCTCGTGACTTGGTTGGAACCTATAATATGGTAATAAAAACATAGGAATCAATTAGTTTAATAATTATAAAATTAAATCATTTAACAAGTAATATATAAATCTTACCCACTCCTTCCAGGCTTGATTATGATCCTATTATATTGATCATACTGCACCTTCTCTGAATCAGACTCAACGTATGCATTAGAAGCATGTGTAAATGGGATATTTGTACCCTCAGATCTACTATCTCGAAGGCGGAGTCCTGAAATACTAGGAGATGCACGATGTGGAGATGGAGTGGCAGATGAAAATGGTTATGATCTAGATCGATGTAAGCTAGATGACTGTGATCCATACGGTGGAACGGAAGCTGGATGTACTTAAGAAGGTTGATGTCCATAAGCTGTGATGCAAGTGGACTAGACGATGGACGTATCGACCTACGGCCCTGCGATGGAAGACCTAGTGTAGGAACGAAAGGATATGAAGGGCTAGGCGAAGGCATCAGTCTATAGCCATGTGGTGGAGGATGATAAGAACTAAGAATACTTGATCTATGCAGTGAAATAATGTATATGAGAAGTCTAGGGAACGGAGGGAGTTCTACTATCCTCGAAATCTACTCGCCTCCTATCCTTCTTAGAATTCTCGTGACCACTTAGAACCCGATATTTACCATGATCATCATTACCTCGACCTTTGCCTGCCATCTGCAATTAAAAAATGTTAGTGTAAAATATAAATCAGTAAGAAAATAGTGCTTGAAAAACTAACATGCTAATCCCCATCAACATTTTCTTCCTCGCCCGTCCATTCATTCTCTTTGCTTGTTTCAGTTTCATCATCTATTTGTTGGTCTTCAGTTTTAATGGTTGTTATTTCCTCAATATCAACTTCTTCTAATATGTGTTGAGGATGCTTTAAGTCATTTTCTAATTGATCATCCATCAATTGGTGAACGATTGATATGTCATTTTGGTATGCAATGTCTAACAAATTTTCAACTTTCACCCTGCCCACGCGTTTTGTTTTAATTACCATCAACCAATCAAACTTATCCCTCCGTAATGGATATGGAGCATAATACACCTGCCTAACATTTTTTGCAATTATAAAAGAATCATAGCGATCATACTCCCTCTTGGTATTAACCTCAATTATGTTGTACTACGAGTGTACATTTGTACCTCTTCTAAAAGAAAAAGAGAAAGAGAGAAAAATCCCGATTTGGATTTGAAATAAGACATTTACCGACCGAAATTGGTCATTACGTTTAAAAGGCAGTTGACCGAATTTTGACCAAAATCGGTCGGAAATTTTAATTTTTTTAAAATAAATTAAATATTTCCAAACAACTGTGGTCGGTTCTTTTGTGAATTATTTTTTTCCTATCTTTTATATAGTACTTAATATTAAGAAGATTGTATTAGGTAATTACAAATATAAAATATTTAATACTAACAAACTAAAGAAACAAAAAGTATGATTCACATTGTAAATCAAATAAAGTGATTGAATAACTTTTTCATCTTTAAATTAAATAATACAAATAATTTGTTAGTGTTTAGGTGCAGTGGAGAGAGACTCGATCACTTAGACATTTGGTCTCAAGATTTTTCTTACGGACTCAATAATTCGGATTATCTAGTCACTTAAACTCAAGTATGATTCATATTCTAAATCAAATAAAGTGATTGAATATTTTATCCTATGTTCGAGTAAAATTGGTTCTCAAATTCAGATCAACTCAATTTCTAGAAGTAGAAGAAATGATACGCAATAAGAGTTTACTCGAACTTGTTAGTACTCTCTTCTAGCGATTACAATATGATAGATCTATATATATATATATATATATATATATATATATATATATATATATAGTCACAACCCAAATACCTAAATCTGTCACAACCCAAACTACCATGTCGTGATGATGCCTATCTTGGAACTAGGCAAGCCGACTCTTTACCAAAAACAATCAGATATTTCAATTTAAAGATATTTCCAAACTATTTAATAATACAACTTCACAAAGAAAATTTAAATAACAAAGTGCTGAAAGAAAAAGCCCGACAACGGGGTGTCACTAGTCATGAGCATCTACTAAAAAAACTATCCAATAATACTAAGACTAATACATTCTAGAAAATAACTAAAAACATCTATAGAAAGATAGAGGGAGAAGAGCAAGGCTGCGATCGCCATGCGGCTACCTTATTAACTCCAATAGATCCGCGACGGATGAAATAAACACTCTCTAGCACGTCCAGTAACCCCTGGATTTGCACACAAGGTGCAGAGAGCAATGTGAGTACACCAACTCAGTAAGTAATAACATTAAATAAAGACTGAGCAGTAGTGACGAGCAGTAAAACACATAAAATCTACATCATGAAATCTCAGTAAATACAACATGCTTTTAAATCAGTATGTGAGTCAAATAATCTTGTTTAAAATTCAGTTTTCGGTAAAAATCATTTGAAGATATTTTTCAATAGTTTCAATAGAGGCTCAATGCAAAAGAGAGTAAAAGTGATGAAAATCATAAACAACCCCTCGGACAAAACATCACTCATGTACAGCCCCTTGGGCATACCTCACAGTCACTCGTATACAGCTCCTCGGGCATACCTCACCATCACTCACACTCAATGGATAACCACGCTTACTGGGGGTATGCAGACTCCAGAGGGGCTCCTTCAGCCCAAGCGGTATAACGAGCCACCTCGTGGCATAAATCAATCAATCCCTCGGCCTCACTCAATCATAAAACTCTCAGGCCACTCGAGCATTTTAGTAAAAACAGGGGACTTACCCCGAAACAACATTTATATGCCTTAAAATAGAGTAATAAAACTGAGTTATGCAGTAAACATGTATAATCATAACTGAGTATAAATTTTCTGTAATGACCCAAGAGGTCATCACTTATTTTAAAATGAAATTCTGCATTCCGAGGCTTTAAAAACCTCTTTTAGCATTACCTCGATTTGCGTTCATAGTCCGGGCGCATAGCCGGAAAGCTTATATGTGAAAATCCGTGAAAAAGATAAATTTTGACTATAAAATGAATTAATTTGACTTCGGTCAACGTTTTGGGTAAACAGACCCGGACCCGTAATTTGACGGTCCTAGAGGGTCCGTAGGAAAATATGGGACTTGAGCGTATGCCCGAAATTGAATTCCGAGGTTCCAAGTCCGAGAAATGAATTTTTAAAGAAAATTATTTTCTGAAATTTGTTTAAAGGATTTGGAAATGAATTTTGATTAGAACATGTTGGTATCATGCCCATATTTTGGTTCCGGTAACCGGTACAGGTTTTATATGTGATTTAAGATGATTCTGTGAAGTTTGGTAAGAAACGGAATCCGTTTGACGTGATTCAGACCTTAATTGCAAAAAATTGGTGTTTGAAGAAGTTTTGAGAAATTTCATTAATTTTGAGGTTTAATTCGATGTTCATGATGTTATTTTGGTGATTTGATTACACAAATAAGTCTGTGGGATGTTTTTGAGGTTGTGTGTATATTTGGTTTGGAACCCCGAGGGCTCGGGTAAGTTTTGGATAGGCCACAGGATGCATTTTGGACTTAGAAAAATTACAGGTTTTCAGCTAATGTGCACAGGTCTGCAGGCTCTGGCTTGCAAATACGAGACCTCCATTGCAAATGCAAAAATGGGACCCGGGCAGGCCTGATCACAAATGCGACCTCTTGGCTCGCAAATGAGACATTTTTTATCGCAAATGCGAAACTCCCCTGTTCAGCCTTGGGTTGCAAATGTGACCCTGTCTTCGCAAATGCGAGCCTCTCTTTGCATTTCCCAACATAGTAGAGGTTGGGGTTCGCAATTCCCATACCTGAGACCTGCAACTTTTATACTTAGACGATTTTAAACCCATTTTTCATATCCTCTCAAAATATAAACACACTAGAGCGATTTTTCAAAGGCTTTTTCTTCTCCAAATAAATTGTAAGTCATTTTTAACTAGTTTAGTTCAATCATTAACATCCTTTAACATGATTTCAACTTAAAATCAATGATTTTCATGGGGAAAACTAGGTGTTTTGGGTAGAACCTAGGTTTTTCAAAAAATGGGGATTTGGACCTCGATTTGAGGTCCGATTTCAAAACAAATTATATATTTGGGTTTGTAGGGGAACGGGTAATCAAATTTTGGTTCGAATCTCGGGTTTTGACCGTGTGGGTCCGAGGGCGATTTTTGACTTTTTGGGCAAAACTTTGGGAAATTCATTTTCATGTATTCAAATTGATTCATTTAGCATTTATTGATGTAATTAAGTAATTTGTGAGTAGATACGAGCAAATTGGCGGTGGAATCAAGGGGTAAAGCCATAATTGAAACTTGAGTTGTATTCGTGGCATTGAGGTAAATGTTTGGTTTAACCTTAACTTGAGGGATTAGGAGTTGTGTCCTATTTGCTATTTTCTTCTTGTTGAGTACGACGTATAGGCATGGTGATGAGTATCTATACGTTGGTGTCGAGCATGACCGTGAGTCTTAAATAGCAATTTATTGTGTTCTTATATGATACCACAGATGCTTTAATTGATGATTCTCGGTATTGAGCAAAGATTAAGATTGTTTTCGTAGATATTACTTATGATTGAGTATTGATGTTAGCTGAGATGGTTAGACGTTGGGTTAAGATTGGTTATAGCTATTTCTTTCTTGCCGGAACATTTTTACTTTACCATCGATTCCTTTGCCGGGATAGTGTAGATCTTTGTTGATCCCTTGCCGGGATTCTTGTTGTGGTTGTTGTTAAATGTTATATGTGGATCGGGTTGCACGCCGCAACAATGTTATACGTGGAGCAGGTTGCACGCCGCAACAATGTTATATGTGGATCGGGTTGCACGCCGCAACAATGTTATATTGGATCGGGTTGCATGCCGTAATAGTGATATAAATGGATCGGGTTGCACGTTGCAATAGTGTTAAATGATAGGGATCGGGTTGCATGTCGTAACATTGTTAAATGATAAGGATCGGGTTGCACGATGCAACAGTGTTAAATGATAGGGATCGGGTTGCGCGCCACAACAGTGTTATTATTATTTTGTTGTCGTAGATTTTGAAGTGTTCTCGCATATGCCTCTTAAGTTTCTGCTGGATTTGATATTTCTCCTGTAGCATGTACCCCATCTCATGTTAATTGTTTATTCCTATTTATTTTCCGCCATATATTATATAACTGCACAGCTTTATCCGGAGTCTGGTCCTAGCCTCGTCACTACCTCGTCGGGGTTAGGCAAGGCACTTACCAGCACATGGGGTCGGTTGTGTTGATGCTACACTCTGCACTATGTGCAGATTCCGGAGCAGCCATTGGACAGTAGCACTTGGGGAGCCTGCCTTCAGTCCAGCCAGAGATCCCGAGGTAGTCCTACAGACGTCCGCAGGCCCGACGTTCTCTTCTACTTTATTATGTACTCTATTTTCATTAGATTTCGAGATAGATTGTATTTCTTTCAGAAATTTGTTGTAGTAATCTTAGTTCGTCCGTGATATTGTGACACCGAATTCCGAGTAAAGATGTGAGTTGTCATTATCATACTGGTTTTGGTTATTATATTAGATTAAGTCTTCCGCTTGATATCATTTATTGTTAATATCCAAATGTTGGTTATCTGTTAAATTCAGATTGTTAAAAAGGGTTAAAAATGAAAGAGTTAGCAATTTCTATGTTTAGTGGCTTGCCTAGCTTCTACGAGTAGGTGCTGTAAGCACGTGATTTTTGACCCTCCCCGAGAATTTTTACATTCTTAGCTTAAATATTTAATTTAGGACTAATATAGCCATTTTAACTATTTTTACTTTATTTCGTTACAAAAGAAAAATTACAAAAAAAATATATATATTTTAGTTTATGTATTTCTCATAAACTTGAAAAAAATACAAAAATTGCACTTTATTTTTGTACTTTATATAATTTCGAAAATTACAAAAAATATAGTTCTATTAATGTTTTATAGTCATTTTAACTTTGAAAAAATACAAAAAATATTACCTCATATTTTATCTTAATATTTAAAAACGAAAATTACAAAAAAATAGTTTTATTAATATTTTGTAGTTATTTTAAATCTTGAAAAAATATTAAGAAAATAATATAGTTTTGTTTTAAATAATTAGTCTTATTTTAGTAGCTATTTTGCTTACATAGGACTAGTTAAGCAACGTGTTCCTATTTCTCGGGTCCGGGCAAAAGAATAATATTCGGGTTCAAACTACCCGGTTTTAGGCCTAATTTCGGACCTAACCCATAATAAACCGTGTCCAGGACACATGGGGAACCCCACCACGCGTGGGGACATAAACCTTGAACCCCACCACGCGTGGGGCTCATTTTTCTTGGCAAAACATTACAAAACACGGACAAAGGCCAAAGCATAAAGGGACTTTTTTTGAATTTTTTAGGAGAGATCACTGTGGAATCGTCTTCTTCCTTTTTGAAAACCAGGGACTTTTCGAAATTTTGGAAGGGGCAACTATTCATCTTCTTCTCAAAAAGAGAAGAAGAAGAACCCTACTGAGGACCCCCTCCCCCCGAACGGAAAACCCACGACGACTTCCCCCAGCGTCCAAACCCAAAGACCACCCCGTCACCTTCCCCAGCTCCCTCTCCGCCATAACCACCAGCCCCACCATCGTCAAAACCACCCAACACCACCCGTCCCCTCCAACTCCATCACCCTACTATCCAAACGAACGCCGGAAAACCCTCACTGTCCAAACCAACCAGTCCTACACCCTAAAACCATCGTTAAACCCACCCGAACCAGCTTCCCCCGACGCTCGAACCACCGGCCCCGTCGAGCAGCAGCTGTTGCTGCTGCTGCTGCTGTGTCACCTTCCCTCCGTCGACCATGACCACTCCTCCATAGCTGCTTCTTCTTCACCAAGAAAAACTTAGCAAGGAACCCTAATCCATCAACGTCGGAACACCATCAAACACCCATCCTCACGTCCGGAATACCACCAAACGACCCACCATTGTTACCTATCCAGCAACGCCCCAGCTGACCCCTCGTCGTCAAACACCACCAGTCGACGGCCAATCAGCCCAGTTATCGTTGGTCGTTCACTATCGTCGTGCAGTCCATCGAGGTCGACTTTGGTTCTTCGAGGTCCGGTACGTCGAGGTGTTCGTCCGAGGTTTCATCATTGTTCCTCGTCGAGTGAAGTCCGGTTTGAGTTCCGTAGGAGGCACTGTTTGCCGTTCTAGAATTGTCGAGGTTCGAAGGTTGGTGTTCTTCGTCCTTTGTTTCATTTGTTCGTTTCGCATGTTATGATTCAACGCGAATGAGAGTATTTGATATTGATGAATGTCGAATGCAATTTTTTGTTATTTTGTTAAAAAATGTTTATTTTATGGATAGTTACCGCATGCTTAAAGTAAATGTGAGAACGTATGAACGGTTTGTGAGTCTTCTTGGTTGAATCGTTTTTTTTCTTCTCATTTTACCATGGATATTATCACTTATTAGAACCGTTGTTTTTATTCAACCTCAGATGACGTCATGGGTAGAAAATCATAATTGTTTTTAGGCTTGCCTTTAATAAAAATGAGACGAGCCTCGAAAAATGCACAAGCTGCGGGGCCCTCTAAACGTATATATTAAATACTTAGATTCCGGAACGAGCCGTTTAGCAAATTTCACGGCCCTACCCAAAATAATAATGCGCTAGTTGCTTTAGGCG
The DNA here is from genome assembly GCF_000715075.1 of Nicotiana tabacum. Taxonomy (NCBI): domain Eukaryota; kingdom Viridiplantae; phylum Streptophyta; class Magnoliopsida; order Solanales; family Solanaceae; genus Nicotiana; species Nicotiana tabacum. Next base: position 99,452,646 of record NC_134082.1, on the reverse strand, counting down.
CGCCTTTAATAATTTAATTTTCCTAAACTCGGGTGCACATTTATGTGACCCAAATCCAATTCTCAACGGAGTCGAAATGTGTTTCTAATCACGGGTACATTGATTGTGACGTGGTTCGAGGTGCGTGTCCATGACGTTGCAAATTCATTTTAAAAAATAAGAATGAGATGAGTCTCGCCGAATAAAATACACCCTCAGTAAATATTTGCTTTAAAAATTGTTTAGACTTCGGGATGGACTGTTTAGTAAAATTTCGCGGTCCTACCCAATATAAATACGCTAGTCGCTTTAGGCGCGCCTTTAATAATTTAATTTCCTTAAACTCGGGTGCACATTGATGTGACCCAAATCCAAATCTCAACGGAGTCAAAGCGTGTCGATGACCACGGGTACATTGATTGTAACGTGGTTCGAGATACGTTTTATAACGTTGCAATTCTTGATAAAAAATAACGGTAAATGATAAAAGCGGTTGAAAGATAAAATTTGCACATGGTTCATAATTGTATTAAAAATCAGATAAATAAGCCGAATATAACAGTTGAGCGACCGTGCTAGAACCACGGAACTCGGGAATGCCTAACACCTTCTCCCGGGTTAACAGAATTCCTTATCCGGATTTCTGGTACGCAGACCATAATATAGAGTCATTCTTTTCCTCGATTCGGGATTAAAATTGGTGACTTGGGACACCCTAAATCTCCCAAGTGGCGACTCTGAAATAAATAAACCAATCCCGTTTCGATTGTCCTTTAATTGGAAAAAACTCCCCCTTGCACCCCATCGGGTGCGGAAAAAGGAGGTGTGACAGCTCTGGCGACTCCGCTGGGGACTTTACACCCAGAACCACTGGTTCAGGGTTAAGAATTCGAGCTTAGAATAATTGTTATTATTTGGCTTTATTTATTATCTGATTATTACATGTTTTGAGCCTAATGTGCTAAATGCTGCTTTTACCGCTTTGATATTATTTGAACTGTATATAAACTGTGCCGAAACCTTTCTCTTCTTACCTCCGGGGATGTGCTTACTGGTTGAGACTCCTTATTCTGTTAGTGTCATACCCTAAATAAAAGAGGCTCGGAAAGTTTCTAAGCCGGCTGGCCTTTGGTTCCCGGAAAGGAGCTCCTTCCTCAGCTCGAGTTGTCCGCTCGGGTACACTGTCTAGAACACCGACCCAGGTTTTTGAACCTAGTATAACAAAGCCACATGCCGGATCCCTAGTAGGAACGTTTATTTGCATCATGTGCATTTGACTTAGGGGACTCAACATAGGGGTTGGGTCCGTCTAGGACAAGCAACCTGAAAATAATAGACAATCTTTCGGCATCCTATGTGCTACATGTTGTATTTAGTCAAGGGCGTATGGGTCATTTGGTCATTTCCAGCATGATGTTATTTTAATCAAAGCATGGGGAACGTTTGTGGAATCCAAGAAGCCTTGGAATTCCCTATGTCCCCCACGCTTGCTTTTTGGGAAAACACATGGGGAACATTTGTGGAATCCAAGAAGTCTTGGAATTCCCATATGTCCCCCACGCTTCATATGTTGGGAAAAGCGCATGGGGAGCATTTGCGGAATCCAAGAAGTCTTGGAAATCATTATGTCTCCCATGCCACATTTTTGAAAGAAATAATAAATATAAAAAATAAAATTACAAATAAAACAAAGCATGAAAATTCAAAAAGATTTTGTATGTTTTCATTATTTTCCACAGATTAAAAAAAATCATGAAAAAGAGGAGAATGACAGTGTACTACTTATTTTTAGAGAAAAATCAATGTCCGAGTAGTATCGAAACTCTGCCGAAATTTTGAGAAAATGAAAATGAATGTCTTATTAGTTTGTTATATTAAAAGCAAAGGAAAAGTAGAGAAAAAAATCATCATTGTTCTGTCTTGTTTTTAAAAAAATATAGAAAAGAAAATAGTTTGTTTTGCCATAAAAATGAAAATAAAAAAAAAGGGTTTTATTTTAAAATGGGTTTTATTTATTTATCTGTTTATGAAAATGTCAAAATAAAAATAAAAATAATAAAATAAAAAGAGTTGGGCGTTGAAAGTAGTTTTATTATTTGTTGCAAATATATATATATATATATATAAAATCCAAAAAGTTTTTCTTTATTTCCAAAATATGTATATATATATCTTTATCTGTTGCAAGAACATTTGTCTTACCAAAAGTTTTTAGAATCCCAATTTTCAAAACAAATAATCCAAAAATATTTTCCATTATTGACTTCTTTAGAAAGTCTTTCTAGTTGTTTCTTTAAAAAATAAAATAAAAAAAAAATAAAAAAAATATTTTGATTCTTCTTTCAGAAATTGAAAAGAAAATTCAAAATTCAAAAAAAAATATTTTTAGGAGCATTTGTTATATTAAAGGTAAAATTCCGAAAAAATATTTTCTTCTTTTCTTTAGAATAAAAAAAAAACGAAAATTCAAAAAATATTAGTCTTTCTTTTAAAAGAAAATCAATCAAAAAATAATATTTCCTTTCTTCTTTTAAAGTAGTTCTTTTGAACGAAAATTCAAAAAAAAAAAGTTAGTTCATCTGCTTATTTGCCTACTTATTCTTATAGGCCCGAACTACGCGGGTTTGATTCTCACCGGATGTGAGATACGTAGGCAACCCTCATCGGGTCCAACCCCACCTTTTGCTAAAATAGCCAAAAATCAAAAATTTTAATCTTGTCATAAATAAGTCGGGTGATGTCCAACCCACCTTTTGCTAAAATAGCCAAAAAACAAATAAATAAAAAATATATGTCAAATTTTAATTTTGTCATAAAGAAGTCAGGTGACGCTGTTTTGTCAAGACATAGCCGAATGTTCCCGAAAGGGACGCCGGAAGGCTGACTTTGCATAAACAGCCACCTTTGGGTCATTTTTTAAGACTTGGTCCAGTTGACCCCCACAACCTAAAAATCTTCGTCCCCGAGACGTTGAAAGGCCGTGTTTGCAATATTGGCTTTTCTAATTTGAAAAACGATAAAAAGAGTTATAAATAAGTCAGGTGATGCTGTTTTGTCATAAATAGTCGAATGTTCCCGAAAGGGACGCCGGAAGGCTGACCTGACATAAACAGCCACCTTTGGGTCATTTTGAGATATGGACCCACACAGCCTTAAAAAAGCTTCGTCCCCGAGACGCTGAAGGGCCGTGTTTTGCAACACCAAGTTTTATTATAATTTGAAAAAAAAGAGTCGACGGTCAGGTGAATACCGTTCAAATTTTGTCATAATAAGCCGAGCCAGCTTCGGCCGCGTCTTAAACCGTTCTTGCCGAAATAGCCTTAGAGTATCTTTCAGTTGTCGAAAGGCTATTTTCGTAAAAAACAGACAAGTTTGTAAAGTGTCATAAATAATCCTCCTCGACCTCAAAATTCATGTGAAATTTGGAAGGGGCCACATTTGCAAAAATAACCGTTTGGTTGCATTTGTCGAACAGAGAAAGGGAGCTAGCCTTTTGTTTTTGAGTTTGTAAAGCTTTTGATTAAAATATGTGGTTTGGTTGATTTTTGAGTTTGCAGGTCATCTTCAAACCTTTGAAACCCAGTTTGTTTTAATATGAAAAGTGAAAAGAAAAAATGTTCATTATTGTTTATCTTTTATTGGTCCGAACTACGCAAGGTCTGATTCATGCGGGGACATGATACGTAAGCAATCTCCATAAGATTCGACCACCACTAAAATAAAAAAATAAATAAAAAAAACATAATAATAAATAAATGAAAGAGAGTGTGGAAGATTTTCAGGGGGCACAATTGTCTAACTGCTTAGGTACATTGTATCTCTGATATATGATTGTCTGTCCAATGCCCTAACACTAACGTGATGGCTTCCCTTTGATGTGTCCATATATAGAAAGTGGTTGGTTGTGGTAACTCCTCCCTGCAAAGCAAAATCAAAGGACAATGGCTCAGAACCGCAGAACCGAGTGGGTCGGTACTGATGACCGACAACAATTGATCGAACGGAACAGCGGGTTGGTAGAAGAAGTGAGAATGCTGAGACAGCATGTGGCAGACATGTATCAGGCATGGATAACGGGAAAAGCACCACCCCCTCCACCGCCAAGTCTCTTGAGCTCGGTCATTTCCCAAGCACCCAGCACCATAATGGAAGATCCCCCATACTCTCCATCCCAACCCACTTATGGCAGCCTTCCCAGCTACCCGAGTAGCTCCATCACTCCTCAATGCTTCTCCGCTCCCCAACACCACTTCTTTCCCCGCCATACTTCACTTTCCAGGCACCCGGCTCCACAAAATGCCTACCTACCTACACAAGCCTACCAAAAGCCACCTGGATCAGGTTTCCGGCCCTGTCAACATGCAAGAATGAAGAGGTTGCTGAAACGAGGAAAGGCTCTCACCCCCATCGGGGTATCTTATGCCAGTCTGTTTGAAAGGCTAAGGCATGCTGGTTCGATTGAGCCACTCCCCGCATGTACTATAAATCCGCTTGCAAGGAGCTTTGATCCGGCAGCACGATGCGCCTACCACTCCAATGTCATAGGGCACAACATTGAGAGCTGTCATAGCTGGAGAAGGGAAGTAGAGATCCGAGAAGGGCGGGTTGCGATTAATAACAGTGACATGGAGCACTCGAACCTCCTCGAGAATTTGCCGACGGAGGTTGATGAGGTTGAAGCTGGTAATGGTCTCGGCAGTATTGATGCAAAGCTCAGTGGCTAAAATGCCAATTTTGATAAAGTGGGAGGACGTTTTGTTCCTGGGTCAGCAAGAGAGAAGCTTGTGGTGGCTCATTTTGTTGTCATTTCTGTTGTTCGGATTATTAGGGTTATGAGTCGGATGTTGTCTTGTCCAGTTTGTTTTAGGATTTTGTTCTGGATTGTTTTGTTTGTTTTGTTATTTAAACCATTTCACCGGTAGTCTAATACAAAGTCCGGTCTTTTATTATTTCCAGTCATCTTTTGTTTAGTCCTTTTACCATTTTTTGTTCGATGCCGATTCTAGGGACATAACATGCGCACCCAGTTTGGGCCTAATCTTAAAAGTTAATCCAAACCCTGGAGAGGTGATCAGAACAGTTAAAGAAAAATAAGAACGGTTGAGATCATACAGAGCTCGAGTCATGTGGAACTGGGGCAAGTTAAACACAAAGGAAACCGTTAAAAGGCAAAGATTTGCCGAATTGGCATGAGGGTCGTTCATAATAATGAGAATGGGAGTGTCGCCAACGGTGCTTTAGAAGTGACAAATGAACAAACAGATGTTTAACATAATTGTCAAGTCCAGCACCATCAGAAGAGACTACAAATTTAAAGTGTGTTATTTGCACTTGGCATGTTTTGAAGACTGGAATGACGAAGGCATTTTGTTCTGCTACCCAAACACTTTATCCTTCGTTAAACCCTTTTGAGCCTTATTTATTCTCTTTCATACCCCTCGTTCGGAATCAGTAGCAACGAAAAAGAAGAAAAAAAAAGAGAAAGAAAGAAAACAACAAAACGAAAAAAGAGAGAAAAAAAAAACGAAAAAGAAAAGAAAAGAAAATGATAACAAAGAAAAAAGTCAAATGAAAAAGAGGAATTGGGAACTACGTTTGACCTGATTCCTCAAAGAGGATACGTAGGCGCTTCACGGCTCGGTCATAGTTTTGAAAAATGAAAAAAAATCAGTTAAAATATCCCCAAGCAAGAAACTGGGGCAAAAGTTGCGTTTGATGTAAATAAATCTAATTCCGAAGGTTGTAATTAATAACCCAAAACTAATGCATTTTTTGAGCCTTTAATACCCTTTCTTTCTAGCCCTATCCAAAACCCACATTACGGTCCAAAGAAAGACCTTCCGATCAGTCTTCAAAAGATGCCAAGTCAGACAAATGACGAGTCTTACCGGCGAACATAACATTCTGTTCCACAGCAGAAAGGACTCTAATCTCCAGCAGAAAGAGTCATACCGGCAACACTCCAAATCCCCAGCTGGAAAGTGATACAAATGAGAGAGTCTTATCGGTGAAAACCTTCACAGGCACCATAAGGCGATGAAAGCTGAAAGAAGAACCCAAAAATGAGAGAGACTTGATAGCGAAAACCCTTTGGGCACTACAAGTCAAATAAGATTGAGAATCAGAGGGGGAATCGCCAATTGAAGATCTTAAAAGATAATTGACGACAGAGGATAGGCCACATACGCATGTCATGGCCATTAGAGTCGGTATCTGCGTTTGATAGATTTTTATTTATAGTTTCTTTTGTAAAAGAGTCATTCGTTTCCTTTGTCTTTTATTCTGTCCCCTTTTATCTATCTCCTTTCATAGAAAATTCCCCAATAGAGTCTGTCCGGTCAGAACAAGTATGAAATGACTGCAAAATATGCCATCAGCTTTCCAAGATGAGATCTGACTAGTATATCCGAATGGTATAGTCAGCAAGGAACAAGCGCGAGGTTAGTGTCAAAAAAGATATCCCCAGCAAAGGGAATTGACAAAAGGATTGACGAGCATCAAGAGGGATATCCTTGCCAAAACCAAGGTTATAAACCTCAAAGACAAGGCCCGTGAACAGAGCAAGGAGAGCAGTGAGCATGATTTGGCGAAGTCCATACTAGACTAAAAGGTCGGGAAAATGCCAGTTTCCGAGCTATGCCACAAAAGAAGATGGATATCCCCAGCAGGAAGGGATTATCCCCAACACATAATATCATCCCCAACAAGTTGTGGAACACAGAGCAAGGAGGGAGAAAGGGAAAACCATCCCAGCAGGAGTATCACAACCAACCACCATGTTTTAAACTAACAATTTTGTTTGATTTGAAACAGGTAAGGGAAATGGCATTGAGGCAGAAACGCATGCCACAAGGGATATTATCAAACTGGGGCAGAAAATTTTCCTTCCATTTAGAAAATTTTCTGGAAGTCAGGTACCCCCAGCTGATAACATTTTACCCCCCAACAGGTAAGTAAATCAAGGGAGGTAGTCTTTGAAGGAAGGAGCTATGCAAAAACAAAACAAAAAAGGATATGTCGGGTTCATCCACCCTCAAATAGGATATGTTGGGTTCATCCGCCATCAAACAGGATATGTGGGGTTCATCCGCCCTCAAATAGGATATGTCGGGTTCATCCGCCCTCAAATAGGATCTGTCGGGTTCATCCGCCCTCAAATAGGATATGTTGGGTTCATCCGCCCTCAAATAGGATCTGTCGGGTTCATCCGCCCTCAAATAGGATATGTTGGGTTCATCCGCCCTCAAATAGGATATGTCGGGTTCATCCGCCCTCAAATAGGATCTGTTGGGTTCATCCGCCCTCAAATAGGATATGTCGGGTTCATCCGCCCTCAAATAGGATCTGTTGGGTTCATCCGCCCTCAAATAGGATCTGTCGGGTTCATCCACCCTCAAATAGGATATGTTGGGTTCATCCGCCCTCAAATAGGATATGTTTGGGTTCATCCGCCCTCAAATAGGATATGTTGGGTTCATCCGCCCTCAAATAGGATATGTTGGGTTCATCCGCCCTCAAATAGGATATGTCGGGTTCATCCGCCCTCAAATAGGATATGTCGGGTTCATCCGCCCTCAAATAGGATCTGTCGGGTTCATCCGCCCTCAAATAGGATCTGTCGGGTTCATCCGCCCTCAAATAGGATATGTTGGGTTCATCCGCCCTCAAATAGGATATGTCGGGTTCATCCGCCCTCAAATAGGATATGTCGGGTTCATCCGCCCTCAAATAGGATATGTCGGGTTCATCCGCCCTCAAATAGGATATGTCGGGTTCATCCGCCCTCAAATAGGATATGTTGGGTTCATCCGCCCTCAAATAGGATATGTTGGGTTCATCCGCCCTCAAATAGGATATGTTGGGTTCATCCGCCCTCAAATAGGATATGTCGGGTTCATCCGCCCTCAAATAGGATATGTCGGGTTCATCCGCCCTCAAACAGGATATGTCGGGTTCATTCGCCCTCAAATAGGATATGTTGGGTTCATCCGCCCTCAAATAGGATATGTTAGTTTCAGTCTTTTATTTCAAGTGTTGAAATTGGGAGCCCGCCCAGATAATAGAGGCATACATTCAGTCTTTTATTTCAACTGTTGAAATTGGGAGCCCGCCCAGATAATAGAGGCATACAGTCAGTCTTTTATTTCAAGTGTTGAAATTGGGAGCCCGCCCAGATAATAGAGGAATACATTCAGTCTTTTATTTCAAGTGTTGAAATTGGGAGCCCGCCCAGATAATAGAGGCATACATTCAGTCTTTACTTTTAAGTGTTGAAGTTGGGAGCCCGCCCAGATAATAGAGGCATACATTCAGTCTTTTTTTTTAAGTGTTGAAGTTGGGAGCCCGCCCAGATAATATAGGCATACATTTCAGTCTTTACTTTCAAGTGTTGAAGTTGGGAGCCCGCCCAGATAACAGAGGCATACATTCAGTTTTTACTTTCAAGTATTGAAGTTGGGAGCCCGCCCAGATAACAGAGGCATACATTCCACGTCTTTACCCATAGGAGATGCATTTCCCCCTAAGTTCAGTTCTACCAATAGGAGACGCACTTCCTAAGATAAGTTTCACCAGTAGGAGACGCACTTCCTAAAATTCAGTTTTACCATAGGAGACGCACTTCCTAAGCAAGTTTCACCAATAGGAGACGCACTTCCTAAGCAAGTTTCACCAATAGGAGACGCACTTCCTAAGTTAATTTCACCGATAAGAGACGCACTTCCTAAGTTTATTTCACCAATAGGAGACGCACTTCCTAGGTTCAGTTGTACCAATAGGAGACGCACTTCCTAAAATTCAGTTTTACCATAGGAGACGCACTTCCTAAGTTCAGTTTATCATAGGAGACGCACTTCCTAAGTTCAGTTCTACCAATAGGAGACGCACTTCCTAAGATAAGTTTCACCAGTAGGAGACGCACTTCCTAAGTCAGTTTCACCAATAGGAGACGCACTTCCTAAGCAAGTTTCACCAATAGGAGACGCACTTCCTAAGCAAGTTTCACCAATAGGAGACGCACTTCCTAAGCAAATTTCACCGATAGGAGACGCACTTCCTAAGTTTATTTCACCAATAGGAGACGCACTTCCTAGGTTCAGTTTCACCAATAGGAGATGCACTTCCTAAGAATAGTTTCACCCAGTAGGAGACGCACTTTCTAAGAACAGTTTTTACAATAAGAGACGCACTTCCTAAGATAAGTTTCACCAGTAGGAGACGCACTTCCTAAAATTCAGTTTTACCATAGGAGACGCACTTCCTAAGCAAGTTTCACCAATAGGAGACGCACTTCCTAAGCAAGTTTTACCAATAGGAGACCCACTTCCTAAGTTAATTTCACCGATAAGAGACGCACTTCCTAAGTTTATTTCACCAATAGGAGACGCACTTCCTAGGTTCAGTTGTACCAATAGGAGACGCACTTCCTAAAATTCAGTTTTACCATAGGAGACGCACTTCCTAAGTTCAGTTTATCATAGGAGACGCACTTCCTAAGTTCAGTTCTACCAATAGGAGACGCACTTCCTAAGATAAGTTTCACCAGTAGGAGACGCACTTCCTAAGTCAGTTTCACCAATAGGAGACGCACTTCCTAAGCAAGTTTCACCAATAGGAGACGCACTTCCTAAGCAAGTTTCACCAATAGGAGACGCACTTCCTAAGCAAATTTCACCGATAGGAGACGCACTTCCTAAGTTTATTTCACCAATAGGAGACGCACTTCCTAGGTTCAGTTTCACCAATAGGAGACGCACTTCCTAAGAATAGTTTCACCCAGTAGGAGACGCACTTTCTAAGAACAGTTTTTACAATAAGAGACGCACTTCCTAAGATAAGTTTCACCAGTAGGAGACGCACTTCCTAAAATTCAGTTTTACCATAGGAGACGCACTTCCTAAGCAAGTTTCACCAATAGGAGACGCACTTCCTAAGCAAGTTTTACCAATAGGAGACCCACTTCCTAAGTTAATTTCACCGATAAGAGACGCACTTCCTAAGTTTATTTCACCAATAGGAGACGCACTTCCTAGGTTCAGTTGTACCAATAGGAGACGCACTTCCTAAAATTCAGTTTTACCATAGGAGACGCACTTCCTAAGTTCAGTTTATCATAGGAGACGCACTTCCTAAGTTCAGTTCTACCAATAGGAGACGCACTTCCTAAGATAAGTTTCACCAGTAGGAGACGCACTTCCTAAGTCAGTTTCACCAATAGGAGACGCACTTCCTAAGCAAGTTTCACCAATAGGAGACGCACTTCCTAAGCAAATTTCACCGATAGGAGACGCACTTCCTAAGCAAATTTCACCGATAGGAGACGCACTTCCTAAGTTTATTTCACCAATAGGAGACGCACTTCCTAGGTTCAGGTTCACCAATAGGAGACGCACTTCCTAAGAATAGTTTCACCCAGTAGGAGACGCACTTCCTAAGAACAGTTTTTACCATAGGAGACGCACTTCCTAAGTTAAGTTTCACCGATAGGAGACGCACTTCCTAAGTTCAGTTTTACCATAGGAGACGCATTTCCCAAGTTAAGTTTCACCGATAGGAGACGCACTTCCTAAGTTCAGTTTTACCATAGGAGACACACTTCCTAAGTTCAGTTTTACCGTAGGAGACGCACTTCCTAAGTTCAGTTTCACCAATAGGAGACGCACTTCCTAAGAATAGTTCACCCCTAGGAGATGCACTTCCTAGTCTGATTCATTTTAAGTTCGACCATAGGAGACACAATTCCTAGTCCAGTTTTTTGAAGTTTACCCGCAGGAGACGCACTTCCTAATCGAGATTTTATTCATGGGAGACGCACTTCCTAGTTCTAGTCACTGAAGTTTTCACCCTTAGGAGACGCACTTCCTAGTTTAGCTCATTCCGATTCAACCATAGAAGACACACTTTCTAGTTTGAGTCATTGAGGTTTTTATTTTAGTAGACACATTTGCTAGCAAGAGTTTTGGTTTTACTCATAGGAGATGCACATCCTAGCCTAGTCTTTAGTTTACTCTCATCATTGCATCAGTAGTGTAAGTGAGTTACGATTTTGCTAACGACTCACAAATCTTCCCAGTACAAACTGGGTTAGGAAATTTTGTTTGTTTTGTTTGTTTTGATTGTCAGGGACCCGCCTGTAGAACGGAGGTTGTTATATGTCAAAGATTGAAGAAGTTAGGGGTCCGCCTGTAGAACAACGGGATCGTTCAAAGTAAGGCCGTAACCCATCGGAAGGCAGAAGGCTACAACAAAAATCCCCAGCACTCAATCCAAGATAGAAGCAACAGGAAGCTCGCCCCAAGAATGCGAGTCAACAGTCTGAGAGGGTCAACAAAAGCTAGTCACAAAAAGAAAAAAGGAAAAAGAAAAAAAAATGATGAATTAATCCGAAGCACGGAAGTGGAGAACGGATGTGATCTGCTCAAGAACTAGCGCCTACAACTAGCAAGTATCAAGGTTCAGATCCAAAGTCTGTATGAAGCACCATTCAAGACTCAAGGCCAAGTTTCAGAAGACTTAAGAGATAGGAATCCTTGTAACTAGTAGCTGATAGGCTTAGTTAGTCTTTTCAGTTTTCATTTTGTTGTAATGACAGGACCGCGGACCGGAACCTCAACGGAACGGCACCTCGATTGGCTCTCCACCTCGGTGCACTCTACTATCTCTCTCTTATTCCCGAACTACACGTGGCCTGATTCCTGTAAAACCAAGGATATGTAGGCAGCTCAGATACCAGGGCTCGGTCACATTCCCTCCCTTTCCTTAGTCCGTCCAAGTAATGGTCGGGTCAAAAACACGTCTAGTCGTTCTTTGTCGGAAAACTCTTCGTGTTTCCAATCAAAGAGGGGCAGCTGTAAGCACGTGATTTTTGACCCTCCCCGAGAATTTTTACATTCTTAGCTTAAATATTTAATTTAGGACTAATATAGCCATTTTAACTATTTTTACTTTATTTCGTTACAAAAGAAAAATTACAAAAAAATATATATATATTTTAGTTTATGTATTTCTCATAAACTTGAAAAAAATACAAAAATTGCACTTTATTTTTGTACTTTATATAATTTCGAAAATTACAAAAAATATAGTTCTATTAATGTTTTATAGTCATTTTAACTTTGAAAAAATACAAAAAATATTACCTCATATTTTATCTTAATATTTAAAAACGAAAATTACAAAAAAATAGTTTTATTAATATTTTGTAGTTATTTTAAATCTTGAAAAAATATTAAGAAAGTAAAATAGTTTTGTTTTAAATAATTAGTCTTATTTTAGTAGCTATTTTGCTTACATAGGACTAGTTAAGCAACGTGTTCCTATTACTCAGGTCCGGGCAAAAGAATAATATTCGGGTTCAAACTACCCGGTTTTAGGCCTAATTTCGGACCTAGCCCATAATAAACCGTGTCCAGGACACATGGGGAACCCCACCACGCGTGGGGGACATAAACCTTGAACCCCACCACGCGTGGGGCTCATTTTTCTTGGCAAAACATTACAAAACACGGACAAAGGCCAAAGCATAAAGGGACTTTTTTTGAATTTTTTAGGAGAGATCACTGTGGAATCGTCTTCTTCCTTTTTGAAAACCAGGGACTTTTCGAAATTTTGGAAGGGGCAACTATTCATCTTCTTCTCAAAAAGAGAAGAAGAAGAACCCTACTGAGGACCCCCCCCCCCCGAACGGAAAACCCACGACGACTTCCCCCAGCGTCCAAACCCAAAGACCACCCCGTCACCTTCCCCAGCTCCCTCTCCGCCATAACCACCAGCCCCACCATCGTCAAAACCACCCAACACCACCCGTCCCCTCCAACTCCATCACCCTACTATCCAAACGAACGCCGGAAAACCCTCACTGTCCAAACCAACCAGTCCTACACCCTAAAACCATCGTCAAACCCACCCGAACCAGCTTCCCCCGACACCCAAACCTCTAGTAAACCACCAAACGAACAACTAAAACCAACGCCAGTTCCGTCGACCATGACCACTCCTCCATAGCTGCTTCTTCTTCACCAAGAAAAACTTAGCAAGGAACCCTAATCCATCAACGTCGGAACACCATCAAACACCCATCCTCACGTCCGGAATACCACCAAACGACCCACCATTGTTACCTATCCAGCAACGCCCCAGCTGACCCCTCGTCGTCAAACACCACCAGTCGACGGCCAATCAGCCCAGTTATCGTTGGTCGTTCACTATCGTCGTGCAGTCCATCGAGGTCGACTTTGGTTCTTCGAGGTCCGGTACGTCGAGGTGTTCGTCCGAGGTTTCATCATTGTTCCTCGTCGAGTGAAGTCCGGTTCGAGTTCCGTAGGAGGCACTGTTTGCCGTTCTTGAATTGTCGAGGTTCGAAGGTTGGTGATCTTCGTCCTTTGTTTCATTTGTTCGTTTCGCATGTTATGATTCAACGCGAATGAGAGTATTTGATATTGATGAATGTCGAATGCAATTTTTTGTTATTTTGTTAAAAAATGTTTATTTTATGGATAGTTACCGCATGCTTAAAGTAAATGTGAGAACGTATGAACGGTTTGTGAGTCTTCTTGGTTGAATCGTTTTTTTTTTCATTTTACCATGGATATTATTACTTATTAGAATCGTTGTTTTCATTCAACCTCAGATGACGTCATGGGTAGAAAATCATAATTGTTTTTAGGCTTGCCTTTAATAAAAATGAGACGAGCCTCGAAAAATGCACAAGCTGCGGGGCCCTCTAAACGTATATATTAAATACTTAGATTCCGGGACGAGCCGTTTAGCAAATTTCACGGCCCTACCCAAAATAATAATGTGCTAGTTGCTTTAGGCGCGCCTTTAATAATTTAATTTTCCTAAACTCGGGTGCACATTTATGTGACCCAAATCCAATTCTCAACGGAGTCGAAATGTGTTTCTAATCACGGGTACATTGATTGTGACGTGGTTCGAGGTGCGTGTCCATGACGTTGCAAATTCATTTTAAAAAATAAGAATGAGATGAGTCTCGCCGAATAAAATACAAATTGCGGGGCCCTCAGTAAATATTTGCTTTAAAAATTGTTTAGACTTCGGGATGGACCGTTTAGTAAAATTTCGCGGTCCTACCCAATATAAATACGCTAGTCGCTTTAGGCGCGCCTTTAATAATTTAATTTCCTTAAACTCGGGTGCACATTGATGTGACCCAAATCCAAATCTCAACGGAGTCAAAGCGTGTCGATGACCACGGGTACATTGATTGTAACGTGGTTCGAGATACGTTTTATAACGTTGCAATTCTTGATAAAAAATAACGGTAAATGATAAAAGCGGTTGAAAGATAAAATTTGCACATGGTTCATAATTGTATTAAAAATCAGATAAATAAGCCGAATATAACAGTTGAGCGACCGTGCTAGAACCACGGAACTCGGGAATGCCTAACACCTTCTCCCGGGTTAACAGAATTCCTTATCCGGATTTCTGGTACGCAGACCATAATATAGAGTCATTCTTTTCCTCGATTCGGGATTAAAATTGGTGACTTGGGACACCCTAAATCTCCCAAGTGGCGACTCTGAAATAAATAAACCAATCCCGTTTCGATTGTCCTTTAATTGGAAAAAACTTCCCTGCGCCCTCGCGGGTGCGTAAAAAGGAGGTGTAACAGCTCTGGCGACTCTGCTGGGGACTAGTAACCCAGAACCACTGGTTCAGGGACAAGCTTAGTAAAGTCTGAGGGATCGGTACGGAGACGTCTATATTTATCCCTAGAGGCTACAGAGTTAGGAAAAACTTCATATTTATTCTTTCCTATCGTGCGGATTGGTTTCTCAATGCTAATTGAAATTCTACTATGTTCTTTCGTAGATGGCGAGAATACACGCTTCCTCATCCACTGACAAGCAGCTCGAGCCCCCAACAACAGCTCCCACGAGGGGCAGAGGGCGAGGCCGAGGTCGTGCTAGAGGCCGAGGTCGTGCTAGAGGCCGAGGTAAGGGTAGAGCTCAGCCCCGAGCAGCAGCACCAGCAGCGGAGCCTCAGGTCCCAACAGTTCCGGTGGGCCCAGCTCAGGTCCCAGAGGGGTTTATTGCTACCCCAGTTCTTCAGGATGCTATGGTTCAACTAGTGGGCCTTTTGGAGAGTGTCACCCGGGCAGGTTTGCTTCCTGTAGCACCAGCCGTCTCTCAGGCTGGAAGAGGAGCCTAGACTCCTGCTACTCGCACTCCGGAGCAGGTAGCTCCCTAGTTCTAGACTCTAGTGATTCAGCCAGTTGGAGCAGTTCAGCCGAGTATGGTAGCTCAGACCGGTGATGGAGCAGCTATATCTGCCGATGCTTTGTGGAGGTTAGGATAGGTTCACCAAGCTCTTCACTACTACTTTCAGTGGTGCATCTACTGAGGATCCCCAAGATTATCTAGACAACTATTATGAGGTTCTCAGGAACATGGGGATAGTTGAGACCAATGGGGTCGATTTTGCTACTTTTCGTTTTTCGGGATCCGCTAAGCTTTGGTGGAGGGATTTCTATTTGGCTAGACCAGCCGGATCGCCCAACTTTGACTTGGGAGCAGTTTACTTAGCTATTTCTG
This sequence comes from Nicotiana tabacum, assembly GCF_000715075.1. Lineage (NCBI taxonomy): Eukaryota > Viridiplantae > Streptophyta > Magnoliopsida > Solanales > Solanaceae > Nicotiana > Nicotiana tabacum. Next base: position 99,437,110 of record NC_134082.1, on the reverse strand, counting down.
GAGAAGTTTCTCCCCATCACTCAGAGAGAGGCCTATCAGAGGCAGTTTTGGCATCTCCAACAGGGTTCCATGACTGTTACCCAATATGAGACCAGATTCATCGACTTGGCTCATCATGCTCTTGTCATACTTCCCACCGAGAGAGAGAGAGAGAGAGAGAGAGAGAGAGAGAGAGAGAGAGAGAAGGTGAGGAGGTTCATTGATGGACTTATTCAACCAATTCGTCTTCAGATGGCTAGGGAGACTGGGAGTGAGATTACTTTCCAAGAGGCGGCCAATGTGGCTAGAAGAGTGGAGATGGTTCTGTCGTAGGGAGGAGGTCATGGGTCGGACAAGAGGCCCCGTCATTCAGGCAGATTCAGTGGTGCCTAATCTGGAGGTAGGGATTCGTATGATAGAGGCCATCCTCCTAGGCCCTTTCAGTCAGCGCTTCAGGTTTCTCACGGTGCTTCACGTGGCCGTGGTTCTAACACGCAGTATCCTTATCAGCAGCCCTACAGTGCACCACCAGTTCCTATCAATGCACCACCGCTCCAGAGGTTTCGGGGTGGTCATTCAGGTCGCCAGGGTCAGTCTCAGTTTCCTCAGCCGCAACACTCAGGTGGATGTTTTGAGTATGTGAATATGGTCATATCAAGAGGGATTGTCCGAGGGTTGTGGGTACTCAGTGGCAGCAGCAGGGTTACCGTGCTATGGTTCAGGCACTAGGTATTCCACAGGCCGCCCAGCCAGCTAGAGGTGGGGGTAGAGGTGCTAGAGGTGGAGCTCAGACCGCTAGAGGTGGAGGCCAGCCAGCATCAGGCCGTCCTAGGGATGTAGTTCAGGGCGGTAAGGCCCAGCCCCGATGTTATGCTCTCCCAGCCAAGCCCGAGGCTGAGGCTTCAGATGCAGTCATTACAGGTACGGTTCTGGTTTGTGATAGAGATGCTTCAGTGTTATTTGATCTAGGGTCTACGTACTCGTATGTGTCATCCTATTTTGCACTGTATCTGGTTATGCCTAGTGATTCTTTGAGTGATCCTATTTATATGTCTACACCGGTGGGTGATTCTATTATGGTAGATTGAGTCCATCGCTCTTGTATAGTCGTGATTGGGGGTCTCGAGACTCGTGTAGATTTGTTGCTTTTGGACATGGTTGATTTCGATGTCATATTGGGGTGGACTGGTTATTACCTTACCACGCTATCTTGGACTATCATGCTAAGACTGTGACTTTAGCCTTGCCGGGTTTACCCCATTTAGAGTGGACAAGGACTTCTGGTCATTCTACCCGCAGTGTTATTTCTTATATGAAGGCTCGGCGTATGGTCGAGAAGGGGTGTTTGGCCTATTTTGCATATGTTTGTGATTCTAGTGCTAAGGTTCCTTCTATTGATTCTGTGCCCGTTGTTCGTGAGTTTCCTGAGGTACTCTCTTCAGACCTACCGGGTATGCCACCCGACAGGGATATTGATTTCTGCATTGATTTGGCTCTGGGCACTCAGCCTATTTCTATCCCACTATATCGTATGACCCTGCCTGAGTTGAAAGAGTTGAAGGAGCAGTTGCAAGACTTGCTTGAGAAGAGTTTCATTAGGCCAAGTGTTTTGCCTTGGGGTGCGCCGGTATTGTTTGTTAAGAAGAAGGACAGATCGATGAGAATGTGTATTGATTACCGGTAGCTGAACAAGGTTACAATCAAGAATAAGTATCCATTGCCGAGGATTGATGATTTGTTTGATCAGCTTCAGGGTGCCAAGGTGTTTTCAAAGATTGATTTGAGATTTGTTACCATCAGTTGAGGATTAGGGCATCCGATGTCTCTAAGGCAGATTTCTGCACTCGGTACGGGCATTATGAGTTCTTGGTGATGTCATTCAGGTTGACAAATGCCCCAACAATTTTTATGGATTTGATGAACCGAGTGTTCAGGCCTTACTTGGATTCGTTCGTGATAGTCTTCATTGATGATATTTTGATATATTCCCACAGCCGGGAGGAGCACGAGCAACATCTTAGAGTGGTTCTTCAGACCTTGAGGGATAGTCAGTTATATGCTAAGTTCTCGAAGTGTGAGTTTTGGTTGAGTTCAGTTGCATTTCTAGGTCATGTTGTATCAGCAGAGGGTATTCAGGTTGATTTGAAGAAGATTGAGGCAGTCAAGAGCTGGCCTAGACCAGCATCAGCTACAGAGATTCGGAGTTTCTTGGGATTGGCAGGCTATTATCGTCGGTTCGTAGAGGAATTTTCATTTATCGCAGCCCCGATGACCAGGTTGACCTAGAAGGGTGCCCAGTTCAGATGGTCAAACGAGTGTGAGGCGAGCTTTCTGAAGCTCAAGATAGCCCTGACTATGGCACTGGTGTTGGTTTTGCCCACAAGTTCAAGGCCTTACACAGTTTATTGTGATGCATCTCGTATTGGACTTGGTACAGTGTTGATGCAGGATGTCAAAGTCATTGCCTATGCTTAGCGACAGTTGAAGATTCATGAGAAGAACTATCTGGTTCATGATTTGGAGTTGGCAACCATTGTTCACGCGTTGAAGATTTGGAGGCATTATCTGTATGGCGTGGCATGTGAGGTGTTCACAGATCATAAGAGCCTTCAGTATTTGTTCAAGCAAAAGGAGTTAAATTTGAGGCAGATGAGGTCGTTGGAGTTGTTGAAAGATTATGATATCACCACCTTATATCATTTGGGAAAGGCCAATGTGGTGGCCGATGCTTTGAGTAGGAAGTCAGCCAGTATGGGCAGTCTTGCTTATATTCCGATCGGTGAGAGACCGTTTGCTTTGGATGTTCAGGCTTTGGCCAATCAGTTCGTGAGGTTGGATATTTCTGAGCCCAGTTGTGTGTTAGCTTTCACAGTCGCTCGTTCTTCATTATTGGAGCGTATCCGAGATCGGCAATATGATGATCCCTATTTGTGTGTCCTCAGAGACACGGTGCAGCACGGGGGTGACAAGCAGGTTACCTTGGGTGATGATGGAGTTTTGAGATTGCAGGGTCGAGTTTGTGTTCCTAATGTGGATGGACTCCGAGAGTTGATTTTAGAGGAGGCCCATAGTTCCTGATACTCTATTCATCCGAGCGTTGCTAAGATGTATCAGGATTTGCAGCAGCATTATTGGTGGAGGAGAATGAAAAAGGATATCGTTGCATATGTGGCTCGTGGTTTGAATTGTCAGCAGGTTAAATACGAGAATCAGAGGCCCCGTGGTTCATTTCAGAGGATTGAGCTTCCCGAGTGGAAGTGGGAGCAGATCACCATAGATTTCGTTGTTGGACTCCCGCAGACTCAGAGGAAGTTTGATGCAATGTGGGTTATTGTTGATAGGCTGACCAACTCAGCGCATTTCATTCCTATGGCAGTCTCCTATTCTTCTGAGAGGTTAGCTGAGATCAATATCCAAGAGATTGTTCGCCTTCATGGTGTGCCTGTATCTATCATTTCGGACCGAGGCACGCAATTTACCTCGCGCTTCTGGAGAAGTTCAGCGAGAGTTAGACATGCAGGTTGAGTTGAGCACAGTGTTTCATCCTCAGACGACGGGCAGTCTGAGCGGACTATTCAGATTTTGGAGGATATGCTCCGAGCTTGTGTCATTGACTTTGAAGGCTTGTGGGATCAGTTTTTGCCTTTAGCAGAGTTTGCCTACAAAAATATCTACCAGTCGAGTATCCGGATGGCTCCTTATGAGGCTTTATATGGTAGGCGATGTCGGTCTCTGGTTGGATGGTTTGAGCCGGAATAGGCTCGGTTGTTGGGTACGGATCTAGTTCAGGATGCCTTGGACAAGTTCAGGATTATTTAGGATAGACTTTGTACAGCTCAGTCCAGGCAAAAGAGTTATGCTGATCGCAAGGTTCGTGATTTGGCATTCATGGTCGGTGAGCGGGTATTGCTTCGAGTGTTGCCTATTAAGGGCGTGATGAGATTTGAGAAAAAGGGCAAGCTTAGCCCTAGGTTCATTAGCTCGTTTGAGGTTCTTGATCGAGTGGGAGAGGTGGCTTATAGACTTGCATTGGCGCCAAGTTTATCAGCCGTGCATCTAGTGTTTCATGTGTCCATGCTTCGGAAGTATCACGGCGATCCATCCCACGTATTAGATTTTAGCATTGTCCAGTTGGACAAGGACTTGTCTTATGTGGAGGAGCCGGTAGCTATCCTAGACCGGCAGGTTCGTCAGTTGAGATCGAAGAGTTTTCTTGTGTTCGTGTTCAGTGGAGAGGTCAGCCTCCTGAGGCATCGACCTGGGAGTCCGAGTTCGATATGCGGAGCTGTTATCCCCATCTTTTCCCCAACTCAGGTACTTCCTTCTTCTGTCCGTTCGAGGACGAACAATTGTTTTAGAGGTGGAGAATGTGATGACCCCTTGAGTCATCACTTATTTTAAAATTAAATTCTGCGTTCTGAGGCTTTGAAAACCTCTTTTAGCATCACCTCGATTTGTGTGCACAGTCCGGGCATGTAGCCGGAAAGCTTATATGTGAAAATCTGTGAAAAATGATAAATTTTGACTATAAAATGAATTAATTTAACTTCGGTCAATGTTTAGGGTAAACGTACCCGGACCCGTCATTTGACGGTCCCGGAGGGTCCGTAAGAAAATATGGGACTTGGGCGTATGCCTGGAATTGAATTCCGAGGTCCCAAGCTCGAGAAATGAATTTTTAAAGAAAATTATTTTCTGAAATTTGTTTAAAAGATTTGGAAATGAATTTTGATTAGAACATGTTGGTATCGGGCCCGTATTTTGGTTCCGGCGCCCGATACAAGTCTTATATGTGATTTAAGATGATTCTGTAAAGTTTGGTAAGAAATGGAATCCGTTTGACGTGATTCGGACCTTAATTGCAAAAGAATTTGGTGTTTGAAGAAGTTTTGAGAAATTTCATTGATTTTGAGGTTTAATTCAATGTTCATGATGTTATTTTGGTGATTTGATTACACGAATAAGTTTGTGGGATGTTTTTGAGGTTGTGTGTATATTTGGTTTCGAGCCCCGAGGGCTCGAGTAAGTTTTGGATAGGCCACAGGATGCATTTTGGACTTAGAAAAATTGTAGGTTTTCAGCTAATGTGCACAGGTCTGCAGGCTTCGCAAATGTGAAAATGGGACCCGGGCAGGCCTGATCGCAAATGCGACCACTTGGCTCGCAAATGTGAAAGACCAGTCGTAAATGCGACATTTTTTATCGCAAATGCGAAACTCCCCTGTTCAACCTTGGGTCGCAAATGCGACCCTGTCTTCGCAATTCCCAGCTCACAAATGCGAGCCTCACTTTGCATTTCCCAACATAGCAGAGGTCGTTGCGAACCCCTGTTCGCAATTTCCATACCTGAGACCTGCAACTTTTATACTTGGACGATTTTAAACCCATTTTTCATATCCTCTCAAAACATAAACACACTAGAGCGATTTTTCAAAGGTTTCTTCTTCTCCAAATCAATTGTAAGTCATTTTTAACTAGTTTTCTTCAATCATTAATATCCTTTAACATGATTTCAACTTAAAATCAATGATTTTCATGGGGGAAATTGGGTGTTTTGGGTAAAACCTAGGTTTTTCAAAAAATGGGGATTTGGACCTCGATTTGAGGTCCAATTTCAAAATAAATTATATACTTGGGTTCGTGGGAGAACGGATAATCGGTTTTTGGTTCGAACCTCGGGTTTTGACCATGTGGGCACGGGGGCAATTTTTTATTTTTTGGGTAAAACTTTGGAAAACTTATTTTCATGCATTAGAATTGATTCATTTAGCATTTATTGATGTAATTAAGTAAATTGTGGCTAAATACGAGCGAATTTGTGGTGGAATCAAGAGGTAAAGCGATAGTTGAGACTTGAATTGTGTTCGTGGCATCGAGGTAAGTGTTTGGTCTAACCTTAGCTTGAGGGATTAGGAGTTGTGTCCTATTTGTTATTTGCTTCTTGTTGAGTACGACGTATAGGCATGGTGACGAGTATCTATACGTTGGTGTCGAGCATGACCGTGAGTCTTAAATTGTAATTTATTGTGTTCATAAATGATACTACAAATGCTTTAATTGATGATTCTCGGTATTGAGCAAGGATTAAGATTGTTTTCGTAGATATTACTTATGATTGAGTATTGATGTTAGTTGAGATGGTTAGATGTTGGGTTAAGATTGGTTATAGATGTTTCTTCCTTGCCGGGACGTATTTACTTTACTGTCAATTCCTTTGCTGGGATAGTGTAGATCTTTGTTGATCCCTTGCCGGGACTCTTGTTATGGTTGTTGTTAAATGTTATATGTGGATTGGGTTGCACGCCGCAACAATATTATATGTGGATCGGGTTGCACGTCGCAACAATTTTATATTGGATCGGGTTGCACGCCGCAACAGTGATTTAAATGGATCGGGTTGCACGCCGCAACAGTGTTAAATGATAGAGATTGGGTTGCACGGCACAACACTGTTAAATGATAGGGATCGGGTTGAACGTTGCAACAGTGTTAAATAATAGGGATCGGGTTGCACACCGCAAACAGTGTTATTATTGTTTTGTTGTTGTAGATTTTGAAGTGTTCTCGCATATGTCTCTTGAGTTTCTACTGGATTTGATATTTCCCCCGTAGCATGTACCCCCTCCCATGTTAATTGTTTATTCCTGTTTATTTTCCGCTGTATATTATATAACTGCACAGATTTATTTGGAGTCCAGTCCTAGCCTCGTCACTACCTCGCCGGGGTTAAGCCAGACACTTACCAACACATGGGGTCAGTTGTGCTGATGCTACACTCTGTGCTCTATGTGCAGATTCCGGAGCAGCCTTTGGACAGTAGCACTTGGGGAGCCTGCCTTCAGTCCAGCCAGAGATCCCGAGGTAGTCCTGCAGGCGTCTGCAGGCCCGACGTTCTCTTCTACTTTATTATGTACTCTATTTTCATTAGATTTCGAGACAGATTGTATTTCTTTTAGACATTTGTTGTAGTAATCTTAGTCCGTCCGTGATATTGTGACACCGGATTCCGGGTAGAGATGTGAGTTATCACTATCGTACTAGTTTTGGTTATTATATTAGATTAAGTGTTCCGCTTGATTTCATTTATCGTTAATATCTAAATGTTGGTTATCTGTTAAATTTAGATTGTTAAACAGGGTTAAAAATGAAAGAGTTAACAATTTCTATGTTTAGTGGCTTGCCTAACTTCTACGAGTAGGCGCCATCACGACTCCAGAGGATGAAAAATCCGGGTCGTGACATTTTCAATCAAGAACAGTGAGATGATAATAAGAAAAGGCCCCTAAGGGTCCAAACAACACTAGCACAAGGCCCAAAATATGACATTCAGCCCAATTTATAGAAACTCTTTCTAAAACACATAAATATCATGTAGTTTCAACAAAATACGTAACTTTACAGTTGCTACGGGATGGACCAAGTCACAATATCCAACGGTACATGCCCACACACCCGTCACCTAGCATGTGCGTCACCTCAAAATAGTAAAACGATATGAGATCTGGGGTTTCATACCCTCAGGACTAGATTTATAATCATTACTTACCTCAAACTGGTCAAATCCCTACTCCGCGATGCTCTTTCCCCTCGACTTGGCCTCCAATAACTCGGAATCTATTCACAACCAGAATAATACCATCAATATATGCTAATGGAATGAATTTCATAAGAAAAACTATCAAATTAGACACAAATCTCGATATCTACTCAAACCTGGCATCCGAGCCCACGTCTTAGAATCCGATAAAAGTCACAAAACTAGAAAGCCCTTTCACTCACGAGTCTACCCGTACCAAATTCATCAAAATCTAACATCAAATGTCCACTCAAATCCCCAAAATCATCTCTCCAATTCTCTGCCATTTCCCCCCAATTTTACACTCCAATTCCCAATTTAGATGATAAAAATCAAGATACAATCATGGAATCTAACCAAAATCAAGTGAAGAACACTTACCCCAATTATCTCTCTAAATTGCCTTCAAAAAATTGCCCAATTCCGTGGTTTCTAGCTCAAAATATGAAAAATGGGTTCAAACCCTCGATTTTGATATTTAACACTGCTGCCCAGATTTCTCTTCACGAATGCGGTAGTGCCCTCGCGTTCGCGAAGCACAACTGCCTCTGACCTGGAAATCCTCCTTCGCGAAAGTGAGGACCCACTCGCGAACGCGAAGCCTATGCTAGCTGATCCTATGCGAACGCGGAACAATACTCGCGAATGCGTAGGCTTAACTACCTGAAACTCCCAAAGACCGTAGACTCTACACGAACGCGATGACCTGGTCGTGAATGCGTAGCCTTAAAGTCCTACACCTTCGCGAATGCGAGAAGCACTTCGCGAACGCGAAGGAAAACCTAGCTGCCCTTCTCAAATACCTTACGCGAACGCGAGAGCCCTCTCGCGAACGTGATGAAGGAATTCTCTGCAACACCATACCAGAAAATCTGCCAACCTTTAAAGCCAAGAATTGATCTGTTAACCACTCGAGGCCCTCGAGACCTCAACCAAACATACCAACACATTACATAACATCATTCAAATTTAGTCGAACCTTCAAATAACTCAGAACAACATCAAAACACCAAATTACCCTCGAATTCAAGCCTAAGAACATCTAAATTTCCAAATTTCACAAACGACGCCGAAACCTATCAAATCACGTCCGAATGACCCAAAATTTTGAACACACATCATAAATGACACTATGAACCTACTCCAACTTCCGGAATTCCATTCCGACCTCGATATCAAATTTTCCACTACCGAGCAAAATCTCCAAATTTCTAACTTTTGCCAATTCATACCTAATTCTACCATTAACCTCCAAATCACATTCGGGACGCGCTCCTAAGTCCAAAATCATCTAACGAAGCTAACGAAACCATCAAAATTCAAATCCGAGGTTGTTTACTCATAAGTCAATATCCGGTAAATTATTCTAACTTATGCCTTCTCAAAAGAGACTAAGTGTCTAAATTCTCTCCAAAATCACTCTGAACCCGAACCAACTAATGCGATATGATCAAATTTAGCTGAAGAACACAAAATAAAGCAAAAAAAGGGGGAAAAGGGCTATAACTCTCGAAACGACCAGCTGAGTCGTTACATATATACACACATAATTAATCATATAATATGATTCAAATTCATCAATCGAAACCCCTTAACCCTACATAGGTGGGGTTTTCTGAGGAATACAAATAACCTCTAGTGATTTGGCGAGCATCTGGAATAACTAGTGAATTACAACTTTAATAAGGGTTATGGGTTTGAATCGTATTGTATGTTTAATTGGTTATTAATATTAATTCTTTTACTTGTAATTATCATAATGCTAATTTGATATATATATATATACTCGTCTTCTTTCAATCGATTTACTCATGTTATATATAGATCGATCAATATTGTAATCACTAGAACAGAGTATTAAAAAATTCGAATAAACTCTTATTGCGTATTATTTCTTCTACTTCTAGAAATTTATATTTCCGTATATGCACTTACATACCTTATTCTTATACATGAGCAGTAGTCCATTTGAGAACTTGAATTGATCTTAATTGGTGAACCGATTTTACTCGAACATAGGATAAAATATTCAATCACTTTATTTGATATATAACTATGAATCATACTTGAGTTTAAGTGATTAGATGATCCAAATTATTTAGTCCGCAAGTAAATCTCTTGAGGCCAAATGTCCAAGCGATCGAGTCTCTGTCTCCGCGACACCTAAACACTAACAAACTATTTGTATTATTTAATTTAAAGATAAAAAATTATTTAGTATGTTTGTTTTTTGTATTTAAAATTAATAGTGTTATATTATTCTTTAGGATATTAATTATATTAAGCTTGAATGTAAATTTCAAATAATTGAGTACTATATAAAAAAATAGGGGAAAAATATTACACAAAAGAACCGACCAAAGTCGGCCGGGATTATTTAATTTTTATTAATTATTTAATTTATCGACCGAAAATCGCTCGAAAATTATAATTATTTTTATAATTTGAAAATGAATTATATATTTATTCATGATTTACCAAAAGATTGATTTCAATACCGACCGAAATTGGTTGGTAAACCGGAAAATATTTTTCAGGTTTAACTATTCGACCGATTTCATTCCGGAAATTGTCAAATATTATTTAATTTATCTTTAATTTTCTGCACAAAAGTCAAAGTTTTATTCCATACGAGCCGATTTCGGTTGGAATGTTGATATCACGGACGCAAATTGTATTTTCCGGGTATTGGCGCTAAATTTACAGACCCACTTAATTAGGTCGGTTCAATTATAAAAAAAGAAAAGGAAAAAATTTACTTTGGCCATTTCCGACCGAATGTGGACGGTTTGGTGGATGGTTTGCTCTTCAACGGATTTCGGTTGGAAATCACCAGACGAATTTTAGGGAATTTCTAGTAGTAATTGGACATCTGTGGGAGCACATGCAAATAAGGGCAAATGCAACCCGTACTTACCGGGTTAACCCAATCTTTTTAAGACTGAAGTATAAACGTATATGTGAAAGTTGAATTTGAATAAAAATTAGGCACAAGCCATAATTATAATATATATTCATACAATGAGTTCAACTCCAATAGTCGTAAAATTCGAACCTATTAAGTTTAAATTCTAAATTCACTATTGCATTCAGAGAAGTGAGGGTCTCATCTATAGAACTTTGCATTCTGTGATCAATATGCAATACTAATAAACTATGCCCAATCATATATAAATGTTTATTCCTAGAATCACCATGTCGCAGTATAAGGATAGCTTTTCGAACTTCATGTCTACCTTATTCATAATAAACTTACCAAAACTTCTTGTCCGTTCACATTGCTTATTTGCCTAACAAAAGTTTGGCGTAAGGACTCTGCCTCTAAAGCTATTGATTTTAGGTCGGTTAAGAAATTAAGTGCACATCCTTTAGTTCTTTTATTACGTAGGGTGTCAGGAAAGGGAAACAGAGAATTGAATCCACACTAATGGTATAAGAGATTTCCATCGGTATTACTAGATTAGTCGCAACAAAATAGATAAACAAAATAGTTATCAAATTTTACTCCGCGTCAAATGTTATGGATTCAATTAAACCCGTCAGTTCAACACTATATCCACCCTGTGGATAGAGAGATATATAGATCTTGTTAGATGATGCAAAATTATTTACAAATAATTACTATTAAACGGTCATTCAACTAGTAAAAATTGTGAATATAATCAATTTTCCTTTTTTTTTTTTGTTTTTTGTTTGTTTTGTGACAGACATATCACTTAACTAATGCCTTCACACACAAAAAAAAGAGTTTCGCCATCACTTGTTTTAAAAGTAAATTCTGCGTTCCAAGGCCTTAAAACCCTCTTTCGGCATCACCTCGATTTGTGTGCGCAGTCCGGGCGCGTAGCCGGAAAGCCATTATGTGAAAATCTGTGAAAAAGGATAAATTTTGACTTTAAAATGGATTTAAGTTGACTTTGGTCAATATTTTGGGTAAACAGATCCAGACCCGTGATTTGACGGTCTCGGAGGGTCCGTAGGAAAATATGGAACTTGGGCGAATGCCCGGAATCGAATTCCGAGGTCCTAAGCCCGAGAAATAAATTTTTGAAGAAAATTATTTTCTGGAATATTTATGAGTTTTCGAAAGTGAAATATGTTTAAAGTTTGATGGTATCGGGCCCGTATTTTGGTTCTGGAGCCCGGTACAGGTCTTATATTTGATTTGAGTCGAACCTGTGAAATTTGGTAAGAAACGGACTTGAAATGACGTGAATCGGGCCGTATTTGAGAAAATTGGAAAATTTAAAGTTCTTAAGAAATTTCATGATTTTGATGCTAAATTCATAGTTGTTGATGTTATTTTAGTGATTTGAATGCATGAGCAAGTCCGTATGATGTTTTTAGGTTGGTGTGCATGTTTGGTTTGGAGCCCCGAGGGCTCAGGTGAGTTTTGGATAGGCCACGGGGTGGATTTTTGGACTTGGGAAATTGCAGGATTTAGCTGTTCTATTGCAGGCCTGCAGGCCATTGCGAAGTCTGGCTCGCAAATGTGAGTTCGCAAATGTGAGGGTTGAGTCGCAAATGCATAACAGCCCAGGCCAGCCCTTCCTCGCAAATGCGATAGCTCCCCATTTGGGACTGCCTTCGCAAATGCGACAGATGTTCGCAAATCCGACTTCGCAAATGCGAAAGTTGCTTCGCAAATGCGAGCTTAGCAGAGTCTGGGTTCGCAATTGCGAACCCTGGTCGCAATTGCGATACCTGCAACCTAAAAATTCATAACTTAGACGCATTTCAACCATTTTCACACTCTTTCAAAACCAAAACACTCTAGGGCGAATTTTCAAAGATAACTTCTTCTCCAAATCGATTGTAAGTGATTCTAACTAATTTTCGTCAATCTTTAACATCTTTTCACATGATTTCAACTTAAAATCAATGATTTTCATGGGGAAAATTGGGTGTTTTGGGTAGAACCTAGGTTTTTCCAAAAATTGGGGATTTGGACCTCGATTTGAGGTCCGATTTCAAAATAAATTATATATTTGGGTTTGTGAGGGACTGGGTAATCGGGTTTTGGTTCGAACCTCGGGTTTTGACCATGTGAGCCCGGGGGCAATTTTTGACTTTTTGGGTAAAACTTTGGAAAACTTATTTTCATGCATTAAAATTGATTCATTTAGGATTTATTGATGTAATTAAGTAACTTGTGGCTAAATACGAGCGATTGGTGGTGGAATCAAGAGGTAAAGTGATAGTTGAGACTTGAAATGTGTTCATGGCATCAAAGTAAGTGTTTGGTCTAACCTTAGCTTGAGGGATTAGGAGTCGAGTCTTATTTGCTATGTGGTATTTGTTGAGTACGACGTATAGGCATGGTGACGAGTATCTATAAGTTGGTTTCAAGCATGCCTGTGAGTCTTATATTGTGGTTATTATGACTTCGTTGTATAATTCATGCTTTGGGGATATCCATTGTTGGGCAATGTTTGTGAAAGTAATTGTGACATTTGAATATGAGGAGCGTTGGTTCAAGTTGTATAATGAAATATGAAAGTATAAGTGGTAATCAAACCTTTTAGAGTATTGGCTCAAGTTGTGAAGTGAGTTGAGAAGTGAAAGTGAAAAAGAGAAGAGAATCATTATATTATCTCCTTTGTCGGGATTTGTTGCTTTTAATGTTATCTCCCTAGCCAGGATGTTGATGCTTTTTATGATGTTGTTCCCTTGCCAGAACTTGATTGTTGAACTATTGTTCCCTTGCCCGGATTCTTATTTTAATTTCATTTATTTCCTTGCCCTATTGTTTGTGATTGTTGTTTGGGTGAGGAAGAGTGTTAAAACACGAAGGGTGATGCCGTGTATTGTTTCGGTGAGAGAGTATTAAAGCACAAAGGGTGATGTCGTGTATGATTTGTGAGGAAAGAGTGTAAAGCATGAAGGGTGATGGCGTGCCGCACGATGTACCATTCCGTGCTGATTATATTGATTATATGGTGAGGACAAGAGTAAAAGCACGAAGGGTGATGCCGTGCACATTTTCATTACTTGATTGCTTTGGTAAGGATGAGAGTAAAAACATGAAGGGTGATGTCGTGCACTTATTGAATTCTGATTCTTTGTTGATGTCTGAGATATGTTGTTTCTTTCAATTACCTGTTGTCTTTCTATTCTAAATTGATTGTTCCCCCGCAGCATGTTACCCCTCCCATACTTGACTGTATATTACTGTTCTTCTTCTCCGTTGTATATAGTTGAATTGCACATGTTCATTTTGTAGTATGGTCCTAGCCTCATCACTACTTCGCCGAGGTTAGGCTAGTCACTTACTAGCACATGGGGTTAGTTGTGCTGATACTATACTCTGCACTGTGTGCAGATCCTGGAGCAGCAGCTTTTGGACCATAGATTGGGTGGCTGCCTTCAGTCCACATGGAGATCCAAGGTAGTCCTGTAGGCGTCCGCAGGCCCTGGCGTCTCCCTCTATCCCTTTACTCCTATTTCATTTACTTAGTTCAGAAACAGTGTATCTTTTATCTTTTAGACTTTGTATGTAGTATTCTTAGATCGTCTGTGGAACTGTGACACCAGTCCTAGGTAGTCGATGCTCAAACAATTGTATTAGATACATATTCAGATAATTTATTGCTTTTCTTCTGCTTATTGTAAATTCTGTTGTCTACACATTATTGCTTTATAATTGTTAAAGAATATAAAAGGGGTAAAAAGGTATTTGGTTCAAACAGTCGGCTTGCCTAGCTCACATTAGTAGGCTCCATCATGACTCCCGAGGGAAGGAAATCCGGGTCGTGACAAGTTGGTATAAGAGCTCTAGGTTACATACGTCTCACAATTCACAAACAAGCTTAGTAGAGTCTGAGGGATCGGTACGGAGACGCCTGTGTTTATCCCCCATAGGCTACAGAGTTAGGAAAAGTTTCACTTCTATTCTTCTCTGTCGTGCGATTTTGTTCTCTCAATGCTAAATTGAAACCTCTACTCTTGTCCTTTCGCAAATAGTGAGGTCACGTACCGCTTCTTCAGCCGAGCAGCAGCACAGACCGGTGATAGATCAGCTACGTCTTTGGAGGCTTTATGGAGGTTGGATAAGGTTCACCAAGCTCTTCACTACTACTTTCTGCGGTGCATCTTCTGAGGATCCCCAGGATTATCTAGACAACTGTCATGAGGTTCTCAGGAACATGGGGATAGTGGAGACAAATGAGGTCGATTTTGCTACTTTTCGCTTGTCTGGATCTGCCAAGACTTGGTAGAGAGATTATTGCTTGGCTAGACCAGCCAGATCACCAGCTTTGACTTGGGAGTAGTTTACTCAGCTATTTCTGGAGAAGTTTCTTCCCATCACTCAGAGAGAGATCTATCGGAAGCAGTTTGAGCGTCTCCAGTAGGGAGGTGGTTCTATCGCATGGAGGTGGTCAGGGGTCTGACGAGAGGCATCGTCATTTAGGCTGATTCAGTGGTACCTCGTCTGGAGGCAGAGATTCGTATGGTAGAGGCCATCCTCCTAGGACTTTTTTAGTCAGCACTTCAGGTTTCTCATGGTGCTTCAGGTGGTCGTGGTTCTCATATGTAGTATTCCGATCAGCAGTCCTACAGTGCACCATCAGCTCCTATCAGTGCACCACCGCTTCAGAGTTTTCGGGGTGGTCATTCAGGTCGTTAGGGTCAGCAGTCTCAGCAGCCGAGGGCTTGTTACACTTGTGGTGATATGGGTCACATTGCTAGGTTTTTCCCTCGAGCACCGAGTAGCTCCCAACATCAGGGTTCCCATGCCATGGTTCAGGCACCGAGTGTTCCACAGCCTGCCCAGCTAGTTAGAGGTGGGGGCAGAGGTGCTAGAGGTGGAGGTAGAGGTATTAGAGGTAAAGCTCAGGCCGCTAGAGGTGGGGGCCAGCCAACTACAGGTCGTCCCAGAGATGTAGTCTAGGGTGGTGGGGCCCAACCCCAATGTTATACTCTTCCATCTAGGCCCAAGGCTGAGACTTCCGATATAGTTATCATATGTACTGTTCTGGTTTGTAGCAGAGATGCTTCAGTTTTATTTGATCCGGGATCTACATACTCCTATGTATCATCTTATTTGCACCGTATCTGGTCATGCCTAGTGATTCCTTGAGTGCCCTTGTATATATGTCTACACCGGTGGGTGATTCTATTGTGGAAGATCAAGTCCATCGTTCGTGTATAGTTGTGATTGGGGGTCTTGAGACTCGTGTAGATTTGTTACTTCTGGACATAGTTGATTTTGATGTCATACTGGGGATGGAGTGGTTATCACCTTACCATGCTATCTTGGACTGTCATGCCAATACTGTGACCTTAGCCTTGCCAGGTTTACCTCTTTTAGAGTGGAGAGGGACTCCTGGTCATTCTACCCGTAGTGTTATCTCATATATGAAGGCTCGACGTATGGTCGAGAAGGGGTGTTTGACCTATTTGGCGTATGTTCGTGATTCTAGTGTCGAGGTTCCTTCTATTGATTCTGTGCCTGTTGTTCATGAGTTTCCTGAGGTATTTCCTTCAGACCTGCCGGGTATGCCACCCGACAGTGATATTGACTTCTGTATTGATTTGGCTCCGGGCACTCAGCCCATTTTTATTCCACTGTATCGTATGGCCCTGCCTGAGTTGAAAGAGTTGGAGGGACAGTTGCAAGACTTGCTTGATAAAGGCTTCATCAGACCTAGTGTCTCGCCTTGGGGTGCGCCAGTGTTGTTTGTTAAAAAGAAGAACGGATCGATGAGGAGGTGTATTGATTACCGGCAGTTGAACAAGGTTACGATCAAGTGTAAGTATCCATTGCCGAGGATTTGATGATTTGTTTTATCAGCTTCAAGGTGCCAAGGTATTTTCGAAGATTGACTTGAGATCTTGCTACCATCAGTTGAGGATTAGGGCATCCGATGTCCCTAAGACAACTTTCCGCACTCGGTACGGGCATTATGAGTTCTTGGTGATGTCATTCGGGTTGACAAATGCCCCAGCAACTTTTATGGATTTGATGAACCGAGTGTTCGGGCCTTACTTGGATTCGTTCGTGATAGTCTTCATTGATGATATTTTGATCTATTCCCGCAGCCGGGAGGAGCATGGGATGCATCTAAGAAAGGTTATTCAGACTTTGAGGGATAGTCAGTTGTATGCTAAGTTTTCGAAGTGTGAGTTCTGGTTCAGTTCAGTTGCATTCCTGGGTCATGTTGTACCAGCAGAGGGTATTCAGGTTGATCCAAAGAAGATTGAGGCAGTCAAGAACTGGCCTAGACCAGCATCAGCTACAGAGATCCGGAGTTTCTTGGGGTTGGCAGGCTATTATCGTCGGTTTGTGGAGGGGCTTTCGTCCATTGTAGCCTCGATGACCGTGTTGACCTAGAAGGGTTCCCAATTCAGGTGGTCACACGAGTATGAGGCAAGCTTTCAGAAGCTCAAGATAGCTCTGACTACGGCACCGGTGTTGGTTTTGCCCATAGGTTCAGGGCCTTATACAGTTTATTGTGATGAATCTCGTATTGAACTTGGTGCGGTGTTGATGCAGGATGGCAAGGTCATAGCCCATGCTTCATGGCAGTTGAAGATTCATGAGAAGAACTATCCGGTTCATGATTTGGAGTTAGCAGCTATTGTTCATGCGTTGAAAATTTGGAGGCATTATCTGTATGGCATGGCATGTGAGGTGTTCACGGATCACAAGAGTCTTCAGTATTTGTTCAAGTAGAAGGAGCTAAATTTGAGGCAGAGAAGGTGGTTATAGCTATTAAAGGACTATAATATCACCATCTTATATCATCCGAGAAAGGCCAATGTGGTGGCCGATGCTTTGAGTAGGAAGTCAGCCAGTATGGGCAGTCTTTCTTATATTCCGTTTGGTGAGAGACCACTTGCTTTGGATGTTCAGGCTTTGGTCAATCAGTTCGTGAGGTTGGATGTTTCTGAGCCCAACCGTGTGTTAGCTTGCATAGTCACTCACTCTTTTTTATTTCAGCGTATCCGAGATCGGCAGTATGATGATCCTCATTTATTTGTCCTCTGAGACACGGTGCAGCACGAAGGTGCCAAGCATGTCACCTTAGGAGATGATAGAGTTTTGAGGTTATAGGGTCTAGGTTGTATTCCTAATGTGGATGGACTTCGAGAGTTAATTTTAGATGAGGACCATAGCTCCCGATACTCTATTCATCCGGGTGCCGCTAAGATGTATCAGGATTTGCGGCAGCATTATTGGTGAAGGAGAACAAAGAAGGATATCGTTGCATATGTGGATCGGTGTTTGAATTGTCAGCAGGATAAGTACGAGCATCAGAGGCCTGGTGGTTTGTTTCGGAAGATTGAGATTCCTGATTGGAAGTGAGAGCGTATCACTATGGACTTCGTTGTTGGACTCCCACAGACTCAGAGGAAGTTCGATGCAGTATGGGTTATTGTTGATAGGCTGACCAAGTCAGCACATTTCATTCTTGTGGCAATCTCCTATTCTTCCGAGAGGTTAGTTGAGATCTATATTCGGGAGATTTTTCGCCTTCATGGTGTGCCTGTATCTATCATTTCGGATCGAGGTACGCAGTTTACCTCACATTTCTGGAGAGCAGTTCAGCGAGAGTTGGGCACACGGGTTGAGTTGAGCACATCATTTCATCCTCAGACGGACAGGCAGTCTGAGCGGACTATTCAGATTTTGGAGGATATGCTCCAAGCTTGTGTCATTGACTTTGGAGGCTCGTGGGATCAGTTTTTGCCTTTAGTAGAGTTTTCCTACAACAATAGCTACCAGTCGAGTATCCAGATGGCTCCTTATGAGGCTGTGTATGGTAGGCGGTGTCGGTCGCTAGTTGGATGGTTTGAGCCGGGAGAGGCTCGGTTGTTGGGTACAGATCTAGTACTGGATGCCTTGGACAAGGTCAGAATTATTCCAAATAGGCTTCGTACAGCTCAATCCAGGCAAAAGAGTTATGACGACCGTAAGGTCCGAGATTTGGCATTCATGGTCGGGGAGCGGGTGTTACTTCGGGTATCGCCTATGAAGGGTGTGATGAGATTTGGGAAGAAGGGCAAGCTTAGCCCTAGGTTCATTGGCCCATTTGAAATTCTTGATCGAGTGGGAGAGGTGGCTTACAAACTTGCATTGCCGCCGAGCTTATCAACTGTGCATCCAGTGTTTCATGTGTCCATGCTTCGGAAGTATCACGACGATCCATCCCACGTGTTAGATTTCAGCACTATCCAGTTGGACAAGGACTTGTCTTATAAGGAGGAGCCGGTAGCTATTCTAGACCAGCAGGTTCGTCAGTTGAGATCGAAGAGTTTTCCTTCTGTTCGTGTTTAGTGGAGAGGTAAGCCCGCTGAGGCATCGACCTGGGAGTCATGAGTCCGATATGCGGAGCCGTTATTCCCATTTTTTCCCCGACTCAGGTACTTCCTTCTTCTGTCTGTTCGAGGATGAACGGTTGTTTTAGAGGTGGAGAATGTGATGACCCACTTGTTTTAAAAGTAAATTCTACATTCCGAGGCCTTAAAAACCTCTTTTGGTATCGCCTCGATTTGCACGTGTAGTCCGGGCGCGTAGCCGGAAAGCCATTATGTGAAAATCTGTGAAAAATGATGAATTTTGACTTTAAAATGGATTTAAGTTGACTTCGGTCAATATTTTGGGTAAACGAATCTGAACCAGTGATTTGACAGTCCAGGAGGGTCCGTAGGAAAATATGGGACTTGGGCGAATGTCCGGAATCGAATTCCGAGATCCCAAGCCCGAGAAATGAATTTTTGAAGAAAATTATTTTCTGGAATATTTATGAGTTTTAGAAAGTGAAATGTGTTTGAAGTTTGATGGTATCAGGCCCGTATTTTGGTTCTGAAGCCCGGTACAGATCTTATATATGATTTGAGTCGAACTTGTGAAATTTGGTAAGAAACGGACTTGAAATGACGTGAATCGAACCGTATTTGAGAAAATTGAAAAATTTGAAGTTCTTAAGAAATTTCATGATTTTGATGCTAAATTCATAGTTGTTGATGTTATTTTAGTAATTTGAATGCACGAGCGAGTCTGTATGATGTTTTTCGGTGGTGTGCATGTTTGGTTTGGAGTCCCGAGGGATTGGGAGAGTTTTGGATAGGCCACGGGGTGGATTTTTGAACTTGGGAAATTGTAGGTTTCAGCTGCTCTATTGCGAATGCGAGATTTTTCTTCATCCCTTCATCGGGGTGGATTTTTGAACTTGAACGGGGTGGATAGGCCACGGGCCTGGATTTTTGAACAACCCAGGCCATCCCTTCATCGCGAATGCGAGATTTTTCTTCACAAATGCGATAGTCCCACATTTGGGCCTATCTTCGCAAATGTGACAGGATGTTCGCAAATCCGACTTCGCAAAATGCGAAAGTTGCTTTGCAAATGCGAGCTTAGCAGAGTCTGGTTTAGAAATTACGATACCTGCAACCTGTAAATTCATAACTTATACGCATTTCAACCATTTTTCACACTCTTTCAAAAACAAAACACTCTAGGGCGAATTTTCAAAGACAACTTCTTCTCAAAATCAATTGTAAGTGATTTCTAACTAGTTTTCTTCAATCTTTAACATCTTTTCACATGATTTCAACTCAAAATCAATGATTTTCATGGGAGAAATTGGGTGTTTTGGGTATAACCTAGGTTTTCCAAAAATTGGGGATTTGGACCTCGATTTGAGGTCCGATTTCAAAATAAATTATATATTTGGGTTCGTGAGGGAATGGGTAATAGGGTTTTGGTTCGAACCTCGGGTTTTGACCATGTGGGTCCAGGGGCAATTTTTGACTTTTTGGGTAAAACTTTGGAAAACTTATTTTCATGCATTAGAATTTATTCATTTAGCATTTATTGATGTAATTAAGTAACTTGTGGCTAGATACGAGCAAATTGGTGGTGGAATCAAGAGGTAAAGCGATAGTTGAGACTTGAATTGTGTTCGTGGCATCGAGGTAAGTGTTTGGTCTAACCTTAGCTTGAGGGATTAGGAGTCGAGTCTTATTTGCTATGTGGTATTTGTTGAGTACGACGTATAGGCATGGTGACGAGTATTTATACGTTGGTGTCAAGCATGCCCGTGAGTCTTATATTGTGGTTATTATGACTTTGTTGTATAATTCATGCTTTGGTGATGATTTCTATTGTTGGGAAACGTTTGTGGAAGTAATTGTGACATTTAAATATTGAGGAGCGTTGGCTCAAATTGTATAATGAAATGTAAAAGTATAAGTGGTAATTGAACCTTTTAGAGCATTGGCTCAAGTTGTGAAGTGAGTTGAGAAGTGAAAGTGGAAAAGAAAAGAGAATTATTATACTATCTCTCTTGCCGGGAATGTTGCTTTTAATGTTATCTCCCTAGCCGGGGTATTGATGCTTTTTATGATGTTGTTCCCTTGCCGGGACTTGATTGTTGAACTGTTGTTCCCTTGCCGGGATTCTTATTGTAATTTCATTTATTCCCTTGCTCTATTATTTGTGATTGTTGTTTGGGTGAGGAAGAGTGTTAAAGCACGAAGGGTGATGCCGTGTATTATTTTGGTGAGAGAGTGTTAAAGTACGAAGGGTGATGCCGTGTATGATTTGTGAGAAAAGAGTGTAAAGCACGAAGGGTGATGTCGTGCCGCACGATGTACCATTCTGTGCCGATTATATTGATTATATGGTGAGGACGAGAGTAAAAGCACGAAGAGTGATGTCGTGCACATTTTCATTACTTAATTGCTTTGGTGAGGATGAGAGTAAAAGCACGAAGGGTGATGCCGTGTACTTATTGAATTCTGATTCTTTGTTGATGTCTGAGATATGTTGTTTCTTTCAATTACCTATTGTCTTTCTATTCTAAATTGATAGTTCCCCCGCAGCATGTTACCCCTCCCATACTTGGCTGTATATTACTGTTCTTCTTCTCTGTTATATATAGTTGAATTGCACAGGTTCATTTGGTAGTCTGGTCCTAGCCTCGTCACTACTTCGCCGAGGTTAGGCTAGGCACTTACCAGCACAAGGGGTCGGTTATCCTGATACTACACTCTGCACTGTGTGCAGATCCCGAAGCAGCAGCTTTTGGACCATAGATTGGGTGGCTGCCTTCACGTGGAGATCCAAGGTAGTCCTGTAGGTGTCCGCAGGCCCTGGCGTCTCCCTCTCTCCCTTTACTCCTGTTTCATTTACTTAGTTCAGAAATAGTGTATCTTTTATCTTTCAGACTTTGTATGTAGTATTCTTAGATCGTCTGTGAAACTGTGACACCAGCTCTGAGTAGTCGATGCTCAAACAGTTGTATTGTATACATATTCAGATAATTTATTGCTTTTCTTTCGCTTATTATAAATTTCGTTGTCTACACGTTATTACTTTATAATTGTTAAAGAATATAAAAGGGGTAAAAAGGTAATTGGTTTAAACATCCGGTTTGCCTAGCTCACATTAGTAGGTGCCATCACGACTCCCGAGGGCGGAAAATCCAGGTCGTGACATGGCCAGAGTTTGAAGTTTAAGGCACCCATTAACTGATTTGGATTGCTTGAGCTTCTCGATGGCCAACATGCAATAGACTTTCTAGGAGTATTTAATAGATTAACCAAGTTGACACCTTAAACAAAAAACAAAAACACATGTTTTCTATGCACCAATTTGCAGACTCTAGTCTCAAACGGTAGTTATTTTCGAAGTAGGCTTGCCACCCTATGTAAACCAATATCTTACACGAAGATAAAACTGTACATTGATTGATTGTGAGTTTATACACAAACCCCTTGACTTTTAGAAATAGACCAACATAGAAGAAGAAATGTTTTGGGAGTAATGTGCTATAATAGAACCATCCTGTTTTCTAAAGGGATCTTTACGCAAATAGCTTGTCAGATCCGCTGTTTGTTTTCCTAATCGATATACATAAATTATATATCAATTATACATAAATATACACATATAATATATGAATTATACATATAGTATATGTTTATGTTGATTTTTAATTAAAGCTGCAATATATTGGACGACTATTTAAGTTAATTATTGAGAAAACTACCTTGTATGGCCGTCGAAAAAAATTATTAGCACAAAATTTTGCACGTAACCCGAAATATCCAGTAGGATAAAATTAATATCAAATTATAGCCCATCGGATAAAACCAACAGACAAAAGATGAAAGTAAATTTTGGTACAACTTTTTTATCTTTCCTAGATATATTTCCTTCCCAACAACAAATTGTTTTCTCTTTCTTACGTATCACACTTGACTTTTTACTCTTGCTATATTTTTTTTTACTTTTTCTTCAATTCTTTTAATTCTAACACCTTTTCTCTCTCTCTTACTTTTGCTTTTTTTTTAATACTATTTAATATTGAGTGCAGTATATATATATATATATATATATATATATATATATATATATATATATATATATATATATTTATATATATATATATATATATATATATAGTATATATTGAGGGGAACATGTGTGTGTGTATATATGTATGTATAAAGTTGTACATACAGGATAATTTTAATAAATTATAGTTTTGTAGAAAAGTTGTATATATATTATTTTGCAATGTATAAATATTGTATCCTAAGTTCGACAGTGTATCCTTGGTGTATATTGAGCCTATCTTGAGTGTGCTTGTGTATCTAAAGTGTGTATTTTATGTATCCCAAGTGTATTTTGTATCGTGAATGAATAATCTGTCTAAACAATGTATCAAAATTGTATACACATGTGTCTGGCTAATATGTACACATAATGTATATAAATTATATTCACATTTTATATGTGTAATGTGTGCATACCGTGTATTTAGAGTGTATCATGTATTTTGAAATGTATTCCCAATGTATCATTAATGTATTCTGAGTGCTTTTGTGTATTCAAAGTTGTGACGATCCGGCCGGTCGTCTTAAGAATTAACACCCCGGTCCTCTATTAACTGCTTTTTTCGTGTTTATTTCTGCTATTTTAATTTACCGGGATGTTCGGTTTTGAGTTCCGGAGAGTTTTGGGACACTTAGTCCCTAAATGAGAGTTTAAGTTCTAGAAATTGGACCGTAGTCGGAGCAGTATGAAGACGGTCTCGGAATAGAATTTCGTCGGTTCCGTTAGCTCCATTGAGTGATTTCAAACTTAGGGGCATAATTGGATTGTGTTTTGAAGGTCTGTAGCTAATTTAGTCTTGAAATGCCGAAAGTCAAATTTTTGAAGTTTCCGGTTCGATAGTGAGATTTTGATCCAAGGGTCGGAATGGAATTCCGGAAGTTGGAGTAGCTCCGTAGTGTTGAATGTGACGTGTGTGCAAAATTTCATGTCATTCGGACGAGGTTTGATAGACTTTTTGATTGAAAGCATATTTTTAGATTTTTGGAATTTTTAGGCTTGAATCCGTGGTTGATTCGTCGTTTCGATGTTGTTTTAGGTGTTTTAAGGATTGGTATAAGGTTGGACAATGGTATTAGACTTGTTGGTGCCTTTGGTTGAGGTCCCGGGGGCCTCGTGATGATTTCGGATGGTTGACGGAAGGATTTTGGAGTTGCAACTTCAGCTGATTTTCTATCATAAACGCACCTGCGAGTGTGGGACCGTAGGTGCAGAGCCGCAGAAGCGGCACTTAGCATCACAGAAGAGGAAATGGGGAGGTTCAGTAGGAGCCGCAGAAGCGGTAGAATTTTCGCAGGAGCGGTACCGCATCTGCGGATGGGGAGTCGCAGATGCAGAAGCTGGGTTTTAAGTGAAAAATCACAGATGCAACCATGTCCTCGCAGAAGCAGGACCACAGATGTGGTCCCAGGGCCGCAGAAGCAGAATAACTGGGCAGAAACATATAAATTCTTGCCTTCGCGAAATTTAGCCATTTTCACCTCTTTTCAAACGGGAAGAAGCTTGGGGATCACTTTTCAAGAGGGATTTTCAGAGGAGTTCATTGGGGTAAGGTCTGTGGTCCCTAAACGCGTTATTGGAATGATTTTTATCAATTTAAGCATGAAAAATTATGGAAAATCAGTGGTAAATTGGGAGTTAGGGCTTGACTAATTAGAGACCTTTGAGTGATGATTTGAGGGACATTTGAGGTCCGATTTTGGTACTTTGGTATGACTGGACTCGTGAGAGTGTGAGAATTATGGAAATGTAAATTTTACCTGATTTCGAGATTTGGTCCCGAGGGGCATTTTGGTTATTTTACCTAATTTTGCGCATTAGATTAGAATTTCTTTGTAGAATCACTTACTTGAAGTGTTATTTACATTATGAAATTGAATTGAATAGATTTGGGCCATTTGGAGTCGAGTACTCATGGCAAGAGCGTGGTTTCAGATTGATTTCAGCTGGTTCGAGGTAAGTGGCTTGCCTAACCTTGTGGGGGGACCTTCCCCTTAGGATTTGGTATATTTGGTAATTGATATGCCTTGTACGTGAGGTGACGAGTGCGTACTTATGCTAATTGTTGGACATCCGATTTTTCATTAAGTAATTACTAGTATGTTTCCTTTCCTGATTTTATTACTTGCACTATTAAGCCTGTTGTTAGCTTAGGAAAGCATGTCTAAGTGATTTAATTGTTGTATTTGCTCAAACTGCCTTACCTGAATTTTGTGCAGTATACTAGGCTAGGATTACTTATTTGCCTTAATATGAAATTTGACATTTCTGAATATTTTTCCTGTTGTTGCTGTGTATTTACATTAGGACTACAGATGTGGGATTTCGGTAGCTCCCTCCCTTGTCTATTTATATTTGGGACTACGGATGTGGGATTCCTGTAGATCCCTCTGCACAATTATATAGAACTACGGGAATGCACCCAGTAGATTTCCCCAGTACTGGGTATTTACATTTGGGACTACGGAACGGGATTCCGGTAGGTCCCCGCGCACTATGATTTGGACTACGGGCCGGTATCCTGGGAGACCTATTCGATATGTATATTTGGGACTACAGGACGGTATCCTAGGAGGTCCTCGATTGTTATTTTTGGTACTGAGCCGTATTTCTTTCTGTATACTTTGCCTCTGTAATAGTTATTGTTGTCCTTTATATCTTGTGTTACTTTTACTACTGTACTTATTTATATTGATTTGTTCTACATTGTCGAACTTTATATTTTATTTAACCTCAGTAGGGCCCTGACGTTCCTCGTCACTACCCGACCGAGGTTAGGCTTGGCACTTACTAAGTACTGTTGTGGTGTACTTATGCCCTTTTTGGGCATGTTTTTCATGTGCAGATTCATGTACTTCGACCCAATCCTATCACCCTTGAGGCGAGGCAACTGCCCCGGAGACTTCGAGGTATATCTGCCCCGTCTGTAGACAGAGAAGTCCCTTTCTATTCTCGCTTTTAAGTATTAACCCTTTTGTATTTCTTTTCCTTGTTAGATATTCTCGAGTTAGACACTATTAGATATTCAAAGGCTTGTGGTTTCATGAGATTCCGTGCTTTGGGAAAGTGTATTAGTTTTTGAGAAGTTGTATTGTATATGCCAAGCGGCATTTTAAATACTGTTTCATTTCGGTTATTTTGGATTTTAATTATTTCTTCTGCAAGTTTTGTTATTTTCCGCATTTGTTAGGCTTACCTAGTCGTAGATACTAGGTGCCATCATGACAGTTCACGGAGGGCGAATTGGGGTCATGACAAGTTAGTATCAGAGCTTTAGGTTTATAGGAGTCATGAATCACAAGCCGGTTTATTAGAGTCTCGTTGATCAGTACGGAGACGTCTGTACTTATCTACGAGAGGCTATGTAACTGTTTGGAAAATTTTCCACTTCATTTGATTTCATTGTTGTGCGATATTTTGACATCACAATTCTAAACTTCTGTCTTCTATTCTCTCACAGATGGTGAGGACACGCGCTACCCGAGATGAACAGGCACTCGCGCCCCCTACTGTAACTATTAGAGGCCGGGATCGGGGTAGAGGCCGAGGACGTGCACATGGTACAACCAGAGCACTTGCGCGAGCTGCCGCCGAGGTACCACCAGCAGATCCAGCCGGAGCCCAGACACCTAATACGCCTACTACTACTACTACTAGTACTACTACTACTACTACTACTACTACTACTACTACTCCAGCACTTTAGGAGACTCTAGCACCGTTCATGAGTATGTACACCACTTTGGCTCAGGAAGGGTTGCTTCTCCTTGTTGCAGCTACATCTCAGTCCAGGGGAGGATCATAGACTCCCACCGCCCGCACTCCTGAGCAGCGAGTGCATGTTGAGCAAGTCCCTGAGATTATTCTTGTACAACCTGCAGTCTGAGATTAGCCCGAGGACAGGGCAGCGGCTTCCGAGGATGAGCAGCTAAGGCTTGAGAGGTTTAAGAAGTACAAGCCTCCTGTATTCAGTGGTCTAGCATCGGATGATGCTTTGGGATTTCTGGAAGAGTGTTACCACATTCTCCATACCATGGGTATATCAGGATCGAACGGGGTTTCCTTCACTACTTTCCAGCTTTGAGGAGTCGCCTATGAGTGGTGGCGCACCTATGAAATAGACAGTCCGGATGAGGCTGCTTCACTGACTTAGACTCAGTTTTCAGATTTGTTCCTGAGAGAGTATGTTTTTCAGAGCCTCAGGGACACATGGCGCGTAGAGTTTGAGCATTTGTGCTAGGGTGCTATGACTGTCTCAGAGTATGTTGTCTGTTACACTAGTTTGGCTAGGCATGCACCAGCCTTGGTTTCTACTGTTCGCGAGAGGGTTCGCCGGTTTATTGAGGGCCTTATTCCCAACATCAGGTCTATATGGCTCGTGAGTTGGAGATGAATATTTCTTATTAGCAGGTGGTGAACATTGCTAGGAGGATTGCGGGTATGTATACTAGGGAGAGAGAGGAGAGGGAGGCCAAGAGGTCTCGAGAGTCTAGCCATTATTCTGGTGCCCGTGCCCCAGCTGCAGGTCGTCATGGTAGGGGTTATATGAGTCGCCCTATTCATTCAGCTCTTCCAACAGCCAGTGGTATCCTAGTTCCTCCTAAACCTCAGGAGCCTTATTATGCACCTCCGGTATCTAGCGCTCCTCTTACGCGAGATGCTTTCAGAGGTCAGTCCAGCAGACCTGGCCTGAGCCAGTCACAGCCACCACATCCTCCCAGAGTTTGGTTTAAGTGTGGTGACACACGCCATATAGTGAGGGATTGCCCCAGACTTGGGAGGAGTGCAACTCCACAGGCTTCTCAGCCACCGCGTGCCCCGTAGAGTTCTCAGGCTATGATTACAGCTCCAGTTGCTACCCCACCTGCTTATCCAGCCAGATGTGGAGGTCGGGTAGGTAGAGGTCGCCCTAGAGGGGGAGGCCAGGCCAGATATTATGTCCTTTCTGCTCGTACCGAGGTTGTTGCCTCCGATTTTGTCATCACAAGTATTATACTAGTTTGTCACAGAGATGCATCGGTTCTATTCGATCCAGGATCTACTTACTCTTATGTGTCTTCTTATTTTGCTCTGCATTTGGGTGTACCTTGGGATTCTTTGAGTTCCTCTGTTTAAGTTTCTACTCTTGTGGGAGATTCTCTTATTATGGACCGCATTTATTGGTCGTGTTTGGTTGCTCTTAGTAGTTTTGAGACCAGAGCCAATTTATTATTGCTTAGCATGATAGATTTTGATATTATCTTGGGCATGGACTGGTTGTCGCCTCATTATGCTATTCTTGATTGTCACGCCAAAACTGTGATGCTAGTTATGCCAGGTGTACCACGTGTTGAGTGGAGGGGTACTTTAGATCACACTCCCAGCAGAGTTATTTCTTTTCTTAAAGCTCAACGTATGGTGGAGAAGGGGTATGACACATATTTAGCCTATGTGAGAGATGTCAGTATTGATACCCCTTCAGTTGATTCAGTCCCAGTAATACAGGATTTTCCCGATGTGTTTCCAACTGATCTTCCGGGCATGCCGGATAGAGATATTGATTTTGGCATTGATATATTGCCGGACACTCAGCCCATTTCTATTCCTCCGTATCGTATGGCTCCTCCTGAGTTGAAATAGTTGAAGGATCAATTACAGGAATTGCTTGATAAGGGTTTTATTCGGCTCAGTGTATCACCTTGGGGTGCTCCTGTCTTGTTTGTGAAGAAAAAAGATGGTTCTATGCGTATGTGTATCAATTATCACCAGTTGAACAAAGTTACAGTAAAGAACTGTTATCATTTGCCTCGTATTGATGATCTATTTGACCAGCTTCAGGGCGCACAGATGTTTTCTAAGATTAACTTGCGCTCAGGTTACCATCAGTTGAATATTCGGGAACCAGATATCCCGAAGACTGTTTTTAGGACTCGGTATGGTCATTACGAGTTCCTTGTTATGTTATTTGGGTTGACCAATGGCCCAGCAGCCTTTATGCATTTGATGCACAGTGTGTTCCGGCTATATCTTGACTCGTTCGTCATTGTCTTTATTGATGATATTCTGGTGTACTCCTGGAGTCGAGAAGATCATGAGCAACACTTGAGGACTGTGCTTCAATCTTTGAGAGAGAAGAAGTTATATGCTAAGTTCTCAAAATGTGAGTTTTGGTTGGATTTCGTGGTATTCCTAGGCCACGTGGTATCGAGTGAGGGTATTCATGTGGATTTGAAGAAAATAGAGGTTGTGCAGAGTTGGTCCAGACCATCCTTAGCTATAGAGATCCGTAGTTTCCTTGGCTTGGCGGGTTACTACCGTCGTTTTGTTGAGGGATTTTCATCGATTGCAGCCCCTATGACCAGACTGACCCAGAAGGGTTCTCCATTCCAGTGGATTGAAGAGTGTGAGGAGAGCTTCCAGAAGCTCAAGACAGCTTTGACTACAGCCCCAATTTTGATACTACCTATAGGTTCGGTGTCTTATACGGTCTATTATGATCCCTCTAGGATCAGCCTCAGAGTGGTGTTGATGCAGGACGGTAGGGTGATTGCCTACGCGTCCAGATAGTTGAAGGTGCATGAGAAGAATTACCCTGTCAACGACCTTGAGTTAGCTACCATTGTCCACGCCCTGAAGATCTGGCGCCATTATTTATATGGTGTGCCTTGTGAGATTTATACTGATCATCGGAGCTTGCAGCACCTGTTCAAGCAAAAGGATCTAAATTTGTGGCAGAGGAGTGGTTAGAGTTGCTGAAGGACTATGATATCACTATTTTGTATCACCTGGGCAAGGCCAATATGGTGGTCGATGCTTTGAGTTGCCGGGCAGAGAGTTTGGGGAGTTTGGCTTATTTACCAGCATCAGAGAGGCCTATGGCAATGGATGTTCAGACCTTAGCCAGCCAGTTTATGAGATTGGATCTTTTGGAGCCCAGTCGGGTTCTAACTTGCGTGGTTTCTCGGTCTTCCTTATTTGATCGCATCAGGGAGCGTCAGTATGATGACCCTCATTTGCTTTTCCTCAAGGACAAGGTTCAGCATGGTGATGCTAGAGATGTGACTATTGGTGATGACGGTGTATTGAGGATGCAAGGCCGGATTTGTGTACCCAATGTTGATGGGCTTCCGGAGATGATTTTGGAGGAGGCCCATAGTTTGCGATATTCTATTCATCCGGGTGCCGCGAAGATGTATTAGTATTTGAGGTAGTACTACTAGTGGAGGCGGATGAAGAAAAATATAGTTGGATTTGTACCTCGGTGCCTTAACTGTCAGCAGGTGAAGTATGAGCACCAGAGACCAGGTGGGTTGCTTCAGTAGATAGAGATTCCAGAGTGGAAGTGGGAGCGAATCACCATGAACTTTGTAGTTAGGCTCCCACGTACATTGAGAAAGTTTGATGCTATTTGGGTGATTGTGGATTGGCTGACCAAGTTTGCTCACTTTATTCCTGTGTGTACTACTTATTCTTCGGAGCGGTTGGCGGAGATTTATATCCGGGAGGTTGTTTTCCTGCATGGTATTCCAGTTTCTATCATTTCAGATAGAGGTACTCAGTTCACATCACGATTCTGGAGGGCCGTTCTGCATGAGTTGGGTACTCGGGTGAGTTGAGTACAACATTTCACCCTCAGATGGACGGACAGTCCAAGCGCACTATTCAGATTCTTGAGGATATGCTTCGTGCGTGTGTGATTGAGTTTGGAGGGTCTTGGGATTAGTTTTTTCCATTGGAGGAGTTTGCTTACAACAACAACTATCACTCCAGCATTTAGATGGCATCGTACGAGGCTTTATATGGTAGGCGATGTAGATCCCTAGTGGGTTGGTTTGAGCCGGGTGAGGCTAGATTATTGGGCACAGACTTGGTTCAGGATGCTTTGGAGAAGGTTAAGGTGATTTAGGATAGACTCCGTACAACCCAGTCCAGACAGAAGAGTTATGCTGACCGGAAGGTTCGTAATATTTCCTATATGGCTGGAGAGCGGGTTCTGCATCGGGTTTCGCCTATGAAGGGCATTATGAGATTTGGGAAGAAAGGTAAGTTGAGTCCGAGGTTTATTGGCCATTTTGAGATATTGAGGCGTCTTGGGGAGGTTGCTTATGAGCTTTCCTTACCTCCCAGCTTGGCAGGAGTTCATCCAGTATTTCATGTTTCGATGCTCCGGAGGTATCACGGTGATCCGTTGCACGTGTTGGATTTTAGTTCAGTCCAGTTGGACAAGGATCTATCCTGTGTAGAAGAGCCAGTGGAAATATTGGACGGGCAGGTTAGAAAGCTGATGTCAAAGAACATTGGATCAGTAAAGGTTCAATGGCAGGGTCAGTCGGTCGAGGAGGCGACCTGGGAGACAGAGCAGGATATGCGCAGCCGTTACCCTCATCTTTTCACTACTTCAGGTATGTCTCTATGCTCGTTCGAGGACGAACGAATGTTTAAGTGTAGGAGGATGTAACAAGCCAGCCGGTGGTCTTATGAATTAACACCCCGGTCCCTTATTAACTGCTTTCCCCGTGTTTATTTCTGCTATTTTGATTTGCCGGGATGTTCGGTTTTGAGTTCCGAAGAGTTTTGGGACACTTAGTCCCTAAATAAGAGTTTAAGTTCTAGAAATTGGACCGTAGTCGAAGCAGTATGAAGACGGACTCGGAATAGAATTCCGTCAGTTTCGTTAGCTCCGTTGAGTGATTTCGGGCTTAGGGGCATGATCGGATTGTGTTTTGGAGGTCCGTAGCAATTTAGGCTTGAAATGCCGAAAGTCGAATTTTTAAAGTTTCCGGTTTGATAGTGAGATTTTGATTCGAGGGTCAGAATGGAATTCCGGAAGTTGGAGTAGCTCCATAATGTTGAATGTGACGTGTCTGCAAAATTTCAGGTCATTCAGATGAGGTTTGATAGACTTTTGATCGAAAGCATATTTTTAGAGTTTTGGAATTTTCAGGCTTGAATCCTTAGTTGATTCTTCGTTTAGATATTGTTTTAGGTGTTTTAAGGATTGGTATAAGTTTGGATAGTGGTATTAGACTTGTTGGTGACTTTGGTTGAGGTCCCGGGAGCCTCGGGATAATTTCGGAAGATTGACGGAAGTATATTGGAGTATAGAGTTGCAGCTTCAGTTGGTTTTCTATGATAACTGTACCTGCGAGTGTGGGACCGCAGGTGCAAAGCCGCAGAAGCGGCATTTAGCATCGCAGAAGCAGAAATGGGGAGGTTCAGTAGGAGCTGCAGAAGCGGTAGAATTTCCGCAAGAGCGGTACCACATCTGCGGATGGGGAGTCGCAGATGCGAAAGCTGGGCTTTAAGTGAAAAGTCGCAGATGCGACCATGTCCTCACAGAAGCGAGACCGCAGATGCGGTCTTAGGGCCGCAGAAGTGGAATAACTGGGCAGAAACATATAAATTCTTGTCTTCGCGAAATTTAGCCATTTTCACCTCTTTTCAAACGGGAAGACGCTTGGGGAACACTTTTCAAGAGAGATTTTCAGAGGAGTTCTTTGGGGTAAGGTATTTGGTCCCTAAACTCGTTATTGAAATGATTTTTTATCAATTTAAGCATGAAAAATTAAGGAAAATCAGTGATAAATTAGGGGTTAGGGCTTGACTAATTAGAGACCTTTGAGTAATAATTTGACGGACTATTTGAGGTCTGATTTTGGTACTTTTGGTATGACTGAACTCGTGAGAGTGTGAGGATTCTGGAAATGTAAATTTTACCTGATTCCGAGATGTGGACCCGAGGGGCGTTTTGGTCATTTTACCTAATTTCGCGCATTAGCTTAGGATTTCTTTGTAGAATCAGTTACTTGAAGTGTTATTTACATTATGATATTGAATTGAATAGA
The DNA here is from genome assembly GCF_000715075.1 of Nicotiana tabacum. Lineage (NCBI taxonomy): Eukaryota > Viridiplantae > Streptophyta > Magnoliopsida > Solanales > Solanaceae > Nicotiana > Nicotiana tabacum. Next base: position 99,404,385 of record NC_134082.1, on the reverse strand, counting down.
TTTGGGTTATTTGGAGCTGAGTACTCGTGGCAAGAGCGTGGTTTCAGATTGATTTGAACTGGTCGAGGTAAGTGACTTGCCTAACCTTGTGTGGGGGACCTTCCCTTTAGGATTTGGTATATTTGGTAATTGAGATGCCTTGTACGTGAGGTGACGAGTGCGTACTTGTGCTAATTGTTGGAAATCCGGTTTTTCATTAAGTAATTACTAGTATGTTTCCTTTCCTGTTTTTATTACTTGCACTATTAAGCCTGTTGTTTGCTTAGGAAAGCATGTCTAAGTGATTTAATTGTTGTATTTGCTCAAACTGTCTTACCTGAATTCTGTGCAGCATGCTAGGCTAGAATTACTTGTTTGCCTTAATATGAAATTTGACATTTCAGAATATTTTTCCTGTTGCTGCTGTGTATTTACATTGGGACTACGGATGTGGGATTCCGGTAGCTCCCCCTTGTCTGTTTACATTTGGGACTACGGATGTGGGATTCCAGTAGATCCCCTATACAGTTATATGGAACTACGGGAATACACCCTGTAGATTTCCCCCAGTACTGGGAATTTACATTTGGGATAATGGAACGACATTCCGGTAGATCCCCGCGCACAATGATTTGGACTACAGGACGGTATCCCGGGAGACCTATTGGATATGTATATTTGGGACTACATGACAGTATCCTGGGAGGTCCCCGATTGTTATTTTTGGTACTAAGCCGTATTTCTTTCTATGTACTTTGCCTCTGTAATAGTTGTCGATGTCCTTTATATCCTGTGTTACTTTTACTGCTATACTTATTTATACTGTTCTGTTCTACACTGTCGAACTTTATATTTTATTTAATCTCAGTAGGGCCCTGACCTTTCTTGTCACTACCCGACCGAGGTTAGGCTTGGCACTTACTGAGTACCGTTGTGGTGTACTCATGCCCTTTCTGCGCATGTTTTTCATGTGCAGATCCAGGTACTTCGACCCAGTCCTATCACCCTTGAGGTGAGGCGACTACCCCAGAGACTTCGAGGTATATCTGCCGCGTCCGCAGATCGAGGAGTCCCTTTCTATTCTCGCTTTTAAGTATTAGCCCTTCTGTATTTCTTTTCCTTGTTAGATATTCTGGAGTTAGACACTGTTTGATATTCAAAGGCTTGTGGTTTCATGAGATTCCGGGCTTTGAGAAAGTGTATTAGTTTTTGAGAAGTTGTATTGTATATGCCGAGCGGCATTTTAAATACTGTTTCATTCGGTTATTTTGGCTTTTAATTATTTCTTCCGCAAGTTTTGTTATTTTCCGCATTTTTTAGGCTTACCTAGTCGTAGAGACTAGGTACCGTCAAGACAGTTCACGGAGGGCGAATTGGGGTCATGACAAAAGTGTAAAGTGACAGTCTATTTTGTATATTTTTGTTTAGTGACAATATTTTTTGTATATATTTTGTATAGTGACATCTATTTTGTATATTTTTTTGTCTAGTGACAGTCTTTTTTGTATATATTTTGTATAGTAATATATATTTTGTATATATTTTATAGAGTGACAGTCTATTTAGTATGTAAAGTGTATAATGACATTTATTTTGTGTATATTTTGTATAGTGTCATTCTATTTTTGTTTGTTTTGTATAGTGAGAATTTTTTTTGTATAGTGAGAGCATACATAGTAATTATCACTTTAATTTTGTTATAGAGTATTAACTACACCGCTAGAACAATGAGTAGGGTGTTTTTGCTGACTCCATTGTTATATTTGCTAGGGGACTTTAATATAGACCAAACAAAGGATGTAAACACAAGGCTTACTCTAAACTAGCTAACATTGTTCATATCCCTTTTTCCAATCAAAACATATGCTCTTTTTTTGACCCTATAGATATCGCATGCTCGTCGACTCTGTCCTACCATATGCACACTTAATAATAGAAAATCCTTCTTGACCTTCTGGCTGTTCTAGATCTATTTTTCCTCCCCCTTGTCATGACCCAAATTTCCATCCATAAAATTTCATGACGATACCTAGTCTCTACGACTAGGTAAGCCTAACCAATTGCGAAATAACAAAAATAGAAATAAAAACTTAACAGCTAACTACAACAGATAGTTAAATAATTGATAACAATGTCGCTCGACATGTACAATAAACAACACTCTAGTAATACACAATATTCCCCAAACCCGAAACATCATAAATCACAAACTGCAGAAGAAAACTAGTATCTCTATACACCAAAGTCAAAGAAAATAAGTACGAAAGGTAAATAACATAGGAGAGAATAGAGGGGGACTCTTAGGTTTGCAGACCCGGCAGATATACCTTCAACTCTCCAAAATCTTACTGCTCACTGATGACGTGGTTGATAGGAAGTACTCGGATCTGCACACAAAACATGTGCAGAAGAGTAGCATGAGTACACCATAATTGTACCCAGTAAGTGCCAAGCCTAACCTCGATCGATTAATGGGGAGGTCAGGTCAGGGCCCACTGGTATATAATAAATAAAGTAGAAGAATATAGCAATATAATAAGAGACTGAAATTTAACAAAGAGGAAAACACAGCAAAATAACAGTACAACACACAGGGATAAAATAGTAGGAGATCTCCTGAGATACCGTTTCGCAGTCCCAAAAGTAAAGATGCAAGGACATCTCCCGAGGTACCGCCTCGTAGTCTCAAAAGTAAATATGCAGGGAGATCTCCTGAGGTACCGCCTCGTAGTATCAAAAGTAAAGGTGCAGGGGGATTTTCCGAGGTACCGCCTCGTAGTCCCAAAAGTAAACACACGGCTCAAACCAATAAATACAACAATTAAAAGCAAGAATTCTATAGTTAAAACTGATACAAATCAAGGAAAAATAGGAAATCAACAAGGAATGTTGCACATGGTTCAAATAAGCAGTTAAAGAACGTAGGCATGCGATATTAGACTAAACAGGATAACTACATGTGCCGGTATAACTTAATTAAGATTAAAACAGGTTACTACTCAGTAAAAACCAGATTTTTACAATAATTAGCCCATGTACGCACTCGTCACCTTGCGTGCACGGCGGTTACATAACACAACAATACCAAATCCTAAGGGGATTTCCCCCGCACAATGTTAGACAAGCCACTTACCTCGAACCAAACTCAATCAGTCAATAAGAATGCCCTTTCCTCGATTATCCGACTCCGAATGGCCCAAATCTATCCAAAAACAATTACATACCATAAATACAACTATAATAGACTAATCTAATTAATGAAATTACGACTTTAGCAAGAATTTTAAAAATTGCCCTAAAAAGTCGACCCAGGCCCATGTCTCAAAATCGGATAAAAGACACAAAATAAGAACACTCATTCAACCACGAGTTCACTCATACCAAAAGTATCCAAATCCGATATCAAAATCTGAATCAAAACTCAAAAACTTAGTTGAAGAACTTTCCAACTCTTTTCCCAAATTTCTCAACCAAATTCCTTAATTAAAAGATAAAATAAACTATAGATTAGTGAAATATAGCCATAAATGAGTTAAGAATCATTACATAAAGCTTTATCTTAAAATCCTTCAAATAATTGCCCAAATCCAATCTCTCAAAGTCCCAAAATAAAAATGGGATAAAACCCTCGAACTTAGCCCTTTTCTACCCAGCGATTTCGCTTCTGCGGGCTTCCAGTCGCACCTGCGACGCCGCACCTGCCGAAATTCCATCGCAGGTATGGATTCCACTTAAAGTCACCAATTTTGCTTCTGCGGACCAGGGCTCAAACCTGCGGGCCCGCTTCTGCGGATGACCTTCCGTTTCTGTGACCCTACCCCAAGCCGCCTCTTTCCCCTTCTGCGTTCTTTTCTCCGTATCTGTGCTCCTTTTTCGCACCTACGGCCACACGCTCGCTCTTTCAAGTCCGCATCTGCGGCTAACCCCACCGCAGGTGCGGTGACACCAGAACATCAGTGCTTCGGCAATTATTCCAACTCCCAATTTGGTCTGTTAACCACCCGGAATCCACCCGAAGCCCTCGAGACCTCAACCAAACATACCAACAAGTCCTAAAACATCATACGAACTTAGTCGAGCCCTCAAATCATATCAAATAACACTAAAAATATGAATAACCCTCCAATTCAAACTTATTGAACTTTGAAACTTCAAACTTCTACAACCGATACCTAAACCTATCAAATCACGTCCGATTGACCTTAAATTTTGCACACAAGTCATAATTGACATTGTGGACATACTCCAACTTCCGGAATTAGAATCCTACTCCGATATCAAAAAGTCCACTTTCAGTCAAACTTCCTAAAAATTCAACTTTCGCGATTTCAAGCCTAATATAGTTATAGACCTCCAATTCACAATCCGGACACACTTCTAAGTCCAAAATCACCCAACGGAGCTAACGGAACTGATAAAATTCTGGAGTCGTCTTTACACAGTTCTGACTACGGTCAAATCCTACTTAAGCTTCTGTTTTAGGGACTAAGTGTCCCAAAACCCTCCGAAACTACGAATAAAACCTCCCAACAAATCACATAAGTAGAAAAGGATATGGGGAAAGCAGTAAATAGGGGATCAAGGCTAATACTCTCAAAACGACCGGCCGGATCATTGCATCCTCCCCCTTTTAAAACAATCGCTCATCCTCGAATGAGTATAGAGACATACCTAAAGTGGTGAAAAGATGAGGATAACAATTGCACATATCATGCTCGGTATCCTAAATCACCTCCTCAACCAGCTGACCCTCCACTGAACTTTCACTGAAGTAATGTTCTTTGACCTCAGCTTTCTGACCTGCTTGTCCAAAATAGCCACCGGCTCCTCAACATAAGATAAATCCTTGTCCAACTAGATTGAGCTGAAATCCAACACATGAGACAGATCTCTCTGATACTTCCTGATCATAGAAACATGAAATACCGGATAGACTTCTGCTAGGCTGGGAGGCAAGGTAAGCTCATAAGCAACCTCCCCAACACATCGCAACACCTCGAATGGGCCAATAAACCTTGGGCTTAGCTTGCCCTTCTTTCCGATCCTCATAATACCCTTCATGGGTGACACTCAGAGTAGGACCCGCTCTCCAACCATGAATGCAACATCGCGAATCTTCCGATCGGCATAACTCTTATTTCTAGACTAGGTTGTACGAAGTTGATCCTGAATAACTTTAACCTTCTCCAAAACATCCTAAACCAAGTCTGTACCCAATGGCCTAGCCTCGCCCGGCTCAGACCAACCCACTGGATACCGACACCTCCTACCATATAGAGCCTCATATGGTGCCATCTGAATGCTCGACTGATAACTATTATTGTAGGCAAACTCTGCAAGTGGCAAGAACTGATCTCAAGAACATCCAAACTCCATCACACATGCACAGAGCATATCCTCTAGTATCTGAATAGTGTGCTCGGATTGTCCATCCGTCTGAGTGTGAAATGTTGTGTTCAACTCAACTCGAGTACCTAACTCATATTGTACGGCCCTCCAGAACTATGTTGTAAATTGCGTACCCCGGTCAGAGATGATAGATACCGGAACGCCATGAAGTCTGATAATCTCACGAATATAAACTCGAGCCAGCTACTCAGAAGAATAAGTAGTCATTATATGAATGAAATGAGCTGACTTGGTCAGACTATCCACATTCACCTAAACTGCATCAAACTTCTGCTGAGTCCGTGGAAGCCCAACAACAAAATCCATAGTGATCCGCTCCCATTTCCACTCCAGAATCTCTAACTTCTGAAGCAATCCACCAGGCCGCTAATGCTCATACTTCACCTGCTGCCAATTTAGACACCGAGCTACATATTCCACTACGTCCTTCTCATTCTCGTCCACTAATAATGTTGCCTCACGTCCTGATACATCTTCGTGGCACCCGGATGAATTGAGTACTGCGAACTGTGAGCCTCCTAGAGAATCAACTCACGCAAACCATCTATATAGGGCACACATAGCCTGCCATGCATCCTCAATGCACTGTCATCTCCAATAGTGACCTCCTTAGCACCAAGCTAAATTGTATCCTTAAGGACAAGCTGATGGGCGTCATCATACTGACGTTATCTGATACGATCATAAAGAGAAGACTGAGAAACCACATAAGCCAACACTCAACTCGGCTAGGAAATATCCAATCTAACCAACTAGTTGGACAAGGCCTGAACATCCAATGCTAATAGCCTCTCAGCTGCTGGTAGATATGCTAAGCTCCCCAAACTCTTCGTCCGGCGACTCAAGGCATCGTTCACCATATTGGCCTTCCCGGGATGGTACAGAATAATGATATCATAATCTTTAAGCAGCTCTAACCACCTCCGCTGACGCAAGTTAAGATCCTTCTGCTTGAACAAATGCTACAAACTCCAGTGATCAGTGTAGATTTTACAAGGGACACCGTACAAATAGTGCCTCCAAATCTTCAAGGCATGAACAATAGTTGCTAACTCAAGGTCATGGACAGTATAGTTTTTTTCATGTACCTTCAGCTATCTGGATGCGTAGGCAATCACCCAACGGTCCTATAGTCCGCGACGCATCACAATATACAGTATAAGACCCTGAACCTGAAGGTAATACCAATATTGGGGCTGTAGTCAAAGCTGTATTGAGCTTCTGAAAGCTCTCCTCACATTCCTCTGTCCACCTAAACGAAGCACCCTTCTGGGTTAGCCTGGTCATAGGTGCTGCAATAGGCGAGAAACCCTCTACAAATCGATGGTAATACCCCGCCAACCCAAGAAAACTCCAGATCTCCGCAACTGAGGACAGTCTGGGCCAACTTTGCACTGCTTCCACCTTTTTCGGATCTACCTTGATCCCATCACTCGATATTATATGACCCAAGAACACCACTGAGTCTGCCAAAACTCACACTTAATTTTTTTTGCATATAGCTTCTTTTCTCTCAAGGTCTGGAGCATAGTCCTAAGGTGCTGATCATGATCCTCCCGAGTTCGGGAATACACCAGAATGTCGTCAATGAATACGATGACGAAAGAGTCAAGATAGGGCCGGAACACACTGTGTATCAAGTGCATGAATGTTTTTGGGGCATTAGTCAGCTCAAATGACATCACAAGGAACTCATAGTGACCGTACCGAGTCCTGAAAGTAGCCTTCGGGATATCTGGCTCCCGAATCTTCAACTAATGATAGCTTGAACGCAAGTCAATCTTGGAAAACACCCTGGCACCCTGTAACTGATCAAATAGGTCATCAATACGAGGCAATGGATACATGTTCTTCAATGTAACTCTGTTCAACTAGCGATAATCAATGCACATACGCATAGAACCATCCTTCTTCTTCACAAACAAGACAGGGGCACCCCAGGGTGACACATTTGGCCGAATGAAGCCCTTATCAAGCAATTCCTATAACTTCTCCTTCAACTCCTTCAACCCAGGAGGAGCCATACAATATGGATGAATAGAGATGGGCTAAGTGTCCGACAACAAATCAATACCGAATTCAATATCCCTGCCGGGCAGCATGCCTGGAAGATCAGCTGGAAAAATATCAGGATAATCCCTCACTACTAGAACTGACTCGACTGTAGGGGTATCAATACTGACATCTCTCACATAAGCTAGATATGCACTACACCCCTTCTCAACCATTCGTTGAGCTTTAAGAAATGAAATAACTCTACTAGGAATATAATCTAAGGTACCTCTGTATTCTAATCACGGTAATCCTGGCATAGCCAGCGTCACGATCTTAGCGTGACAATCAAGAATAGCATAATGGGGCGACTGATAACTAGGGATTTTAGCCTATCTTATGCTCCTTTTTGCTTAGGTTTTGGATAAAAAATGTATAGGAGTATTCCCAAAAACAAACTTGTTGTGCTTGTTTGCAGTGTTTGGTCAAAATGAAGCAAGAAAGTCCTAACCAGCTCATAAAGGAGTGAAACCTACACAAGTCCAAAGCTGAGCTAAAAGCGCTGACATCAAAGAAATAGTGCAGCCGCAGAAGTTGAACTACTGAGGCGACCATATTTACACTCTCAGCGGATTGAGGTTCAGAGAAGGTACTTTTGGGCTCAACAGACACCGCTGCCCACGGTGAAATTGCGCGGCAACAGAATTACTTGAAGTGGCCGTGGTCTATATTCTGCTGAGGGCGAAAGTTAGAATCAGAGAACTGGAGATTTGGGCTCAAATGAAAAGCGCGGTCCGCGAACATATTTCGCGGCTGTAGTTGAAGACTACGCTGAGGCGGTTGATTTTCCGCTCCCAGCATAATCAAGTCCAGATCAAGCTCAGAAGAGAAGAAATGCGGTCCGCGCTTGCTTTTGCGCGCCCGTGGAAGTCCCAACACTAAGGCGCTCAATTTTACGTTGTCAGTGAAACCTCCGTAGGGGTATTTTTGTCCAGTAATTTTAGCTGTGTATAAATAGATCTTTTTCAGATTTTTAGGGTATCTGTTATTTTGTGGAGCACGTGAACAACTTTTTTTGCTTTTTAGAGTAATTTTAGAACATCCTTAGCAATTAATCTTAGATTTTACTTTTGTAATTACTTTTTATTGCTTATATTTCATCTCCATCTTTGATTTCTTCCTTGATTATTAGCTAAACCCATTAGCTAGGGTTGTGAACCAACCCTAATGGGGGTATTTAATGGGTCTTCTATTTTAGGACTTATTTGTTTATGGGTTAGTGATATTTAGCTTGTTTCATGCTTTAATTGTAGAATTGGTGGTTGCAAACACTGATTTATCCCTTTATGACTTAGGCTCTTCTTGATAAAGAGGACCTAAGTCTAGAAAATTTAGGCTATGGGGTGCACTCAAGAGATTGATAGCCCTAATTAAAGGGTTAAACCTAGAAATAGTAATACCCGACTTGAGCCAATTTTGCTTGCATTATTTGTACACCCAATTGGTCTTGAGAAAGCCAATTAGGGCAAAGCCACTCAAATTACCAAGAGGTATAGAGTGAGTAGCTATGTGCAAAGGTTATATCACGACCCCAAACATAACAAGCTTGTCCTAAATTTTAGATCCCATTAGTAAGGGCGTTCATAAGAAACTGAAAAACCAAACCAAATCGAGAACTGAACCAAACCGATCAAAAAAAATTGATACTTATTAGGTTTGGTTTGGTTTTGGTTTTGAATTTAAAAACTGATCAAATTTGGTTTGGTTTTGGTTTTAATAAAAAAAAATAACCGAAAAAAACAAACCAAACAGACTATAAAAGTAGCTATTTAAATTTATTATTATACCTATATAAAAATATAAAACCGACTATGTATGTATATATGTATATTTTTATATAAAGTTTCTATACATATTAGTCATTTGTATTTTTAGTATAGTTCTTTGCTATTATAATAATTTAATTCTTTGCCTTTACATTCTAGTTTGATTGGTAGTTTTCTATTACTAAGTACAAGAATTTATTTCATGTTAAAAATAATCAATTTTTAATTGAGTACTAAAATTATTCATCACCATTATCATCAATATATCTTGAAAATGATAGATTTCTCAAAGAGCAATTGATTTGATAGTGTTACGTTGAAAATATAATCGCCGGAATATGCGTTTGGTAGTGTATGTCTCATATTTAAGAAAAAACCCGATAAATAACCTAAAAACCCAAAAAACCGACAAAAATCGAATCGATAAAAAACCGACTCAATTGGTTTGGTTTGGTTCTAATATTTGAAAAACCGACTTACTTGGTTTGGTTTTTTTTAGGAAAAAACCGACTCAAACCGAACCATGAATACCCCTACCTATTAGATATTCACCAAGGTGTAAGTCACTTCCCTAGTGCCTTTTATCACTTGAGAAAACCCTTTCAAAAATATTGTACTTAGCTTATTTTCAGCATTCATTAGCATTCAAGTTGAATAGTAACAAACCCAAACATATTTAGAAGTGCAATTAAGAACAATGCACGTAGCTAGATTGGATAGAAACCCGATTCCAAACCAATATTAACTCTCTGTGGATTTGATCCTGACCGTTCGGGTAAAACCTGCATCGACCACTCCTGTCATTCTATAGTGGTACATGGTTGGAGACGATCACTTTTTGTCGTCGTTGCTGGGGAGTTAAATGGTTTTGGCTATCTATCTGACTAGTTGTGTGTTTTGTTTTTCTTTCCTTATGTTTTACTAACTTGTATGAGTTAATCGATTCAAGTACAAAATGGCAAACAAGCTCAAAGAAGAGGCCGCCAGGCCAATGAAAATATTCCATACCCTCCCCCAACTCCTCCATGAGTAGCTCCTCGAGTGCTTCCAAATGAAGGGTATGCAAGTGCAATTGTCCCACCTCGGATCCGGGCAGGCAATTTCCAGATTACAAATGTTATACTGACTTTATTGGAGCAAAAAGGGTACTTCATAGGCGCTTCCCATCAAAATGCATATAAACATCTAAAGGGCTTTGTAGATACCTGCTGGGGAAGCAAACATACTAATGTGTCGGAGGATGCATTGAGATTGAGATTGTTCCCTTTCTCACTTAGAGGGAAGGCTTTGGACTAGCTCGAAAGACTCCCCAATCATTCCATCATTACGTGGGATGAGTTGGTCGATAAGTTTATGGCCAATTTTTTCTCATCGAGACATATAGCTGCATTGAGGCATGAAATCTTAGCATTTAAACAGAAACCAAATGAGCCCCTTTATGAGATCTGAGATAGATATAGAACTATGGTCAAGGAATTCCCCAACAATGATATGGCTGAAGCAATGATCCAACAGACATTTTATCGGGGTATAAACACGACTAATCAATGTGTGGTAAACCAACTAGCAGGGGGAATTTTATGAAGATGTCATATACCGAGGCCTGTGATATTCTTGATGAGATGGTTAACACTTCCTCAGCCTGACAGAGTCGGGCAAATATTCCTCAGGGGGATCCTCATGTCATAAATCTTCACAAGGAACTTCAAGACTACGGACAAGCCATAACTGAGTTGACAACAACCATGAACCAGTTAGCCAAAGCACAACTTCAGTAGATTCAGGGAACAAAGCAAGTGAACGCAATGAAGGTGTTAATCTATTGGTAAACAAGAGAAGACAGCAGAGGCAACAAATGCAAGTCAATCAAGATCAATATGAGCAAGGTAGTAGTGGTTACACAAGATGATGGTTATAGTGAGCAAAGTGAAGAGGTTTTGTGTGCCAATAACTATCAAGGACAACAGAGTAATGCTCCAAATCAACAGTGGAGATCACAAGGATTAGTCAGAATTGGGGCAACCAAGGCCAAGGAAATTGGAACAATAACAACAACAACTCCAACAACTGGGGGAACAACAACCAGAATTGGGGCAACAACAACAATTGGGGTGGCAACAACAACCAAGGAGGTTGGAATAATGGTAATCAAGGTAATTGGGGGCCGGATTTTCAAAGGCCTCCAATGTTTCAACAACCAAACAATCCGCCTCCATTTCCGTCTCAAGGTCCTAGCTCGTCAAACAATGAGATGGGAAGGATTGAGTCGATGTTTGAGCAAATGATGAAAATGAACGCCGACTCCGATGACCAATTGGCGTCCCATAATACTTCCATCTGCAACCTAGAGGTCCAACTTGGACATATTTCACAAGCTTTGAACTCTCGCCCTAAGGGGTCACTACCTAGTAACACGGCAGTAAACCCGAAGGGAGGGAATAATACCGGCCATGCAATGGCAGAGACCATAAGGAGCGGTAGAGGTGGTGAAGCAAGTACCTCCAAGAAAAAGGAAGTTGTGAGTGATGATGTTGAAGTGCAAAATGATGATGATCTAATAGTTGATGCGCAAGTGAGTGAAGAAATGGTAAAGTGAGAATTGATATTCATGATAATGAGGAGGAGACTCAAAATGACGTGAACTCGTCTAGGGAACACGTGATAGACATGCCGGAAATGGTGTTGCCTAAAGCCAAGGATCCCTTGCCAAGGCCTCCTCTGCCTTACCCTCAAAGACTTGTAAAGCAGAAGAATGAAAACCAGTTCAAGAAGTTTATTGAGATGATGAAAAGTTTGTCGATCAATGTGCCCTTGGTGGAAGCTCTTGAGCAAATGCCGGGTTATGATAAGTTTATGAAAGACTTGGTGACTAAAAAGAGATCTATAGATTGTGAGACCATCAAAATGACTCATCAAGTGAGTGCTATTGTGCACTCGATGGCTCCAAAGCTTGAGGATCCCGGCGCATTTACCAATCCATGTACCATTAGTAGTGTAGATTTTTCAAAAGCCTTGTGTGATTTGGGAGCAAGTATAAATCTGATGCCTTACTCTATATTCAAAACTTTGGATATTGGTCAACCGAGACCTACTTCAATGAGATTGCAAATGGCAGATAGAACAATGAAGAGGCTACTTGGTATTATTGATGATGTTCTTATCCGAGTTGACAAGTTTATTTTGCCTGCTGATTTTGTGATTCTCGACTGTGAAGTCAATTATGAGGTGCCGATAATGTTAGGAAGGCCTTTCCTAGCAACAAAGAAGGCATTGGATGATATGGAAGCAGGGTAGCTCACATTTCGGGTGGGTAACAAAAAAGTTATCTTTCACGTGTGCAAATCAATGAGGAAGCCGAATAGTACTGAGGTTTGTTCTTTTGTGGATCTGGTGACCGAGATTATAGTTGATGATACTAGTGCCATGATCAATGTGGAGGATCCTTTAGAAGCTGTATTGTTGAACCATGATGTGACCGAGGATGAAGTTTTGGTAGAGTATGTCAATGCATTGCAAGGAATGGGCTCTTACTCCTATGAGCCCCGTAAACTGTCCCCGGATCTTGAGAACAGAAAGACTCTACCAATAAAGCCCTCAATCGAGGAACCTCCCGTATTGGAGTTGAAGCCTTTTCCTCCACACCTCAGGTATGAATTCTTGGTCCCTTGTTCAACTTTACCTGTTATTATTTCTTCTTGTCTTACTAAAGTGCAGGTAGATGCGACCCTTGAGGTGATTCAAAGAAGGAAGAGGGCAATTGGATGGACTTTAGCTGATATTCGGGGGATAAGCCCTGCCTTTTGAATGTACAAGATTATACTTGAGGATGATGTCAAACCCTCCGTGGAACATCAAAGGAGGTTGAATGAGGCTATGCAAGAGGTTGTCAAGAAGGAAATTATCAAGTGGCTAGATACAGGGGTTGTGTATCCCATCTCGGATAGTTTATGGACTTCACCGGTCCAATGTATGTCAAAAAAAGGGGGTATGACTATGGTCACAAATGAGCAAAATGAGTTGATCCCCACTAGGACTGTCACCGAATGGAGGGTATGCATGGACTACTGGAAGCTGAACAAAGTGACTCGCAAAGATCATTTTCCATTGCCCTTTTTTGACCAAATGCTGGATAGACTTGCAGGGCGTTCCTACTATTGCTTTTTGGATGGGTACTCAGGCTACAACCAGATTATGATTGCACTAGAGGACCAGGAGAAAACCACCTTCACATGTTCATATGACACCTTTGCATTCTCACGGATGCCATTTGGTTTGTGCAATGCATCGACTACATTTCAGTGGTGTATGATGGCTATCTTTACTGGCATGGTAGAGGACTTTTTGAAAGTGTTCATGGATGATTTCAGTGTTGTGGGTGACTCTTGTGAAGAATGTGTGGGCAATCTTAACAAAGTGTTGGCCTGATGTGAAGAGACAAATCTAGTGCTTAATTGGGAAAAGTGCCACTTCATGGTTAAGGAAGGCATTCTCCTCGGCCATAAGATCTCAAAGAACGGTATCAAAGTGGACAAAGCGAAGATTGAAGTGATTTCAAAAATCCCTCCTCCTACTTCTGTCAAGGGGGTTAGGAGCTTTCATGGGCATGTAGGTTTCTACTGAAGGTTCATCAAGGACTTCTCCAAGGTGGTGAATCCTTTGTGCAAGTTATTAGAAAAGGATGCAAAGTTTGTATTTAATGATGAGTGCATGAAAGCTTTTGAGCTTCTCAAGTATAGATTGACTACCACTCCCATCATCGCCTCACCACATTGGAGCTTGTCATTTGAGCTCATATGTGATGCTAGTGACGTTGCGGTAGGAGCGGTCTTGGGGCAAAGGGTGAACAAGAGGTTTCATCCAGTGTACTATGCAAGCAAAACTATGAATGATGCCCAAGTCAATTATACAGTGATGGAGAAAGAGTTGTTAGCAATTGTGTTTGCAATGGAAAAGTTTAGACCTTATCTCATGGGTGCCAAAGTGATTGATCATACCGATCATGCGGCACTCCATTATTTGATAACAAAGAAGGACTCTAAGGCTAGATTGATAAGATGGGTTCTTTTGCTTCAAGAGTTTGACATAAAGATTGTTGATCGGAAAGGAAGTGAATACCAAGTGGCAGACCACTTGTCCTGCTTGGAAGAGGAGGGGAGACCCAAAGATGGTCTTGAGATTAATGATGCATTCCCGGATGAACAATTCCTCTCAGTTTATTTGAATAGTATGCCATGGTTTGCCGATGTGGCCAATTTTCTTGTGACCGGCCTTATCCCGAATGAGCTTTCTTATAACCAAAGGAAGAATCTTAAACGGGACAGCTTGTACTATTACTGGGATGAGCCCTATCTCTTCAATATTTACACTGATGGTGTGATCCGGAGATGTGTTCCGGAAGAGGAGCAAATGAGTATTCTTGATGCTTGCCATTCCTCGCCCTACAGTGGTCATCATGGTAGGACGAGATTTGCTTCAAAGGTTCTTAGATGTGGATTTTATTGGCCTACTCTATATAAGGATGCTGGTGAGCTTGTTAAGAGATATGATGATTGTCAGAGAGCAGGTGGAATTTCAAAGAAGGATGAAATGCCTCTCACCACTATTCTTGAGGTTGACATTTTTGACATGTGGGGCATAGACTTCGTGGGGCCTTTTGTGAGTTCATGTGGTAACACTTACATTCTGGTTGCTGTTGATTATGTTTCTAAGTGGGTTGAAGCTGTGGCTTTGCCCAACAATGAGGCACGGAGTGTGGTGACATTTCTCAAGAAAAAATGTCTTTACAAGGTTTGGCACTCCAAAGGCGATTATCAGTGATGGGGGGTCTCATTTTTGCAACAAGGCCTTTGATACATTACTGTCTATGTATGGTCTCAATCATAAAATGCAAACCCCCTATCATCCCCAAGCGAGTGGACAAGTTTAGGTCTCCAACAGGGAGATAAATAGCATTTTATCAAAAACTGTCAATGCAAACCGAACCGATTGGTCAAAGAAACTAGATGATGCTTTGTGGGCTTACAAGACTCTGATTGGTATGTCTCCGTACCGGTTGGTCTTTTGGAAAGCGTTCCATCTTCCGGTTGAGTTAAAGCACAAGGCTATGTGGGTGTTGAAGAGATTAAATCTTGAGTGGGATGTTGCAGCAAATTTCCGGGTAGAGCAACTCAATGAGCTACATAGGTTCTGGTTTCATGCCTATTCCAACTCGTCCTTGTATAAGGACAAAAATAAAGTACTTACATGACAAATATGCTCGGAGCAAGGAATTCAAAGAGGGTGACTTGGTTCTCTTATTCAACTCTCGGTTACGACTGTTTCCGAGAAAGCTAAAGTCAAAATAGAGTGGCCCTTTTGAAGTAGTACATGTGACTCCATTTGGTGCTCTTAATTTGAAGAATAAAAATGGTAACCTTTTCAGAGTTAATGGGAACCAAGTCAAACATTACCTGGAAAAATTTGATGACAGCCACGTGGTGGCCTTGATCAACTTCAAATGATGATAGTAACACGCATCGTGCCGCAATGTTAAATCAGGAACTTCTTGGGAGGCAACCCATATGTTTTTCATTTTCTTCTTAGTGTAGGACTTGTTTTGGACTAACTAGTTGTGAGATGTGTGTAGGAATGTTTGATGCAGTGCAGGACAATACTGGAAAAATTTGGCTAAGTCTGTAACTAGATCGCTGACCGCGCTCAAAATTTCGTGGTCAGCGGAAGCATTTCACGGGGGTGTAATTTGGTAGCGGACGCGGATTTGCAAAGTCTAAAATGAGACTTCTCTGAAGTTTCCCTTTCGCGGTCAGCGGAGAATTTTCGTGCCCATTTTTTCGCTCTCAGCGGAATTGTTGAACAGGCAGCCCTTCTGAAAGGTAAAAGCGCGGACCGTGGTGGAATTCCGTGGCCGTGCCATGTAAGACTTGTGGGCCCCTGTGCTATTTAGTATAAATAGAAGGTCCTGAGACCTTTTACCCTTTTCACTACTTGAAATTTCACAAGCATATTTCTATTGTTCATCATATCTACAGTGAGCCCTAATCCGCACAATCACCAAATTAGAAGTCCATTTTCATAAATCATCAAACAACTGATAATTTCAATTCATCATTTTTTTCAATTTGTACTTTTCCTTTCTTTTAGTTTTAATTTCTTCATCTTTTCTTCTAATTTTAACTAGGGTGAATTAGTTGTTGATTATTTGATGCTAGATTAGTTGGGGTTAATAGGATAGTGATTCGTGATGCCTAGGAGGGATTGATAATGTTCATATACCCGTTAGCAATTAGAAAACACAAAACCCTAGTTTTGCCCAATTACTTTTTAAATTCTGTGGCCGCGGTGGTAATTCCGCGGTCAGCATTTATCTAAAGTAGACTAAAAAAGTGGGATGAATTCTGCGGTCAGTGGTAGAAATTCCGCTGACAGCGGCCTGCTTTTTGCAACCGCGATTCCTTTTTCACGGTCAGCGGAATCTTAGTTCAGAGAAATGCAACATTGGGTTCGCGGCCGCGTCTGTTTTTCCACAGATAGATGTTCAACTTTCGTGGCCGCACCTAAAATTTCGCTCTCAGTGGTTGATCAACATCAAAGACTAGGTATTCTGAATCCCAGCCCTCCACGGTCGTGTTTGAAATTCCGCTCTCAGCGGTAGCTAGTCTGCAGTCGCGCCCCTTTTTCCGTTGTCAACAGATCTGTACCTGTTGGAATACTGTAAATTTTTCATCTGCCTATCTTTATTGATTCTATTAGCAACAATACTAATGATCTTTCACTGAAGCTGTATACAGACAATGGTATAATCTAGAGGTATTGGTGATGCATAAAAGGGAGGGATGAATCCTCCCGAGGCAAGGGAACATGAGGTCAAGGGAGGACAAAATTACCCGTAGCAGTCTAGAAGTCAATAGGGAAGATGAGGAAAACAATCAAAGCTGCAGAGAGAGCAGCATCCCATTGTCCCTTCCCGAGAAGCTTTGAAAGGGAGTCTAGTGCCAACACACATTCCCACAGACTTCCAAGGGAGGTATCGGATGAGAGACGAGCCTACAACCCCAGCCTCCTATGCTTCTCCTGCTTCTTCTAAGTCGTCTGATGGCTTAGAGGAAGGCAGTGAATCTTCAGCTTCAGCCTCTCCTACAGCTTCTCTACCAAGATATGAACCAATTAATGTATATGTGGAGATCCCGGACGACGGGAGGGGTGGTGACACCCAGGCATGAGGGTTGGAAAAATCTAGGAACCTAGTGGTATGTCAAGACCGTTTCATGAGTGAAAAAGCCTACCACAAGTTTCGGGAGTGTTGGACTCAGAGGTCATTTACACATGAGAGGGTATTTATTGAGCGAGATCTACTACCTCACAACCCAAATGTAAAGAGGCACTTCAATGAGAGAATGGGATGGAAGTTCTTCACCGGTGAGATACCATATGCCAATGAGCACTTGGTAAAGGAGTTTTATGCTAATGTCACCCATATCAAAAGGGCACATTTTTTACCAAAGTCCGGAACAGAAAGATCAAGTTTGATGGCAAAAGTTTGAACGACTATGCTGGGTTTAATGATGAGGATGAGTCCTTGTATTTAGAGAAGGTGGCCATGATGAGTTGGCTCGCCCGTGGCTAGCGTCAAAGATTGCTCTCCCAGGTACTACTCAAGCTTGGTTGACAGTTGGGGTCCCAATCTATAGGAACACATTGAGCTTCGAGGTGAAACGTTGGGCGACTTTTGTATGCAACATATTAGACCCCACTACTCATGACAGTGATATGACGGTCTCTCGGGCTATTATATTGGGGCCATCATGGTGGGGTACCCTATCAATATTGGAAATATCATGTCCAGGGTGATTACCAGAGTGGTCAACAAAAATGAGAGTTCATACCCTTTCCCGAATTTCCTCACCATGTACCTGGAGGATCAGGAAGTCGAGAAGAGGGATTTTGATATCAGAGTGAAGCCTAAGAGGCCATTCTCATGGTACAGTCTTCAGGATCCAGTCAACCCCTAGTCCAAGGGAAAAGCCTCCACTTCCACTGGCCAGTCTGAAGAGCCAGGGGTGGTGTCTAATGAGCCTCCTACTGCCATACCACAGCCTCCTGATGGACCATCTACTTCCATGCCTAATACGGTGCCATCTTCATCAGCTTACCCTCTCACTGCACTGAGGGTTAACTAGACTCTATCCAGCAACAACAACTGGATGCATGCAGCTACATCAAAGCTGTCTGACCTATCCAGCACAGTGGAGGCTCAGTCAGTTCCGGCACAGCCTCAGGTGCCTGCTTCAGTAGAGGAATCACTAAAGGAGCTTCTAGACAACCAGAAGAAGCTCTTGGACAACCAGAAGCTGATCATGAGCACTTTGGAAGCACAGGGAAAAGCAATCACAGAATTGGCCAAACAAACAAAGAAAATGAAGAATACTCAGGCCTCAAAGGAGTCTGTAAAGTTGTTGCGCAAGGAGGTTGAGCAGATTAAATCAGCTGGAGAAATCCCATTGGACCTACTCTTGGTGAATCCAGTTCCAATAGCTTAAGCAGCTCAGGTAGAGAACACTGTGGGAGGTGACCCAAGATAGCCACAGGACATAGGGACCCAGCCATAGGACCCCACTGATGTTCCGGATCCAATGCAGACAGAGGACCCATAGGGAGTTTTCTTTACTCTCTAACCCCTCCTTGATCTTATTTTTGCTATTAGCATTAAGGACAATGCTAGTTTTTATTTAAGGGTGGTCCTATTTTGATGATTTGATAACTGGATTGTAATTATGATACTGATTTCTTTTCATTGTTATTTTTCACTTTTGGTATGTAAATAACTTTACCATTTATTTTTCATTTTTCGTTATTTTTCAGTTTCGGTATGTATATAAAGTTACTTTTCCATGTATATATTCATTCCCGTTATGTATATTCGTCTAAATCCCCTATTGTACATATTCAGTTTACTTTTTGTATTTTACTTTATAACTTCTTTTGCAATTTTCCTTAATAGCATAGCTGCTTATTTCATTTAGTAGCTTCTTTTTCAATTTGTAGCTTCTTACTTTTACAAGTTTTCGTGATCAATAAGCCTTTGGTTTTCTTAATGCCACGGTTCTTTCCAAAGGTGGAATTTGTGTGAACCGGGTGGCTCTTCCCTATGACGGATGGCATGACAACCTTCTTAAGAGTTTTAGTTTGTCTTCTTTTTGTTTTTGTGTAAATAGTAGCAAGTGAACAAAAGTGTCTCAAGCAAAGCTTCACTTGGTCCTAACACATTTACCTTTGACCTTATGGTTAGAAACAAATTGGTGTGTAAAGATGGTGATAGTTGGGACCCTTAGACTCTTGTATTGACTTAACAATCATCGAGTGGTTTTTAGGAACCATTTGTGTTGCTTAATCTTAGCTAAAGTTTTTGTACGCCCCGACTCTATTTTCTTTAGCAATCCAATAGCTTGTGAGGTGAGGTTTTGATTTGCAATTCCAAGTCTCGTGCCAATAAGTTTAGAACTTGCCCTGAATGTTTGTCTAGGCGAAATTCTAAGCAAAGCTCGATTTGAGAAGTGATTATAGGCTCTCCTTGATCCAAATTTGAACTTGAAAGCATCCATAGCCCACCAAATATGATATCCCTAGTCAACCTCGTTGAGCCATAGCCCTTGTTCTTTCAATAACCATGATACAAGCCTTTATCCGTTCTAAAATTATCCTCTCTTGGTACCCGATCTTTCTTTAGCACAATTGGAAAAAGCAAAGTTTGGGGGGAGAGACGAGGAATGCAAAAGTGATAAAATGTACAAAATAAAAAAAGGGGAAGGAAAAAGAAAAGGAAAGAAAATCCAAAAAGTCAAAAAGAAAGTGAATAACATGGAAAAACGAAGAGATTCAATAAAAGCAATGAAGAAAGGCTTGGAATGATTAGAAAGGAGAAAATGTTTGTCATGAACAAGAAAGAGTGACAATGTGTCTCTCTAGTCCCCTAAAGAAGAGAAAAATGACTAAAAGAGTCAAGAAAGTGTGAGCCAAAATGAGAAAATAAAGTGCTTAAGGAAAGATGAAACCTACATAGACCGATATATCCTACCTTGAACCAAAAGCCTTCATTACATTCCCACAAAAGTCCTATATGATTTCGAGTTGAGTGAGCTTACATTAGTGGTGATTCACATGAGGGGCAAGCTTATGGTACTTAGAGCCGGACTTGTGACCTTCCTTTGAGAGAGATGAGTGTATTTTTCCACAATCCTTGTTCTGAGTGCTATAATCCTTGTTCTTGATGCTCTTGTGTCGCATTAGGCCCATGGTGCTAAAAAGGTTGTGTGTTGTTGATAATACATTTGTGTTGAGGGTAATTGTTAGTACCAATTGATGCTTGCTTGAGTCACCTTAGAACAACTGAAATTCTTCTTTCTTTTACCTTGTGGAGGTGAGAATTACTTTGTTTGCTTGAGCACAAGCAAAAGCTTAAGTTTGGGGGAGTTGATAACTAGGAATTTTAGCCTATCTTATGCTCCTTTTTGCTTAGGTTTTCGATAAAAAATGTGTAGAAGTATACCCAAAAACTAACTTATTGTGCTTGTTTGCAGTTTTTGGTCAAAATGAGACAAGAAAGTCCTAACCAGCTCATAAAGGAGTGAAACCTGCACAAGCCCAAAGCTGAGCTAAAAGCGCTAACAACAAAGAAATAGTGCGGCAGCAGAAGTTGAACCGCTGAGGCGACCATATTTACGCTCTCAACGGATTGAGGTTCAGAGAAGGTACTTTTACGCTCAACAGACACCGCTACCCGCGGTGAAATTATGTGGCAGCAGAATTACTTGAAACAGTAGTGGTCCATATTCCGCTGAGGGCGAAAGTTAGAATCAGAGAACTGGAGCTTTGGGCTCAAATGAAAAGCGCGGTCCGTGAACATATTTCGCGGCCACGGTTGAATACTACGCTGAGGCGGTTGATTTTCCGCTACCAGCGGAATCAAGTCTAGATCAAGCTCAAAAAAGAAGAAATGCAGTCCACACTTGCTTTTGCGCGGCCGCGGAAGTTCTAGCGCTGAGGTGCTCAATTTTACGCTATTAGCAAAACCTCCGTAGGGGCATTTTTGTCCAGTAATTTTAGCTGTATATAAATAGATCTTTTTCAGATTTTTAGGGTATCTGTTGTTTTGTGGAGCACGTGAACAACCATTTTTTTTTTTTTGCTTTTTAGAGTATTTTTAGAACATCTTTAGCAATTAATCATAGATTTTACTCTTGTAATTACTTTTTACGGGATATATTTCATCTCCATCTTTGATTTCTTCCTTGATTATGAGTTGTTAAACCTATTAGCTAGGGTTGTGACTTAACCATAGTGTGGGTATTTAATGGGTCTTCTATTTTAGGGCTTATTTGTTTATGGATTAGTAATATTTAGCTTGTTTCATGCTTTAATTGTAGAATTGGTGGTTGCAAACACTGATTCATGCCTTTATTACTTAGGCTCTTCTTGAGAAAGAGGGTCTAAGTCTAGAAAATTCAGGCTAACAAGGAATTGGAGTGCACTCAAGAGATTGATAGCCCCAATTAAAGGGTTAAACCTAGAGATAGTAATACCCGACTTGAACCATGGCCCGAATTAAAGAGTTAAATCTAGAGATAGTAATACCCGGCTTGAACCAATTTTGCTTGCATTGTTTGAACACCCAATTGGGCTTGAGAAACCAATTAGGGGAAAGTCACTCAAACTACCGAGAGGTATAGAGTGAGTAGCTATGTGCAAAGGTTATATCGCGACCCCAAACATAACAAGCTTGTCCTAAATTTTAGATCCCATTAGATACTCGCCTAGGTGTAAGTCACTTCCCTAGTTCCTTTTATCACTTGAGAAAACCCTTTCAAAAATAGTGTACTTAGCTTATTTTCAGCATTCATTAGCATTCAAATAGAATAGTAACAAAATCAAACATGTTTAGAATTGCAATTAAGAACAACGCACGTAGCTAGATTGGATAGAAACCCGATTCCAAACCAATATTAACTCTCTGTGGATTCGATCCCAACCTTTCAGGTAAAAGCTGCATCGACCACTCTTGTCATTCTAAAGTGGTACAGGTTGGAGCCAATCAATGACAACCAGTCCATGCCCAAAATAATATCAAAGTTTACCATGCTAAGAATAATAAATCGGCTCTGGTCTCAAAACCACTAAGAACAACCAAACACGACCGATACACATGATCAACAACAATAGAATCTCCCACAGGTGTAGACACATAAATAGGAAAACTCAAAGAATCACGAGATACGCCCAAATACGGGGCAAAATAAGAGGACACATAGGAATAAGTGAAGCCTAGATCAAATAAGACCAACACATCTCTATGATAGACCGGAACAATACCTATAATGATAGAGTCAGAAGCAACTTCCTCTGTACGAGCAGGAAGAGCATAATATCTGGCCAGGCCTCCCCCTCTAAGGCGACCTCTACCTCCCCGACCTCCACCTCGAGCTGGATGAGCAGGTGGAGTGGTAGCTGGTGCTATAATCATAGCTTGAGGACTCAGTGGAGCACGTGGTGCCTGAGAAGTCTGTGGAGGTGCACTCATTATAAGTATGGGGTATGGCTGTCCAATGGGACGGGACAGGACAGGACGAAATTAACGGGATGGGACGAGACAGGACGACATTTAAGCGGGACTGTGGCAAGATGGGACGAAACAGGACGGGACAAACGGGACGAAATGGGACGGGACGAAACGGTCATCCTATCCCGTCCCGCTAACAAACAGGATGGGACGGGATGGAACGGGACGGGTTTGTGGGCTTTAAGTGTATTTTTTTTAAAAATGTCTAGTTTTTTTAAAATTACTATGTTTTTAAGGTTTGCAACGGCTAGATTTTTGACTTATTTAATAAACTTAAATGTTACTATGTTAAAATAAAAATTAAAAAACTAAGTAAAGATTATAACATATTAAAACAAAAGACTTGTATTGAAATATTCTACTAATTATAAATTTATAATATAGTTATAATTTATTTAATATAATTTCAAAGTATTAACTATTAAGTTACTAAGACAATTCATAAAAAAAAACTTCAATGCTTCGAGCCTTATATTTTATTAATAGAACTTTCAAATCTCAAATACAAATATAATTCTTTTGAAGAGCACCTAATCTATGCAACCACCTTCTAGGAAGGGTTCTGTTTGAACTAGGCCTCTTAGTAGCCAATTATAAATTATCATACTAATATTTGTAAGCTCCTATATAGCTTCTTTGTAACTTATCAATAATATCTCTCGAACATTCTGCAGGAATTGGCAATGTTGATTGATGTTCCATGAGCTCCATGTCGTCATCGCTCCTAGTGGTAAGTATCTCATTGTATTCTTCTTCCCTAGTGGTTAATTTTTCAAAACCAAGATTTCTTCTTTCTGAATTAATCCAATCTCTGAATAATACGGAAATCTCTAGACTGTCCTCCGCTAATGCATGTCTATGATCTCCAATTTGAAATCTTGCCGCACTAAAAGCACTCTCTGATACTACTGATGATGCTTGAATAGCCAGGATATCTCGGGCCATAATTTAAAGTGTTGGAAAAGTCGTGCCACGCTCCCTCCACCATGACAAAAGTTGTTCCTTGCCTTCTTCGTCTTTAATATTTTCCAATCCTTGATTAAGATAAGAATCAAGTTTATCATCAATAGAAGAATCAAACCTGTTATATCATCCATATCTTCCCATAAAACTTTTGCTCTAGACCAAGAAGTAGAAGGAGTAGTTTCACAACCAGTTGTATCCATAGATTTATATTTATCAAACATTGATCTAGCATAAGAATATATGCTAGCTTGGCAGTCTTCGAGAGATGGTTGTTCATTTTCTTGAATTTTTAAATTCTCACAAATTTTACGAACAAGTCCCTTTGCACCACTTAGTTTTAAAGATGGGTTACGTATAGTAGAAATTAAATAAACTTCGGGAATAGGGAAAAAATACTTTTTAAATTTTAAAATTATTTCATTAATGGCCGATGCATAAGTGGGATTTGTTTTATACTTATCAAATACAACAGAAATTCCACAAATATACCATAATATTTGTGTAACAATAGGATAATATATACTAGAAAATTGTTTTGTAGCATAATAAAAATTTTCTAAAAATTTAGTAAGCTCTTTGATCTCATCACAATCAGAATCAACAATTTGATCAACAGGGTAAGAATTATGCATATTAAATACCTTTTGGATAGGCACTCGATAATTATAAGCAACTTTAAGCATTTCATAAGTAGAATTCCACCTAGTACAAACATCTTTTGGAACTTTTCTAAATGGAAGGTTAGCACTAGCACATTGTTGAGCAAATTCACGAATTCTACTTTGTTTATGAGTACGAAAAATATAGCCACAAGCATGTTGTATTTTACTACAAGCATCAGAAAATAAATTAAGACCATCTTTTACAACCAAGTTAAAATATGGCATGCACATCTAACATGAAAAATTGTTAGATTAATTGGACAAAGTCTAGATTTTAAGCTATTTGTTGCGGTTGTATTAGCAGAAGCATTATCTAAGGTGATAGTTAAAACTTTATTAATGAGTCCATAAAAAATAAGTATTTGTAGAACAGTAGTTGCAATATATGCTCTAGTGTATTTTGAATCAACAAATTTATAACCAATAATACATTTTTGCAAGTTCCAGTGATGATCAGCCCAATGACATGTAACAGTTAAATAATCACAACCATTAGGACTATGACCTATATCAGATGTGATAGACACTTTACAATCTAAGTAAAAAATACTCAACGAATATACTGAAGATATTCGGTTTGAAATTTAAAAACATCATTTCTAACCGTGGTCTTAGGAAAACCTTGAAAAGCAGGGTTATAAGTTTCTTGTATATAATGCACAAAAGCAGGGTGAGAAGGGAAAGTAAAAGGTAAGCCACAGACAGCCACCATTTTGCTAAGTTCTCACGATCTCTATCTTTGTTATATTTGCGTAAAACATGACCAGAAGCAGGGTCAAGTTGTTGTTGAATTTGATTAGAACCAGATCCACTAGGAGTGTCAGTACTGATGGTAGGATCTATAATTTTTCCGGCTTCTATGTTAGCTTGTATCCATAAAGATTTGTGATCCCGTCTTAAGTGTCTAGTTAAACCCCCTGTCCCACCACTTATTGTGTGTGCAAATTGTTGCTTACATTTTTCACATATAGCACGATGATTGACTTTATCATGTTTAAAAAATTTCCATACAAGTGATGTTTTGGGACGTTCAGCCTTAGGCTTACCCCTTATAGGGGGTACAGGGGGTAAAGCTCGAGACTGAGATTGACTCTGAGTTGGAGCTTGTGTTGCGGGACTAGTGGGTGTTTCATCTAATTCTTCTTCCTCATTTTCTTCATCCTCATTTTCTTCGTCCTCAAAAAAAAATATCATTGCCAAATTGTCTTTGTAAAGTTTCATGATCTAATTGTTCTCCGACATGAACATCATAAAATTTGGGGGATTGGAAAAATGAAGTTTCATCAACATGAGTCATTTCATCAATATGTTTTCTAATTCTAGGTCTAGGAGAAGGGTTAGGATTAGGATTACTACTACTTTCACCTTTACTATCTTTTTTACTACTTTTTTTTAAAATGCCAAATACATTTTTAGGTGCCATAATTTAAATACGAAATTAAATTAAAAAAGCTAACACAAAAATTAAACACACAAATGAAATACGAAAATATAACACGTAAAGTAACCACAAAAATTAAGCACTAAAATGATACGCAAAAATTATATATTAAAATTAGGAGATGGAACCAGTGGACCGTGATTAAATATTGAAACTTGAAGAAATTGCCCAAAATATTGCTCCAAATACTTGACAAATTAAATTGAAACTTGAAAGTTGCTCCAAAACATTTGTCCAAATACTTGAAAGTTATCACTTGATACTTGATAGTAATAAAATTGAGAGAATAATATAGATAGAATATTAGAATGTAAGAGATTTGAGAGAGAAGATTGATTTTTTGTGGGAAAAAAATGAAGAAGAATGGGGGTATGTATAGTAGAAATTAGGGACAAAGTGTAATTTAATAAACTAAGGGGTTATATTAAAAGTTTGGAAGTGGTAGGGGTGTTTCGGGGGGGGGACTGTTTGGACCGTTGGCAACATCTATTTTTGCAATTTAAGTCGTTGCCCAACATCTAGTTTTTTTATAAAAAAAAACTGGCGGGATGCGGGACGGGACAAACGGGATGAAATGGCCGTCCTGTCCCATCCCGTGTCTCGTTTAACATTGGCCCATCCCGTTTAATTTGAAGCGGGACAGGACGGGATGGCCCATCCCGTTGGACAGCCATAGTCTGGGGCAATCCCTCACTATGTGGTGAGTGCTGCTACACTCAAAACAAGCTCTCGGAGGGCGTGGCTACAGTGACTGGCTGGGGCCAGGTCGGCTGGACTGACTACTGAAAGCACCCCGTGCGGGAGGTACACTAAACACTGGCGGTGCATAATAAGGCTCCTGGGCCTCGGAGTAGCTGGAATACCACTGGTGGCTGGAAGTGCTGAATGAACATGGTGACTCACATAGCCCCTACTATGACAAACTGCACCTGGGACACGAGTACCACTATAAGTGCTAGAATCTCGAGACCTCTTGGCCTCCCTCTCCCTCTCCCGAGCAAGCATGCCCTCCACTCTCCTAGCAATACCCACAACTTGGTCGGTAGTAAATATCCATCTCCAACTCCCGGTCCATGTTAATCCTAATGCTGGGGTAGAGCCCCTCGATAAACCGACGGACCCTCTCTCGAACTGTAGCAACCAAGGCTGGAGCATGCCTAGCCAAATCACTGAAGCGAACTGCACACTTTGATACAGTCATAGCACCCTAATGTAATTGCTCAAACTCGGCACGCCATGCATCTCTGAGACTCTAGGGAACATACTCCCTCAAGAAATATCTGAGAACTGATTCCAAGTAAGTAAAGTTGCCTCAGTCGGACTACCCAACTCATAAGCACGCCACCACTGATAGGTCGCTCCTCTAAGCTAGAACGCAGTGAAAGAAACTACACTCAACTCCGCTACACCCATAGTACGGAGGATACTATGGCACTCCTCAAGAAAATCGTGGGCATCCTCTGACGCTAATCCACTTTAACTAGGAGGGTGATACTTCTTGTACCTCTCGAGCCTAAGCTCCTCCTCCTCAGAAGCTGCTACACTACCCTCGGGCCGAACTAGAGCTACTAGCTATTTCCTGCATCGGTATGGTCTTTGGAACCTAGTCGACCTGAACCCGCTGATCTGGGGTACGGGCGATAGGAGTCTGTGCTCCTCCCCCGGCAGTGGTGTACGCATGATTTTCATAAGTGGTGTCACTATTTAAAGAGTAAACGAACGAGTAAATAATTTATAATATATATCATATTATAAAAAGACAACTTAAATAATATTAATAAAACATAATTCAAGTACATCACTACAATTCTCCTCGACGAGTTTTCATGTTTTGAAATGTATTCATAATAGCCTCATTAGAAACATTACAAAATACATCTTTTTCTATATAAGGCACCAAACAACCACTCAAAAGCTCATCATCCATTCGATTTCGTAAGTCAGTCTTTATCAACTTCATTGTTGAGAAAGCTCTTTCAACCGTAGCTATAGCAACTGGCAAAATTAAAGCAAATTTCACTAGTCGAAACACAAGAGGATAAGTCCCATGCTTCTTTGTTTCTACTAATTTCTTGGAAAGATCACCAAGTCCCTTAAGATCAGAAAACCTTTTGTCATGATCCCGAACATCAACAATGTAATTCTCAAGCTGAAAACGAAGGTCAACTATAGAATATTTATCAAAATCATCAGGATATAGCTCAGTCAATCTCAATATCTTTTCAATGTCAAAACTTGAAAAAGAGTTAATCGGGTTCAAGCAAGCAACTCAAAGAAGTAATTCAGTTGTCACCTCATCAAAGCGACTATTGAGTTCTTGAAATTGCCAATCAATAGTTTTACAAAACACTACAACACGATAGTGATGTAAAATAGAGTACTCTGCAACTCTACGATGTGATCTTCCAAGGATAATATAAGGCTCATCAAAGTTAGGTATCAATATGTCATATTTGATACAAAACTTAGATACTTCATCAATAAGTGGAGCCCAACCGTCCTCTCTCAGTTGTTGCAACCGATCCTTTGTCACTCTAACATGTATCACAACATTTGCAATATCTTGCTCTTCTTTTGAAAGGCAACATTAAGCTCATTTGTAATTGCTAAAACAGTATGCATAAAATGCAACATGAAGGCAATCTCAAATGTTAAACATACTTTAAGGCATCCCTTTGCCTTACACTTTTCTTCAAAACGTGCATTAACAACAATAGCATCAAGTACATCAGTGATAGGGCCAAACATAAGAATAAAATTATTAAAAGATTTGTAGTGAGATCCCCATCGAGTATCACCAGCCCTAGCAAGACCTAATTCTTGATTTAAACCCCTCCCAGTTTCAAGCTCACCTTTACGTAATGCTTCTTCAATTTCATCGGCTTGGGATTCACGAAGTTTATCTCTATGTTTGAAAGAAGATCCCACCATATTTAATATATCAGAAACCACTAATAAAGGTTCTTGCACGTCATCACATTTTCTAGAAACTGCAACAAGAATTAGTTGCAGTTGATGAGCAAAACAATGAATAGAATGAGCACCTCTATTTTCTTTTTTGCATTAAGATTTTAAGCCCATTTAAGTCACCCTACATATTACTTGCTCCATTATAATATTGTCCATGTATGGAAGATGGACTTAAAGAGTATTGAGAAAGTAAACCAACAATTTCATTCTTTAGAGACAAAGCAGTAGTTTCACAAACATGAACAATACCAATAAATCGCACCATCACACTTCCCCTTCTATCAACATACCACAAAACAATAACCATTTTCTCCTTACATGATACATCACGAGATTCATCAACTAATATGGAAAAGTGATCACTATTTAAATCCTCAATGATACACTTAATTATTTTTATCTTACATGCAATAATAATATCCTTTTGAATGTATGGGAGAAGTAAATTGATTATTCTTTGGAGCTCTTTTAAATGCTTCAGCAACATGATCACATCTTTTAATATACCATCTAAGAAGTTCAATATAGTTACCTCTATTAAAATATGATTCATTTTTACGATGCCCCCGAAATAATAATCCTTGGTACAAAAGATATCTTATCACATCAATTGCAGCCTCTAAACCAATCTTGTATTCTAACCTTTGTTGATCAGATTGTTTCGCGAGTACACTTTGAATAGATTGTTTTTGTCTCATCAAATCATCACCTTTCTTTCTTGACTGATTATGAATACTATTTGGTCTACCAATATGCGTATCAAATATGTCCTTCTAATTCCAACTTGTAAATCTTATAGTTGAAAATACATCTCCTTCCCCTTGATTGATGCAATCATCTTGAAACAAATAACAATATAAGCAAAAAGCTGCATCTTTTGTTATGCTATATTCCAACCAATCATACTCATCAAACCATTGAGGATTAAAGCGACGCAATTTACCATAAAAATTTCTTTGAGGAAATTTGTGCTCTCGAGGTTGGAAAAGACCTTTTTGAATATACTTTCTTCTTATTGCATCATGGTCATTTGGGTGATATTTTTGAATTGCTAATCTTTCCCCAGGATCAACCTCTAAAGATCTTAAATTAGCTCTTTCGCTTTGTTGATCTTGTTCCAACTCACTTGCTCTTTCTTCCAAGTTAAATAAATCTTGAGATGTTGAACTTGATTTTGGAATTTTGGGAGTTGTAGGAAAGTATCTCTTCATTGCAATCTAATCTAAATAAAAAATTTAAGTACCCACATTAATCTTTAGATAAACCTTAAATAAGTTTATTGTAACTATAAAATTGTTCGTCTTCAATAAGGCAATAACCCACAATTTCATTAACCTCCAAAATCAGTAAACACACCCTTAATCATAAATTCAAAATTAACACATATTCATAATTTTGTTCATAAACAATAAAAAGGAAAAAGGAAAATCACTTAACAAAAAATAATCATCGGCAGAGAGGGAGAGATTTAATACTAACCTGGAGGAATTTACTTTCACTCTTCTTTGGAGTTTGAAAAGGGGCAAGTCAAAATTCTTTTTATTCTAAAATAAGGGTTGGGTCAATAGCAGCCCACGTTGAAAAAGTCCATGATTTTAGCATCAACATAGGGTTTTAAATTAATTGACAAAGTCAAAGAGTCAAAAGGAATTTCGCTGAAGCTAAGGGGGTTCAAACCCCTGGCCTCTCAAACAATTTCGGGAGGTAATAACCATCAGACTACTAAGCTGCTTTGTTGCAAGTGGTGTCACCTTTATTCTTTTTACCTTTTCCTTTTATTTTATTTATTATATATATATATATATATATATATATATATATATGGGTCCATGTAAATCCTCCCCTGTCCCCCGGCCTGAGACGTGGCAGGAGCAAGTGGAATCAATCCAGCCTGAGCCAAGGTGCTGAACATGCTCAGGAACTATGCAAGGGTCTCCTTAAGAGCTGGTGCAGTAATAGGCATCTCAGGTGCCTACGCTCCGACTAGAGCTACTAGTGGCTCCTCTGTAACAGCTCATGCGTGTGCTCTATGATAACAACACGATAAAGGATTCAAGAATTACTAAAGAAAAATAAGAAAATCAAGAAACATGCGGAAGCTAAAAGAAAATAAAGAAACAAAAAAGGACGGAAAATTAAAGATAGATTGAATTCAAGAAAGGGTTAAATTCAAGAAGTCTATTCTTGAAATTGAATCCTAACAACAACAATTAGCTAACAAAGAACTAATCGCATTTGATAGAGAATTAAAAATAAGAGATAGATTGTGAAACCCAACCTTTTAGAATAACAAGAACAACAATAAGCCTAAACTTATCACCTTTCTTGAATACCTAGAAGTTATCTAAGATTTCGAAAGAGTTTAATCTTACCACCTTAAGTTGAGTCTTAAAGGTTGAAGAATAAATCCAAGAGTAGCCACACACAAGAGTGCAAGAAAAATCTAACAATTTTTGTTGATAATAATCTGAATAATCTATCTAAAAACAAAGAATACACCCCTTTATATAGAGAGGGGTCACGAAATTCTACCTAAAAAATAAGTAAATAAAGTCCTAAACTGCTTTGGACAACAAGTCCAACTACCTTAAGAAAAGAAAAATACTAGGAAGCAAAAACCAAGTTATTCTTGGAAAGTAATTCCAAAAATCTTAGTAAAAGAAAAACATAACTTAACTAACTAGGAAAGCAATAAACATAGTCCCATAATATATGGAAATAAGTCTCAAACAAATCTTGGACCGAATCTTGGAAGTCTTGAAGGAAATTTGCAAATAACTTGGCACCAACTTGCACTCAACATCTAGCACGACTATTGTATCATTATTGAACATCAAGTAAGTCCTTTTTATGCTATAAAAATGTGGCTTTATGTAGGACTTCATGGGCTACAAGTTTGGACACATTTTAGGTGCCAAATTGGCCCAATAGTGGCCTGATTTGGACCTTCTTCACAAGATGTTTCTTGGGATCTAATCCACCTCTTCTTCGACATGAATTTGGGCCATAAAAGAATTATAACACCTAGATAACTCATATCCTTTATCCTTAAGCTCTTTCTCCCAACCAACAACTTCTTTGATCGTTCCTGAAGTCCAATGACCTTGTTTTGCAACTTTTAAGTTTGAGATCTTGTTAAAGGCCCTCTTTGAGATTTCAAAGCTTCATCCTTGTCCTTGAATCGATTTGAGCTTCCTATGATGCTATCACTCTAGCTGCATCACGTGAACATCATCGGCCTCTACCCCGTCTCCGGCATCTCGCGGCTCTAATAGGGGGCACGGGTGCCTGGTCATCAGATCCGCTTATACGTGTCCTCACCGTCTATGAGAGAATATAAGACAAGTTTAGAATTTCGAAGTCAACAATTTCGCACGACAAGGAGTCAAAAGAAGTGAAATTTTCCTAAGAGTTTCATAGTCTCTCGAAGATAAGTACATACATCTCAAAACTTAACAACTAACTGTAACAGATAGTTAAATAACTGATAGCAATGTCGCTCGACATGTACAATAACTAACGCTCTAGTAATACACAATATTCCCAAAAACAGGAATATTATAAATCACAAGCTGCAGAAGAAAATTAGTATCTCTATACACCAAAGTCTAAGAAAAGAAGTACGAAAGGTAAATGACATAGGAGAGAATAGAAGGGGATTTTGTGATCTGCGGACGTGGTAGATATACCTTAAAGTCTCCAAACTATCACTGCTCACTGATAATGTGGCTAATAAGAAGTACCTGGATCTACACACAAAACATGTGCAAAAGAGTAGCATGAGTACACCACAACGATACCTAGTAAGTGCCAAGTCTAACCTCGGTCAAGTAGTGATGAGGTCAGATCAAAGCCCACTAGTATATAATATATAAAGCAGAAAAATATATCAATATAATAAGAGACTAAAATTTAATAAAGAGGAAAACACCACAAAATAATAGTACAACACACAGGGATAAAACAGCAGGGGATCTCCCGAGATACCTTCTCGTAGTCCCAAAAGTAAAGATGCAAGGAGATCTCCCAAGGTACCGCCTCGTAGTCTCAAAAGTTAAATGTATAGGGAGATCTCACGAGATACTGCCTCGTAGTCTCAAAAGTAAAGGTGCAGGGGGATCTCCTGAGGTACCGCCTCGTAGTTCCAAAAGTAAACACACAGCTCAAACCGATAAATACAACAATTAGTAGCAACAATTCTACAATTAAAATCGATACATATCAAGGAAAAACATGAAATCAACTAGGCATGTTGCACATGATTCAAATAAGCAGTTAAAGCACGTAGGCATGTGATATTAGACTAAACTGGATAACTACACATGTTGGTATAACTCAATTAAGATGAAAACAGGTTACTACTCAGTAAAAACTGGATTTTACAACAATTATCCCATGTACGCACTCGTCACCTTGCATACACGACCCTCGCATATCAGAACAGTATCAAATCCTAAGGGAATTCTCCCCCACAAGGTTAAGCAAGCCACTTATCTCGAACCACACTTAGTCAGTCAATAAGAATGCCCTTTCCTTGATTATCTGAGACCGAATGGCCCAAATCTAGCCAAAAATAATTACATACCATAAATAAAACTATTATAGACTAATCTAATTAATGAAATCAAAACTTACTCGGACCCATGTCTCGAAATCGGGTAAAAGTCAAAAAATATGAACACTCATTCAATCACGAGTTCACTCGTACCAAAATTATCCAAATCCGATGCCAAAATCTGAATCAAAACTCAAAAACTTAGTTGAAGAACTTTCCAACTCTTTCCCCAAATTCCTTAATTAACAGATGAAATCAACTATAGATTAATGGAATATAACCATAAATGAGTTAAGAATTATTACCCAAAATCTTTCTCTGAAAATCCTTCAAATAATCGCCCAAATCTGGCTCTCAAAGTCCCAAAATGAAACTGGGATAAAACCCTCGAACTTAGCCCTTTTATGCCCAGCGATTTCGCATTTGCGGGCTTCCAGTCGCACCTGCGACGCCGCACCTACAAAAATTCCATCGCAGGTGCGGATTCCACTGAAATTCATGAATTTTGCTTCTGCAGACCAGGGCTCGAACCTGTGGGCCCCCTTCTGTGGATGGCCTTCCGCTTCTGCGACCCTGCCCCAAGCTGCCCTTTTTTGATTCTGCGTTCATTTCTCTATATCTGTGGATGTGCATATGCGGCTCCCTTTTCGCACATGTGCCCCCATCTAGGCCAAGCCAACCTCTCACATGCGGCTACACGCTCTCTCCTACGAGTCCACATCTGCGGCCAACCCCACCGTAGGTGCGGTGACACCAGAATAGCAGTGTTTCAGCAATTCTTCCAACTCCCAATTTGGTCCATTAACTACCCAAAATCCACTCGAGGCCCTCGGGACCTTAACCAAACATACCAACAATTCCTAAATTATCATACGAACTTAGTCAAGCCCTCAAATCACATCATACAACGCTAAAAACACGAATCACCCTCCAATTCAAACTTAATGAACTTTGAAACTTCAAACTTCTACAACCGATGCCGAAACCTATCAAATCACGTTCGATTGACCTTAAATTTTGCACAAGTCATAATTGACATTAGGGACCTACTCCAACTTTCAGAATCAGAATCCGATCCTGATATCAAAAAGTTCACTTCCGGTCAAACTTCCCAAAATTTAACTTTCACTATTTCAAGCCTAATTCAGCTACAGACCTCCAATTCACAATTCCTACATGCTCCTAAGTCTAAAATCACCCAATGGAGCTAACGGAACCGATGAAACTCCATTCCGGAGTCATTTTCACACAGTTCTAACTACGGTCAAAATCCTAGATCTTAAGCTTCCGTTTTATGGACAAAGTATCCCAAAATACTCCGAAAACCACGAACAAAACCTCCCGACAAGTCGTATAAATAGAAAAGGATACGGGTAAAGCAGTAAATAGAGGGTCGGGGCTAATACTATCAAAACGACCGATCGTGCCGTCATACCCCTATTGGACATATGTATTAACACAATTATTTTGAACTGAGGACTTTTACAATGGTTCACTTCAGCAATTTCGTGTCTTTACTTAAAGAAGTCCGAGATGGATCAAATGACACTAATTACTCCCCTATTCTTAGACCTGATGGTATATTTTGCTGCATACCTAATTGTATTGATTAATTTCCTTCTATTTCTTTGCAAAATGTGGATCCGCATCGCAATATCATCATGACGAGGGTATCTTTACATTATTTGCTTACTTTTTCTAAGTCTTTGACCCATTGGTATCTCAGTTTCTTACACACTAGTTATAGATTTTTGTGTCTGCGACTACTTAAGTAAATGATTTTGTGTTTTCTAACCTAAAAAGTTCACATGAAAACAAGAAAAATAGCCAATTTACTTCGAATTTCTCTAAGTAGGTGGCAGAGTAAGGGGAAGGTATAGATTAAAGTAGGTTACGGAGTTGAAAAGTTTGAAATTTGAAGGGGGAAGAATGGCTGTGGTTTTGGGCTAGCCCTTGTAATTGGTTTTAGGTTTTAAATTGTGTGGTTTATTTTGTGGCTACTTATTGTCATTAGTTTTTCCCTGATGGCTACAAATTGGCATCCTATAACAACACATAACAAAATTGGTAATTTTTAGCCTTATATTAGGTTTGGCAAAGATAGCCCCAAACAATTGGCATTATATAGCCAAATCTTTAAAAAAACTACTTTCTTTTATATTCTCTCTCAAAAAAATCTACACGCTTATTTTGGTTTCCCTCCCCCTTTCTCTCCCTGTATTTCTTCTTCTATCCCTTCTCTTTTTCTCTCATAGTTTAGAAAAACTTCTTGCAAATTATGCAAAAAAATTCAGTGGGATGAAAAGATAAGGTTGATCTCACATCAGAAAAAATCAAAAGCAAAAATTAAGAAAGGAAAAATATATTTCAACTTTATTTTTCTTCTCTTTTTTTTGGTTAGATTGAATGAGTGAGTGTGATTGAAATTGGTTGAAAATACCTAAACGAGGCTATATGCAAAATTTGAGCAAGATTAGCAAAAATTAAGAGAGAAAAAATATATTTCAACTTTATTTTTCTTCTCTCTTCCTTTTTTTGTTTGGATTGAATGAGTGGGTGTGATTGAAATTAGTTGAAAATACCTAAACGAGGTTATATACAAAATTTGAGCAAGATTAGAAGTGATTTAGATTGGTTTCAGGTAAAAAAATCAGACCTAATTATCTAATTACGATATGTGTATATCACGTTGTATATCATATACATCATTATATATCTTGTACGTCAGTGTATATCACACACACAATTTTAAGGACCTCTGTGTATAGCGTGTATACAACACAATTTTTTTATGGGCGCCCGTGTATATCACATTGAATATCGTATATATTACACAAATTTTCATGGATATACATAGATACACATGATATACATGAGATATCACTGATGTTCATAGAGATATACACGGGTTACAATTGTGATATACATATTATTATATATTTATCAGTTATTTGATGCCAATATTTATAACTAGGGCTATTTTCTGCCAATTATATGAGTATGTTGTTATACCATGCCAAAACCCCTTTCAAAATATTTAGCTTTAGCCCATTATTGTAGACATTGGGCATCTTGATTGGGTATAGGTTAAATGGTCGCTCCCATTTAACCTATACCCATTTTTTTAAAACTTTTAATTTGTACCCACTTTTTAAACAATTTCAACCCCTTTCTCCTCCTTCTTTGTTTTCTTCTTTCTTCTTCTACAACGATGACTTCAACATTGTTAATGACTACTTTGATTAATGACCTCAGAGAGAGATGCAAGGCAGACCTGGATTCATTCACTGCTACTCCAGAGAACTGCTAGTTGGTTCTGTTTGCAAGATTGCT
Organism: Nicotiana tabacum; assembly: GCF_000715075.1. Lineage (NCBI taxonomy): Eukaryota > Viridiplantae > Streptophyta > Magnoliopsida > Solanales > Solanaceae > Nicotiana > Nicotiana tabacum. Next base: position 99,367,643 of record NC_134082.1, on the reverse strand, counting down.
ACTTCATTTTCTAGATGTTTGTTTGGTTACTCATGTATTCACATGATTGAGTGTACTCCTGAAAAATTGTGTAACAGTCTGCTTGATGTAAAGTAGTAAAAAATGGTGTAACATTCTTGGTGATCATACATCACAACAGAGTGAGCCATTTTATGAAAGCTGCATTTTCCATAATGAATTGTTGTGTATATGGCCATTTCAAAGCTGTAGCAGCATCTTCACAAGTGCAAAAATTGCGTCCTGAGACAACGATATATGCCTTCTTTCCAACAGTTGATCCGAACTTTTCAAGAAGAGGTGCAAGAGCTTTAACTTTTCAAGAAGAGGTGCAAGAGCTGAAGTTATCCAGTTACAGTTACAAAATAAAAACTTCAGCTCTAGAGCTTAAGTTACAAAATAAAAACTTCAGCTCTAGAGCTTAAGTTCCACAGTTACAAAACAAAAACTTCAGCTCTAGAGCTTAAGTTCCCTAGTTACAAAACAAAAACTTCGCCAGTTACAAAATAAAAACTTCACTCTAGAGCTGAACTTCAGGCCCGACTATTAGAATGCTGAAGTTTTGCGTGATTGTCTTTGCTACTTCAGCCTCGTATGCTGAAGTTATGCGAAAAAGCGGGTATGCTTGCAATTTTTTTTTACAAAGCGGACACAAGTTAAAACGTGACACAAAAAGCGGGTATAGATGCAAATGCCCTTTTGATGACTCATCAAAACCCGATCCGACCCGTTTTAAAAGCTTGCGCAAAAAGACTAGCTTAGTACTAAAGTCTACAGAAACAAGAATAAGCTCGACTCGTTCATTGCCCTTCTCTTAGATCTCACGTCTCAGGTATCACTCTTTCTTTTCCTTTCGTTACCCACTTGAGCAAATTGCGACATGGTTGTTTATTTTACCGTGAATTTTATGCATTTAATCGAGAAATTACTCCATTGTTGAATTATTTCCCCCAAATTTCTTGGTAATTTTGGTAAAGCTATGTTATAGACTTTTTACATGAAATCGATGATGTCTTTGTGTTATTCTACGGATAAGTAAATTAGTTGAACTTCTGGATTTATGTTTTTACAAAATATATGGTAGGAGGGTTTACCTGGGAAAGAGTGTACTTGATAGTAGTAAGTTTAGTTTATTCCTAGCATTCTTCTCTTTCTCCTTTATTTTACTTTTTAGGATAAAAATATTTCAAATTAAGGTTAAATTTCTTACTAATAGTGTAATAAGTACATCTTTCGAGCAGCTCTTGTTGTAAAGAATTGATTTAATTAGAGAAAAAAGAGTCAAAATTCGTTAAGATGTACAATGGAAGCAATTTAGCTTTTGGGAATTACTTGGTAGGGAAGTTAGGTGGATATTATGAAGTAGAAGTCTCAAAATATGACTAGGGATGTCTAAGAAAATTCAAAGGGCTGTATTACCTGATTTAGGTATATTGCCATGGTCTCTGGCACATAATCTAAAAGATCAATCACTTAGCACTACATGAGCCGTATGAGGGATTTGATTGACAGAGCCAATTTAGAAAGACTTCTTCATGTGAAATGTCCATGAAGCCTGTCTTCTCTAGGATGGCTCTGAGTGTGGAGTTAGGTTATAATGTATTGAACTATGTTTATCGACCTCATGTTGAAGCTTCAAGTGTTGAAAAGGAGAGATATGTAGTTAGTGATTGTCCACAGTGATTGTTCCCTCTTGTAGTAAACAATAGTGCCTGATCAGTTAAAGTTATGTCAAATCAAAGTTGCAAAATTGCAACACTTGTTGCTGAGTTTAGATGAGATACCCACTTGGCTTAGTTAATTCCCATTTTTCTAGTTCCTCTCGATATCTCTTCTTTTTTGTAATGCTCTAGGTGTTGTATCCAGTAAGGGTGCTTTACTATAGAGTCCCCTGCCTAAACATTAGGATTTTATTGGAATTGACATCTTGGATATGATAAACCTTGGATCACATTAAGCTCTTGTCTTGAAAAATATTCTGGACGCCCCTTTACTAAGTCCGAAATGTATTTACATCCGATTAGTAGAAAATTGATCAATTCTTAAGATCTTTTGGTTGCAAGAAATGAAGCAGATACTGGTGATACTAGCCTCTAGCCTGGCAATTGTAGCCATCTTATTCTAGTAGGCAACTCTAGCCACATCTTATCTCCGTCAATAAGACCCACGATGATGTGGTTTTTCTACTTCGCTATGGCCTACAGGCGAAGGTGCTTCCAGAATCTACAATCTTCGTGAGCCTGCCGTCACTTGAAGTAGAGCTCTTCTCCACAAATAATTTTCCCTCCAAGTTTTTCACAATTCCTCTGGAACTTCATAAGCAGTAGTGCACATGCTCATTCCTTTCTCCTTTTTGGGTCCAAATGCTAAGAAGTACCATAAATTCCATAATGTCCCTAGGCCTATTGCCTTTTGGCTTTTGGCCCCGACTTGAATAGTCTCTCTCACCTACAGTTTGCATTGTGAGATTGTTACCCACACTCCTCCCTTGCTAAGGATCCTCTCTCCTTTTCCATTTCCACATACTTGACTGGATATTCAGAAGGATTCTTGCCTTGTTGGACCTCAAAGTGTTGGACTTGATCAAGAAGATAATCCTCCTAATCATCATTACTTAATCTGTAGCATTAGCTCTATTTGCTCCCCATTGTGTCTTTACTCTTTAGTTCCCATTGTTATGGAATTGGAAGTGGTAAACCAGCTGTGTTGATTTAATAGACATTTGAGGCCCATCAAAATAAAAGAAAAGAACAGACTTGTCATTTGGTAAATCTATAGCAGACGATATAAATTGGCCAACCTCAAGTGTGGAGAAAATTAGAAGAAAAGAGAACAGTGCCATAACTAATAAGTTTTTATACATGTACCTCTCTTTTGGTCATCCTTGTTGTTGCTCCTTATCTAATATAATTCAAGCTTTTCTCTGTTAAGATTTCCTCTGCCACCTTTCTGGTTGTTTTCTTGGACATTGCTAACCTTACTTTTAGTTTGTTTCGAGATGCCCCGAGAAGGGTTAACACAGTGAAATATAATGTAGTAGAAAGTGATTCATTCGATAGAGGAAAGGAAAATGTTAGGACAACTTTTTTTTCTCTTCTCTTTATAGACATAGTGTCAATAACCTTGAGCTAATGGCATTCAGCCCATATCCTTGATACTTTTATCGTCTCGTGTAGAATAAAGCGTCTCTGCTATCTGAAGTTTTTACCCATATCTGAAGTGTGTGTGCAGTAGACTGTCATGAGATCAGAATGGCTTTTATTTTTTAGGTATAGGAACTGATTGAGAAAGAGAATTCGTTTGCAATTACTGGCAATGTAGCATAGACTCTTGGCGCTGTTTATACTTGAGGCTTGCCCTTTTGTCAAGTCGCTCACCAAATTCTTCTTATATTAATTTTTACTGAGGACTTCCCTCAGCCAGGTAGAGTGGATAATACATTCCATTAATTGAGATGGCTTGCAAATCAATGTATAGTACTTAGGTGGGAGAGTGAGTAAATTGCTGGACTATGCATAATCAAATAATATTGGCACAAAGAGTTATTTGCATATACCTGTTTTATGTAACAAGCAGAACAGTTCTATTTTACAGCTATGACTTACAACAACGGAAAATACTCAATCCCAACCAAGTTGGGGTCAATATGAATCCTCATTGTCTACATTGCTCCATTTAAGCCCGTCTATTTCCAATATCATAAAGAAATAGTTTCTCTAGCGCTAGAAGTTCTTATATGTTATTTACTGGCATGTAAAGCTTTAATAGGACTAAAAGACTCCTAGCAAACATTGGACCTAAAGTAAGCGTACTAATAGGTATATAGATCTTTTTCTTCCATTGTGCTTTATTTCCGCTAAGTGGATTTCAAGAGATTGCAGGTCTTCCGTTACAACTTCCTTCCACTCTGCCTTGATTGACCACTATTACTTGGTTAACAACTAACTGAACCTTGGCTTTCAGAATTCGAGCTAACCTCAAGAAAATATGAAGAGTGTCACTGATTCTAGAATTCAAAAATTTAAATTTAGCCGTACACATGCTTCAAAAGTCCAAAGTTTGCCCTTACAGAAGGAAATTCCCTGAGGTTGTAGGTCATGGCAATTTTCAGCTTCAATTCATTTGCATCTTATATTGTTCTCACTCAATTTTTACATCCTTTTTTCTTCTATCTTTGCTTGCATACTTGCTGTTTGGACTTATTCATGGTAAGGGTACAATAGAATAAACAAAGTTTCACATGCTTTGAAATTTTTATGTAACAAACTCCCTGAATGATAAAAAATAATCAGGTGTACTGCAGTTGAGAAACAATGTCACGAAGGTATGACAGCCGTACAACAATCTTCTCCCCTGAAGGTCGTCTCTATCAGGTTGAGTATGCAATGGAGGCTATTGGAAATGCAGGTAGTGCTATAGGCATCTTGTCCAAGGATGGGGTGGTTCTGGTAGGTGAAAAGAAAGTAACATCTAAGCTGCTTCAGACCTCAACATCAAGTGAGAAGATGTACAAGATTGATGATCATGTGGCGTGTGCCGTAGCTGGAATCATGTCTGATGCCAACATACTGATCAACACGGCCAGGGTCCAGGCTCAGCGCTATACGTTCGCTTATCAAGAACCCATGCCAGTTGAACAACTTGTTCAGTCACTCTGTGACACCAAGCAAGGTTACACACAGTTTGGTGGACTTCGCCCTTTTGGTGTTTCATTTCTCTTTGCAGGTTGGGATAAAAATTACGGCTTCCAACTCTACATGAGCGACCCAAGTGGAAATTATGGTGGTTGGAAAGCTGCAGCAATTGGAGCAAACAACCAGGCTGCTCAGTCAATACTTAAGCAGGATTACAAGGATGATATCACGAGGGAAGAGGCCGTTCAACTCGCGCTTAAAGTGCTTAGTAAGACGATGGACAGCACTAGTCTCACTTCAGAGAAACTTGAACTTGCTGAGGTATTTCTCTCTAATGGGAAAGTCAAGTATCAAGCATGCTCACCTGAAACTCTGAATGCAATGTTGGTGCGGTCTGGACTGACCCAACCTGCTGCAGAAGAATAGTAGAAGAATGTCTTTTGGTCAGGATTTGGCATCCATGACTCTCTACACCATCCGATATATGTTGTACTAAGATTTAAGTGATGGGTTTGTTTCTTATTACGACTGCATATTTATGTTGAATTAGGGGCGTTCTATCGGTTGGTGTGGTACGGTTTTAAGTTCGGTATGGTTTGGTTTTTTATTTTCCGATTTCTGTTAGTGCAGTTCGGTAATTTTGTTATTACTCTTTAAAGTTATATTCTATCCATCAAACTTGTGATCGTGATAAAAGAAAAAAACTAAATTAGAGAACAAATTAAACCAAAACGGTAATGGTGTTTCGTTCTGAAACAAGACATACTATCTTAGAAGCAAAATGTCATGAACTGCTAATTTTAAAAGAATATGTTAGCAGCTATTCATCAAATTAAATTTAGGATAACAAATTTCACTTATCATGTTTATTACTCCCTCCATTCGCTTTTACTTGGCATGTTTTTAATTTTCACGCCTTTTAGAAATAATAAATGATGTGCATAATTTACCATGATACTCATATTAATTGATGTATATTTTATTGGATTTGAGAAAATGATTTGAAATGAGTAATAAATATTGTGGGTATAACAGGAATTTTTTTATGTTCTCTTGATATGTGTAAAGTGATAAGTAAAAATAAAAATATATTTTTAGTATACATGCCAAGTAAAAGTGAACGGAGGGAGTAATAATTAAACGGTCTGGGCAAATTCTTTGATTAGGACTAAAAAACTCATAAATAGAAAAGTCTTGGGTTTAAACTTATTAGTGGCGAGAGAGAGAGAACGTGTGTGTGTGTTACCATAGGTGTGGCAGCCCCAAGTGGATCAACTTATTTTTTCACTTCAAAATGTATTTGAGTTATTCAAATGTGTGAAATTATTAATATTCTATTTAATTGTGAAAAATGAGTTTATTTCATAGAAAAAGCATGTACAAAGATGCTTTTACTTAAAAATGGACCTGAACTATTCAAATGTATGAATTTTTTCTGATATTATACTTAACTAGTATTAGTACCCGCGCGATGCACGGACAAATCATTTCAAATTGTAATGTATGTTGTTTGAATCATGTACAAACAACCTTAAAATATATATCTCTCAGATAAAAATTATATAACATGAGAATTTAATTATGAACCAGGATATGAAATTATTGATCAAATCTCGTAGTAGACAACCAATCATTTTAACATATATTTGTAGCAACCTAACCCCTTGATTTAAGTACTTACATTTCGTTCCTTTGTCGATATTAAAGAATACTAAACATGTCATATTGTGATCTGTCTTGTTCGAGCACATTAGATCATATTATTTTAACAAAATTCTTACAATCACTTTATTTTTATCACGAAATCAAATATGTCTTATTCATCACATCATTTTTACATAAATTCTTTTTTTTTTGTTCTTTTCTTATAGTTATATTATTTAATATTTCATATTATCATAATATCATATAATTTTTTGTTAGCTTATGATTAAATTAATGTCTTGCTTATTATCCTTTTAATAGTTTATGATAAAAATAAATGTTTTATTCTCGAAATTTGATATATTTTAATTCTTTTATCCTCTTATTCATAATTTTTTAATCATTTAAATTTGCCAATAATATTTTTAAATATAATTTAATTAATTGATTTTATATATATTAAAATTAATTTAAAGTATAAGTATCCTCACACTACTTCTATTTTCTTTTTAATATACATTCTCTTCCCTACTATAAATGTTAATTAGTTTTATATTAATATTTTACCTATAACCAAAATAATGTCATATTTTGTTTTAAATTGTAACTTTTAATTAGTCTAAAATATTAATACATAAGTTATTTGATTATCATATTCCAAATGTATTGAGTTCTCTTATAATTAACTTTGTATTAGATGCAGTTAAATTTTCTTTATTTTTAGCTATAAGATAAAATTTAATTTTAATTTTCATTATTAAGATTACCAATATTAGAAATTTATTTTGTATTTTTAAAAATTTATTTAATCATAGAAAAAAACTTTCTTAATTTTATGAACACATTATTTCTAAATATTGTAATAATATTTTTACTATTATTTTAATTCTTTATGTAATATTTTTTTTTAAAAAAAATTCATCTCAAACTCAAATAATTCTTATCATTTTATTTTCTAAACTGAACCACATTTTCAAAAAATTATGTTATGCATTCAAACTCAAACTAACTACACTCGATTCAGATATTAATCATAAGTCCAAAATATTAATACATAAGTTATTTGATTATCATGTTCCAAATGTATTGAGTTCTCTTATAATTAATTTTGTATTAGATGCAGTTAAATTTTTGTTCTTTTTTAGCTATAAGATAAAATTTAATTTTTAATTTTCATTATTAAGGTTACCAATATTAGAAATTTATTTTGTATTTTTAAAAGTTTATTTATTCATAGGAAAAAAACATTCTTAATTTTTTATCACATTATTCCTAAATATTATAATAATATTTTTACTATCATTTTAATCCTTTATGTAATATTTTTTAAAAAAAATCTCATCTCAAACTCAAATAATTCTTATCATTTTATTTTCTAAATTGGACCGCATTTTCAAATCATTATGCTATGCATTCAAACTCAAACTATCTGCACTCGATTCAGATATTAATCACAGAAAAATATTTTCTTAATTGTTTGAACATATTATATCTAAATGTTGTAATAATATTTTCATTGTCATTTTACTTCTTTACATAATTTTTTTTCTTTTTTATTTTAAGATACAAATTTAATTTTTATAAAATTACCTATATTAGAAATTTATTTTATAATTTAAAATGTTATTTTATTATTGTTTTATTTTTTATAAATAAGACTTCAATTTCGTGGTATTATTCATAATTTGAGCATTCGCATCATAGTTTTAAGAACTTTCTAATCTCAAATTCAAATAGTTTTTTTCTTTTCATTTCTAATAGTAAATTTCTAATAAGTTAACATAATTTTCCTATTTTTTAATCTAATATATAGTCTTATTATGTTTTATGTGGCTTTTCATTAACTCGTAACTTTATTGAATATCATTCTCAACTACTTTTCTTTAATAATATAAGATAAATATATAATTTTTTAATTATAAAATAAATATTTATTTTGTTTTAAAATTATTGCTCGAAAATTTTAAATTATTTAAAATTTAATAATATTTTTAAGTATTGTATATTTACTTTATTTTATTTTCTAAACTTATGATTTATAAATGTCCTTATATTATCTCTAATTTATTTTTATTGTTCAATATTTTTAGTTTTTGATTTTACTATATTAGACTTGAGTTATGTGGACTTATATTATGACTTTTCTTATCATAATATAAAAAACTTCTCATCTCAAATTTAAATAAGTTTTACACTTTTTCCTATGATAAAAAATCTTAGTTTTTTTCTATTTATTCTTTATTATAAATTTTATATTATTCAATACCTAATATTATTACATTGTCATGTGAATTTTTATTAGCCTGTTTGAATTTAATATCTATTTTTACCACACTCATTCTAATATAATATAGATAAAAATTAAAATACTTTCTCATCTCAAATTCAAATAATTTTTATCATTCTATTTTCTTAATTGGACCATATTTTCAAAAAATTATGGTATGCTTTCAAACTTAAACTAACTAAACTCAATTCAAATATTAATCATAGAAAATATTTTCTTAATTGTTTGAACACATTATATCTAAATGTTGTAGTAATATTTACGTATAAAATATTCGTTTGCACGATTTATCAATATTAATATGAATTTATTTTTCTCGTTATTAAAATATCTTTTGCTAATTATTTTTTTTCTTACCTTATAATTAATTTGTATACTTTATGTAAGATCTTATTTTATTGCTTGAATTTATTTAGTTTTTAAACTCAATAAATCTTTAATATCTTAAGTAATTTTTAGTTTTATTTTATATTTTAACTTACTCCAAAGTATAAATAGTCATAGGTTATCTCAATTCACGTCTTCATATTTAACTTACTCCAAAGTATAAATAGTCACAGGTTATCTCAATTTATGTCTTTATATATATTTTTTCTATTATAGTTTTTAATTAATTTTTCACCTCCATATTTCTAGCTAACATAGAAGAAAATCTATGAGTGGATCAATATATAGATATAGATATAGATATTGATACAAATATACATATAAATTTAAATATAGATATATAGATTAGATTTGTCTAGATCTATTTAGATAATGTATAAGATTCATTAAACTACCTCCATTAGTTATGTTTCTATATAAAATACCTCCATTAATTATGTTTCTATATATAATTTCTAATTATTAATGTTGTCTTAAAATTGCCAAGTGGCTTCATTTTAGCTTGCCACTTGGCTTAACCACAATGCATACTATTCTCCTTTTAATATAATATAGATGATAGATATCGAAGTTACTCATTGCTTAATCATGACAGTAAGGAATAAGAGAAAAATTACCCTATGAAATGAGCAACATAATATGTATATGAATTGATAAACTAATAAAAATAGTAATTAATCTATTATCATAAGTTAAAACTACATTAATACGGTAAAACACCCATATAGTTTTAGTTTGTATAACTTAAAACCTACCAAATCCCGTCGAATCAACCAAAACTTTTTTTCTTCTCCTTGTTATATAGCCTGACAAGATTTTTTATTTTCTCTTGTCAAAGAGGTTTCTGTGGAAACAAGTAATAATTTTATTTATTTTTCGGTGTTTGGTACGCAAATTAAGAAAAATAACTTCTCAAGAGTATTCATATATAATTTAGATACAATAAACATGAAGTCATAAACTTTCGAACCAACAACCTTCGGAACCCACAAATTTCATAAACTTCCGAACCGCTAAACTTTCGAAACCGCGAACTTTATAATTTCTAAATCCGTAAACTTACAAATACATAAATCTCCGAACTCATAACTTTGGAACTTGTAAAATTTCGAACCTATAACACGAATGATGAAAAAACTAAGTATATAAATAGTGGCTTGTGCAGCTTATTCGAGAAGTTGAAGAAATGAGACTCTTCTTTAACTAGAAAAACGAAAAAAATAAAGATTTAAAATTACAAAAAAAAGTAAAAAAAAAATTGTGCGGGGTGGGTGGGGGGAGGGGGGATGGGGGTGGGTGGTGCAGAAAAACGAAAAACAGAAATTTGAAATTACAAAAAAAGAAGTAAAAAAAATTAATTTTTTGCGGGTGGGGGGTGGCGTGGGGGGGGGGGGATAGCAGGGTGGGTGGTGACGGGAAAAAAATTCTTTTTGGAGAGAGGAGGTGGGGGTGGGTTTGGGTGGGTGTGAGGGTATGGGGTGGAATGGTGAGGGAGGAATAGGGTGGGAAGGTTGAGAAAGAGTTTTAGAAAATATTTTTCCTTCTCTTGATAAGGAAAACATTTTCCTCCAATTGAAGGAAAATGTTTTTCAAAATATTTAAGCCAACCAAACATGAAAAAATTGAAAAATATTTTTCGGAAAATATTTTCCTTCGTACCAAACACACCCTAAGACCCTAATTATTTTGATCACTTGATCTCCTTCTTCTTCGGTTAATAATACGCTCTTCCAATATTATGACTATTTTCCCCTCATTTTTGGATGTATTCCAATACACGTGATATTCTTTTAACTCTTTATAATTTTCATAACTCTTAATATTATACATTATATTAAATCTTTGTGTAATATTCATATATCAAATTATAACAGCTTGTTGACAAATACCATTATCTAAGGTGTTAATTTCGAATGATCAGTGGACTTTATCCACTATAAAACACAAGATACACACTATTTGTTGTCATATATATATGAAATTAATTGAATTTTACCTACTATAACAATAAAGTTGTTAGACCTTACCCACTATAACTGTAAGTTCATATTAAAATAATTAAACCTTACCAACCATCAGGATGCAGTGCTTCAGCTAGTGATAACTTTGTGTTCATGTGAGGAGGATACCTAGGCAGGTAGGGTAATTCCAACTCGTATTAGAAACATGTAAAGAAAACAACAACAACAATAATTACGTTTCATTTTCAAACTCAAGCTGGGTTGAATAAGGTTAATGTGACGCGTACCTAGCTGAGCTCGTCCCAGTGATATAGTTGGTATTGTGATGATTGTTCATAAAATTATTAGTTTTACGTTGACCGCCAACCTACCATATCCCTACTCTTTTATTCAGGCTTAGGACTGAAAATGTGAACAAATTAACACATGTGGGGTTAAACATGTACAAGAAAACTGTTGGAAAAATAAGTCTGGAAATTACACAAGCATCAGAAATAGTAAACAACACAAGTACTGTAGTGATTGGTGTCACGATCCAATTTTTCCTATAGACCGTGATGGCGTCCAACGTCGCAGCTAGGCAAAGGCGAGAGTGAACTAGTCATGCATTTATTCTTTTTAATAATTTCAAAGTAGTTGATTTTTTATTTATTAAGTAAATGAGAAGTGGACAATTATGGTAAGGTAAAGCATAAACTAATGAAAGAGTAAATACAATGAAATTGATACCCAAAATTATAAAGTGACTAATAGAATACTCCCAAAATTCGGTATCACACATGTATGAGCAACTAGTAAAATATACAATTATCTATGCTATTGTCTGGAATAAAATTAACTACAAAAGAGAGTATGCGGGTGATGCAGAACGGACACAGAGAGCAGCTTACCACTATGTCCTCGGGGTAACGGGGGTGCGTGCCTGAATGACTGCCAGATGCATCTGTCTCATATCCTGCACGATTAGTGCAGAAGTGTAGCGTAATTACATAAACAACATGTACCTAGTAAACATCTAGTCTAACCTCGAAGAAGTAGTAACGAGGGGTCGATATCGACACTTACTATGGGCCAATAAATAAAGTACGAAAATTCTAAATACGAATGGAATATATCAATAATAATAACACAATAACAAACAGTAAATAAGTGATTCCTTAACTAGAAGTTAATTTAAAATCTCCAATTAGTACGTACTAACTTCAACAAATACGGGACATCAAGTAAACTATATTTTTCTCAAGTCATAAAAGTAAAATCAAGTGTAATCGAACTCTGAGCATTATCACACACGATTTATGCTGAGGTCATACGGCCCGATCCAGAATAATGTGTACATTGCCGAGGGTCGACCGACATGAATCATAGATGCATCTATTATACTGCCGAGGCGTTCGACCCCCTCCACAAAAAGAGATAATACTCTACGAACATCCGATTTAATGATTATCACAAGACTAATACACCAGGAGGCACAATTTTTATTAATTGCCAAGTAACCTGCCAAAACTCAAAGTAAGTGAAGTTCGGTCTTTATGAATTCTTTCTCAAGTTTCAATATAATTTAAGCACTACAGGTAGAGTGCAAACAATACAAGTATTTTATGATAGGGTCCTAAAACTACTCGGACATAAACATAATTTGTAGCTATGCACAGGCTGTCATCACTTTGTGCGTCCGTAGCACCCACAATGAGTAGCAATAACTAATTTAAAATACCTACAGATTAAATTCCTTCTTACAAGGTTAGGCAAGAGACTTACCTCGTCCCAAAGCTCACTTTCCGGCCCACAAATTTACTCTAAAGCGTCAAGTTGGTGCCGAACAATCTGAAGCTAGCCAAATATTATATAAATTAATCAATATACACTTAAAAATTCATAATTTAGCTATTAGAGTAATTACCCAACCCAAATTAGAAGATTCCTAAAATTCAGGGCCCGGATTTCGGAAATTTTCGAAGATAAATGTTACCTATAACCTCATGAATTTAAATATATAATTTCTATCCAATTTCATAATCATTTTCTTGGTCTAATCCCATTTTTATCAAAATCTAGGTTTTCCAATAATCTCCTAAAATTTTCACAATTTCTATGTTAAAACCTACCTATAATGCATGATGTAAACTCATATTGTATAAAAATTACATACCTCAAAGTTCTAGGTGAAAATCCCTCCTCCTAAAATCAACCAACAAGTGAGAGAAATGGACCAAAAGCCTAAGTCCGGACTTTTAAAACATTATGTCCAAGTCTGCCTACATCGCGATCGCGGACAAGCCCTCGCGATCGCGAAGGCAAAATTGAGGAACCCAGGAAAATTCTTCTTCGCGATCGCGAGAGGACACTCATGAACGCGATGCACTGAGCCGTCTCTTCATCGCGAACACGTGCCCTCACTCGCGAACACGTAAGGTAACTAGGTTGCCCAGGCCCTCGACTCTATGCGAACGTGACAGGTCTCTTGTGAACGCGAAGGCCATTGGCCCCAAGCCTTCGCGAAAGCGGCTAAGACTTCGTGAATGCAAAGCACAAAACCACCCAGTCCCCAATTCCTTCTTCGCGATCGCGAGGGTTCCTTCGCGTTCACGAAGAAGGAAACCAGAACAACACACAGAAGATTTTGACTTATTTCTGAGCGGTCTGAAACACACTCGAGCTCTCCGGGACCTAGTCCAAATGAATCAAAAAGTCTATAACCATAATACGGACCTGCTCGAACTCTCGAAACATGTAAAACGACATCAAAACTAAGAATCACACCCCAAAACCAAATTGAATCAAGTTATGAACTTCAAGCTTTTCAACTTACTCCGAACGTGCCGAATTATACTTAGACTACTCGGAATGACACCAAATTTTGTGTGCAAGTCATAAATCACCATACGGAACTATTCCTAGGCTAGGAATCCCAAATGGACCTCGATAACACTAAAGTCTACTCCAAACTAAATTTAAAAAACTTGAAAACCTTCAATGCGCCAACTTTCGATATTAAGCGCCGAAATGCTCCCGAGTCATCCGAAACCCGATCCAAACACCCGCCCAGGTCTAAAATTATCACACAAACCTATTAGGACCATCAAATCCCAGTTCCAAAGTCATTTACTTAAAACATTGACTCAAGTCAAAATTAACCATTATAAGCCACTAATAAGGAACTAAGTGTTCTGATTTCAACCCGAACCCTTCCAAACCTGAACTAACCATCCCCATAAGTCATAAAACAGTAAAAGCACCTACGGAGAGTCTTAATTAGGGGAATGGAGATCTAGATACTAAAATGACCAATCAGAACGTTACATTCTCCACCTCTTAAAAAAAGTTCGTCCTCGAACGGGTCTAGAATCATACCTGGAGTGCTGAATAGGTGTGGATATCTGCTCCGCATTACCACCTTAGTATCTCAAGTCGCCTCCTCGACTGGTTGACCCCTCCACTGAACCTTTACCGTAGAAATCTTCTTAGACCTCAACTGGCGAACCTGCTTGTCAACAATGGCAATTGGCTCCTCCTCATAACCCATGCTCTCATCTGGCTGAACCGTGTTGTAGTATAACACATGTGACCTGTACTTTTGGAGCATAGACATATGGAAAACCGTATGAACTGCCGATAGACTAGGAGGAAAATCAAGCTCATAAGCAACTTCTCCAATACACCTCAACAACTCAAATGGACCTATAAACCTTGGGCTCAACTTGCCCTTCATCCCGAACCTCATAATTCCCTTCATCGGCCAGACTTTCAAGAGAACATTCTTTCCCACCATAAATGATAAATCACACGCCTTCTGATCCGTGTAACTCTTATGTCTGGACTATGTTGTGCGAAGTCACTCCTGAATCAACTTCACCTTCTTCAAGACATCCTTCACTAAATAAGTGCCATATTACCTAGCCTAGCCGGGCTCAAACCATCCGATGGGAGAACAATATCGCCAACTATTCAAAGCATAAAATGGAGCCATCTCAATGCTGGATTGATAAATGTTGTTTAAGTAAACTCGGCCAAAAGCAAGAATCGATCCCACTGCCATCCGAAGTCAATCATGCATGCTCTGAGCATATCCTCTAAGATCTGAACCGTCTGCTCTGACTGTCCGTCGGTTTGCGGAAAAAAGGCTGTGCTGACCTTTACCCGGGTACCCAACTCACTCTGAGTTGCATTCTAGAAGTGCGAAGTGAACTGAGGGCCTCTATCTGAAATGATAGAAACAGGCATACTATGCAACCAAACAATCTCCTAAATGTAAATCTGGGCCAATCTCTCTGAAGAATATGTAGTCATAACCGGAATAAAGTGTGCCGACTTGGTCAACTTGTCGACAATGACCCAAATTCCATCAAACTTCCTCAAAGTCCGCGTCAAACCAACTACGATGGAAATTTAGGCATCTTACTACATACTCATCAATGTCCTTCTTCATCTGCCTCCACCAATAATGTTGTCTCAGGTCGCGATATATCTTCGTAGCACCTGGATGAATAGAATTCCGAGAATTGTGTGCCTCCTCTAGAATATTCTCCCTAAATCTATCAATACTAGGAACACATAGACAACCTCGGAGTCGCAGAACACCATCTTCATCGATAGTAACCTCCTTAGCACAACCCTGTAGTACCATCTCCCTAAGAACCAGCAAGTGCAAATCATCGTACTAACGAGCCTTGATCCGCTCAAATAATGAAACCTGAGCAATGATGCATGCATGAGCTCGGCTGGGCTCTGAAATATCCAACCTCACAAGTCTGTTAGCCAAGGAGCGAATGTCCAAAGCCAAAAGCCTCTCCTCTACTGAAATGAATGCCAAACTACCCATATTCTCAGCCTTTCTGCTCAAGGCATCCGCAACCACATTCGCGTTGCCCGAATGATACAAGATGGTAATATCATAGTCCTTTAGTAACTCAAGCCACCAGTGCTGCCTCAAATTGAGATCCCTCTTCTTGAACAAATGTTGCAAGCTGCGATGATCAGTGTCGTGTCAACCTCACAGGACACCCCATCTAGATAATGCCTCCAGGTCTTGAGAGCATGAATTATCGCGGCCAACTCTAAATCATGTATGGGGTAATTCTTCTCGTAGAGCTTCAACTGATATGAAGCATATGCAATAACTCACCCCCCATGCATCAACACACAACCTAGGCCAATGAGTGAAGCGTTGCAATACATAGTATACATTCCTGAACCGGAAGGTAACACTAACACCGGTGCTATAGTCAAATCTGTCTTGAGCTTCTGAAATCTCGCCTCGCAATCTTCGGACCATCAGAACGATGCAACTTTCTGTGTCAATCTAGTCAAAAGTGTTGCAATAGATGAGAAGCCCTCAACAAACCGGCAATAATAACCTTCTAACCCCGAGAAACTTCTGATCTCGGTCGCTGTGGTAGAACGAGGCCAACTCTGGACTGCCTCAATCTTCTTAGGATCTACCTTAACACCCTCGCCTAATACAACATGCCCGAAGAATGCCACAGTGTCTAACTAGAACTCGCACTTGGAGAACTTAGCATATAACTTATGTTCCCGCAAGGTCTGAAGCACAACTCTCAAATGCTGCTCGTGCTTCTCCATGCTATGCAAGTAGATCAATATGTCATCAATGAAGACAATGAAAAATGAATCAATATGGCCTGAACACCCGGTTCATCAAATCCATAAATGCCACAGAGGCATTAGTCAAGCTGAAGGACATTACCAGAAACTCGTAGTGGCCATATCTAGTCCAAAAAGACATCTTCGGAACATCCGTAGCATGAATCTTCAACTGATGATACCCCGATCTCAAGTCAATCTTATAGAACACTATAGCACCCTACAACTGGTTAAACAAATCATTAATACATGACAACAATTACTTGTTCTAAATGGTAACATTGTTCAACTGGCGGTAATCAATGCATATCCGCATAGTCCCATCCTTCTTCTTCATGAACAACACTGGTGCACCCCAAGGCAACACACTTGGTCTGATGAACACCATTGCTAGCAAATCTTCAATCTGTTCTTTCAACTCCTTCAACTCTTTCAGAGCCATGCAGTACGGTGGAATAGAGATAGGTTGGGTACCTGGAGCCAAATCAATATAAAAAATCGATATCACAATCTGGTGGCATGCCTGGTAGATCAAAAGGAAACATATTGGAGAACTCCTGAACCACGAGCACTAAATCAATTATCAAAATCTCTGCAGCAGTATCCCAACATAAGATAGATAAGCCAAACAACCCTTCTCGACCATGTGTCGAGCCTTCAGGAAAGAGATAACTCGACTAGATGCACTGACAGATGAACCCTTCCACTCCAATCTAGGCAACTCTAGAATCGCCAAGGTAACAGTCTTGGCATGGCAATCAAGGATAGAATGATATGGAGATAATAGTCCATGCCCAGGATAACCTCAAAGTTAGTCATGTCGAGCAACAGAAGATCTACTCGTCTCATAACCATAAAAAGTCATGATACAGGACCGATAGACCCGATCCACAACAACAGAATCGCCCACTAGCGTGGACACATATATGGGAGCACCTAAGGACTCGCGAGGGACACCCAGAAAATGAGCAAACAGAGATGAAACATATGAATATGTAGACCCTAGATAAAATAGTGCCGAAACATCCCTACTGCAGACAGAAATAATACATGTGATCACGACATTTGAGGCTACTGCATTTGGTCTGGTTGGAAAGGCATAGAACCTAGATAGAGAGCCACCTAACTAGCCTCCACCTCTAGGACGACCCCTACCCACCTACCCTCTACCTCTGGCTGCTGGACGGCTGGTGCGGTGATCATGGGCTGATGACCCTGCTGTACTGCCTTGCCCCGAAGCCTAGGGTAGAATCTCCTCACATGACCAAAATCTCCGCACTCAAAGAAATCTCTCAGTGTGGTAAATGTCTGACCTTGAGTCTGGCCCTAGGAACCTGAACATCCACTGGAAGAACCCTGAACAGCCGGTGGATGGTAGGAGCTCTCTGGAATGGATGAAATAGGGCCATACTAGAGCACCCCGAGAAGGCAGTGATGCTGGGTACGTGGGCCTGCTAACCTTCAAAAACTGACCTTTACCCCAGACGGGGCACTACTAAACCCTTCAGAATATCGAAATCGCTTGTCCTTCAGCGTCTGCTCTCGACCCTGTTGACGAAATCCCTCAATCCTCCATGTTTTCTCCACATAATGCTCGTTAGGAGTCCCCATCTCAACCTCTCAGGCCATAGTGACCTGGATACTATAGTGCAAATCTGCAATAAACCTCTGCACTCTCTCTGCATTAATGGGGAGTATCATAAGTGCATGGCGAGACAATTCAGAGAATCTCGCCTCATAGTTGGTCACAGACATCTGACCCTGCTGGAGCCACTCGAACTGACCCCGTAACTCTTCCCTATGAGAGAGGATATATCTATCCAGAAAGAGACGTGTGAACTAGTCCCAAGTCAAGGTAGGAGAACCCGCTGGTCTGCTGAGAAGATAGGATAACCACTATCTACGGGCTCTGCCCTCCAGCTAAAATATGGTAAAGTCCACCCCGTGGGACTCTAATATCCTCATGTAGTGCAGCCTGTCCCTGCAAAGATTAATAAAGTCCTGGGGTCCTCATGTCGCTTACCGCCAAATGCAGGAAGATGTAGTCTTGTCCATCTGTCTAATAGCTTCTTTGGCTCGCCGATGGCAGCTGGTCTGGGCTCTGGTATAGCTGTTGTAACTGGCTGAGCTCCGCCCATGAGTAGTGCACCCAAGGTTTGATATACGAAGCAGCATGCCGTGGAGCCTGAGCGGTAGGGGTCTGTGCCCGCCCGCCAGATATGTGGTTTGATCCGCTGGAAATAAACCAGCCTACGTCATAGAATCTATGAACTACAGCATATGGCCCATGACCTCCTGGAATCCTGGTGCGAACATAAAATTTGCTAGAGCCGGCTCAAATGCAGATACCTCACCCTGCTTCTCAATAATAGATCCTCCACTAGATCTACTGGTGGCAAATCTAGGACACTCTAATTCTCTAGTATGGGCTGGAGCTCTTCCCCGGCCTTTAGGAATAGGGGAGTAGCTCCTCTACGGTCGGGTACATCTACCGCACGCATTCTTACCATATGTGAGAGAATAAGAGGAAGACACTTAGCACAACATCCACTACACGATAGGAGATGAAGAAAGAGATGTTTTCTAACATTCTATAGCTTCTCAAAGATAAGTATGGACGTCTCCTCATCGATCCATAAGACTCTATTAGGACTGCTCATGACTTGTGAGACCTATGTGAACCTAGTGCTCTGATACCAAGTTGTCACGATCCAATTTCCCCTATAGGTCGTGATGGCGCCCAACATCACTACTAGGCAAGCCAATGGTGAACTAGTCATGTATTTGTTCTTTTTAATAATTTCAAATTAGTTGATTTTTTTATTTATTAAGTAAATGAGTAGTGAAAAATTATAGTAAGGTAAAGCATAAACTAATGAGAGACTAAATACAGTGAAATTAATATCCAAAACTATAAAGTGTCTACTAGAATACTCCCAAAACTAGGTGTCACAAGTGTATGAGCAACTAGTAAAATATACAAACTCCCTATGCTACTGTCTGGAATAAGATAGACAGAAAGTAAATACAAAAGAGAGACTGCATGTGCTGCAGAACGGAAATAGAGAGCAGCTCACCACTATGCCTCGGGGTAACCGGGGTGTGCGCCTGAATGACTGCCAGATGCACATGCCTTATATCCTACACGATTAGTGTAGAAGTGTAGAAATGTAGCGTGAGTACATAAACAACATGTACCCAGTAAGAATCTAGTCTAACCTCGAAGAAGTAGTGACGAGGGGTCGACATTGACACTTACTATGGGCCAATAAATAAAGTACGAAAATTCTAAATAGGCATTGAATACATCAATAATAATAACACAATAACAAATAGTAACAAGTGATTCCTTACCTAGAATTCAATTTAAAATCTCCAATTAGCACATACGAACTTCAACAAATACGGGTCATCAAGTAAACTATATTTTTCTCAAGTCATGAAAGTAATATCAAGTGTAATCGGACTCCGAGCATTATCACGCACGATTTATGTCGAGGTCGTACGACCCGATCCAAAATAATGTGTACACTACCGAGGGTCGACCGACATGAACTATAGATACATCTATTATACTACCGAGGCATTCGTCCCGCTCCACAAAAAGAGAGAATACTCTACAAATATCCGATTTAACGATTATCACAAGAATAATACACCAGGAGGCAAAATTTCTATTAACGGTCCAGTAACCCGCCAAAACTCAAAGTAGTGAAGTTCGATCTTTACAAATCCTTTATCAAGTAACCTGCACGATTAGTGCAGAAGTATAGCGTAAGTACATAAACAACATGTACCTAGTAAGTATCTAGTCTAACCTCGAAGAAGTAGTAACGAGGGGTCGACATCGACACTTACTATGGGCCAATAAATAAAGTATGAAAATTCTAAATAAGCATGAAATACATCAATAATAATAATAACACAATAACAAACAGTAAATAAGTGATTCCTTAACTAGAGTTCAATTTAAAATCACCAATTAGCACATACTAACTTCAACAAATACGGGCCATCAAGTAAACTATATTTTTCTCAAGTGTAATCAGATTATGATCATTATTACACACGATTTATGCCGAGGTCGTACGACCTGATCCAGAATAATGTGTACACTGTCAAGGGTCGACCGGTACGAACCATATATGCATATATTATACTATCGAGGCGTTCGGCCCACTCCACAAGAAAAGAGGATACTCTACGGACATCCAATTAGCATTTATCACAAGACTAATACACTAGGAGGCACAATTTCTATTAATGGTAAAGTAACCCGCCAAAACTCAAAGTAAATGAAGTTCGGTCTTTACGAATCCTTTATCAAGTTTCAATAAGCAATTAAATTAATAGTGTGTAGATGTGAGATTCGGTCCTTATAATGAATTTTAGATGTTGGAAATTCGGGTTCTAAGGCTTATGAGCTAAGATTGAAGTAAGGATCTTCAGTTATGTTGTGTTGGCGGGCTTATACGGAGTGGGGTGTCATGGAATCATCCCCTGGTATGTGCATGGTAAGGTTACACCATGATTTAATAGCTTTGGAACGACTCCTAGCACGTTAGAGGATGAACGTATGTTTAAGTGGGGGAGGATATAATGATTCGACTAGCCGTTTTGAGCATTTGCACTTTACTCGACAGTATGAGGGCACGAGTATTTGCGCATGATGTATTATGACTTATGTGAATCATCGGTTTTGGTTTTCAAGTTATTCGGAATCGATTTGGAAAAATGAACTTCGGGATTGAAGCTTTAAGTTGGAAGAGTTGACCAAGTTTGACTTTTAGCATCTGATCTCGGATTGGGGTTTTGATGTTTCCAACGGCTTTTTATGGTGATTTTGGACTTAGGCGTGCGTCCGTATTTGGAATTGGAGGTCCGTAGGGTAAATTGAAGTATTTCGGCGAAAATTGGAAAATTGAAGTTTTGGAAGGTTGGGAGGTTGGTTATCTCCATTTTATCATTTGGGACTTGCATGCAAAATTTAACATCATTCCGGATTGATTTGATATAATTCCGCGCGGGTTGTAGAAGTTGAAAGTTCATAAATTCATTAAGTTCGATATAAGGTGTAATTCGTAATTTCAACGTTATTTGATGTAATTTGAGGCCTCGAGTAGGTCCGTGTTGTATTATGGGACTTGTTGGTATGCTTGGACGAGGTCCCCACTGTTCTGGGTGAGTTTCAAATAGGTTTAGGTTGTATTGCACTTTTTTTTTATGTTTTGACATTGTTTCTTCAAGCATAAATGGTTTTGCATTAAGCAAATGAGCTCTAAATTTAGTTTTTATGGAAGCATTAGATCCGTATCGTAATTACGGAATCATAGCAAAAAGAATAGTCGAATTCGGACATCGTATGAGAGAGTATGCTCATTTTCTTGTCAGGGAGACTGCTGGTTTCTGGTGTAGTCGCAACTGTGAACATTTTTATTGCAATTGCGATGCCCAGTTCGCAATTGCGACCGTTTTGTCGCAATTGCGGCATTTTCCAGCCCTGTTCTTGTTCGCAATTGCGAAGGCTTCTTTGCTTGAATTGCGAACCCCTGGATCGCAAATGCGACATCTACAACTTGTTTTCAGCTATGTAATTCGAGTTTTTGATTTATTTTGTTATATTTTAAACCCTAGCCTCGATGGGAGGCGATTTGTAGAAGGATTTTCATACCAAACTATCAGGTAAGTAATTTTAATCAACTTTCAGTTATATTTCGTGATTATACATAATATTTAACATCAAAATCATGAGAATCTAGGAAAAAATTTGGGAATTTTGTCAAAGCTTTAAAAAATGAAAATTTGGGATTTGAGAGTCGAATAGGACTCGAATTTGGAAACAAAACCCGTATATGGACTTGTGGGGCTATGAGTAGTCAAGACCTACCCTTAGGCCCGGGTTTGGATCGGGCAGGCCTGAGGTTGACTTTTTGAAAATTGTATAAAGGTCATAACTTTATTAATTAAAAATTGTTTTCTCTTATATTGTCTGATGTATTTAAGTCGTCTTTGGATAGATTGAGCCGAGCGGAGGTAAATTCGTAAAGGAAGAAGCTAAATTGAGTATTTAGTTGGCCGAATTAAGGTAAGTGTCGTGTCTAACTTTGTTGAGGAATTTTTTTTTACTATTTGACATTATTTGCTACATGCGGGGGTGATACATATATAAGGTGACGAGCATATATGCATGTGTCGGGATTAATCATGCTCGGGAGTAAATTATACTATAAATTGCGCCTAGTAGAATTATGTGATCATTCTTGCTTCATGTCCTACTTGACTTCTAGATCACTAAGAATATGGAATTAAATGTTAGAAACCAAGATTTAGTTTATTATAACTTGATTAAAATTTGACGGAATTTTGAGAAATATTTATGTCTCTAATTCGGTCATCATTGTGCTTAATCATTAATACATTGCTACGATCGATATACTTGAGATATTAGATTTTATACTCATGTTGTGGATCATTCTTGAGGTTTGTTGAAATACTTGAATAATAAGGTTCTTGAGGTTTTATTGAACTATTGTTGCTTGAAAGTTGTGATTGGGGTTCATTTGGAATATTTGTTTAAATAATCTCTTTAATATTATTTATGCTTCCTACCTTGCTTGTCGTTGATATACATGTGCTTGGTGAGGAAGAGTGTAAAGCACGAAGGGTGATGCCATGCCATTGTATATATATTATCATGTGAGGGAGAGTGTAAAGCACGAAGGGTGATGCCGTGCCATTTCATATATTTTATCATGTGAAGGAAAGTGTAAAGTACGAAGGGTGATGCTGCGCCATTTCATTTGAGGGTAAAGCATGAAGGGTGATGCAATGCCATGTCATGTGAGTATAAAGCACGAAGGGTGATGCCGTGCCATTTTATTTGAGAGTAAAAGCACTAAGGGTGATGTCGTTCCATCGCATTTATATTATCATGATTTTATGTTATCACAAGTTCATTGCACGAAGCGTGTTTCTGTGCAGGTGAGGACGAGGGACATGCATTATGTTAGGATATCTTTTCCTTGTATTTACGTTTGTGTCTGTACCTTAAGCTGTTATTTTCGTACTTATGGTTCTTATGTGACTTGTCGTTATTTTTCTATCTTTGTTCTCTATCTCAATTGTTGTTGTGTTGCCCATGCCTTCTACTTGCTTTACTTGCAAACATCATGCCTACTTCCTACTGTTATATTTATATCCATGTCGTTTCTATTTTGTTGCACTTTAGTACAAGCCTTCTACCATGATAGTCATTCATGCCTCTACTTGTTAGCTTATAAAGATCATGCTTTCCCTTCTTATTTGTTATATGTACAACTAGGCCTTCTACCATTCTAGTTAGGTAAAGTTTATGTTCCTCTTTCCGAAATATTGTCATTACTCCTATGCCTTCAACCTAGTATATTACCGTTGTCCATATATATTTCCTTGTTCATTATTGTCACTCGTGTATTTCCTACTTTGCCATTACTGTTATCGGCATTTCTACCACCTGGTTGGTACCGTTATATGCATATTTGGTGAGGATGAGATAAATGTACGAAGGATATTGTCGTGCCATTGACTTGACATCTTGAGTATGTTTCTCACACTATGAAAGTTATGGAGTTACTATCGTGGTTTGTTGGTTATCGCTCTAAGGAAAGGATTGGACGAGATATTAAGAAATGTTAAATTGTGATCTCTTCCAGTACTTAGTTATTGCTTCGCATATTCACTTCGTGTACTCTTTTCTGTTATATTGTAGTATTGTTCTATTGCTATTTTACTGTACATGTTATATCAGTAAGTATCTTTTAACTAAAAAGTCTAGTCACTACTTTGAGGAAGTTAGACAAGATACTTACTGGGTACATGGGGTCGGTTGTACTCATACTACACTTCTGCACCTTGCGTGCAGATTTTGAAATTGGAGCTGAGGGTGATGTCGAGAGCTGACTCTGAAGATGTTCGTGCATTCCTGATAAAGCTGTCACTTGTCCTTGGTAGTTTTAGATTTTGCTATTCTGTTTATATAATTTTCAAACAGATCATGTATCTATTTGCACCAGCTTTTCCAGAAGGGAAATTCTTTCCATCAATTCTGTACTAATGAGGTTAGCCTACAGTGACAACTCATACAACAACAACAACAACAACCCAGTATAATCCCACTTAGTGGGGTCTGGGGAGGGTAGTGTGTACGCAGACCTTACCCCTACCCTAGGGTAGAGAGGCTGTTTCCAAATAGACCCCCGGCATCCTTCCCTCCAAGAACTTCCCACCTTTGCTCTTGGGGAGACTCGAACCCACAACCTCTCGGTTGGAAGTGTTCAGATAATTCCTTGCTGTTTTACTATAAATCTCATTTAGATTGTATTGACCGTTAGTTGGCTTACCTAGCAGGTTGAGTTAGGTGCCATCACGACTAGTGGATTTTGGGTCGTGACAGTAACACCCACAAATAGTAATTTAAAATACCTATGGAGTAAATTCCCTCTTACAAGATTACACAAGAGACTTACCTCGTCTCAAAACTCACTTTCTGGCCACAAATTCACTCTAAAGCCTCAAGTTAGTGCCGAACTATCCGATACTAGCCACATATTATATAAATTAATCAATATACACTCAAAAGTTCATAATTTAAATATTCAAGTAATTACACAGCCAATTGGAAGATTCCTAAAATTCATCCCTCGGTCTCACGTGCCTGGATTCTGGAAAATTTCAAAGATAAATATTTTTCATAACCCCACGAACCCAAATATATAATTTCTACCCAATTCCATAATCATTTTCGTGGTCTAATCCCACTTTTATAAAAAAAAATAGATTTTTCAATAATCTCCTAAAATTTTCACAATTTCTATGTTCAAATCTATCCATAATGAATGATTTAAACTCATATTGTATAGAAATTACTTACCTCAAAGTGCTAGGTGAAAGTAGCTCCTCAAAGAGCTCTAAAATCGACCAACAAGTGAGAGAAATGGACTAAAAAGCCTAAGTCCAGTCTTTTAAAACATTCTGTCCAGGTCTGCCTTCATCGCAATCGCGGATAAGCCCTCGCGATTGCGAAGGCAAAGCTGAAGAACCCAGGAAAATTTCTCTTCGCGATCGCGAGAGAACATCTCGCGAATGTGATGCACTGAACCGCTTCCTCATCGCGAACGAGTGCCCTCACTCGCGAACGCGTAAGTCAACTCAGTTGCCCAGGCCCTCGACTCTATGTGAAGGCAACAGGTCTCCCGAGAACGCGAATGCCACTGGCCCAAGCCTTCGTGAATGCGGCCAAGACTTTGCAAACGCGAAGCACAAAACCACCCAGTCCCCAATTTCTTCTTCGCGATCGCGAGGGTTCCTTCACGACTTTGTGTTCGCGAAGAAGGAAACCAGAATGACACACCAGCAAATTTTTGACTTAGCTCCGAGCGGTCCGAAATGCACCCGAGACCTACGAGACCCGACCAAATGCACCAACAAGTCTATAACCATAATACAGACCTTCTCGAACTCTCGAAACACGTAAAACAACATCAAAACTAAGAATCGCACCCCAAAACCAAATTGAATCATGTTATGAACTTCAAGCTTTTCAACTTACTCCGAACGCGCCGAATCATACTTAGACTACTCGAGATGATACAAAATTTACGTGCAAGTCATAAATCACCATATGGAACTATTCCCAAGCTCAGAATCTCAAACAGACCTCGATAACACCAAAGTCTACTCCAAACCAAATTTAATGAAAACCTTCAATGTGCCAACTTTCGATATTAAGAGCCAGAATGCTCCCGGGTTATCCGAAACCCGATCCGAACACCCGCCCAAGTCCAAAATAATCGCACGAACCTATTGGGACCGTCAAATTCCGGTTCCGTGGTCGTTTACTCAAAGCGTTGACTCAAGTCAAACTTAATCATTATAAGCCACTAATAACGAACTAAGTGTTCCGATTTCAACCCGTTCTGATTTTAACCCGAACCAACCATCCTCGCAAGTCATAAAACAGTAAAAGCACATACGGGGAGTCTTAATTAGGGGAATGGGGATCTAGAAAGCAAAACGACCGGTCGGATCGTTACAATTGGGTTCTTCCACATGCAGATATCACCAAATCATTTGCAACACCAACTAATCGTGAGAAAATTGACATCAGTTGGATCCAAGCAAATACTAGGTAAACCTGACTTGTGATGTCCACATTAGGTGCGGGGCTTACAAGATAAAGGCAATATACTGTGGCACATGATTCTTGTTCCCTTTCGACAGAAATAAACAGTACTTGATGTAGTCTGTATTATGGTTATTTAAGCACAGTAGCATTCCTTTATTTGAGTTATCTTTTTGCATGTAAGGCATGCAGATTCTTTTCTTGTAATTAGAGCTTGAATACCAAGAGCACTGGTGAAATGTGAAGCAGAATTCTCAGCTGGAGAGGAAAATCTTCTTCGGTTAATTTCCATATTATGTTTCAAAAATGCATCACAACAGAAATAAGTATGATTTTAATCAGTAGCTAGCTAGTATGATACTCCCTCCGTCCCGATTTATGTGAATATGTTCGAATTTCGAGAAACAAATGAATCCTTATTTAACCGTAATTTTTTCATGTGATTTTAAATATTTTAACTTATTAATTATTGTGGCTTATAGTAGTACATTTTACGTTGTTTTTA
Organism: Nicotiana tabacum; assembly: GCF_000715075.1. Classification (NCBI taxonomy): domain Eukaryota; kingdom Viridiplantae; phylum Streptophyta; class Magnoliopsida; order Solanales; family Solanaceae; genus Nicotiana; species Nicotiana tabacum. Next base: position 99,340,462 of record NC_134082.1, on the reverse strand, counting down.
AATATGTAAATTTTATCTCAAAAAATTTAAAGATTCGATGTCCAAATTCACGGTCAAAAGTAAAAAGTTCGAATCTCGATAAAATAAAAAGTATCACACAAATTGGGAAAGAAAGATTAACAACATAAAAACAGCTATGAATGTAGTCAATACCGCTTCAATGAGGCGAAACTGTCCTGAGCTCTAATTAATATAGAAGCATTACAGCAATCCAGCGGGAGATAAAAATGGAACAATATGCGTAAAATTGTCTTCTATATGAAATAAAAATATTATAGACTATCACATTTATTTCAGGTAAAAATTGTACGATGATCCAAAGTCTAAACTACCTAAATATTTGGCTCTCCTAACTGAGCTATATCTTTGGAGTGACTCTATATATGGGCAGAAAAACTAGAGAGAACTATAAAAGACGCAAATGCAAATAAAGAACGAGTCAAGTACATAAATCACATCAGAATAATTAGACTCGAATAATATGCAAACTTTGTTTAACTACCAAGAACTTGTAGCACCGATGATCATTAAGAGTTCTCTTTCGACTTGCATATCATCACCAAAATTAACTGTCCTTTTTATGCTTTCTATGGCATCCGAGCCGCTTCTCTATCTCTTTGTTGTTGTGACTTTGCTTTCTCTTCTGGCAACTGCTTTTCCCACAATTCACTTTTCTTTTTCATTAAACACTTTCCCAAGAACTTCTTGTTGGGATTTCAAGATTAGTTTCTTCAACATCGCAGCCCGCAATTCTTTGTTCCTTAACATCAATTATATCATAAGTGGTATCCGAGATCTTCCTCTTCTTCCAACAAGCTAGTTTCTCCCTGACTTGGCCAAATACTTTTTGCTGAGAACTACAAAACATAGCCATAACGTAACTATCGACGCAGAAGAAGTAAAAGCCCTAAGCTCTACTTTGGATGAAAGAAAGTAAAGGTAATGATGAGTACGTAAAGACACTAAGTAATTGGATTAGATATACATAGGCAAATTAACCTTTTCCATCTTAATTACATAGGAAAAGGTTTTTCGGTATGGAAGTTTCCTAAACTAACAAAATTAGTTACTTTGTCTCGTCATGCCTGAAAATAATTTTACCATATTTTATTTTTTCACCTAGTGCTTCTAAATTAAATTAAATCCTTAGAAAAGTGCATTTTTTTTAACAATTGGAACAGAAATAACGGTCTTTTTTACTTTTCTTCATCATGTAAATTTTTGGTTGCAAATGAGGTCAGATAAATGTGCGAGAACAATTTCTCAGTAAAAAAATATCTGAAACATATGCTGTCTTTAAGATCCAACGGAAAAGGTTACAATAAGCACTTTAAGATCCAACAATATATATAATCATATGTTGATGAAACAGAAAATGTACAAACTGTAGTTTACAAAAATGCCAGAAAACCTACTCAAACTTTTCGCATACTGGAAATTTTCCTGGAATACATCAAAGAAATTTCCAATCTGGAATTCCATTAATCAAGAATAAGTTGTAGGAAATAATTAAAAAATAATCTAAAGAAAAATAAATAAGACTTTTGCCAAACTAGTTCTTGAACACGTGCTATCACTTAAATGCGTATTTTTAAGTTGATCTAATAAATTCTCCATGGTGTTTATTGTTGAATCGCCAAAGCACACCTTGAAATAATCCTTAAATTCACCTTGAGCTTATCATTTGGTCATGAGTTCTGCTAAAATATTGTCTCGGAACTATTGCCAAACTACTGCGATGACAAAATTAGCACCAAAATTACTCAACATCATCAAAATATTCTTGTCCAAAGTCACAGCCAAAATCATTGTCATTTGAGATAAGTCAATATTCACATTGAAATTGAAAAACAATATAGAAGCACGGGTAGATATATTTATCGACTTGGCTACTAAAAGTTTGAAATATGACTGAACCAACATTTATCAGACAACAATTGCATCAAATATATTTTTATAATTGAAATATCAGGTCTGAGGAAACAAAAAACGAAAACACAAAATATAAAGGCTTGTCTTGCCACAAATTCTTATTGATCGTTCGGACTTTCGTGCAAATTGTGACATAACTTTGAAACAAATTATTCACAAGTTTTGATAGATCGTCAGAAGCTCTAATGAATGGTAAGACTTTTTTTTACCACAAGTAACAGATCGTCAGGATTTTAGTATAAATTATTTGCAAATTAATCCTGTTAAATTATTTTCACCAACACATTTTTGTTTCCAGTTGGTTCAAATCAGTTCCAAAATTTATATTTAATCTTATGATACCATTTCCAACAATTCTCAATGGTTAAATTCAACCCAGACCTTTAACACTTAATAAATTCTCTTTATTTATTTTTTCAACAAAATTTTTCAAACTCAATAAAACCCAACAATAATGTTACTATAATCCTTATTCTTGTTCTCGATTCTTTCCATCCTTCATATTTGCAAAATATCTGCATTTAAACATCGCCCAAATAACATGTCATCCCTAGAAGATCCGCATATGGTTAAAAAAAAAAAAAGACGAACATTAACTTAACCACACATAAAAATTAAATTAAATTAACTAAAAATCTGGCAAGAAAACAAGCACACCTTATCCACAACTTGTAATGCATGTAACCCGAATGAGGAAACACGTAAATTACTCAATTTTCATTTTTAGAGGCTCTAGCATACCAATTAACACTTTTTAATTTTTAATTTTTTACTATTAATGTAAGTAATCTACTTGTATAAGTAATCAAATTAAGTTTGTTGTTCCGTGCCAATTCAAACTGAAGAGTCTAGGCAAATTCTACATTAACAAAATATATATATATATATATATATATATATATATATATATATATATATACGATTTTTTTATTTTTGATTAATTATTATATTAATTAATTCACTTTATATTCGTTTGACTACATACATTAACATTTTTACTGAATATTTGTCACATAAAATGAAATGGAGTGAATAGTATCACAGCGAGAACGTAGAGTAAATTGAACTGATGGGGATTCTAAGCAACATAAGGGAAACTATCATTCTCGATTATTGGATCCCCGTTCTTATAGCCTTCTATCCGAAGTATGGACTATTCACGATCTTCTGCCTTTGAGTATCTCGTACGTTGTTCACCTTTACCTTGCTTACCTTAAAATATTGCATCGTATCTTCTATCTCTTTTAGGACCTCCCTCCTACCTAGGTGTAATTCACATCCATAACTTGAAGCTCTATTATAATACTCGCACCTTTGGTACATACACAATCTGGTAGGAGCTTCATACTGACTTCTTATGAGGCTGGTACTTCTTCTAACTGACTTTCTTGTAGAGCCATTATAGATTATGGTTGTTGTGTTATTTCTCTTGAACGTCTGATATTAGGAGCGATTCTGTCATGTTCTCAAGCACAACTTCTATAATTTTTCTATGTCCAATAATCAGACTCCTTATTTACTTAGGTGACGGAATTCTTTAGTTTCCTCTTCCTTCTAATCAGCCTTTATGTAGGCTTAAGCTATCTTCCAATCCGTGGCTCATGGTATCAGTTATTACCTTAGCCTTTCATGGGCATTATGGAATATCCATGATACAATCTTATAACAATTCAATCCTTTTGTCTATGCACTTGGCGTAATTCTTTCTTTTAACTTATACCGGAGTCTTCTATGGCTGTATGATTGTCAACAAATATGCTACTTGGATAATGCTCCAAAATCTTGAGTGTATCCATAACTTACTAACTCTGGATCATTGATCAAATAATTCTTTTGTTCCACCTTAGCTTTCTTTTCAACGTAAGCTATTACTTTTCTTGGTCTTTCTGCCCCCTCGTTATGTCCATACTTAGCTTATCTTAGTGCCCACACTTGCCAGAGTTTTTATACAACTCATATGATCTCGAAATTACCTTTAACTTTTACTTCTCGTTCATTAGCCACGGTAGGTGCCACCTTCCTTTGGAATGCTTACAATGTTGTTGCGAGATTGTTGTTATACGACCATTTCCTCCTTAGGTCGTTGTGCTTAGGTTGAAGCCTTCTTTCTTATCTCATCAGCTAGTCTTTTGTTGTAGTACGTAGGGAGAACCCTTGACTCTCGTAAAGTTGTGAGCTTATTACGGACCCTTTTTTTTATGTCCTTACTTGCCTATAATTATCTATAGTTGCTTACTTTCATGCCCTTGTGCTGGTTTGGTTGCTTCTGAACTGATATTTTGACTATCTTCCTAGCGGCATTCTCTTTTATTTTTGTAATACTCATACAGTACCTCTTTAACTACCCCTACTCTTGTCTGAATATATCTCAAATATTATAATGATATTCTTTGAGGCTGAATTCTCCATGTTGGGTTCTACTATGTTTATCTCACACGATCTGATGATTCATCTGTAACCTCTTGTTTAGCCATAACTGGGATCTTCCTGACCAATTACTAACTACTCGTTGGCCCATTCTATATCAATATTCCTCATAATATTTCTTGGGTTACTTCCTTTGTCTTAACTTACGTCTCACACTAGCTCCTTATTTATTAATAACAGCTCGGGCAGGAACCTTTACTTCATCTTCTTGACGTCGTGCTTGCACAATATTCTTGAATCGTAGCGTATCTGTAAGATTTGGATAAGTGCCCTCTTATTCCTTTCTCATTCTTATCGCGTTCTTCCTTTATCATTCCATAGTCACTAGAACAACTTAATTCTGACTTAATATCACATCACTCCATATTCCCCCCTTTAGGGGTGTACTAAAAGCTAAAGCCACAAGGATCTACCTATAGATATTTTACCTCTTCATTTTTTGCGTCATTTCTCAACATCAATGATCCTTACTCGCCTTTCGGCAATCCTTCTGTACCAAGGATGAAAAATTCTCTTACCCGCGAGGGTGACACTTAGTGTAACTGGCACATACAGTCTCTTAACTTTGCTCACATTGCTTGCTCTAGGGAAGCGTCTCCCTGAATGACCATTCTCTGAATTCATTATGAATCTTCTTCTGTGGTCCATTCTATTATCACCAGAACAGAATCTGAAATTACCATGATGCCGAGTACTTTCCAATCATTCAGTCCCTAATTCATATTTAGTTTATCTTGTTTACCAGTCCATACTAATCTCTGTTACTCTGGGAATTAACTCTCCCCTCTGGTAGTCGCGTTGGAGTCACGAACTTATTTCTCGAAATGAGAATATAACCTTATCGCCTATACTCTTTTGTTGTCTTAAGACCCCTCACCTTTCGTCTCTTCCTTCATTTGACTATAGGTTCTGTAACATTCTACCATTTTCATCCATGTATCACACCTTATTCATAATGCTTTCTTATCTCTCTTCTCATTGCTCTGCTAATGTTTCTGTCTATCCCTTTTCTTGTGAAAACTTCAATACGACATTCTTCCGCTTTTAGCTTTCCTTTGCTCCATCTTGTGGCTCTTCAAGTTGCTTAACGTTCTCGCTTTACTAGGGACGCGAGCCACACTAAGGTAATATGTATCCCTTCAAGGCTTATAGTGCATGTCTTTGAAGTACTCATATTTGGCTGCACTATTTTTAATGTGCACCATCTGGGTGTCTAACAAGGAGATCTATTAGAACACTTGCAATATCCCTCGGAAATGTCAACTGACACAATCAATTCATCTATCATATCTTCTTATTCTACTTTTGTTAACCCCCATAGGGCATATCTGGAATGGGTGCGACCAAATGTATATACCTCTGTTACTATTGAATATAACTCAAAAAACTTATGTTCATCTGCCTCAATTATAAATGTTGTTAACCTTCATTAAAGTACCTCGTACCCTTTTTCACCTTGCTCCTTTTACTTGCTGAAACTTGTACTTATCTTCTTAATATCTCATTGTCCTTCACCATAAAGATGGATAGGCATTCTTGCCTTAAGGCTTCTTATCAGGAAACTTACACCCTTCAGTACACACAAGGTCTGCTAAAGACCTCACATTTAGTTTATTGAAGGCATCACACAAAAATCCAATTCCTCTGACTCAACTCGTCCACAACTATCTCTCTTTCCAACCTTCATTCCAGATGTAGGTATCGTCTTATCACGAATAATAAAAAAAATCGAAATTTGGATTCTTATAAGTGAACTCTACCACACGATCTAGAGTAAGAAAAAAAGAGTGACAATCCTAAATGTCCTATAGCCTCCTACTTATAAGTGTGGTGCACGACACACCCATAAACAAGACTCTACTAGACACAGCTTGTAGACTCCCTAGGATAGAACTGCTCTGATACCACTTTTGTCACGACCCAAACTGATGGGCCGGGACGGGTACCTGGTACCTTACTCAACCGAGTACCAACGTAACGTATCTTTCTGAATACATCATCATATACACATGCATACGGGCCTAATAGGCCAATGGGATCCTTTATAAACTCAAAACATAGGCCGACAAGGCCGTACAATCTTTTATGTACACGACATATGTATACAAGCCTCTAAGAATACATAAATGTCATAAGGGTCGGGACAGAGTCCCGCCATACCAAACAATACACGTCTAAATCATACTAACCAAACGAGCAACTCCGAAGCAAATGGAGCGCACCAACATCTTCCGCTGAGTTGATAGCCTACTTGGAGGGCTCTCGACCTGTCTATCGGGACCTGCGGGCATGAAACGCAGCGTCCCCAGGCAAAAGGGACGTCAATACGAATAATGTACTGAGTATGTAAGGCACATAAATAAATACATGAGAGATATGGAAGACATATAGAGTACATGACTCAACCTGTAATTCTGAATAACTTTGTAAATCATAAATTACTTTTAACGTCATGCATATGCGTATGAATGTCATGTCGTGCATAGGTACATGTTTCATAATATCATCAGCCTCTGAGGGCATCCCATCATATCATATCGACCACTGTGGGCAAAATCATCATCGTATACCAGCTGATCAGGTGGTGGTGCGTATATAATGCCTTAACCTTTCCCATATCCCATATATATATATTTACATATATACGCGTATATAACGCCATCTGGTCATGGGTCAATGCACATGAACGCAATGCATGTAAAGTACGTCAATAAAATCATTCGGAATGTCATAAGACCATTTTGCCTCTTGAGCAATATCATAAAGTAACATCTTTTCAACTTTCGTATTTTTCTGAGACCCATGAACAGATGATAAAATATTATGACACATGGAAATTAAATAACATAGATATTTCTATTACTTCTATGAGTAGAGTCACTTATGGAATTTGTGCATTTGCACGTTTTGTTCATATCGTATGGATCATGCCAAAAGAAAGAAGGGATAACCTTAACATACCTGTTTCTTGAATTATTTGAACGAAGCTTCTTATGCGAAATTCTTGAACGAAATTTATACTTGGATTTTGAAATTTGGAACGAAATTGAAGAACGAAATCTTACTTTGTTCTTGTTGAAATTTGGACAACAATTGCTTTAAATGAAAGCTTTCGTTTGGAATTTCCAAGAAGCAATTTCGTTTGAAATGCTTCTACTTTCAAATTTGTACTTGGCTTTTAGGCAGATTGGTGTTGGCCTTTTTTACCAAGAATTCTCATAAAGTCTATGGATAAGGTCTATAAGTCTTTAAGACTTAATTCTTAGTTTGGCTACATAATAGCCATCTGGCAAGGTGGCTTAAGAATCATCATTTTCCTTGTGGCTTTATGCCACATGGAAGGGTGGGTGAAGATTATTAATCTTTACCCATTTATTAGTTAACTGGGTAATGTCCCTTTATCCAGTAATTAATTAATTATCCGCATAATTTAAAAATTATGTCAACTTAATTAAATACTACTCTCTTTTAACCTACCTTGTACGACTTACTATCATGGCCATGTAGTACTTTGTGTGGTACTAGTCCATAAATACCGGGTATTTTAGCTCGGGCCATATTTTATCCCAAAATATCAAGCTTTGACAAAATTTCATTTCTTAGACTGCTCCCCCTTGCACCTTCATGAATTTACTAATCACTTGTGAAATAGCATAATTCTTATAATCCCCAAATAATCTTTTTCTTGGACAGATGTCAATTACTTTACGACAAATTCAATGTAAAATACTACAGGGTGCAACATCGTCGTAACTTATTATTGCGAAGCGTAACATCACCATAATGTAATAGCACTGTCGTAACTTATTACTGCGAAGCGTAATATCACCGCAATGTAATACTGTCGGGTTCAATACTGTCGTAACTTAATACTGCAGGACGTAACATCAATCGTAATATATTACTGCAGAGCATAACATCGACGTAATACTGCGAGGCATAACAGGTAGAGTACCATTGGAGATTGTGACTTGGTCCGTCCCGAGAGATGCTTTTACCGTGTTTTCTACTTGAACTAAATTGAGAATCATCCTTACTTGAATTTGATTGTAACATTTGGGCTTTTTGTCAATTATTTGAATCCTTCAGGGATTGATATCACTGTTTTCGCATATTTTGCATATCATTTTATCTCAGTCCAAGGTTTTAAATACTGTTTTGCAAACTCAACCATCTTTCTAAGATTTGAAAACTTAAATGATATGTCTAAATGATATTTCGGACTGAGAACTACTGTTTTACGAATACCCAAGGGGCTTATGATGATTTCTGGATTGAGCATGGATCGGGCTGCGCGCCGCAGCAGTGTTACATTGATATTGAGGCCGAGGGCCTGGTTGATTACATTGATATTGAGGCCGAGAGCCTGGGTGATTATACTAATATTGATATGAGGCCGAGGGCCTAGATTTGATGCCACGAGATGACTTGATATTGCGCTTGGGCTGTAGGAGCCCCTATGGAGTCTGCACACACCCCCAGTGAGCGTCGTCGACGATAAATAAATGGATGGCTCGGGCTGCACACCGCAGTGGGTACTAAAGTGTATCATCATATGCATTGCATTGCACTCATGCATTTGTTTTTATCTGTTATACATGTCTCAGTATTTGGTACTCTGACTTAATTGACTTGTTGCTTCACTATTTGTTGTTCTAAACTGCCAGTTATAGTTTACTTTGTATTTTTCCATGATTTCTTATTCTCAGCCTTTATTTATGTTTATTACTCACTGGGTCGGAGTACTCACATTACTCCTTGCACCTTGCGTGCAGATCCAGGTACACCACAGGCTAAGTGAGGAATTGTTTAGCTGAGCAGGCAGTATCCGGGAGTATTGAGGTAGTTGCATGGCGTTCGCAGCCTTGATCTCTCCCATATATCTCTATCTTTTATTCCGTATTTTTCCTAGACAGACTTGTAATAGGTGGATATTCTGTATTAGAGGCTCATATTCGTGACATCGGATTCTATTGGGCTATGGTGTGGTATTTTAATTGAACTTCCGCAGATTTTATTATTAATTATACACTTGAATGTAATGACTTAGTAAATTCTCTGTGATAGTTATCTATAATCTGAATAAGAATTTGGGATAATGTTGTTGAATAGTCGGGCTTGCCTAGCAGTGTGTTGGGCGCCATCATAACCGGGGTTGGGGTCGTGACAGGTCTCAGTCCGTCCATATTTTATGCGGGTCAAAAACAGGTTGGGTGTTAAATGGGCGGGTCGAATATAGGTTAACCCATATTATATAAGTGTAATATTTTTTTCAAGTGCAATTTATATTTTTTCTTTTGCTCAGATTATTTAGTGACATAATCTTAACTGGTTCTTCTCTAAATTTATTCAAATTTAACTATCATATTGTAAACTTAAGTTACTCTTATGCAAAATATGACAGTTTTCATTTTAAGGAAAAATGTGCTTAATACACTTCAAACAATAATCACCAATAAGTGTACCATTTTTTTCAAGTGTAATTTATATTTTTTCTTTTGCTCAGACTATTTAGTGACATAATCTTAACTGGTTCTTCACTAAATTTATTCAAATTTGACTGTCATATTGTAAACTTAAGTTACTCTTCTACAAAATATGACAGTTTATATTTTTTTTTAAATGTGCTTAATACACTTCAAGCAATAATCACCATTAATAAATGACTGTGAATTTTCCACCTTGTTCATATATTGTCTGCAATCCAATATAAAACTAACAAATTTTAAAAATGTATAATAATAATAATAATAATAATAATAATAATAATAATAATAATAATAAGGAAAAAGAGCAACACGATGCACTAAGTTCCAGTTATGTGCGGGGTCCGAGAAAGGGTCAGACCACACATGTCTGTTATACGCAAGAGGATGTTTTCACGGCTCGAACCCGTGGCCTCCTGGTTACATGGCAGCAACTTTACCAGTTACGCCAAGGCTCTCCTTCCTGGTTACATGGCATCAACTTTACCAGTTACGCTAAGGCTCCCCTTCAAAAAGGAAAAAAGAACAAAAATACAAATTCTTAGGGTGTGGTTGGTATAAAGAAAAATGTTTTTCCTGGAACATGAGTGACTTCATCACTTATTTTTCCTCGTTTGGTTGGTGAGTGAAATCTTTTTCTGGAAATATTTTCTAGTGGTTGGTTAGAGAGTAGAAAATATTTTTTAGAAAAATAATTTTTTATGTTACTCTCCTAACCCCCTCCCCCCCCCTCCCCCACACGCACACCCAAATACCTAATGTATTCAAGACTTTATTTTCTTCAAGAATTTAATTATTCTTTTAAAAATTCACACAAACCCAAACGAACTAATGTGCTGCTTTGATTTTTCACGCAAGATAATATTGAAATTTGTGGTTCATAATTAAAAAGAAAATACTATTTTATTTTGGTTGAAAAAGAAAGTACTATTTCTACAATATGAAAAAAAAATACTCATTTTGAAAAATGAAAGAAAATATTTTTTTCTACATCATGAAAAGAAAATACTCATTTTTTAAAAATGAAAGAAAATACTTGTTCTACATTATTTTGTTGAAATGAAAGAAAATATTATTTCTACATCATGAAAAGAAAATATTTTTTTTACTGATATGAAATGAAAATACTCATTTTGTTGAAATGAAAAAGAGGTACTCTATCTACAACATGAAAAGAAAGTACTCTTAACAATATTTCTATTTAGGGTGGAAGGTGGGTATGGTGGGGAAGGGTGAGGGGTGGGGTTGGGATGGTAGGGGTGGGGTAGGGTAGTTTGAGGGTGGGGTGGGTGGAAAACTATACAAATTTGGTTGTACTTCTTAAACTATTTTTGATATTCAACCATGCATCTAGAAAGAACAAGAATGATAAACAATAGTTAACAGTACTTACAATGTTTAGAAGGGAAAAAAAAAACGGAAAAAAAAATTACTCACACAGTCAACTATAGGGAGAAGAAACTTAGGAAGGAAGATGAGTTGGAATATCTTCATAGCATTTTGAGTTTAAAAAATGATATAATATATTTTGAGTAAGTTGGAAGATAACCCACTAGGCTAATCCATATTTTACCCATGAATATTCATATTTCTACGGGCTGAACATGGGTTAAAGCCCAAATTTTATCCAACTTAAATATCACTCATCCAACTCACTAAAATATGGGTGAATTGGGCGGGTTCACAAAATATGAGCTCATTTTGCTAACATTATTTATACGCAAGGAATTTTAGAGATGAAAATGATTTTAAGGATTGTGTCACAATCCAATATCATTTTAGGCCGTGATGGCGCCCAACACCGTTACTAGACAAGCCAACAGTGAACAATCTAGTGATTTTCCATTTTTATAAGTTTTGCAAGTAAATTTCCTTAATTTTAAAAAGATTTGATGAATAACGGATTTAAAACAATCAAAATGAAATCAGCTAAAGCAATCATAATCATAGAAATACAACCCAAAATCATAAGTCTACTAGTGTGTGCCAAGACCCGGTATCATAAGTGTATGAACATTCTAGTAGAATATACAAAAGAATACTAGTCTACTGTCTGAAATGAAATAGACAGAAAAATATAACAAAAGGAAAACTTTGGCTGTTGCAGAACGGCTCGGAAGGACAACTCACTGTATAGTCGCGTACCAGGAGTCAAGCGTGCGCGCTGGACTGATAACTAGATGTACCTGCCTCAGATCCTGCAAATTTAAGTGCATAAGTATAGCGTGAGTACATAAACAACATGTACCCAGTAAGTATTCAGTCTAACCTCGAAGAAGTAGTGACGAGGGGTCAACTTTGACACTTACTATGGGCTAACAATGATATATCAAAATTATATACTAATCATAGATTACATGAATAACATTGAAAACTCAATAACAGGAAATAGTAAATACTCCCTTCACAAATATTAATTCTCAAGTTTATTTTCGTCATTTAACAGTTTGTATCTCAAGCACTTAAGCAATATTAATTATGAATAGTTCCAAAGATTTATTGTACACAAATTATGCCGAGGTCGTATGGTCCGAGCCAACATAATATTTAAATTGTGCACTATCGAGGGTCAAACGGCACGAACCATAGAAGCCTCTATTTGCTATCGAGGCGCTCGGCCCGCTCCACAAATAGAATATACTTCAAAGAAACACAAATTTTAAATAACAGTCAAGTGTCTCATTTACAACTTCAAGTATGTGAAATTTAACCTTTCATAATTCTTTTGTCAACTTCCAATATGGCTTAAGTAATTAAGTTATCAAGTAGGGGCAAACATTGCAGGTATAGCATGATATATCGGTCCTATACTATCCGGACAATAGCATAAGTAGTAGCCACATACGGACTCTCGTCACCTCGTACGTACATAACCCCCCGCAAATAGGTACAAATATTTATTTAATTCACCTATGGGTTAATTCCCTCTTACAAGGTTAGAAAAGAGACTTACCTCATCTCAAGGCCTACTTTCCGTCCCAAAGTTGTGCTCAAACCCTCAATTCGGTGTTGAATAATCCAAAACTGATCAATATATGTTCAAAAGTTCATAACTATTGTAGTGATTATCCAATCCTAAATGTAAGATTCCTAAAATTCACCCCCTGACCCACGTGCCCGGATTTCAGAAATTTTTGAAGAAAGTTGTTACCCATAACCTATTGAACTCAAATATATGATTTTTACTAAATTTGATAACCAATTTCGTGGTTAAATCTCATTTTTATCAAAAATCTAGGTTTTCATCTAAACCCATAATTTTCACTAATTTGCATGTTATAATCTACCCATAAACTATGAATTTAACTCATATTGTGTAGAAGTTACTTACCTCAAAATACTAAATGAAATCCCCTCTCTAAGAGCTCCAAAAATCGCTCAACAATGAAAGAAATGCACCAAACTAGCCTGAGTCCCGTTTTTAATGTTTCTGCCCAGGTCTTCCTTCATCACGATCGCGGAAGAAGCCTCGCGATCTCGAAGACAAACGACCTAGGCACAGGAAAGTTACCCATCGTGAACGTGACATGAGCCTCGTGAACGCAGAGGCACGTTTGGTCTACCCTACGCGAACGTGAGGGCTTCTTCGTGAACGCGAAGAATGATCAGCGGCCACCAGCTCAGCCTCCTCTATACGAACGCGAGCCAGGTCACAAGAACGCGAAGGCTAGAGGACCCAGACCTCCGCGAACGTGAAGGGCAAAATCCCCCAGCCCACAGTACCCTTCATCGCGAACGCGAGGGTCTGTCCGTGTTCGCGAAGAAGGAAACTAGAAGCAGAAATCTAGTGTGTTTTAACTTTACTCCGGGCGCTCCGAAACGCACCCGGCCCCTCGGAACCCCGTCCAACTACTCTAACAAGTCTATAAACATAATACGGACTTGCTCAAACTCTTGAAACACGTAAAATAAAAACAAAACCAAAAAATCACATCCCAAAATCAAATTGGATCAAACTATGAACTTCAAGTTTCTAAATCTCTCCGAACGCGTCGAATCACACTTAGACTACTCGGAATGACGCCAAATTTTATGTGCAAGTCTTAAACGACACTACAGAACTATTTCTGGTGCGGAATTCTATTCGGACCTCGATATCACTAAAACTTACTCTAAACCAAATTTAAAGAACTTAAACCCCTTCAAAGAACCAATTTTCACTATTATGCGCCAAAACGCTCCTGGGTTATCCAAAATCCGATCCGAATATACGCCCAAGTCCAAAATCATCATACAAATCTATTGGGACCGTCAAATCCTGATTCCGAGGTCGTTTGCTCAAAATGTTGATCGAAGTCAAACTTGGCCTTTTTAACCAACCTAAGGAACTAAGTGTTTCAATTTCAACCTGAACCCTTCCAAATCACAAACTAACTATCTCCACAAGTCATAAAACAGTAAAAGTACGTATGGAAAGTCTTATTTAAGGGAACGTGATTCGTAAAAAGCAAAACGACTGGTCGGATCGTTACAGATTGTAAGACGTTGGTCGAGTTGGAATTAGAGCCTCCAAGCACTAAGTCCGTACACAACTCATTCTTTTGCTACCTGTTAAGCAGGCAAATGTAAATCATATCTTTTTATTACATAAAAATGAATAGATCTTTTATGTTGCACGAGAATGAATGGTTCTTATTAAGTCCCATGGATAGATTTTCGGTCTATTTATAAGCAGACAATTAGTGTAATTATCAAATTCTTGACGGCATTTTGACGTTACTTTAAATATAAAATGTACATTGTTGATTTCATAGCAACAATTTTCTTGTGATCTCAAATTGACTCGTCTGTATTTTTTTTTCCTCTTAATTAAGCCCCAAGTCGCTGCATAATAATCATAGGTTGGAAAAACGGCATGTACTACTAATAGAGAAACGGACGAAGCACAAAATTTACACCATTATATGTTGTAACAATGCAAAATTTCATGAGGTTCTTGGGGTCGTTTTGTTGGTCTAGGAAGGATATTTATGCCTCATTTGTTTGCACTTAATGGAGGTTTGAATCTTAATCATTCAGATATAAAATATTAAGTGCATTTGTTTTTTGGCAGAATAATTTAAGGGCTACCTAAATTTGCACCCGTTTGTCATTCCGGCATATAAATTTACAACTTTCCCATTTTGGCACTCAAGCTTCATAGGATGACTATTAATAAACATCTCTCAGTGAGCGTGTTCCACAATTGCTATAACAAATATGGCACGTCACATTTTTAGCTGCTACATCTTCAATTTTTTAGTCTTTCAAATACTCCCTTCGTTAACATTTACGTATTCTAAAAATAGATTTTCACTTTTACTTGTTACTTTTAGCATATTAAGAGAAGGCAATTTCTTTTTTCCTATTATACTCACAGTATTAATTACTCATTTCAAATAAAAATCTGCATCAATTAGTGGGCGTTTGGACATAAAAATTATAAAATTTCAAAATAAGGGGGAAAAATTTTTCAAGTGAAAATGGTATTTGAAATTTAGAGTTGTGTTTGGGCATTAATATAATTTTAGGTTGTTTTTGAAGTTTTGTGAGTGATTTGATTGAAAATTTTGGAAAACAGTTTTTTGAGTTTTTCAAATTTTCGAAAATTTTCAAAATGCATTTTCAAGTAAAAATTTAAAGTTTTATGAACAAATACTGATTTCGGAAAAAAGTGAAAATTTTTGGAAAAAAAGGGGAAAATTTCCTATGTCCAAACGGGCTCTTAATATGGGTAACATTGTAAGTTATGCACTTTATTTTTTATTTCTTAAAGGATGTGCAAAGTTCATAGGTGACAAGTAAAAGTGAACGGAGGAGTATTTTTTAATTGTGCACCCCACCTCTCTTGTAAACCCACTTCTTTTTCGCCATTTTTATGTTGTCTTTACTAATTGTCATCAATGACCACAACAACCGGCAGAAACAAACCTGACAAATTCTAAAACTCTAGGCTTGCATATTAAAAATCTGAAATTCACAATCCAAAACACCTAGATTTCACATTCACATTACCACAAGCAAAATCAGCATCAATGCACTAAGTTCGTCCCAAGAATCATTACCTTCAAACCACCGGAAAAAATGCAAAGTCACCAGAAAAATGAACTCACATCCTTTTCTTTTCTTTTCCGAAATTCCTCATCTGAAACCACCCAAAGACCATATCTAAAAAGAGAAATGCTAACGGAAAAGTTTTAGCTGGTTGTCTTCTTTGATTCGAAAATTCAGACCCAATTAACAGGAAAACCAAATTCTTACTACCGGTTCTGCCAATTGCCAATTCTAAAAAAGTCAACTTTTTTTCTCCGACGATTTTGCCAACTTCTAATTGTGGTTATCTTTATATATCTTTCTTCATCCCTCTTAAGATTCTTAAACTCAAAAGAAGAATTCCTAAATTCTTTTTCAAATAAAAGGAATAAAGAGAGGCATGGGGAGCAAAGGTGGGGGTCTGGACGACAAGAAGGATAGATGGGTGGGAGGAAGTGTTGGGTTTTTCTTTTTATTTTTTGTTTTTATATCTTCCTTATTTATATAGTTTTTAATAATTTTTCCATCAAAATATCATATTCACGCACCTTTCAAGTATGGTTTGAACACAGTTTAGCCATGTCAGCTATATTATCTTCACACACGCATAGTCAACAAACAAAGTGATTTAATATTGTTCAAATATATAAGTTAGAATATTTAAATGGGAAAGTTGTAAGTTTGTATACCGGGATGATAAATGGGTGCAAGTGTATGTGGTCCTTAGGTCATGTCGCATTTATTTTTAAAGTTTGAATCTTAATCATATGCCTTTGTCGTTGTTAGGATTGGGAACTCGGGTAATGCGGAATTTAGCCAAACAACGGTGTAATGACAATAACAAAAACAATGGAAGTTGATAACAACGGCAATTAAAGCATATAAAGAAGACACAAATTTAACGTGGTTCGGTCAAAGTGACCTACGTCCACAAGCGGAGAGGAGTAATTTCACTATACCAACAAGAGTACAAAAGAGAATACAAAATTAGAGTAAACACTCTAATTAATTCGAAATACCCCAAGAGAATAACCTCACAAGATCACTCCAAAGAAAGGGCTCGCACAAGTGCTTCCCAACACTTAACTCTCATACAAAACGCTCTTAATAAAAGGAAGAAAGGAAGAAACAAGAAATGAATACTCAAGTCTTGTTGGTGTATATTTGGTGTGTCTAAAATGAACTAATAACCTTCCCTTTTATAGGCAAAAAAGTCTTGGCCTCTTGGGCGTAAAAGAAGAGATACAACTTGTATAAATGATGTCCATCACATAATTCAATATTTTTAGGTCCCAAAGAATATTACCAACAAAGTCTACTTTGCAAGCATGCTTATTTATGATGGAATCCATTAGCCAAAATATTGGCCATAATTACAAATCTCCACCTTGGCCTAATTTTAGTTGATGTAGTAAATTTGCTCCACCCTCTCCGTAAAAGCCCCAACGGGCACATGTCAAAATTTAATGCCATCAAAATCAGACAAATTATCTGATACCGAAAATGTATTAAGGCCTGTAACAGTGGATCCCAATAAAGTATACAATGAATCAGATCTGTGTGCTTTCATGATCACAAGAGCACCATGAGAAACTTTCAAAACTCTGCATTCGCCTGTGTACTTGCACCCAAGAGATTCTAGAGTGCCCAAAGAGATGAGATTTTTCTTCAATTCAGGAACATGTCTAACATCGGTGAGAATTCTTACCACACCATCGTGCATTTTGATTCTGATTGTACCTTTTCCAATAACTTTGCAGGCAGCATTGTGGCCCATCAAGACAATTCCACCTCCAATAGATTCATATGTGGTAAATAAATTGTGATTGTGACACATATGATAAGAACAACCCGAATCTAAAATCCACTCATTGTTAGATTTGAAACTATTATTAGTTGCTAAAACAATAGTTTCATCAATCTCATCAACAACTACACTTGCTTCGGCAATGTCAGTATTTTTGTGCTTATTTTTCCTTTCCTTATTTTTCAACTTATAGCATTCGGAGATAACGTGACCTTTCTTATGACAATAGCGACACTCTAAATTATTGTATCTGGATTTAGAGGGATTTGCCCCTAACAAACAAGCCAACTTCTTCTTGAGTTCTACTAGTTTCCCCAGTAATATCACTATCTATCTATTTTTTTGATTTTAAGATAGATTTAATATTCTTATAAGAGATATTATCCTTTACATAAAGCATAGTATCTCTTATATGCTTAAATGATGGGGGTAGAGAACAAAGCAGTAACACGGCTTGATCCCCATCTTTAATTTCAGCATTTATATTACTCAAATCCATAAGAATGGAATCAAAGGTATCAAGATGAGAGAGAATAGATGTACATTCACCCATACGAATTGTATACAGCTTTTGCTTTAGGTAAAGTCTATTTTCCACCGTCCTCTTCATATATAAAGTTTTCAATTTTTCCCACATGCCTTTGGTTGTGGTTTCTATAGAAACTTCACGTAAAACCTCATTTGAGAGATTTAAGATGATACTTGATTTTGCCTTTTTGTTTATGATGGAAAACTTCTCGTCCGTCATTTTATCTGGCTTTTTCTCTTTTCCTTGCAATGCCAAGTCTAAGCTATCCTGAATTAGGATAGCTTCCATCTTTAACTGCCACATTCCGAAGTTTGCACTTCGGTCAAATTTCTCAACATAAGTCTTTGTTAAAGTCATATTGACTACTGAAACAAACCCGGTTAGATCCGGCTCTAATATCAATTTGTTAGGATCGGAAATTCGGGTAGTGCAAAATTTAGCCAAACAACGGTATAATGACAATAACAAAGACAATAGAAGTTGATAACAATGGCAATTAAAGCATATAAAGAAGACACAAATTTAACGTGGTTAGGTCAAAGTGACCTACGTCCACAAGCGGAGAGGAGTAATCTCACTATACCAACAAGAGTACAAAAGAGAGTACAAAATTAGAGTAAACACTCTAATTAATTTCAAATACCCCAAGAGAATAACCTCACAAGATCACTCCAAAGAAAGGGTTCACACAAGTGCTTCCCAACACTTAACTCTCATACAAAACGCTCTTAATAAAAGGAAGAAAGGAAGAAACAAGAAATGAATACTCAAGTCTTGTTGGTGTGTATTAGGTGTGTCTAAAATGAACTAATAACCTTCCCTTTTATAGGCAAAAAAGTCTTGGCTTCTTAGGTGTAAAAGAAAGATACAAAGATGGCACTTGATTTGAATGTTAAAGAAAGCAGCACCACAGTCCATTATTCAACTGTCACTCATAAGCGGCTGGGATTCTTGCAAAAGAGATAACTCTAACTGGTGAGCTATGTGTGCAGCTGGTGTGCAACGCATATTGGACTCTAATTGGTTTCTTGTTGCTGGTGTTTGCGATAAATTTCAAGTAACAAATTAAACAACTACAATGATCATGAAAAATCGACTTCATTATTTTAAGTCAAGTTATTGAATATTTCGAATAAATTTCTAAATAAGAAACTCCTTGTTATCCAATAAAAATCTAAAATTTCTAATAATAAACCAAAAACCCCTGCACATTAATTACAAAGACAAGCAAAACGAAAAATAATGAGTTTATCAATAAAAAGTGTCGTCATTCCAATCATGGCTCAATTGCCATGTGATTGCTGATTACCCTTCTCACTCAATCTTTTTTTTTTCCCCTCTTCAAGTTTCCAATCATTGATTTCTCTTTTTTTTTTTAAAGGATCATCTTTCCCATTTTACCCTTATTTTTAAACGTCTAATTTTTCCGTCAACCTCATCACTAACATTATTGGAGGTAAAAGTTAAGAG
Source organism: Nicotiana tabacum (assembly GCF_000715075.1). NCBI lineage: Eukaryota > Viridiplantae > Streptophyta > Magnoliopsida > Solanales > Solanaceae > Nicotiana > Nicotiana tabacum. The sequence continues at coordinate 99,320,799 of NC_134082.1, read as the reverse complement.
GGTAACATCATTTTTTCTGCAAAAAAAAAAAAAAAAAAAAAAAAAAAACTTTTAGGTTTAGGGTTACAAAAAGGGGACACGTCTTGGTAAATAATAAATTGAAGTCTTTAAAGAATTGAGAAAACTGTGCAATCTCTCAAGTAAAATGAATTATACAATCGAAAACTTTAAATGGGAGCCTTGAGCCATTTTACTATGAGAAAGATGATACTAAGCTTGAATTTAAACAAAAATACTGAGGCACTCAAGAGAAGAACAGCTACACTTTTTGAGCTATGTTTATGCAGAAGATTGTACTGTCACAAAAATGGAGTTTATTCTCCAAGCTCATTTATTTTATTTTATTTTGAGGACCGAGAAATCTGTCTAGGAACAACTGCAGCATTCGAAACTCGGATAATGGGTCCACCCCTCTACCCTACTCCACTTAAATACCAAGCTTAATTCGCATGGCACGTAGCTCAAACCCGTGACTTAATCACAAGTCCTTCCACCTTTTCCACTTGAACTAAGGCCCTGTGTGCTCTCCTAGCTCATGTAGCTTATCAAAGGTTTTAAGAACTTTTAGTTAGCACTCTTTTCAATTGTACCTAACAAACAATATTGGCAATACAACAAGGCTAAATGTACTAAACAAACAATATTGGCAAGAAAACAAAACAAAGATGATTAGAGGAAACAAAGGGGTGGGCGAATTGTATACCGCAGGGGCATCATTGGATCAGACAGAAAAACTGGCTTGGAACAAGCACATTGCTATATAGCAGTCAAGGACGGAAACAAAATCCATGAACTCAAAAACATGCCTAAGAAACCTTCTCTCAAGGTAAGTGAAGCTCCAATGAGTGAATGACGTCGTGCGCCCTTGCAGTATGGCCCATTATTGGTTTTCCTTAAAGTTGAATGTTCTCCCAGAAATACTAGACTAAAATTTGCAGGTAAATGATTGAATGAAATGATCTATTTCTTCTTCCTTTTGTCACATATAAAGAACACAACAAAGGCAGCTGCGATTCCTGCAATAATAAACAAGACATGGTCAGAGCACCAGACATGGGATCCCGGCTTTCGTTGTTTGGAGTGCTATTTGCATCAGCTCTGAAGAGAAACAGAGAAGCGCAGGTGATATGGATGTGGGGGGTGGGGGATAGAGAAGAGAGTGCATACCTATGCCGAACAAAATCCATGGTGAAATGGTGCCGAGGATGCTTAGAATTAATAGAGAGAAAACCACCTATTGCATCAGCCAGATGAAAGATTTCACAATTTAATAGATGAAATGCCAGTTCACAGCAAGATGCAAATAGAGCTAGTCCTATTACTTTTGGCCAACAGAAAGCCTAGAAATTCCCATGTTGTCCGCATTCAGCTTTCGTCAGGATTGAGGTGTTTATTCTGTATCATTTCACTTGGTCTTATTTAGCAGCTAGTAATCATCCAATAATGATATAAAACAATACTTCTGATATATATATATATATATATATATATATATATATATATATATATATATAGCAAGTGGTGGATTACATCTCCATGGACATGGCCAACCCATCATAGTCGATCTCAAGTAATTGGGGATTGAGGGGTTAGTTGATTGATCAATTAATATTTTGATTTGAGAAAGTATCGCCGCTCTGTTTGAATTAACATCATTATATGAATTTGAATTCTTGAAACTTATTGGAGTTGTTTTCAAAAATCTACATGCAAGTGCCAAATATTTCGATACATCACCACACAATGCTGTTCTGTAAAATGGAATGGACGAACTGAAAGAAAAGGTAAAGAATTTCATATGATAGTTAGTATGTATTTTATCAGAAAAGGCATGCCTACTCAATTCATAACCATATGAGAAAACGACCATGGCTTTGCATTACCTTCTGAAATTAAATAGTAAGGTATCACTATCACAGTTCTGCTCTCACAGGAAATGGATATAATGAAATAGAAATTACCATGAGGAAGAACATCCAAAGAGATGCAGATGATTTAGAAGGACCTTCCTTTCCTTGCCCATGTTCAGCTCTCAAATGTGGATATGACTCAATTGTCCTCCTAAGGCCCTCCTGAAGAAATAGAGTCATGCTTTACTTACGTGAATTATGTGGCGAGAATAAAAGCAAAAAAGAAACAGCAGAAAATGATCAACTGTAAATAGATGAGGCCCCACAGCATGGTACTGGTTTTAAAAGATCTAAGGTACAAATGTAACACACGTATATCAGTGTCTTATATGAAACACAAGTTGAAAGTCACATGTACGACATATTTGACCAGAAGATTTGCTCATTCCTGCAGTAATGATGTGGACATTCAGATGGATGAATTTTTCTGGCATTTAATATTAAAGGCAAAGAATACATTTTAGCAGAAATAGTTTACCATAATTTATCATATGAAAAGATCAACGAAGAAGATGCAAAAAGAGAAAGCAATGCAGAAAAGACCATAACAATACCTAAAAAAGTTGGGAGTATCTAAGACAGACATGGTATGCTAAACAATATTTATGAGGAATTATCAGAAGCAATTGATTGACTGGAAAGAAAATACAGGAACCTGAAGTGGGACAATAGGTGTGTATCCTATTCGATCACTTGCTTTTGAACAACTAAATGTTCTGCTGCGAGATAGGAGTCTGATTCTTGAAGGAGTTAGCTGTGGGACCTTCATTCCAAAAGGAGCGAACAGCTTATAAGTCAGCTCCACCAAATGTGCAATTGGCATCATAACAGATGCAGGAATCTTAATACTTGGCCTGCATACTACTAAAATCAGGAATATATATACAATACACAGCAATAGGTAAGCAGGATAAGGAAGACAGATGCAATCTAGTATACTATTAGGCAAACAAAATTTTTTTTGTTTGATTTGGTAAACCCCGATCCCCCATTCCGAACAGCCCTGCGCAGGAGTCGACTGTTTCCTTTATATGAAACTTATGTAATAATTGACAAATGCTGTTGTATATATCAGATGTATCTGCAAATACCTATGGTCAAAAATACACAGCCTCAATTGGCTAGGAATCATATAAGGGTTGATCTATGGTTACAAACTCATGAGAGGAACACCCCTACCCCCACCCCCCAAATCATATAAACATTCAGACCCATTAAACATAGACTCTTCTGATGAGCAAACTGAAAGTTTGCCAAGTTTGATTGTCAACATCAAGCCTAAATTGAATAATAATGTTCTTATAAACTTCTCCATCAAGGGCGGAGAAAGGCAGAAAACATTGAGGATTATATGGAATGCTGCTCCTTATCTGTACATAAGAAACAAAGTTTCATCGCCCCTAGCTCATTAAACCTACGTCCCAAAACAAGACACTTCTTTAAATATAATTTCATGAGGGTACTGGATAAACACAAAACCTTCTGTGTGACCAAGAATATCCTTTTCTCCATCTGTGGACTTAAACCTTTCGAGTAATCAAATTCTTTTTCAGAATTACACTAAAGGGATGTAGCAATTCTAGTTACAAAAAAAGGAGGAACAACCATGTAGCAAAATATAGAAATAGGGATGGCAATGGGGCGGTGCGGGTGCGGGGCGGGTTTGAGCATTCGCGGGGCGGGTTGGGTTGCAGTGTTTACGGGGGCGGGGCGGGTTCTAATTTTTAAAAAAAAAAAATTAACGCGGGGCGGGGCGGGGCGGGTCGCGGGTCAAGACTGTTATTTTTTGAACTAAAACCTAAAAGACTAAAACGCTACCAGATCTCCTAAAGACAGTCATATCTTAATACTCTGCTCTTATTTGTAACTGGAATTCTACTGTCTCATAACTGGAAGGCTTATATTATAATTGTATCGCTACAATCCCAAGCAAATTGGAATTGTTATATGACAAAATCTTCACTGTTATTAGGGGCATAAAAAAAGAACTTGTTTACGAATTTCTAAAGAGAACTTGTTTGTAAAATGAGTAAAGAAATTAGACAATAGGGACAGCAAAGGACTAATTGTGATAAGTTTAGAGCCTTAAACAAACTATTGGTAATAAGCCAGAAATACTAGGCAAAAACCAAGGTGATTTGAACATTGAAGAAGCAACGTTCTCGTCCTAGCTTTTATTCTTGCTGCAAACGATTGCAATACTACTTTTTGCTTGTTGTTGTTCTCGATTAATCAATATTTATAATGAAAGTGACATACACTTCAAGTAGTACAGAGTCTACGTTCTTGCATTAATATTAAAAAGATAGGAGGAAAAGATAACTACATGTAGTAAGAGGAGTTAACATCAACAAAAGAAGAAAAATTGCATAAAATTTCTCTAAAAAGAAGAATATAATACATTGGAAATTTGGAATGTGGTATCTTTTGATAATTTCCCCAAATTAAAAAAAAAATTAAAAAAAAAATATGCGGGGCAGGTTTGCACGGGGCGGGTTTTCGTTGGGCGGGGCGGTTAAAAACAGCAAATTTTATTTTGCGGGGCGGGGCGGGTTGGAGTCTTCGCGGGTGTGCACGGGTTTGCCCCGCAACCGCACCATTTGCCATCTCTATATAGAAATATCTTTCACTATAAGACAATCAAGGTAGATATTTCAGGAGAACGGAAAACAAGATTGTAAAAAGAATAACTGTGTGCAAAAAAAAAAAAACAATGAGAATACCTGTCATAGCCAAGACCTTCAAGAATAAGTGAGACAAACTCCCAAAACTTAATGGGCTCCATGTTCGTGACAAAATATGCCTGCAAACATAATTTCTTGATCTAAGAGTTATCTAACAAAATCCCATATCATGCTTTTCTCTTTTTCCAGAGGCACCATGACATGTAAGTAAACAGCATATTCATATGCTTTGGGAATGTTAAATCATTTTGACATTTAACTTTATTCCGGACCCCTATCCCCAGTTGTTAAAATAGCGAAAACATAGATATTGAGGGAGTGAAGAAATTACACTTTTGCTTTCAACTAGCAAAAGAAAAGGAAAACAAGAAAGGTGTCCTCTTTTTGAATGCTTCCTGTAACATTAAATTGGAGAGAGAAGATGAAACAAAATTATGACTTCGTACAAGGGGCGAGTTCCCTGACCAGCAAATGAATAGGAAGATCGGCGAGGTGGCTCTTATTTTACTGTTTGCTGTAAAATTATGGGCCCAAATACAATGGATGCACAAGTGCCCCTCCTAGTTATTGCCATAAATTTTATTTTACCAACAAATCTTTTTGATAAGTCTATATATAACCCGCTAAATATGAAGATTGTACTAATTCAGGGTATGAATCATGATTTCAAGATAAAGGGAGAAAACGGGGAGACCTTACTAACAGAGAAATAAAAACTAATTTATGCCATGCAGAGTTGGTATACCCCTAGAGAATTCAGCTTTTCATGGAATCATATCTAGCTAAGATATCTTGTTTACGCAACCATACAAGTGGAAAATCGAAACTAAGGAGAAAATCAATGAAATTAATGAGTTTCACCCAACTTATAGTTCTAGATGCAGTATATGCATTTGCTAAAGCTAAAACTTGGCATCATTTAGGTAAAACTTAATCTAGATAGCTCAAGCTTTTTTGCTGCAAAGATCAGGTTGATCACTTTTTTGCAAACATATCTCAATCATGTGGGATGGATACAAGAAATAGACGAAACTTGAATGGAAACTCAAAAATCTCCACTACATTGCATATTATATCCTTCCAAGCATCAAGGCTGCTACTTAAACTATTTGAAGAACAGAAATGCAATTGATATTAAAGCACATGGCACAGGTCATAACAGAATATGGAAAAACAAAGAAACATTACATTCCCAGCAGCTTTCTCTGCAACTGCTCCTCCTGATGCTAGAGCTCGTTCTGCACACACATGAGCATGTGCTACATTCTCCACGTAAGTGAAATCATACATGTTGTTGCCATCACCAATAATGAACTGTTTAAGAATTAGAGAAAAGGCTAGAAGTCAACCAAATAGTGAAAAGACTGTAGAATGCATCTGCAATTGGCCAGTCTTCAACTCCCTTTTAAATAGGTTAAGTTTGAGTTGGCCACAGAGAATGCCAATAATAGTAAGTGACATGGAATAGAATGTACAAATCACTTGTTAAGTTCCTCAAGATAGATCTTCTAATCAATGCTTTACAAGCTTCCAACTATTACAACAATAAATCCGACCTAGTATTCATATCTAGTATCGGATCTAAAGGCTTGCATATACACGAATGTGATACGGACTGAAAAGATGCATGAGCAACCAAAATGAGGCTCTAAATTCACCTTTGATTTTCCTGCCTTTGCAGCTGCAACTAGTGAAGGAACGAGCAGCCTATCACCAGGGCCAAAAAGACTGCTAGGTCTAATGCAGCATGTCAGCAACCCTTTGGTACCATTTGACTTGATAATAAGTGCCTCTCCTTCAGCTTTGGTTGCAGAGTAGAAATCATTATGCTGAAAATTTTGTCAGTAATAAGAGTATGGTTATACGAGGAATATTTTTCATTTGAATGAAGTATACAATAGGCGGAGGCACTACCTTAGCAGGATATGGCAGTGATTCATCCCCATTTAGAATTCCATGAACTCCATCAAACACCACACTGGGAGAGCTGGTGTAAATAAGTCTTTTCACTTTCAGCTCAATGCAAGCATCAATTATATTCTGGGTTCCTTCACGAACATTAATGCAGTTAAAAAGAGAGAAACAAAATTTTCATGTAAAGACAAACAATAACAGAGCATTAAAAAGATGTGAAAATAGAACTGCTACCTTAACTTCAGAAAGATCGTTTTTGTTCAAAATTTATTTGATAAAGCTTTCCCATTACCTTGCACATTAACTGAATAGTGGAGCTGGTGGTTGTTGATTGATGAATCTGGAGCAGCCATGTGGAAGACAACCTCAGCTCCTTCACAAGCTGCGAATATCAAATAAATAAAGTTAAGACACAACAACGTAATAAAATGGGCTATCTCCTATGTCACATGGACTCGGGCATAAATGCTGGCCGATAAGTATCTGGTATAGGTATAGGTAGGGTGCGTCAAGTTTTTAGCAAGTTTCTAATGTATCTTGAAAGATAAACATACGTGAAGTTACAATGGCGGAGGCAGGATTTTCACCAAGGGGATTCAAGAAATTAAAAAAAAAATAAACCCACGAAGGAATTAAGGGGATTCAATAGCTAATATATATATACAAAAAAAACTTTTAACCTTATATATATAGTGCAATTTTTTAGCGACTGAATCCCTTACTGCCACCCTAGCTCCGCCCATGCATATATCCAAGTAACATTTATTTAGCATGGATACTTGGAGGCAAACGAATACTCCATGCAACATTAGTAATCTCAGATACTAAAGTCAACAAGATAAGTTTTGATAAAATAGCTAGGATGACTCAGCAAAAGTACATCTGACAAAGTTTACTTTATATGAAACAATTGGAACATAAGAAATCACCTAGAGCTGAAAACAGATGGAACCTTAATCGACAAACTAAAGCTGGAAGAACTAGTAACCTCCTCTAAACATTTTGGACATCGTAATAGAAGAAATTACTAGTAAATAAGTAACCAATATAAAACCAAAACAACCATATAAGAATCAAAAGTTCTGGATTTTGGGTGGACATATATGGGCTATCTCCTATGTCACATGGACTCGGGCATAAATGGTGGCAGATTAGTATCTGGTACAGGTATAGGTAGGGTACATCAAGTTTTTAGCAAGTTTCTAGTGTATCTTGAAAGATACGCATATGTGAAATTAGAGTGGTGGAACCAGGATTTTCACCAAGGGATTCAAGAAATAAATAAAAAAATACACCCACGAAGGAATTAAGGGGATTCAATAGTTAATATAAATACAAAAAACTTTTAACCTTATATATATAGTGCAATTTTTCCGCCACCCTAGCTCCGCCCATGCATATATCCAAGTAACATTTATCTAGCATGGATACTTGGACGCAAACAAATACTCCATGTAACATAAGTAATCTCAGATACTAAAGTCAAAACGATAAGTTTTGATAAAATAACTAGGATGACTCAGCAGCTAGGATGACTCAGCAAAAGTACATCTGATACAAGGCTTACTTTATATAAAACAATTGGAACATAGCAAATCACCTAATTGATTCCACACTAGAGCTGAAAACAGATGGAACCTTAATTGATAAACTAAAGCTGGAAGAACTAGTAACCTCCTCTAAACATTTGGGACATGGTAATAGAAGAATTTACTAGTAAATAAGGAACCAATATAGAACCAAAACAATCATATTCAAGAGTCAAAAAGTATCTGGTTTTTGGGCGGAAAAACCAACTGCAAGTTCACTAGAAAAAGCAATAAAACCATATTCAAGAACTAGTAACCTCCTCTAACCATTTTAATAGAAGAAATTACTAGTTTAGAAGTTCTCATTTTTGGGTGTCAAAAACAAGTAAAGATTCAGTAGAAAAATCAGCAAATCAAGAATGGACCTTTGAGGACTCGGGATTTGTTACGAAGATCCATGGATACATATACAGCACGGCCTGATTGCAGGGCTTGACCAAGTATACCCTTTTCCTCAGCAGGCTCAAGTTTAATGGATGGACCCAAATCAGCAATGCGAACATGATAGATTTCATAACGAATCAGCATTTCCACTAAATGCCGAGCAGCAAAGCCTCTTCCACCAGTCACCACACACCATTTCTCTTCTCCTTCACCCATTTACAACAACAATACGGTAAAATGTACAATGCCCAGCAGTTCGGTTGTAGGAGATTCTTGAAGGTGAAGTGGGCGATCCAAATAGAGGAGATTCCCTCTGCTGTATTTTGATTGTACACTTGTCCTGTTGCATAGAGTGAAGATTTTTTTTTTTAATTATTATTTGGTCTAAGAAGAAAGTAGAAAGATTTGCTTCCATTTAATATTAGGTTATTTTATTCACACAAAATTAACTTTTTGTTATATTAAAGTGATTGAATTACTTTTGTTATATTAAAGTAACTAAGTTTGTTCATTAAAATCACAAAATTTTACACACTATAATAGCAAAGTACCTTGAGTACACTATAATAGCAAAGTACTTAACTATATGCTCCCTCGATTTCAAAAAGACTTATTTCCTTTTTAGTCTAGGCAATCCCTTCTAAATTTAAAAATAATTTAACTTAAAATTTTTCTTTTACTCTTAGCGATATAATTTATAGTCACACAAATATCTATGGATTGTATTAGATCACAAATTTCAAAAGTCTCCTTCTTTTTCTTAAACTTCATATACAGTTAAATAGGTTCAAGAAAATTGAAACGTGTGGAATATTATATTGGTAAAGTTTAATTACTTTAATATAAATTTATAATCATAGTGGATAAAGTCTACTAATTTTACTGTTATGATGGGTAAAGTTCAATTATTTTTTTATGACAACAAATAGTTTTATGACTTCTTTTTTAAATGTCGATAAAGATCAGTAATCAATTGCGAAATTAACTGGGGAGAAATTAAAAAATAGTCAGATTTACAAGTGGTTGTTCAAAAATAGTCCAGTTTCAAAAATAATCGAAATTTAGTCACTTTTCATGTAAAGATAAATCTGAACGAAAGCACTGTTCAAAATCCGGAAAAATACTCCAGCATAATATACTGGAGTTCCAATATAATATACCGGTCCAGCATAATATGTTGGAAGTTTATACACCGGTGCTCCAGACTCCAGTAAATTATACTAGAGCCAGCAAAGTATATCGGTCCAGCATAATATGCTGGAAGTTCATACAAAGGTGCACCGAACTCCAGTATATTATACTGGACCGGTCTCTGTTGCAGCAAAATAGTGGCTATTTTTAATTGACTTGGTAAATGCTGGCTATTTTTGAATGACCAATCCGAAAACTAGTTAGACAGTGTTGGTTTTGAAAGATTAGTCTGACATATAAATATTAAATACTACTTAAAGATTTAATATTATATAATTTTTAAAATTGTGAAAACTATAAAGAGTTAAAAGAATATCAAGTGTTTTGGAATACATTCCAAAATGAGGGGGGAAATAATCATAAATATTGGAAGAGAGTATAATTAATCAAAGAACGGTGATCAAGAGAATTAGATTCTTAATTACAATTACGTTCCCATGAACCTAGTTGACAAGAGAAAAAGAAAATCTTATCAGGCAACATTAGTAGTAATTATCTTTTCATAAATGGTCTATGTTTGTAAGGTAAAGGTAAGGTATGTGTACACATTATCCTCTCCATACCTCATATATATATATATATATATATATATATATATATATATATATATATATATATATATATATATATATATATATATAATGGGGACTTTGACCCGCTGATGTGACATGCCTAATTGATCAGCAATTGCCTTTTATCTTTTTTTCTCCATTTTTTGAGTTTTCTCTTATTTTTTCCATTTACCTCGTTCAATAATAAATTTCTTCTGCTTTCGTTCACCTGTTAATCTAATTGACAACCCAACCGTTTCATTTTTCCTTCCTTGATAGTAACAGCCCATTAATTTGTACCAAACCCTTTCTTCCTCCTTCTTGATAACTACAATTTCAAACACTAATGTCTTTTCTTTCTCTCCATGGATAAAATGAAAATTCCTCATTTCTTCTGGAAATCCATATGTGATATGACTTGGAATTCAACTCAAGTTGGAAATTTAAGGGGGAAAGGGCTGGTAACTTTTTTTTCCTTTTTCTTTTTATTCAATCATAAATTCTTGGTTCAAATATGATATTCTTCACATTTTCCTCTTTTGATTTATTTATTTTAATAGGGAAACGATGTTGGACAGTGTTATCAATACATGTCGTCACCAAAAATTCAAGCTTCGGTCATCTGTCTTCACTTTCTCTTGCACGTTCAATCATGAATTAGAAGAAGCATTTTTTTTTAAAGTTTTTTGTGGCAAAATATCAAATACTATTATCATTTGTTGGTCATATATTTAATTCCTTTTTTTCTAAACTGTTGCTTATATGCCTTTTTGGAGACTGACATATGTATCCTCCTTTCATCGTGATGTTTTAGACTTCAATACTACACAAGAGGGGGTGATTTGTGTGGTACCTAATTTTCGCTTAACTTAATTATAGAAAGATCTGGTTCTTCTATGTGTTCCAACTATTACTGTTGCGGAAAGATAAGTACAGAAAATAAAGAACACAGAGATTTTACGTGGAAAACACGTGGCTCAAAAGGTGAAAAAACCACGATTTATCTTCTAGTAGGATTTTCCCAAACACTTCACTAAAATCACTGAGCCAAAAACTACATTTACAAAAACTCTTTCATAAACTTAGGATTAATTCTAATCTCGTTGTGGCACACAACTTCAACTATTGTGACAACTTCAAGTTAACTCTAACTTGAAAACTCTAAGTACCTAATACAATTGCTTCTATAAAAGCTGAAAGGTATAATGTAAAATCACCTACTACAATTGAACTAGAATAATAGATAGACACTTGGAACTGGTTCTTCTATCTGGTTCAAGTAGCATTAGGATTGCACGCTCGAATCACACATAAATTGCTTGCAAAACTGCCTTGCTATTTTGCTCTCAATTCACGTTTAACTTCTGCTTATGTGCATTACCTGTAAAAGAGAACAACACTGATATTTAAGGGGTTAGTAATTAGAGATTGACTAGAATACATATGTTACTCTTCTATGGTAGAAGAGTTCTAGTTGATCTCATACTCTAACTCTATCCTATTCCTAAAATGTGTTCTCTTCGCATAAGGAGTCTTTCTCACCTTATCCAATATGCAACATTTTCAATCAGATCAGGAGATATTACTTCTGATAAGTTAGATTTATCTCTTTCACGTGCATCTCACATGTTTTGGGTTGATCATGATTATGCTTCACAAGATGGACCTGGTCCATGTCTGAGTTCTTTTGTCAGTCTTCAAAACTTCACATTTACTTGGGACAACAAATTCCCCCTTTTTGATGATGACAAACTCTGTGCTTTTTACTCACTTAGACCCTGTAAGAACTCAGCTTAGTCATCAATACAAAGTTTAGAAAAATTCACTTATCATCAAGGACCAGGTTAATTAGGTTATAAATATCACTTAGTCAGATTATGTAAAGCACAATATCTCTTCCCCCTTTTGGCACCATCAAAAAGTTGCATACACAAAGTGTTAGTCCCAGATTTTAATAAGTACTCATGGCCATTGGGGCAACTGCAAGTGCAATCATGGATTAATCATCAGTAATCAAGTAAACATATTTAAACTATCAAGGAAATATTAACATTCAATAAGAGCGAAAACAGTAGATATCATTGATAGAAGATATGTTGCTACCATAATCCACAACCAGAAAGCAAAAATATTCAAAACATGAGCATAAAGAAAGAAAAATCCATAATCCGGGTTACTGAAGGTACTAGACAAGTTCAGGAGATAAAGGCTAGAATTCCTAAGGCTTGGGGTGCTAGAGGGTTGGTTTTGGGCTTGGAGAAGATTCAACACATTGTGAAGAATCCCATCATTCTTCTCATTTTCCTTGTTAAGCTATGTTCTGAGAGCATCCATCTCAGATTCAACCTCTACTAAGCGAGCCTTCAGCCTAGCTATCTCAGCATCTTTGGCCTCACTTTCCTAAACTAAAGCCCTGACTTTACTGTTGATAGGTGTCTTCTTGGATGAACCAGGTTCATTTGGAATGACATTGACTAGAAAGTCACAAGCAATCAGAGTATTAATTCCAAAGTAGTCCTTGCTTGTTGCCATTTCCCATTTCTTTAGAGGCACCTTGCATCGATCTAGAACAGTAGTCAAAATAAATACATAGGGGGTGGCATGGGCCTTGGAACTCTTGATAACTCTGTCCAGTAGCTTGATGATGAATGCAGACCAGTTGATTTGCCTCCCACTTTCAAGGCAATCCATCAAAACTAAGTCCATATAGTTAGCAACATGCCTTCTTTTCTGCCTGGGCAGTAGGCACTTGTTGACAAATTCAAAAAAGAACTTGGCCTCATTTACTTCTTTAACATCACAAAATCTCCGAGTGATTTCAAGGGCAGGAGGAAGGGAGTCCAGACTTGGCCATCTTTGTCTGGTGTAGTCATCATATCCCTCGGCAGAGATGTCAAGAATCTTTCCCAGCTTCTCTGCATCAAATGTCACTTGAACTCCTTTTACTTGGCTGGTGACTCTGCCTTCTTTGACCTCAGCATTTGCCATGAATTCAATGACCTTATTCCTAGCTAACATTCCATCCATCTGAAGGACCATTTCCTTCTAGCCCTGAACAGCTAGATCATCAACCATACTGACCATTCCTGGTTCCACTAAGTCTTTCAGCAATCTTCCCTTCAAAAAATTTCTTTTGCCAAATTTGGTCGACTTGTCTTGTTAACCATCAGACTCACTTTCTTCTTCACCACTCTATTCTTCATCTTCAGAAATTCTAACTTGTTTACTTTTCACTGCAGACCTTGTCCTCTTGGCCAATGAAGGTTCAACAACCTTAGACACAGATGAAGACTTCTTGGAAGAAGTCTTGGATTTTTTGGGCTTGGGGGTCTGAACCTCTATTGTTGTATGGTCCTCTTGATGGACCTATTCCATCTCCTCAACATCAACAGCTTCAGAGGAATCTGCAACCTTACCTTTTCCTTTATCCATCCTCTTCTTCTTACTTTCAGCCAAAGCCTTCTGTAGGTCACTCTCACTCTATTTCACCCTGCTTCTTGTGGCTCTTTCCTTTGGCAGGGGAGTTTCAGTAGTTGTTGGAGAGGAAGCCTTTCGTTTCTTGGAGGGTTTAGCAGCACTTGGAGCTTTTGGTGTTGTAGTTCTCCTTTCTTTGGATCATAACTGGCACCTACTTTCTTTATAAGGTCTGCTAGGGTCTGCTCAATAGATGAACCAGGTTCATCTGCCTATGAACTTAGATTAACTAACCCTTCAGCAGCCTCCCCAGAACCACTTTCCCTGACTTCTTGCCACCTTCTTCCATAGTTTCCTATACAACCCCACAGATAACTGGTAACGGCAATTCAGAAGTGGGTAAAGAACCAGCCACTCTTTTCCCTTTTCCCCTCACATCACCACATATACCCTCTCTTTTTCTTTTTCAATTTTCTTTTTAGCTACACTCCTTCCCAATTCAGGCATTTCTACATCCCGAACAAGTCCAACCAAAACAAACATATTTTCTAAATTTTCAGCCAAAGCAGAACTTACCTTAGAAAGGGGGTTTTGAGACTTCTCAGAGTCAGACGACCCAGGTCCTTCCCCCTCACTCACAGATCTGAATGAATCGTCTGAGTTCTCAGAATTTTGGGCATGGGCAGCCTTCAATTGTGCATTTAATTTATTTGACAATGCACTTGAGGCTACAATTTTTTGTGCTAGCATTTTAACACGTCTTTTCTTAGGTTGGGGGTTTCTACTAGACAATCAAATAAACCTGTGCAGTTCAAGTATATATATATAGACAACAAAGGAAGTACTGAAAGCAACCAATCAATGTGGGAGGGGAAACATGCTGTGGGGAGGAAACAATTTCAAATATAAATATTCAATAAAAGAAGGAGACAACAAATTCATAATATCAACAAGTATCAAAAGGAATCAACAATTTGCACGGCATCACCCTTCGTGTTTTTACTCTCTTCCTCACCCAAGCAATATATAAAATAAAACTGTACACGGCATCACCCTTCGTGCTTTTACTCTCTTTTCTCACAATATAATTAATAGATATCAGTACGGAATGACACATCGTACGGCACGACATCACTCTTCGTACTTTACACTCTTTCCTCACAATATAATCAATAGATATCAGTACGGAATGGCACATCGTATGGCACGACATCGCCCTTCGTGTTTTACACTCTTTCCTCACCATATCAAACAATACACGGCATCACCCTTCGTGCTTTATCACTCTTCCTCACCCAAACAACAATCACAGATTAGGGGCAAGGAAATAAACTGGATAATAATTGGGATTCCAATAAGGGCACAACAATTAACAATAAAATTCCCGGCAAGGAATATATCAACAATTCCACAATTATCTCGGCAAGGGAATAATTCAATAATTCTTTCTCTTTCTTTCATTTCTTACTTAGTAATTCATTTTATAACTTGAGCCAACGCTCCTCAAATATTAAATATCACCATTTCTTTCACATGCACTTCACAACATATAGAAGTCATCATTTAATCATGGAAGATATAACCAAATTCGAACATTCGCGATATAAGGACTTACGGTCATGCTAGACACCAACGTATAGATACTCGTCACCATGCCTATACGTTGTACTCGACAAATAGCAAGTAGCAATTAAGACTCAACTCATATTCCCTCAAACTAAGGTTAGACGAAACAGTTACCTCGCTTTGCAACCAATTCAAAATTCCAACAAGTCTTTGCCTCGCGAATTCGTACCCGAAATTCTTAAATCTAGTCATAAACAATTCGATAAATCAATAAAAATTATAGGAGTTAATTCCATATGAAATTCTACATTTTCCATTTAAAATCCAAAATTGCACTAGAAATTCGCTCGTGGGGCCCACGTCTCGGAACCCGAAAAAAATTACGGAATATGAAACCTCATCCAACCACGAGTCCAACCATACCAATTTTACCAAAATCCGATATCAACTCGACCCTCAAATCTTCAAATTAAATCAAGAGGGTTTTCAAGATTTTCCCAACTAAAATCACCAATTATATGTCAAAACTAGTAATAGATTCGGGTAATCTAACCATAATTAAGTTAAGAACACTTACCCCGTTGTTTTCTCTGAAAAAAATATCCCGAAAATCACCTCTCCCCGAGCTCCAATTTGCTAAATATAGAAAATGGGACGAAGTCCCATTTTCAGAAGTTACATTCTGCCCAGAATGTTTTCGGGGTTACTGTTCACGTATTTTTACTGTTCACGGGGTACTATTCACGGGTACTATTTCTGCAATTTTTCTAAGTCCGAAATCACTCCGAGACACCTCCGAAACACTCCCGAGCCCTCGGGGCTCTTAACCAAACACATACACTAACTCAACAACAACCTACGAACTTAACCGTGCGATCAAATCACCAAAATAACGTCATATACCACGAATTGAGCTTTATAATCCAAGAATTCTTTCAAATTTCATAAAATATCAAATTTTCCATTTTTAGTCCGAAACACGTCAAACGACGTGTGTTTTCAACCAAACTTTACAGAAAGTGCTTAAACCATATATAAGACCTATACCGGCCGCTAGAACCAAAATACGTGCCCGATACCATCACTTTCTAATCAAATTTCATTTCCATTTTCCTTAAATATTTTTAGAAAACAATTTTACTCAAAAATTCATTTCTCGGGCCTGGGACCTCGGAATTCGATTCTGGGCATACGCCCAAGTCCCATATTTTCCTACGGACCTCCCAGGACCGTTAAATCACGGGTCCGGGTTCGTTTACTCAAAATTTTGACCGAAGTCAAATTTATTCATTTTAATATCAAAACTTAGAAAATTTTCACAGAATTTCATATTTGAGCTTCCGGCTACACGCTCGGACTGCACACAAAAATCGAGGCGACTATAAATGAGGTTTTCAAGGCCTCGGAAGTTCGAAATGGATAAGAAAATAGGTGATGACCCTTTGGGTCGTCACATTCTCCACCTCTAAAACAATCGTTCGTCCTCGAACGGACAGAAGAAGGAAGTACCTGAGTCGGGGAATAGATGAGGATAACGGCTCCACATGCCGGACTCGGACTCCCAGGTCGAAGCCTTAGGAGGCTGACCTCTCCACTGAATACGAATAGAGGGGAAACTCTTGGATCTTAACTGACGGACCTGCCGATCTAGAATAGCCAATGGCTCTTCCTCATAAGACAAGTCCTTGTCCAATTGGACAGTGCTGAAATCCAACACGTGGGATGGATCGTCGTGATACTTCCGAAGCATGGACACATGAAACACTGGGTGCACAGCTGATAAACTCGGCGGCAATGCAAGTTTATAAGCCACCTCTCCCACTCGATCAAGAATCTCAAATGGACCAATGAACCTAGGGCTAAGCTTGCCTTTCTTCCCAAATCTCATCACGCCCTTCATAGGCGACACTCGGAGCAATACCCGCTCACCAACCATGAAAACCACATCTCGAACCTTACGATCTGCATAGCTCTTTTGCTTGGACTGAGTTGTACGAAGCCTATCCTGAATGATCCTGACCTTGTCTAAGGCCTCCTGAACCAAATCTGTACCCAACAACCGAGCCTCTTCCAGCTCAAACCATCCAACTGGAGATCGACATCGCCTACCATATAAAGCCTCATAAGGAGCCATCTGGATACTCGACTGGTAGTTGTTATTGTAGGCAAACTCTGCTAAAGGCAAGAACTGATCCTATGAACCTCCAAAGTCAATAACACAAGCTCGGAGCATATCCTCCAATATCTGAATAGTCCGCTCGGACTGTCCGTCCATTTGAAGATGAAATGTTATGCTCAACTGCACCTGGGTGCCTAACTCTCGTTGAATTGCTCTCCAGAAACGCGAGGTAAACTGCGTGCCTCGATCCAAAATGATAGATACCGGCACACCATGAAGGCGAACAATCTCCCGGATATAAATCTCAGCTAACCTCTCGGATGAATAGGAGACTGCCACAGGAATGAAATGCGCTGACTTGGTCAGCCTATCAACAATGACCCAAGCTGCATCAAGCTTCTTCCGAGTCAACGGAAGTTCAGTAACGAAGTCCATAGTGATTCTCTCCCACTTCCACTCGGAAAGCTCAATCCTCTGAAACAAACTACCAGGTCTCTGATGCTCATACTTAACCTGCTGACAATTCAAACACTAAGCCACGTATGCAACAATATCCTTATTCATTCTACGCCACCAATAACGCTGCCGCAAATACTGATACATCTTCGCGGCGCCCGGATGAATAGAGTATAGGGAGCTATGGGCCTACTCTAAAATCAACTCCCAAAGCCCATCCACATTAGGCACACATACTCGCCCCTGCAATCTCAAAACTCCATCATCATCTAAGGTCACCTGTTTGGCACCTCCACGCTGCACTGTGTCTCTAAGGACATACAAATGGGGATCATCAAGCTGTCGATCACGGATATGCCCCAATAATGAAGAACGAGCGACCGTGCAAGCTAATACCCGACTAGGCTCAGAAATATCCAACCTCACGAATCGATTGGCCAAGGCCTGAACATCCAAAGCAAGTGGCCTCTGACCAACCAGAATATAAGCAAGACTGCCCATACTGACTGACTTCCTGCTCAAAGCATCGACCACCACATTGGTTTTTCCCAGATGATATAAGATAGTGATATCATAATCTTTCAATAGCTCCAACCACCTCCTCTGTCTCAAATTCAACTCCTTTTGCTTGAATAAATACTGAAGACTCTTGTGATCCGTGAACACCTCACATGCCACACCGTACAGGTAATGCCTCCAAATCTTCAATGCGTGAATAATGGCTGCCATCTCTAAATCATGAACCGGATAGTTCTTCTCATGAATCTTCAACTGTTGCGAGGCATAGGCAATGACCTTGCCACCCTGTATCAACACTGCACCAAGCCCAATACAAGAAGCATCACAATAAACTGTATAAGGCCCTGAACCTGTGGGCAAAACCAATACCGGTGTCGTAGTCAAAGCTGTCTTGAGCTTCTGAAAGCTCACTTCACACGCGTCCGACCATCTGAACTGGGCACCCTTCTGGGTCAACCTGGTCATCGGGGCTGTAATGGATGAAAACCCCTCCACGAACCGATGATAGTAGCTTGCCAATCCCAAGAAACTCCGAATCTCTGTAGCTGATGCTGGTCTAGGACAGTTTTTGACTACCTCAATCTTCTTCGGATCAACCTGAATACCATTTGCTGATACAACATGACCTAGGAATGCAACTGAACTCAGCCAGAACTCACACTTCGAGAACTTAGCATATAGCTGACTATCCCTCAGAGTCTGAAGAACCACTTTGAGGTGTTGCTCGTGCTCCTCCTGGCTGCAGGAATATATCAGAATATCATCAATAAAGACTATCACGAACAAGTACAAATAAGGCCTGAACACTCAGTTCATCAGATCCATGAAAGCTGTTGGGACATTTGTCAGCCCAAATGACATAACCAAGAACTCATAATGTCCGTACCGAGTGCGGAAAGCTGTCTTAGGGACATCGGATGCCCTAATCCTCAACTGATGGTAGCCAGATCTCAAGTCTATCTTGGAAAACACCTTGGCACCCTGAAGCTGATCGAACAAATCATCAATCCTCGGCAGTGGATACTTATTCTTGATTGTAACCTTGTTCAATTGTCGGTAATCAATGCACATTCTCATCGAACCATATTTTTTCTTTACAAACAACACCGGCGCATCCCACGGCGAAACACTAGGTCTAATGAAACCCTTCTCAAGCAGGTCTTGCAACTGCTCCTTCAACTCTTTCAACTCTAGCAAGGCCATGCGATATGGCGGAGTGGAAATGGCCTGAGTGCCCAAAGCCAAATCAATGCAAAAATTAATATCCCTGTCAGGTGGCATACCCGGCAGGTCTGAAGGGAATACTTCAGGAAACTCGCGAACCATGGGCACAGAATCATTGGAGGGAACCTCGGCATTGGAATCACGAACATAAGCCAAATAAGACAAACACTCCTTCTCGATCATACGCCGAGCCTTCACATACGAATAACACTGCGGGTAGAATGAGCAGGAGTCCCTCTCTACTCTAAACGGGGCAGTTCCGGTAAGGCTAAGGTCACAGTCTTGGTATGACAGTCCAAGATAGTGTGGTAAGGTGATAACCAGTCCATCCCCAATATAACATCAAAGTCGACCATATCTAAAAACAACAAATCAACACGGGTCTCAAGACCCCCAATCACCATAATACAGGAACGATGAACTCGATCGACCATAATAGAATCACCCACCGGTGTAGACACATAAATAGGAATACTCAGTGGATCACTAGGTAGAACCAAGTACGGTGCAAAATAAGAGGACACATACGAATACGTAGACCCTAGATCAAATAGCATTGAAGCCTCTCTATCACAAACCAGAATAGTATCTGTAATGACTACATCTTAAGACTCAGCCTCCAGCCTGGCTGGAAGAGCATAGCATCGGGTCTGGGCCCCACCACCCTGAACTACCTCTCTAGGATGGCCTGCTGCTGGCTGGCCTCCACCTCTGGCGGTCTGAGCTCCACCTATATGACCTCTACCTCCAACTCTAGCACCTCTACCCCCACCTCTAGCTGGCTGGGAGGGCTATGGAACACCTGGTGCCGGTACCATGGCACGAGAACTTTGATGCTGAGAACTACCCGGTGCTCGAGGGCAAAATCTGGGAGTGTGACCTGGTTCACCACAAGTGTAACAAGCTCTCGGCTGCTGACCTTGTCGACCTGAATGACCACTTCGGAAACTCTAAAGCGGCAGTGCACCGATAAGAGCTAGTGGTTCACTGTAAGGCTGCTGATCAGAATAGTGCGTGTGAGAACCACGACCACCTAAAGTACCATGGGAAACCTGGAGATCTAGCTGGAAAGGCCTGGGAGGATGGCCTCTGTCATACGATTCTCTACCTCCAGATGAGGTACCACTAATTCTGCCTGAGTAACGGGGCCTCGTATCTGACCCATGACCACCTCCTTGTGACAAAACCATCTCGACTCGGCGGACCACATTGGCCGCCTCCTGAAATGTGATCTCACTCCCGTCCTCCTTGGCCATCTGAAGACGAATCGGCTGAATAAGGCCATCAATAAACCTCCTCACCCTCTCTCTCTCGGTAGGGAGTATGACAAGAGCATGGTGAGCTAGATCAATGAACCCGGTCTCATACTGAGTGACCGTCATGGAACCCTACTGGAGGTGCCTAAACTGCCTCCGATAGGCCTCTCTCTAAGTAACGGGGAGAAACTTCTCCAGAAACAATGCTGAAAACTGCTCCCATGACAAAGATGGCGACCTGGCTGGCCTGGCTAAGCAATAATCTCTCCACCAAGTCTTGGCAGATCCAGATAGGCAAAATACAGCAAAATCGGCCCCATTGGTCTCAACAATTCCCATGTTCCTAAGAACCTCATGACAGCTGTCTAGATAATCCTGGGGATCCTCAGAAGATGCACCGCTAAAAGTGGTAGTGAAGAGCTTGGTAAACCTATCCAATCTCCACAAGGCATCAGCGGACCTAGCCGCTCCATCGCCGAGCTGAGCCACTACACCCGGCTGAACCACTATAGCTGGCTGAACCAATGGAACCTGAACCTGGGGAGCTACTAGCTCCGGAGTGCGGGTAGCAGGAGTCTGGGCCCCTCTTCCAGCCTGAGAAGTGGCTAGTGCTACTGGAAGCAAACCCGCTCGGGTGACACTCTCCATGAGGCCCACCAATCGAACCAGAGCATCCTGAAGAATTGGGGTGGCAATGAACCCCTCTGGGACCTGAGCTGGGCCCACCGGAATTGCCTAGGCTGTAACCTCATCATCAATGTCAACCTGAGGCTCCACCGCTGGTGCTGCTGCTCTGGGCTGAGCTTTGCCCCTACCTCGGCCTCTAGTACGGCCTCGGCCTCGCCCTCTACCCCTCGTGGGAGCTGCTGCTGGGGGCTCGGGATGCTGAGCGGTAGATGAGGAAGCGCGTGTTCTCACCATCTGCGAAAGAACAGAGTAGAAATTCAATTAGCATTGAGAAACAAAACCGCACGATAAGAAAGAACAATGTGAAGTTTTTCCTAACTCTGTAGCCCCTGGGGGATAAATACAAACGTCTCTGTACCGATCCCTCAGACTCAGCTAAGCTTGTCCGTGAGTTGTGAGACCTATGTAACCTAGAGCTCTGATACCAACTTGTCACGACTCGGATTTTCCACCCTCGGGAGTCGTGATGGCGCATACTAATGAGAGCTAGGCAAGCCAACTCTTAACTACTTTTATCTTTTATAGATTATTTCTTTTATCAAATATTAGTAATAGCATAAAAAAATGACTGGATTAAATAAATATGCGGAAGACTTAATTTAAAGCGACTGAATGTAAAATGACTGAATTAAATAAATATTAGTAATTCATTTTATAACTTGAGCCAACGCTCCTCAAATATTAAATATCACCATTTCTTTCACATGCACTTCACAACATATAGAAGTCATCACTTAATCATGGAAGATATAACCAAATTCGAACATTCACGATATAAGGATTTACGGTCATGCTAGACACCAACGTATAGATACTCGTCACCATGCCTATACGTCGTACTCGACAAATAGCAAGTAGCAATTAAGACTCAGCTCCTATTCCCTCAAGCTAAGGTTAGACGAAACACTTACCTCGCTTTGCAACCAATTCAAAATTCCAACAAGCCTTTGCCTCGCGAATTCGTACCCGAAATTCTCAAATCTAGTCATAAACAATTCAATTAAGTTAATAAAATTATAGGAATTAATTCCATATGAAATTCTACATTTTCCATTTAAAATCCAAAATTGCACTAAAAATTCGCCCGTGGGGCCCACGTCTCGGAACCCGACAAAAATTACGGAATATGAAACCTCATCCAACCACGAGTCCAATCATACCAATTTTACCAAAATCCGACATCAACTCAACCCTCAAATCTTCAAATTAAACCAAGAGGGTTTTCAAGATTTTCCCTACTAAAATCACCAATTAAATGTCAAAACTAGTAATAGATTCGGGTAATCTAACCAAAATTAAGTTAAGAACACTTACCCCATTGTTTTCTCTGAAAATATCCCGAAAATCGCCTCTCCCCGAGCTCCAATTTGCGAAGTCCCATTTTCAGAAGTTACATTCTGCCCAGAATGTTTTCGGGGTTACTGTTCACGTTTTTTTACTGTTCACGGATACTGTTACGGGTTACTATTCATGGGTACTGCTCACGAAAACTATTTCAGCAATTTTCTGCAATTTTCCTAAGTCCGAAATCACTCCGAGACACCTCCGAAACAATCCCGAGCCCTCGGGGCTCCTAACCAAACATATACACTAACTCAACAACATCCTACAAACTTAACCGTGCGATCAAATCACCAAAATAATGTCATATACCACAAATTAAGCTTTAAAATCCAAGAATTCTTTCAAATTTCATAAAATATCAAATTTTCCATTTTGAGTCCGAAACACGTCAAACGACATCTGTTTTCAACCAAACTTTACAGAAAGTGCTTAAACCATATATAAGACATATACCATGCACCAGAACCAAAATACGGGCCCGATACCATCACTTTCTAATCAAATTTCATTTCCATTTTCTTTATATATTTTCAGAAAACAATTTTACTCAAAAATTCATTTCTCGGCCCTGGGACCTCGGAATTCGATTCCGGGTATACGCCCAAGTCCCATATTTTCCTACGGACCTCTCGGGACTATCAAATTACAGGTCCGGGTCCGTTTACCTAAAATATTGACCGAAGTCAAATTTATTCATTTTAATATCAAAACTTAGCAAATTTTCACATAATTTCATATTTGAGCTTCCGGCTACGCGCCCGGACTGCGCACGCAAATTGAGGCAATTGTAAATGAGGTTTTCAAGGCCTCAGAAGCTCGGAATGGATAAGAAAATAGGTGATGACCCTTTGGGTCGTCACAACTTTCTATTTATATTTTATACTGTGCTATAATAATTGTTTTTAACTAATCATTGTTATCACTTCTATAAATTTTATCTTTAAGTTACTCTTATATTAATTTTGTAATTCTCACGGAGGAAAATTAATATATAGTAACTATTGAATAAAATAGTGAAGTGAGAGTAATTATTAGTAAGTTATTATTAAAAGTCTTTAATCTTGCTTACCTCAATTTTAATTCTCATGGAGGAATTGTAGTCTCAGGAGTATTGATTTAGTAAAAATATTCTCACGAAGTTTTTACTATCTTTAGTACAATTCAGACCAGAAGATATTCCGATTTAACTGTCACCAGTTTTAACTCAATTAATTACATAACTTCACGGAGTGTTATTAGTTGATTAATCCTTGGTGAGGTAAGATATAATTGTATTAGCAATAAGCAATTATCCTTTAGAGAAATACATGTAGAAAGTGAGATTTTATTATAATATATTATCAAGTTAATTTAACGATTCTCAACTCTTTTAAATCACAAATCTTTCGAAAGTTGTTTAATTTTTTTTAAGTATTTAACAAGTTTTAATTTCACAAACTTTTCATCAATCTGATTCTCTCAAATAGTAGTTGAAATATTAAACGTCTGTAGCATAGATGTTTCAATCTCTGTTCCAATCTCTGTGGGACGATATCATAAACTATACTAGAATTTGACAAAGCACGAGCAGGAAAATCTTATACACATTGGCCTCGTCAAATTTTTGGCGCCGTTGCCGGGGATTGGCATACATCTACTTCAGATTAAATATTTTGTTACTAATTTGAGAATTTATTACTGTTATTTTTGTTTCAGTTAATATTTTCACTAATCAAGTGCTATAACTACTACTGTGATATTAATCCTAATGTAATGTTTATGTTCATAATGGTATGGTAAAAGTTTTTTTTTCTTTTTTGTATTATTTCTTCCTACTAGTTCCATCATTAACTGTTTTTAGCAAATTATACATACTGCTATTGGTACTCTCTCCTTTATCATAATAATAGTGTTATAACTACTATTTACTATTTTTGTAACGTGTATATTTATAACTGTTATACTATTGTTAGTTCTTTCACATTGAAGTTTTTTTACTACTGAAAAATATTCTTATGACCATTCCAACTATATGTACTATCACTAATTACCTTTTCCATATATAATAGTATTATAGTATTGTTTCTTGTCATAGTTCATTGTTGCATCGTTTTGTTTTTCTTTATAACTATCTTGTTATAAGTTTGAGTAAAATATTATTATCCTCTATAGATAATAAAATTATTGTATAATTATTTTTGCTTAGCACCTACTGTTTTTATCATTTTTTTAATTTTTTATACACTTATATTTTTTTCTTGTACTTTCTTTATTTAAGAATTTTAAGTAGTTTATGACCCGCTCTTCTACAAAAGAGTTGGTCAGTTTCGATCCTGAAATTGAAAGATTTATTCGATTGTGCAGGAAAGAACAAACATCGTCTTCTCAAGGAGCATCTTGTAAAGAAATGGAAAATGAGGAAGCAGAGGACATTAACCCACTTGGGATCCCACCACTAGTCCATGTAGAGGAGCAATTTGATGAAGTGGCGCCAAGGCCAGCAAACAGAATTCTTAGGGATTATGCTAGACCTGATCGCTTTAATTGTGAATCTAGTGTCAGGAAGCCCCCAGTGGCAGCCAACAACTTTGAAATCAGGACCGGCCTGATTCAGACAATTCAACAATCTTGTATCTTCACTGGTGATACAAGTGAAGACCCACATAGTCATTTAATTGATTTTCTAGAACTTGTAGAAACTGCTAAGTACAATGGAGTACCTCCTAAAGCTATCAAGTTAAGGCTATTTCCTTTTTCTTTAAAAGGAGATGCCAAGACTTGGTTTCGAAGTTTTCCTCAAGGGTCCATTACGGCATGGGACCAGATGACTTAGAAGTTTTTCAACAAATATTTTTCCCCTGCTAAAAGAATAAAGTTAAGACAGGACATATCTAATTTCTTGCAGACTGAC
Organism: Nicotiana tabacum; assembly: GCF_000715075.1. Classification (NCBI taxonomy): domain Eukaryota; kingdom Viridiplantae; phylum Streptophyta; class Magnoliopsida; order Solanales; family Solanaceae; genus Nicotiana; species Nicotiana tabacum. Next base: position 99,295,101 of record NC_134082.1, on the reverse strand, counting down.
ACTGAGTTAGTTTATCAAGCTTCGGAAAGATTAAAAGCAATGTTAAGAAAATGCTCACACCATGACATTCCTGAACATATGCAATTGTAAATTTTCTAACACGGGCTAAAAACCTCTGCTAGAAATGTGATAGATGCAGCTGCAGGAGGATCTGTAATGGGAAAAACCACAGAGGAAGAATTGCAGTTGTTGAATGAAGTTTCTGAGAACGCTATCCAATGGCCTTCTGAGCGGTGTAGTCATTAAAAAGGCTGCAACGGTAAATTAGGTTGATGCTTTAAATACACTAACACAACAAATTGTTTCTTTGGAACAAAAGTTTGAATCTTTTCAGGTGAATACACAAAAATCAAACCAATCTGAGGCTTGTGACATATGCGGAAGAAAACCACCAAAACCATGAATGTAAAGCAACCAATCAAACGGATGAACAGGTTAATTTCATCGGTTACAAGTCACATCCTTTTGGGAGTCCAATGGCACAGAAGCATCCAGAATTTCAGTGGAGTAACCCAAATGGTGTAGAAAACTCTCAAAGCTTCCAGAAACAATAGGTACATGGTCCGTCGGGATACCAAAGTCAAAATCGTGGGCAGCCGAGTTACAGACCTTATCAGCAAGCAGGACCATATCAACAAACAAGGTCATACTAGCAGAGGCCCTAACAAGCTCATCCAAATCTTGATGACCTTTTGTACAAGTATATTAAGGTCACTGATGAAAAGATGAAAACCCAAAATTCATCCCTTAAAAATCTAAAAATTCAGTTAAGCCAATTGGCAGCTCTTGTGTCAGAAAAGATTCAGGGTCCCTTACCAAGCAATATAGAGAAAAATCTAAAGGATCACCTTACGACCATCACTTTATGGTTAGGTAAGGAACTTGATGAACCTTATGCAGACAGACAAGAAAAGAACCAGAAAGAACAACAGGTAGACAAGGGTAAGAATTTTGAAAAACCATCTGAACCATCAAAGGAAAAAGAAATAAAGAATAAGAAAGAAAAAAATTTTGAAAAAATGGCTCCCCCACCTATGACAATTCCTTTTCCATAAAAAATGAAACGAGAAAAGCTTGATGGTCAATTTGCAAAGTTATTGAAAATATTAAAACAGATTCATATTAATATTCCTTTTACTGATGCTTTGTCGCAAATGCCTTCATATGCTAAATTTTTAAAAGAAATTTTGTCAAGTAAAAGGAAATTGGAAGAAGTTTCTGTGGTAATGCTTACTGAAAAATCCAGTGCTATACTTCAAAATAAGCTACCATAAAAACTTGGTGATCATGGCAGTTTTACCATTCCATGCACTTTGGGAGGTGTATATTTTAAAAAAGCACTTTGCGATTCTGGAGCTTCAATAAATTTGATGGCATTTTCTTTCTTTAGAAAATTGGATCTTGGTGAAATGAAGGACATAGGTGTTTCTCTTCAGTTTATAGATCAAAGTACTAAGAAACCTAAGGGAATAATTAAAAATATGTTTGTAAGAGTAGATAAGTTTGTTTTCCATGTAGATTTTATAGTACTTGAAATGAAAGAATGTCCTGATGAACCGATAATTTTGGGTAGACCATTTCTTGCTACAGGAAGAGCAATCATGGATGTTTATCAAGGGCAACTAATCTTGAGAGTTGATGAAGAAAGAGTCATTTTTGATATGCAAAAGATACTAAGATTTTCAGGAGATGAGGCATCATCTTCATGCTTTTCTATTGACATGATTAGTGATCTTGCAGATGAATTCAAAGATGATCAATTAATTTCAGACTCAATGAAATGATGTTTGACCAAATCAAGCACCGCACAAGATGATGATCCCACAATTAGGAGAGAAGCTAAAATACTGAAAAAAGATTCGGAGGATAAGGAGATGCAATTAGAAGAAGTTCAACCAAAATTGAACTCAAAGTTCTTCCCTCTCATTTAAAATATGTTTATCTTGAGCAAGAACTATTTCCAGTAATTACATCTTCTTTAACTGCAGAACAGGAAGAAAGACTAATTCAAGTCTTAAAAGCACACAAAGGAGCTTTAGGGTGGACTGTAGAGGATATCAAAGGGATTAGTCCAGCAATTTGTACGCATAGAATCCTCATGGAAGATAGCTACAAGCCAATAATCCAATCCCAAAGGAGATTGAATCCTGCAATGCAGGAAGTGGTGAAAAAGGAAATTGTCAAGCTTCTAGCGGCAGGTATTATTTACCCAATTTCAGATAGCCCTTGGGTAAGCCCAGTTCAGATAGTACCAAAGAAAGGAGGTATGACAGTTATAAAGAATGAAAATAGTGAACTCATACCTACGAGGACTGTTACAGGATGGAGAGTCTGTATTGATTACAGACGCCTCAATAATGCTACCAGAAAAGATCATTTTCCTTTACCATTTATTGATCAAATGTTAGAAAGAATTGCATGATATGGTTTTTACTGTTTTCTTGATGGCTATTCAGGGTATAACCAAATACCAATTGCACCCGAAGATCAGGATAAGACAACTTTCACATATCCTCATGGAACATATGCATACAGGAGAATGCCATTTGGTCTGTGCAACGCCCCTGCTACATTTCGACGTTGCATGTCAGCAATTTTTTCTGACATGACTGAAAAATTTCTTGAAAATTTTATGAATGATTTCACACTCTTTGGAAATATTTGAAGATTGTCTTTACCACTTAACTTTAGTTCTTAAGAGATGTGAAGAGACAAACTTGATTCTGAATTGGGAAAAATGTCATTTTATGGTTATAGAGGGAATTGTTTTAGGACATAAAATCACTGCTAATGAGATAGAAGTTGATAAGGCTAAAATTAATCTTATAGCAGGATTACCCCCTCCCACAACTGTTAAAGGCATTAGAAACTTTCTAAGTCATACAGGTTTTTACAGACGGTACATAAAGGATTTTTCAAAGATTTCAAAACCTCTGACTAACCTTTTGATGAAAGATGTTAAGTTTGATTTTCAGGTGATTGTATAATAGCTTTTGACACCCTTAAGGAGAAATTATCAACTGCAACTGTAGTTGTGTCTCCTGATTGGAGTCAACCTTTTGAGGTTATGTGTGATGCTACTGATACGACAGTTGGAGTTGTTTTAGGCCAAAGAAAGGATAAGATTTTTCGTCCTATTTACTATGCCAGTAGAACACTGTGATGACCCAAAAATGTCATCTTTAAATTAAATAATCATTTCAGTATTTTAAGACCTTAAAAAGTGCTATCAATAATTCCTCGACTTGCGTGCGTAGTCTGTATAATGTTTCGAAAGATTTTATGTAAAAATGGATTAAATTGTGAACTAGAGCTTTAAAACTCAACTGAGTTGACTCCAATCAACATTTTGAGAAAACAAACCCGGATAAAAGTTTTGACCATTCCAGTAGTTTCGTATCGTGATTTGGGACTTGGTCATATAACCGAAATCGAAATTTGGAGGTCCCTAGATCAAATTATCGCCATTTAACGGAATCTAGAAATCTAAGGCTAAAGATTTCTTAATTTTGACCTGAGATTTGACTTTTGAGAAAAAGACCCCGGAATGAATTTTGATGATTCCAATAGTTTCGTATGGTGATTTTGGACTTAGGAGCATGTTCGGATTTGGATTTGGAAGTCCGTAGGACAATTCAACGCATTTTGCCAGAAGTTGGAAAATAGAAGATTTTTGGAAAAGTTTGCCCGAGAGTTGACCTTTTGATATCGGGGTCGGAATCTAGTTTTGAAAATTTTCATAGCTTCGTTATGTCATTTATGACTTGTGTGCAAAATCTGAAGTAAATCGGACTTGATTTGATAGGTTTTTGCATCGAATATAGAAGTTGGACGTTCTTAGTTTCATTAAGCTTGAATTGAGGTGTGATTCACGGTTTTAGCATTATTTGATGCGATTTGAGGTTTCGACTAAGTCTGTATCATGTTTTAGGACTTGTGGTGTATTTTGTTGAAGTCCCGAGGGCCTCGGGTGGATTTCGGAAGGTTAACAGATATAAAAAGGCTGCTGAAATTTTCTGGGTAGTTTCTGCATTTTTCGCACGTGTGAATAGTGACCGCACTTGCGTGAACAGTATCTATGTAAAGTACACATGAACAATATCCGTGTACAGTACCCCCTTAAATAGTGCCCATAAACAGTACCGTGAACAGTACCCCGTGAACAGTACTCGAAATTTTCTCCCATTTTCCATTTTTACCAAATTGGAGCTCGGGGAAAGGCGTTTTTCGGGAGATTTTCAGAGAAAACAAAGAGGTAAGTGTTCTTAACTTAATATTGGTTAGATTACCCAAATCTATTACTAGTTTTGGCATTAAATCTGTGAATTTAGTTGGAAGAGTTTGAAAACCCTCTCGGATAGATTTGAGGATTTGAGGGTCAAAATATTGTCGAAATTTAGTAATTTTGGTATGGTTAGACTCGGGGTTGGATGAGGTTTCATATTTCACATTTTTCGTCGAATTTCGAGACGTGGGCCCCACGAGCGAATTTTTAGTGCAATTTCGGATTTTTAATGGAAAATGTAGAATTCCATGTGGAATTAATTTTTATATTTTTTATTGACTGAATTGAATTATTGTGGCTAGATTCGAGGCATTTAGAGGTCGATTTGAGAGGCAAATGCATTTTAGATTAGGATTTTTGCTCGGATTAAGGTAAGTAACGGTTATAAATCTAGTCCCGAGGGTATGAAACCCCGGACATTGTGTCGTATGACTATTTTAGAGGTGACGCACATGCTAGGTGACGGGCGTGTGGGCGTGCACCGTAGGTATTGTGACTTGGTCCATCCCGCGAGACTGTGGAATTAATTGGCCTACTGTTTAATACATGTTCCCTTTGTTTTCATGGAAATTGACTGTACTTCATGTTAGAAATCATGTTTAGGCCTTATGTGATCATTGTTGAAACCTGTGAGGTCGTGTACTTACTGAGTTAGCTGCTAATTGTTGTTTTGTACTCAGTCATAGCTTTTCTTGCTTATTATGCCTCTGTCTCTTGATGTTCATTGTTGATACATGACATTACCTCTGTTTGGGCTATTTATATGATTTTTGAGAGCCCGAGAGATTGGAGAAATTGATGACTGAGTGAGGCCGAGGGCCTGATCTGTAAGAATATTTATAGGATCGGGTTGCACGCCGCAGCATGTTGTTACTGATTTATGATTGAGTGAGGCCGAGGGCCTGAGTGATTTATGCCACGAGGTGGCTTGTTATAGCGCTTGGGCTGAAGGAGCCCCTCCGAAGTCTGTACACACCCCAGTGAGCACAAGTACCTACTAAGTGAGAGTGCTAAGTGCAAGTGCTGAGTGCGAGTGCCGAGTGCTGAGCGATTGGGAGGAATGAGTGAATGTGAGGAATGAGTGATTGTGAGGTTAGAGTGAATGGGAAGACATAGTGACTGTTATTCTTTGAAAATACATTTACTTCATTACTGTTGCATCGCAAATGTCATATCACTATTTTAAAAATTATTGGAAGATATTATTTACTGCTCAGTCAAATTTAATATCTGGTTTATTGAGTACGTACTGATATGACTTAAACTGTTAAATTGAAAGTATGGCTACTCTCATTTGAAAGTTATTGAGATACTGTATTTGCATAGTTCGTCACTACTTCTCAGTTCCTTATTTATTTCTGTTACTTACTGAGTAGGTGTACTCACGTTAACCCTTTACTTCGTGTACAGATCTGGAAACTTCTAGTCACGACGGTTGCTGATTGAGGAGTCAAACTCAGGAGACTATTGAGGTAGTTTCATGGCATTCGCTGACTTTGACTCTCCTTTCCTTTCATATTCTACTGTTCTATATTTTCAGATAGTGTTTTATCAGTCGGATGTTGTTATTATTTAGATGCTCATGCACTCAGTGAACCGGATTTTGCGGGATGGATTGTTTAGTACTTTTGGAGTTATATTTTGTTCTAAAAAGTTTTATTTAATATTAACTGCTTTCGCCTTTATTTAAAAGTTCTACTGTGTTGAGATGTTGAGTTGAAGCTTGCCTTGTGCCACGATAGGTGCCATCACGACGGGTGAGATTTTGGGTCATGACAAACACTAAGTGAGGCTTAACTGAATTATGCCACAACAGAAAAAGAGTTACTGGTAGTAGTATTTGCATTTGATAAATTTCGTTCTTATTTGATAGGAACAAAGGTGACTATTTTTACTGACCATGCAGCTTTAAAATACCTCTTAGCCAAAAAAGATGCTCGACCTAGATTGTTAAGATGGATTTTACTTCTGCAAGAATTTGACCTTGAGATAAAAGATAAAAAAGGAACAGAGAATCAGGTAGCTGACCATTTGTCTAGACTAGAAGACCCTCCCCTTGAGTTCAACGAGATAAAAGAAGAATTTCCTGATGAACACATTTTTTCAGTTGACTCTGTTGTGACTCAACCACCCTGGTTCGCAGATATTGCTAACTACTTGGTTGGAAGATGGACACCCCAAGATCTCTCTTACCAGCAAAGAAAAAAGTTTATTTCTGATGCTAAGTATTATTTTTGGAATGAACCTTACTTGTTCAAAATTTATGCAGATAATATCATCAGGAGGTGTGTACCTGAAGAAGAGATGACCAAAATTTTGTATCACTGTCATGATGGAGCAATTGGAGGTCATTATGCTGCAAACCGTATGACATTTAAAGTATTGGAGGTCGGATTTTTCTGGCCAACACTCTTCAAAGATGCCTGAGCATATGTTACACGATGTGGCAGGTGTCAGAAAACAGGTAATATCAATAAGAGAGATGAGATGCCATTACAATCAATACAGGTATGCGAAATATTTGATGTTTGGGGAATAGATTTCATGAGTCCTTTTCCTTCTTCTCATTCATTTAAATATATCCTTGTGGTTGTGGATTATGTATCAAGATGGGTTGAAGTCATCCCCACAAGGAAGAATGATGCTCATACGGTGTGTAATTTTCTTAGAAAAACTATTTTTACTAGATTTGGCACACCTCGAGTCATCATTAGTAATCAAGGAACTCATTTCGTGAATAGGCAATTTTCTGCCTTGCTATCAAAATATGGTGTGACTCATAAAACTGGAACACTATATCATGCTCAAACACAGGGGCAAGTTGAAGTTTCCAATCGCGAGTTAAAAAGAATTCTTGAAAGACGGTTGGAATTTCAAGAAAAGACTGGTCTTTAAAATTAGATGATGCATTATGGGCATACCGAACGGCGTTCAAAACGCCAATTATAAACATCTCCATATAAATTAGTCTTTGGAAAGGCTTGCCATTTGCTAGTTGAATTAGAACACAAAGCTTTTTGGGCACTGAAAGTATTAAACTTTGAATTAACCTCTGCTGGTAAAAAAAAGATTTTTTCAGGTTAATGAATTGGAAGAACTGAGGTTGGAAGCTTATGAAAATGCCAGAATATTCAAAGAAAAAACAAAAATATGGCATGACAATTTGATCCGACAAAAAAGTTTCAAAATTGGAGATCAAGTACTTCTTTACAATAGCAGGCTGAGGCTATTTCCAGGAAAATTAAAATCCAGGTGGACAAGTCCTTGTAATATTACAGATGTTACTCCATATGGGGCAATTGAAATTCAACAGATCAATGGAGGAGACAAATTTAAGGTAAATGGTCACAGGTTAAAGTTGTATTTTGGAGGACATTTTGAGCAACAACCATCGATAACCTTGATAGTCTAATACATTATGTTATTAATAAGTCGAGATGACGATATTAAACTCAGAACTACAATTTTCTTACCCGTAGCCATTGAGGGTAAAGCAATGGAGCCTCATAAGCCCAATATAATTTGTATGAACAAATGCTTAACCAATTGATCTGGTTAATATCCAGATTATTGTACAATCGGGACATCCCATGCAGGCCTCTACAAAAACAGAGCCATCTATATAGGAGTAATTCCGTGGTGGTCGGTATGCCTAAGTTACTGGTTGGTTAACCATCTAACTATGTAAATTAATTATTGGCTCAGGTAAATTTTCTGGTTTATAGCAAAACCTGGACCCCATGACTAATAAGGTCTAAAAGCTAGTCTAGTCTATTATACATAGAATATGTGTGGTCACAGTTTCTTTCAAGCTTTCTTCTGTGACTGTAAATTTGAAAGCTAAAAAGAGTTTTAATTTATATTTTCAGAAATTTCTTAAAAATTTCTTTAGTACTTCATGTATATATATATACTTTTTTTTCTATAATGTTATAATAAATTTTTTCTTCTTAAATGATTGTGTCGTTGTAGGTTTATAATTAGTAAAATAAATTCTTTCTATTGTGCTCAAATATTAAGTCTTTTTTTCATTATCATGTCAATTCCATGCCTAAGACTTTAATTTTGTGAAGGCAAAAACTAGCGTCTCCAACTCGCGAGATCAAAGGAATTGAGAAAAGTTATTATCACAAGAAGGTATACTCAATAATTTTTCTAGAACTTGCTCTAAATGTTCTTCGAGGCGAAATAATGGATGACACTGATTCTTGAAAGATGAAATTAGGCTTTCTTTGATACACCTTTTAGCCCCTTTTAGTTTATTCTCTTCAAAAAAAAAATGAAACTTTTACCTCTTAGAACTTATTTTTGAGCCATTATCCTTTTTTTTTTTAAAAAAAACACCATGGTCTATAACCCCCAAAAGAAAGGAAAAAAAGAGAAATGTATATTACTACTACAGTTATTACTTCTTCCAGCCATGATAAATAATGTTTGTTAGAAAAAGAGAAGAAAGACTGTGCAAGGGCATGAAACGAAAAAAGAGAGAGATGATATAATATATAAGAAAAAGAAAAAGAAAAGGAAAAAGAGAGAGATATAATATATAAGTGTGTGTATATTCTTATATCTCTTTATAAAAATAAAGCAAAAAGAAAAAAAAAGAAAATGCAAAAATACTGGGGAAAAAAAAGATGGAATAATTAGTATCAAGGTACATTTGCTCCAAGCTGGAAGAAAAAAAGTCACTATAAAAATATCTTTATCCTACCAGCCTGAAGCCTGACATTATAAGCGAAGAAAAAGTCCTAAATAGATTTCAAAAATCAATGTTGAATCTACATTAGTGGATATTAACATGAAGATCAAGCCTATGGACGAACAATTGTGATATTCAAGACTTATGATCATAAAGTTATCAATTCCGAAAGATTTAAGAGGAAAATAATGCAAATTTTATTTTTTCAAAAGTAAAATCAGAAGCAAGGTAAAAGATTTGGTGAAGCTTAAAAGATTAATCATTTGGCATGATGAAGGAAGTTATTTTGAATAAATTTTCTATCCTACAAAGACTAACGTTTTGAAGAAAATGTTACCCAAGAAAAAATTTATTAGTAGAAATGTTTTTCCTCGAGGACGAGCAAATATTCAAGTGTGGGGGAATTTGATGGGTTTAATTTATTCATATATTTTTATATGTTAAATATTAAAGATTTTAAATAAAACATGAATAAATATACCATGTTCTCCCATATTTTCTAACATACTTCGCAGGAGGAAGAGCTTATGAAAATTAAAGAAAAGAAGCAAAAAAGAGTGAGAATTGAGTAGTCATCCGGGAATGAAGAAGCAAAAATAGCACCATAGTTGCGACAATGGAAATTGGAATTCATGAAGCAAATTACATAGTTGCAACTAGCAAAGTATAGTTGAAACTATGGTTCTTCCTCTGCAGAATGGAACTCATTTGGCAAAGTTGTAGTTGCACCTATAATTTTCATAGTTGCAATTACAATTTCCATATTTGCAATTACAATTTCCATAGTTGCAACTATGGAGAACCTTAGGCAAGAAAACTCTATAAATAGAGTGTGAATTTTGAAGAGAAGACATAGAGTCTTACGAGAGAGAACTATTCTTTGGTCTCTCTTTTCTTTAGTATTTTCTACTAGTTGTCTTTCTTTTAGAATAATAATATTTCTTCATAAGTTATTTGTTCCTAAATTAATTTTTTCTTACTTCATAATGGAGTAATTTGTTTTTGTTGGGATAGTTGATGAAGCTTGATATATATATTATAATACTATCTCAGTTTTAATACATTCTTGGTTTGGAACTTTCTATTTATATTTTATACTGTGCTATAATAATAGTTTTAACTAATAATTGTTATCACTTCTATATATTTGATCTTTAAGTTACTCTTATATTAATTTTGTAATTCTCACGGAGCAAAATTAATATATAGTAACTATTGAATAAAATAGTGAAGTGAGAGTAATTATTAGTAAGCTATTATTAAAAGTCTTTAATCTTGCTTACCTCAATTTTAATGTAGTCACATGAGTATTGATTTAGTAAAAATATTCTCATGAAGTTTTTACTATCTTTAGCACAATTCAGACCAGAAGATATTTCGATTTAACTGTCATTAGTTTTAACTGAATTAATTACATAACCTCACAGAGTGTTATTAGTTGATTAATTCTTGGTGAGATAAGATATAATTGTATTAGAAATAAGCAATTATCCTTTAGAGAAATACATGTAGAAAGTGTGATTTTATTATAATATATTATCAAGTGAATTTAACGATTCTCAACTCTTTTAAATCACAAATCTTTCAAAAGTTGTTTAATTTTGTTAAGTATTTAACAAGTTTTAATTTCACAAACTTTTCATCAATCTGATTCTCTCAAATAGTAGTTGAAATATTAAAAGTCTGTAGCATAGATGTTCCAATCTCTATGGGATGATATCATAAACTATACTAGAATTTTACAAAGCACGAGCATAAAAATCCTATACACATTGGCCTCGTCAAACTAGTTCAAAAACAAATGGATAGGATTCTCTAATGTGTTGAACAATGGTAGGATTTGGTCATGATTTAAATATTTATATTTCTAATTATCCAGAGTATAAAAAATATACCTTGGCATTCAGATGAACCAATACTGATGAACCAGGTTCTTCATTTAAAATTCTCTTGATCATGCCTCAATTTACCACAATAGAGAAAATTTTGTTAGAGATCAGTGAGTCATATTAACACATGTCACAGGAGTATACTATTTACAGTATGAAGCTGAGTAAAAATTAATCTAGATATTTACACAAGTTCCAGATTTCCTAGCCAAATATATTTTTTTTCAAATTTTTTTCATTGTGCATTCTGAGCTGATCCCATTAGGTGATCTTAATCTTCCATAATTCTAACTTGTTCCTTTCAAAGCTTTCTCTACCCAGTGTTTTAGTAAAGATGTCATCAATTTGTTTATCAGTAGCACAGAATTCTATGGTAATCAATCCTTTCTCATTGTTGTCCCTTAAGAAGTGATGTCTAACATCTATGTGCTTAGTCCTCTTATGATGTACTGGGTTCTTTGTCATACTTATAGCACTAGTGTTATCACAAAAGATAGGAATGCACCCAACTTCAATGCCAAAATCTATCAGCTATTTTTTGATCCACATCAATTAAGCACAACAAGAGGCAGCAACAACATATTCAGCCTCAGTGTCGCGCTCCCTTTTTCCTTTGCGGAATCAGGTTCATGACATTTTTGGTTATGAGACAACTCTTTCCTTTTGAAAAGGGGGTTTGCAATTTTGAAGAGTCGCCTCCTAACGATTTAAGGTGCGTTAGGGCACCTATAGGGTTCATTTATAACTACGTTTGGTAACCAGAGATAGGGTAAGAGCTTGAAATTATCCCAAGGGGAAGGTGTTAGGCACCCCTCAAGATCCACTAGTGTGGTTCCCGGCCAAACAATTTTTGTAAATATGTACAAGTAGCAAACAAACAAGCATGACTCAAATAGTAGGAGATTTAAGTATGGACACACAAGTGTTTGAAAAAGGACAAATAAAAGGCAAGATTTTGAAAAGAATTGCAATCTAAACATACTTGGGAATGTAAAAGGGGGTGTCCTAGGTTTGCTTATAATATGGATCACATCAATGCAATGCCCGGTATGACACTCCTCAGAGAGGGGCTACATCTGGTATTAACGCACCGGTCGTCATATCCATATTTACCTTTTCCCGCCCCGTGAAGGTAATTAAAGCGAGGCTTGGTCTCAACCCCTATTGCATGTTGTTACCCGTCCCTTCCTATCAGTCCCGGAGGAATTTAGGACTCTTATCCTATAAAAGGGGGAAGTTCTAGGCAAGCCCTTAAGTTTAAAGGCAAAATACTAAGGCAACATACAATAACAAGTAGGACTTTAATTAAAGGGAGCATGGAAGACAAATGAAAGGCTCAAATATACCTGCACATACAATGCACATAAACAACATGATTCATACACAATTAAGGTATAAATTCAGACCCTATGCATGGTATCTAAGTGACAACAGCAAAATCAGATTTATTACATGACTCAGAAAAGAAGTCCGAATCAGGCTTGCCTACTGATTTTAATAGTTGATAAAGCAGCATAAAGAAGCATGTTTCCAGTTTTGACAAATTTAATACCTAAGGCTTGCCTAGGTGTAAAACAGTGCTCCGGTTATCAGGGTTACTTAGGGAAGGCCATTTGAATTATATTACTAAATATGTTGTTCCAAATGTTCAGAATTTTGAAATTATTACCAGCACTAGAGATGCCTAAGCGGATGTGAATGCGATCCTAAAATCATGATATCTAATGCACAAAAATGCATAATAATGTATATGCAGGACCTAAACAGGATTTCTAAATGCATAAGTATTACATACCTTCAAAATATGCAGAAGATATGGAAATGACCAGTTTATTAGCATTGTTTTTATCCTAAGGCAAGATCTTTAAGTGTACATGGCAGCGCATAACATAATAGTAAAGTGCTAGTTATTAGCAAATTTTAACACATGATTTTGTAAGTATGCACATGCTGAAACAATAAACATGGAGACCTAAGAGCATGATTTCTAATGCGTGTATGAATCCTAAGCATGGTTTCCATTGCGCACTTAGGAATATAAACCTAATAACATTTTTCTACCCTTAGCAACTATAACATGCATATTTACCCCATCCCTTTTCACTAGCCACCCCAATACTTGTTTACAACAGGTTATTACAGACCAACATTGAAATGAATTACATAAGTAGAAATGAAAAATAAGAAGTTACACTATAGGGAGCCTGATTAGGACTTCCTCTCTGAGTTATGTAATAAATCACTTCAAGTGCCGAGATTGTTCCATAGTCTTTCTCATTTTCGGGCGTGTCAGAGTTCCCTAAGAACCTCAAGGGATCTCGAGCAGTGCTCACACCCAGATTTCATAGCCAAGACAGAGTAAGTGTAGTGTGAAAAGGCCAGTTTAGTGTGTCCAAGTTCGGAGGGAGCTCAAGGGTCCCAAGGAAAGGCTCACACAAAAGGGGCAGAACCTAGTGGTCTAAGAGTACATGTGAGAGTGCTTGGCATAGTTTTAAAAGGGTTGAGTTGGAAACAGTTTTGTCAAAGCATGTTTGAAATAAGTTTGCAAAACAACAGAAGAGTTGCCTAGGGAAAATAGTTTTGAAAGGAGAAGGGGATAGGAACAATAACAACCTAGAACAAGACAGCACACACAGAACAAATTCAAAGAACAGTATCATCTCAACATTCACAAGCAGGGAAGTAAGGGGTTGGGGACATAGAGAGCCTAAATCAAAAACACATAAACATGGCTGAGAAGAGATGCATATAGACCAGAAAGTACAAAGAACAAGTAGGGGCTGATTGGCCTTCAGAACACAAACAATTACTACTTCAAAGTGTTAAAAAGGGAATCATGCTTGAAGTTAGAATAGTAATAAGATATAGTAGTCATGTTGAGGACATGGGACTACATAATTAGTCATGTCACTTAGTGTTAATCAAGTACATTAGGAGTCTATGATACTAACATGGCAACCAAGTACGGCTCATCCCAATAGAAATCCAAACTATCCTGCTTGAGCTTCTTCCTTTTGTTAGAAGAGAGCTCACACGGGATTATACCAGTCACAAGGAAATTAGCAACATCGGCAAACCATGGCATATCATTCATCGACACTTAAAGGAGTTGTTCGTCGGGAAATGAATCATTGATCTCTAGGCCATCATGAGGACTCCCCTCATCCTCCAAGCGGGACAAATGGTCCGCTACTTGGTTCTCACTACCCTTCCGGTCCACAATCTCCAAATCAAACTCTTGAAGTAACAAGACCCATCGCATCAGTCTAGCTTTGGAATCCTTCTTTGTCATCAAGTACCAGAGCGTGACATGGTCGGTATGAATAATAACCTTAGCACCTATAAGATACGACCGGAATTTTTCCATTGTGAATACAATAGCCAAAAGTTCTTTCTCAGTCACTGTGTAGTTCACTTGAGCATCATTCATTGTCTTGCTCGCATAGTACACCGGATGAAATATTTTGTTCACTCTTTGACCCAAAACTGCCCCAACTGCAACATCGCTCACATCACACATGAGATCAAAGGGTAAGCTCCAATTAGGCGCGGTAATGATAGGAGTAGTGGTCAGCTTATGCTTGAGAAGTTCAAAGGCGTGCATACACTTTTCATCAAACACGAATTTAGCATCTTTTTCCAATAACTTGCACAAGGGATTCACTACCTTCGAAAAGTCTTTGATAAATCTCCGATAGAACCCCGCATGCCCAAGAAAACTTCGAACTCCCTTGACGGATGTAGGGGAGGGAGCCTTGAGATTACATCAATCTTTGCTTTATCTACCTCAATACCATGCTTCGAAATTTTATGCCCAAGAACTATTCCTTCTTCCACCATAAAGTGGAATTTCTCCCAATTGAGGACAAGATTGGTTTTTTCACAACGGGCCAAAACTCTATCAAGATTCTTCAAGCACTCATCAAATAAATCCCCCACAATATTAAAGTCTTCCATGAACACCTCCAAAATGTCTTCCACCATATCAGTTAAAATGGCCATCATACACCGATGAAATGTAGCCAATGCATTACACAACCCAAAAGGCATCCTAGAAAAGGAAAAAGTGTCATATGGACAAGTGAATGTGGTCTTCTCCTAATCTTCCGGAGCAATCAAGATTTGGTTGTACCCAGAATACCCATCCAAGAAATAGTAGAACGCCTGCCCAACAAGTTTATCCAACATCTGATCAAGAAAAGGCAAAGGAAAGTGATCATTGCGGGTCACTTTATTCAAATTGCGGTAGTCCATGCATACCCTCCAACTGGTAACAGTTCTTGTAGGAATCAACTCATTTTGTGAATTTGTAACCACGGTCATGCCACCCTTCTTCGGTATACATTGCACCTATGAAATCCAAGAGCTATCACAGATAGGGTACACAACCACGACATCCAACCACTTGATCACTTCCTTTTTCACAACTTCTTGCATTGCCTCGTTTAACCTCCTTTGATGCTCCAAGGAGGGCTTTGCATCATATTCCAGAATAATCTTATGCATACAGAATGCGGGGCTTATTCCCCGAATATCAGCTAAAGTCCATCCAATTGCCTTTTTCCGCTTTTGAAGCACCACCAATGTGGCATCAACCTCCATGTTAGTAAGGCAAGAAGAAAGAATAACTGGCAAAGTAGAATTTGAGCCTAAGAACTCATACCTAAGGTGTGGAGGCAACGGTTTCAACTCCAACACCGGAGGCTCCTCAATTGAAGGTTTTGTTGGTGGAGTCTTTCTATTCTCGAGATCCAAAGATAATTTCCTAGGCTCATAAGAGTAAGAGCTCATTCCATGTAAAGCATTCACGCACTCCACTCGGCTTGCATCCTCATTGATATCAAGATTAAACAATACGGCCTCCAATGGGTCCTCCACATTGATCATTGCACTGGTGACATCAATTATCACTACTATGACAAGGTCCACAAAAGAGCACACCTTGGTACTGTTGGGATGCTTCATTGATTTGCACACATGAAAGACCACCTTTTCATCACCCACCCGGAAGGTGAGTTCCCCTGCTTCCACATCAACTAAGGCCTTCCCCATAGCTAGGAAAGGTCTTCCCAATATGATAGGAACTTCATAGTCCACCTTGCAGTCCAAGATCACAAAGTCAACTGGCAAGATAAATTTGTCCACCCGGACAAGCACATCATCAATAATACCCAATGGTCTCTTCATCTTCTATCTGTCATTTGTAATCTCATAGAAGTCGGCCTTGGCTGCCAATACCCAAAGTCTTGAAAATGGAATAGGGCATCAAATTGATACTAGCCCCCAAATCACATAGAGCTTTAGCAAAATCCGCACTCCCAATGGTGCAAGGAATGGTGAAAGCACCGGGATCTTCAAGCTTTGGGGCCATTGAATGCACTATTACACTAACTTGGTGAGTCATCTTTATAGTTTCACAATCCATATATTGCTTCTTTGTTACCAAGTCCTTCATGAATTTAGCGTAGCCCGACAATTGTTCAAGAGCCTCCACCAAAGGCACATTGATGGATAAGCTCTTCATCATGTCAATGAACTTTTTAAACTGATTTTTATTTTTCTGCTTCGTGAACCTTTGAGGATAAGGCAGAGGTGGCCTTGGCAAAGGAGCCTTGGCTTTAGGCACAACCGGCTCCAACATGTCTATTTTGTGATCCCTAGACGGGTTCACATCATTTTGAGTTTCCACCTCGACATCTTGAATAACAATTCTCACTTCTTCATTCACATTTTCATCAATCACATTTTTAACCACCAAAGGAACTTCATCTTCTTGCAACTCAACATCATCATCTACAATTTGCTTTTGTTTGGAGGCATCACCGCCACTCCCACTTCTTGTTGTTACCGCCATAACATGATTGTTCCTACCCTTCGGGTTCACTATCGTATCACTTGGTAGTGTATCCTTAGGGTGAGTATTTAAAGACTGTGAGATTTGGCCTAATTGTACCTCCAAGTTTCTGATAGAGGTATTGTGGGAGGCCAACTGAGCATCCGAATCCGCATTCTTCTTCATCATCTGTTCGAACAATATTTCAATTCTACCCATATCATTGCTAGAAGAACTAGGACCTTGAGATGGAAATGGGGGCGGATTGTTCGGTTGTTGGTACACTGGGGGCCTTTGAAAGCCTTGCCCCCGGTTTCCTTGGTTTCCATTATTCCATCCACCTTAATTGTTATTACCACCCCAATTGTTGTTATTACCATTCCAATTTCCTTGGTTGCTTTGATTGTTATTCTGATTTCCCCAGTTGTTGTTTTGGTTGTTGTTCCCCAATACATTGCCTTGTTGTTGATTGCCCCAATTGCCTTGGGGTATCCATTGTTGTTGGTTGGAAGAATTGCCTCTTTGGCCTTAATAATTATTCACGTATTGCACCTCTACACTTTGTTCATCATAACCATCATTTTGAAATCCACCACAATCATTATCGAATTGCTCTAAATTCCCTTGGTTCAGTTGCCCTCTTTGTCTTCTTTTGTTGACAATCATGTTAACACCCTCCATGTCATTCAGTTGGCGCAAACTTTGAACTTGTTGCAACTATGCCTTTGCTAGTTGGTTCATTTTAGGTGTCAACTCAGATATAACTTGCCCATGATCATGTAATTCCTTGTGTAAATGGATAACCGTGGGATCACCCTAGGGCACATTGGCTCTACTTTGCCAAGCGGAAGGAGTGTCAGCCATCTCGTCAAGAATGTCACAAGCCTCATCATACGACAGCTTGATAAAGTTGCCCCCAGCAAGTTGGTTCACTATGCATTGGTTTGTTGTATTAATGCCCCGGTAGAAGGTTTGTTGAATCATCGCCTCAGTCATATCATTGTTGGGGCATTCCTTCACCATTGTTCTATAATGCTCCCAAATCTCATGCAAAGGTTTCGTGGGCTCTTGCTTGAATGCCAAGATCTCATCTCTCAATGCAGCCATATGCCCTGGTGAGACAAATTCTGCAATGAACTTGTCCGCCAACTCATCCTAAGTAGTGATGGAATGGTTGGTAAGTCGCTCGAGCCAATCCAATGCCTTCTCTCTAAGTGATAATGGGAAGAGTCTCAACCTAAGAGCATCTTCAGACACATTAGTTTGCTTGCTCCCCCAACATGTATCCACGAACCCCTTGAGATGTTTGTAAGCATTTTGATTTGCAGTGCCTGTGAAGTACCCGCATTACTCTATTAAGGTCAACATCACATTGGATATTTGAAAATTGCCCGCCCGGATTCGGTGTGGGATAATAGCACTTGCATAGCCTTGGTTCGGAAGCACTCTAAGAGCCACTCTTGGAGGTGGCAGAGGAGGGTCTGGAATATTGTCATTAATATTAGCATTAGCCTGACGGCCTCTACATTGTCCTTGAGGTACAAGAGGCACCTCATCATCTCCGACATCGTCTACCTCCTCCCCCGCAATCACATTTCCAAGAGGGTCATTTGCGTTGTTCGCTGCCATTTGGTACCTGAGTTGTGACAAACAAACTAGTAACAAAGAAGGAAAGAAGAACAATAAACAAAACTATTTAAATAGATAGTCAAAACCGTTAGCTCCCCGACAACGGTGCCAAAAAGTGATCGAATCCTACCCTGCACTACTATTGAGTAGCGAAAGAGGGTCGAAGTAGCTTTTACCCGATTTAGGGTCGGGATCGATTTCCACAGAGAGCTAGATGTTGGAGTCGGGTATCTATCTAATTTAGAGTTGGGTATGTGTTCCAAATTACACTTCTAAACATTTTTGGGTTTTTTGTTTTACTTCTACTTTTATGAAACTACAATGGTAAATTAAACTAGAATAAGCTAAGAGTAAAATGTTGCGGGTTGTTCAAATGGTTTAAAAGGCACTAGGGTAGTGACTTTCGCCTAGGTGGTCAATTGATGGATACTTGTGTCTAAGGCATGATTGATATATTTGGGGAGTATGATATAACCATTGCACGATTATACCCACTCTACACCTCTTGGTGGTTCAAGTGATTTTGCCCGAATTGACTTTCTCAAGACCAATTGGGTATGCAAATTTGCACAAGCAATGAAGGTTCAAGTTGGGTATTACTCTCTCGAGGTTTAACCCTTTAATTGGGGCTATTAATCTCTTGAGTACGCCCCAATTCCTTGTTGAACCAATTTTAGAGACTCAAGTTGTCTTTCTCAAGAAGATCTCAAATCAACTAAACACAAACTAGTGTTTGCAACCACTAATTCAACAATTAACAATGACATTAGCCTAAATATCAAACACCCATAGTCAATCTAGCCCTAAAACATAAGACCCATCAATTACCCACACTAGGGTTGAGCCACAACCATAGCTTATGGGTTTAGCTACTCATAATTAAAGAAGAAAAGCAAGAAATAGATGTAGAAAAACTCATATTAATTAATTACTAAGATAAACAAGAAGATTTAATGTTGAAATGTAGATAAAATTGCCCAAAATAGCTTAAATATTCGAACACACGAGCGTAGCTCTCAGCTAAAACTATCTGATGGCCTAAAAATGGGAAAAGAAGCTATTTATACTAAGCTAAAAAATCTGGATAAAAATACCCCTGCAGGGCTAGTGCGGACCGCACAAAATTACGTGCGGCCGCACTAAGGCTCTAAACTTGAAAATCGAACTCTCTAAACTGGGGCAATGCGGATCGCACAGGATGGACTGCAGCTGCGATGGACCCTAGTGCGGTCTGCATGAAATGGAGCGAGGACCGCATTGGCTTCAATCTCAAAAATAGCAACTCTCTGATCCTTGGTTGTGCGGATCGCACTAAATCGGGTGCGGTCGCAGTAACTTCAATACGGACCGCATTAAATCCCATATGTGCCTGATTTGCCTAAGTTGCATACTCTCTGAACCTTGCTTGTGCGGACCACACAGAATGGTGTGCGGCCGCACTGGCCTTGTTTTGCCTGAACTTTATTTTGCCTTGATACTTGTGCAAGTTTCACTCCTTTTTGGGTTGATCTTTGACATCTTGCCACTTTGTTGATCAAACCTATAATCAAGCATAACTTGTGAGCCCTTTGGGACTATTTTATACACATTTCTAATCAAAATTTAAGCAAGAAGGAGTATAAAATATAGTAAAATCCCTAGTTATCAGAGGGCGTCTGAAGTATAGCTTCAGGATGTGTATGCCAAGGCCCGTGCAACTTGTAAGGCATGCGGGTACGATCCTCTCATGCCTGACGGGGATGATATTAATTCTGATGATGCGAACAGACTTGCCTCCGACTCTTGGTACGAAGACGTGTATGCCACCGGAAATGATGTGTAGTATTTGGTTTGTATTTATTTTTGCTTCGCAGCTTTTGTAAGGGCATCTTTGAGCCCTTTGTAAAGACATGTACTTGTAATATTTTTGCTGTAATGAAAAATTATTTCGTCGATTCGGTGGTAACCTTTGCTGCATTCATATTATTCCGAACCTTTGCAAAATATTTAAGCATGTTGTGTTTTGAGTGAATTCAAATTAATTTCTTTGACGATGGACTTAACCATCGGGATGTTACTTTTGAGTTGGTGTCGAAGTAGTATCCCGTTGTGGTTCGAATGATGTCAAACTCATTTTTTGATGATGGCCTTAGCCATTGGGATGTTACTTTCGAGATGGTGCTGAAGTAGTATCCTGTCGTGGTTGGAATGATGTCGAACTCATTTTTTGATGATGGCCTTAGCCATTGGGATGTTACTTTCGAGCTGGTGCCGAAGTAGTATCCCGTCGTGGTTCGAATGATGTCGAACTCATTTTTTGATAATGGCCTTAGCTATTGGGATGTTACTTTTGAGCTGGTGCCGAAGTAGTATCCCGTCGTGAGGACGACATTCTATTGTATTTGCTAGAGTGTTGCATATGCCGATTTTATTTATGCATTGGATAAGCGTGTTGATTTCGTATACATAATGGAGTGGCAATATTCATGTCGGAGATATATGTTGACTTCGTGCGTACAATGGTGAGATATGTCGATTTCGTGCATACAATGGAGATTCTTTATATTTACAATGGTGATACATACCGACTTCATACATACAATGGAGATTCTTTATACTTAGTCCCTTCATTGCTCGGCCTAGAGATGATGTCAGCATGCGGGGCAATGAACAATACTTCGGACCTCGAGACGTCTTCCTCATCGCCTCATTAAAAACCTCCCCGAGAAAATCCGATTGGGACAAAACCCGGGTGAGGGAAAAAGAGTGTGACTTAGGCGACGTCTCTTTTCAGAAGTGGAAGTATTTGAGGTGGGCGACATTCCAGTTATTTTGTAGTAGTTTTCCTTCCATTGTCTCTAATTGGAATGTTCCTTTGTTTGCTGCTGTGATTTTATATGGCCCGTACTAGTTTGTTCCCAACTTCCCTTCATTCAGGTCTTTCACTGCTTGTGTTTTGGATTTGAGAACATAGTCTCCGACTCTAAGCGGTCGCACTTTGGCTTTCTTGTTGTAGTACCTTTCCGCTTGTTATTTTTGGGCCACCATCCTTATGTGTGCCATATCCCTTCGTTCTTCGACCTCATCCAGGTCTTGTAATTTGCTTTCGTTGTTGCTTGATCCACTCTCATTGGAGTATCTCAGGCTAGGTTCCCGACCTCAAGGGGTATGACTGCGTTAGTGCCGTAAACAAATGAATATGGCGTCTCACCCGTGTTGGTTTTTTGGCATTGTGCGGTAGGCCCATAGCACCTCTGGTAGCAGTTCCGGCCATAGCCCTTTGAGGTCCTCAAGCTATTTCTTTAATATTTTTAATATTGTTTTATTAGAGGATTACGCTTGACCACTGCCAGCAGAATGATATGGCATGGAGAGTATCCGCTTGATATGCCATTTTTTGAAGAACTCAGTCGTCTTTTTCCCGATGAACTGGGGTCCGTTGTCGCAACTGATTTCTTTGGGGATGCTAAAGTGGCATATGATGTTTTTCCAGATAAACGCGATGACTTCTTGTTCGCGTATTTGAGTGAACGCACCTGCTTCCACCCATTTGGAAAAGTAGTCAGTTAAAACCAAAAGGAAGTGTATCTTACCTCGCCCTGTTGGGAGGGGCTCGATGATATCCATCCCCCATTTTAGAAACTGCCATGAAGAAGTGACGGAATGTAGGAGTTCCTCTGCCTGGTGTATCATAGGGGCGTATTTTTGGCGTTGCTCACATTTTTTGACATACTCCGCGACCTCTTTTTTATAGTGGGCCAGTAGTATCCTGTACGAATAAGACACCTAACGAGGGGTCGGTTGCCTATATGGGCGCCGCAGTAGCCTTCATGTACCTCTTCAAGCACACGCTTTGTCTGATTTGGTCCAAGGCATTTGGCTAGCGGGCCGCCAAACGTCCTTTTGTAATGGTCGTGGTTTATAAGACTGTATCTGGCCGCTTGTATTCGGAGCTTTTGGCTTCTTTTTTATCTTGTGGGAGTGTTCCTTCCTGTAGATATGATATGATGCGATTACGCTAGTCCCAAGTTAAATTTATAGAATGTACCTCGACTTGGTCTATTGATGAGCGGAGGAGGGTGACCACGTTCTCCTTGGTGATGTTTTTAGTTGTTGCTGCCAGCTTGGCGAGACCGTCTACTTTGATGTTTTGTGCTCGGGGTATTTGGTCAAGATGACATTCATTGAATTCTAGCAGCATTTTATGGATTTCGGTATAATATTTCTGCAACCTCTGCTCCTTTATCTGGAAAGTCCCAGTAACTTAATTTACAACAAGTTGAGAGTCGTAGTGGAGGATGACTCGCCGAGCACCATACTTGAGGGCCAATTTCAGTCCTGCAATTACGGCCTCATTGTTAGTCATTTCAGGGCATCGTATAGATTGGCAAATTACTTCGCCCATTGGGACTTCGAGTACGAGTCCCAGTCCCGATCCTGATGCATTGGACGCGCTATCGGTGTAAAGGACCCAGAGGTTGGGTCGTTCTGATGAAGTGCGAAGCACTTCTTGCTCAACTTCGGGCAGTATCTTTGCGCTGAAATTAGAGACGAAATCGACGAGCACTTGAGACTTTATTGCGGTTCGCGGTTGATATGTTATATCATGCTCGCTCAGTTCTATGGCCCATTTGGCCAACCTACCCGATAATTCGGGTTTGTGCAGGATACTCCTGAGAGGAAAGGTTGTCACCACCTTTATGGGGTGGCACTGAAAATATGGTCTAAGCTTTCATGAAGCTACGACTAACGCTAGAGCCAATATTTCAAGGTGGGGGTACCTTGTTTCGGCGTCAATTAAGGTTTTGCTTATATAGTAAATTGGAGATTACGTACCTTTGTTTTCTCGGACTAGAACTGCACTTACCGCGACTTCGGATACGGCTAGGTAGACTAGGAGGCACTCGCTTGGATCTGCCTTGGCGAGTAAGGGTGGTGAAGACAAGTATGCTTTTAGTTTCCTTAGGGCATCGACACATTCTAAATTCCACTGAAGTCCATTGTCTTTCCTTAATACATTAAAGACTTAATCTGTTTTAGGTTGACTTCGATGCCTCTTTGTGATACCAGGAAATAGAGGAATTTTCCTAAGTTTACGCCGAAGGTGCATTTTTCGGGGTTCTGTTTCATGCCGTACCGTCTTAATATGTCAAAGGCTTCCTTCAGATGATCGATATGATCTTCTTTCCTTTTCGACTTAACTAGAATGTCATCGATGTAGACTTCCATTGTTTTACTGAGTTGATTTTTGAACATTTTGGTGACCAATCTTTGATACGTCGCCCTTGCATTCTTTAATCTGAACGGTATAACCTTATAGTAGTAAGTTCCTTTGTGAGTGATGAAAGTGGTTTTCTCCTGGTCTTCTTGTTCCATGAGGATCTGGTTGTAACCCGAGCAGGCATCCAAGAAGCTTAGCAACTCGTGTCCTGTTGTTGTGTCGATGAGCTAGTCGATGTGTGGTAATGGAAAAGAATCTTTTGGACATGCCTTGTTTAGGTCCATGAAATCTTCACCATGACCACATTGGCGACCCATTGAGGGTATTTTGACTCTCGGACGGAGCCATTTGCGAGCAGCTTATCGACTTCTTCGCTGACGGCTTCATTGATCGCGGTGTTGAAATTCCTTCTTATTTGTCGTACTGGCGGGTATAGGGGGTCAACATTTTGCTTGTGTGTGGCGATATACTTTGGGATACTTGGCATATATGCATGGGATAAGGCAAACAGATCGGCATGGTCAATCAAGAGCTTACGAAACTTACATGGTTCTGAGAGATTGTGCCCGATATAAGCTTTTTTATGCTGTTGTTGTCGTCTAGTAGGACGGGATCAAGATTTTCTATCGTTGACTCGGATGCTTCCACGATGTCGGGGTCCTTGATAACGTCTGTACGTTCGCCAAGTTTGGCTCCCGACATCGCTGATTGCTATGATTGTTATGCTTACGTATCCGCTCCTTTGAGTTGTTGGGTGTGTGTGCAATCTTGGCGATGCGATAGCATTATTGTGCAGTGCATTGCTCACCTCGATTACTGAATACTCCCCATGAGGTAGGAAAATTGATCACTTGATAGAGACTGGAAGGGACCACTCGCATGGCGTGTATCCACGGGCGCCCTATGATGGCGTTATAGGCAGTCCCCTGGTCCATGACGTGAAACATCATTTCCAGGGTGACTCATCTGGCAAGGATGGGTAGCATTATCTCTCCAGAAGTCCGTTCAACATCGGCTGACTTGTCGAAGATGATACTGTCTTCGAGGTCACCATACCGTTCATGGGTGATTGATCGTTTGAGTTTATGTGTGGTAGTGAACTTGACATGATTGATTGTTGCGACATCGCCTCCGCTGATGATCATCTGTATAGTGCGAGCAGGAGAAAGTGGCTTTGGAGGTCCCTAGGGCTATTCGTTAGCCCGTCCTCGATCACTCAACAACTCTTTCAGGTGTCCCTGGCTTAGCATTCGTACTACCTCCTATCGTAGTCATATGCAATCTTCGGTTTTGTGACCCATTTCTTTATGAAATTCGCAGAAAGCGCTCGACTTTCGTGTGTTGGGTCTGATCTCATCTTTTGTGGCCATTGCACCTTTGGACCGAGTTTCTCTAGTGCGTACACTATTTCTGAAGGAAAAACACAAAAATTATGAGCGGAGAGGAGTGGACACATACCTTTCTCGTGTCGATATGGTGTTGTATGTCGAGGAGGAGCATTCGTGTACCGTGGTGGAGGCGGGGCAGACGTCCTGACGTAAGGTTGATGCCTCTCTAGGCTGAGGCGGGGCCCCAACTGATCCCTTCGACCTTCATTGCGACGATCTTTCCTTGCTTGAGTTTGAAGTAACGTCAACCGTTGGATCAGACCGTTGAGGTCGTCCTCGTCGGCTCGTACCTCGGCGCAGTAGGCGTTATGGATTTCTTCACAAGTAGTTGGAGGGTATTTCATGAGTCTGCTTAGCAATTTTCTGGTCGTTCTCGACCCATTTCTATTTAATCCGTTCAGGAAGGCTGCTACTGCTATTCCTTCTAACACATTCGACAAGCTCATTCTCACCCTGTTGAACCGAGCTAAGAAGTTCCTGAGTCCCTCACCATGCATCTATCTTATGGCAAATATATCATTTACCCTAGCTTCTGCTTTTTTGGCTCCTGCATGGGCGGTGACGAATTTGTCTGCCATTTCCTCGAACGTCGCTATCGAGCATGCCAGTAGTTGAGAGTACCATGTCAAGGCTCCCCCTGTTAGGGTTTCGCCAAACTTTTTCAATAGCACCGATGGTACCTGCTCTTTTGAAAGATCGTTACCTTTTACGGCTGTAACGTAGTGAGTGATATGATCTTCTGGATCGGTAGTACCATCATATATCTTTAAGTAGGGCGGCATTTTGAAGGTCTTTGCGTAGGGGGCCGCTTCTTCACTATATGGTTGCTCGATAAATCGACCAACGTCGCGTTTTGGCAACAACTTTAGGGCACCTGGTATTTTGTCAACCCTCTCTTTGTGTTTCTTCATTTGGTCACGGAGTGCCTTATTCTCATTTTTCATCTCCTTCATTTTCTTTAATATGGCTTCAAGCGTATCATTACCTGCGTCATTAGCAACATGAGTGTTACCTGTATCGGGGGGAGAGGGGCATCTTGCTCATCAGCGTTTATCGTGACATCTGCATGTGCAACATTCCTGTTATCCCTTTGTGCAGGTTTATCAAGTATGGTGTTCAGAGTACTTGTTAGCCATTCTTCCAACAGTTTTCTTACTGTCGGTGGTGCCTCTCCTGTTGTAGATGTGGAGGCTTTCCTCTCGCGCGAAGCAGTCATGCTTTCGTGTGGGGGAGGTGAAACATTTCCCCCAGGTATGGTGCTTGGTGTTTCGTTTCGTTATCCTCTCTGCTATTTTCGTTGATGGTGTTCAGGAGGTTGGTTGTGACGCCTACTATTGCTTTCTGCCTTGTATCTCCTTTCCCTGCTATTGTTAGTTTGTACAAAGCTAGGAAGAAGTGATTATCCCTTTCCGGAGTCTAGATGAATCTAAAATCTTAGCTAAAGAAATTCCCACAGACGGCACCAAATTGTTAAACCGAAATATATTGAAACCTTTTCGATTAAATCAATTAAAGAAGATGAAGAGGTAAATCTCAACCAAGTATAATAAACCTTAGATTGAAAGATGCAAGGGATGAACAAGATGAATAACGTTTCTTAATATCTCGAAATCGAATGATTAAGCGTAAATATGATAACTTTGAATGTAGAAAGATATTGCAGTGGATGCTCTTAGCCAAAAGTCAAAATGGTATCTGGATCCCCCCTTTTACAGAGTCTTCTCCCTCTATTTATAAGGGACAACCCCCTCTTGAACCCTAATAGGTATAACATAAAGAATATTCGAAAGTATATTATATTCCTACTGTCTCCTGTTGCTTCTACACTACTACAAATGCTGTGCATTTTCTAACCGCTGTCAGTCGTCGCCTTCTTCAACGACCAAAGAACGTTGTGTCGTAAGGGTCTCGTACCTTGTCGTATTCGTCAGTGGCCGTAATCGTCCAAATTTTGACCTATACAGACATATATAAGCAAGAATAAGTTGATATTACATTACAATAATACTTAGCATAAACGTGTCATCATTAGTAAAGAGTATATTGAGGATCCTAAAAGTATTTGGTTCGGGATTTCACATGCCCAAATGGGCCTTCTAGGCTTCTGTTCGGATAAGATGGGGTCGGGATTGCATAAACGTGCTTACATATTTTGTCACACGCGTACAATGCACGTGTCGATAAGCTTATATTTTGCTTGTTTAGCCACTGCATCACATTCAAAAATTATATTGTTGGACTTAAGTTACTTAATTTATAGGCAACGTTTGTTATTTTTCTTGGGACGAACTTTAAAAGCGTGATATTTGTTTGAAACAATTTTTTATTTATTATTATCTTTTACGCAAAGATTTAATATTGCATCTAATGTACATTGTGATCTTTTAAAATATTATTTGGATTAGTCGGTCATACAATTAGTAATACTCCTACTTTTTACTAAGTAGGATTACTTAAATATAACTAACTAAAATAATAATAATTTGTTAGTGCAAGAAAAATAAAAGTTTTTAATATTATTTGTCTATTTCAAACTAGAATGTTAATCATGTTATAAATATATTATATTATGGATGTTCATTTAGTACTCTGTTGTAAATAAGCTTCTTGAAGAAGTTTATCCATATGGTACTCCACCGTAAATATGTTTATCTATTTAGTACTCTATTGGAAATAAGCTTCTTGAAGAAGCTTATCACTTCAGTACCCGGTTATGGATAAACATTACCCCCGGTAGAAGATTATCCATACCGGGTATAATAAGCTTATCCTTTCAGTACCCAGTTATGGATAAATATTATCCCCGGTAGAAGATTATCCATACCGGGTATAATAAGCTTATCCTTTCAGTACCCAGTTATGGATAAACATTATCCCCGGTAGAAGATTATCCATATCGGGTATAATAAGCTTATCCTTTCAGTACTCCGTTATGGATAAACATTGCTCTCAGTAGAAGATTATCCATATCTGGTATAGTAACAGCTTACACAGCAGCTTCATTTCTTCTATAAATAGAAGAGATTTCAGTTCATTATGTACATCAGTTTGAATTCGAATAATATATCAGTTTCTCTCTATACTTGTCTTTACTTTATAGTCTTTATTTTATAACACGTTATCAGCACGAGACTCTGACATCTCGAGCAAATACTTTGAAAGTATTAGAGGTAAGAACTTTCTTTTCCTAAATAATGTCAAATCTTTCTAAACTTGAATTTGTAGCCCTGGATATATCGGGCAAAAGCTACATGTCTTGGGTGTTTGATGCTGAAATTCATCTTGATGCGATGGGTCTCGCAGACACCATCAAGGATAAAAATCAGGCATCAAACCAAGACCGTGCCAAAACAATGATATTCCTACGCCATCACCTTGACGAGGGCCTGAAAATGGAATATCTCACTATTAAAGATCCAGTCATACTGTGGAATAATTTGAAAGATATAGTGGTCGTTCTTCCACAGGCACGTTATGATTGGACTCATCTAAGGCTACAAGATTTTAAATCTATCAGTGAGTATAATTCTGCTATGTTCCGAATTATTTCCCAATTGAAATTATGTGGTGATAATATTACTGATCATGATCTGTTGGAGAAAACTTTCACTACTTTTCATGCCTCGAATATGCTCCTGCAGCAGCAATATCGAGAGATGTGATTTAAAAAGTATTCTGAACTTATCTCACATCTTCTTATAGCAGAGCAACATAATGGGCTATTAATGAAAAATCATGAAAGTCGGCCTATTGGTTCTTGTCCATTCCCTGAAGTGAATGAGACGAACTTCCACCAAGCTAAACGTGGAAGAGGTCGTGGCCCCAGTCATGGCCGTGGTCGGGGAAGAAACCCCAATCATGGTAATAATAATGCACCAAAGAAGCCTCCTTACTACCAGCAGTGGAAAAGGAAGGAACAAAAGCATGAAGCGGTGCAAGCGCCAAATGCAGAAAATGTATGTGGAGGAAAAGGGCACTGGTCACATACCTGTCGTACGCTAAAGAACCTGGTTGAGCTTTATCAAGCCTCCCTGAAGAAGACAGAGAAAAATGCTGAAGCAAATTTTATTTCTGAAGATAATTTAGACTTCATGCATTTGGATGTAGCTGATTACTTTGCACTCCCAGAAGGAGAAACAAGTCATGTAATCGGTAGTGAATATGTAGAAATGTAAATATTTTAATTTTTGTTGTTTGTAATAGATAGTATGGTTATGTAATTGTTGTACATAAATAAAAGTTATGCTTTGATAATGATGTTTACTGTAATACATTTTATTTATGTTATTTTGAAGAATATGGATAACCCTCAAATTATGTTTGGATCAAAGACAAATCATGAAGATATTTGTGTTATTGATAGTGGAACAACTCATGCCATATTCAACTATCAGAAATACTTTTCTTATTTGCATAAGGAAAAAGCAAATGTTTCAACAATTTCTGGTAATATAAGTTTGATTGAAGGCTCCGGAAGAGCCATAATATTTCTGTCTAAGGGAACAAAACTTATTATAGACAATGCATTGTTCTCCTCTAAGTCTCGAAGAAACTTGTTGAGTTTTATAGATATCCGCCGAAATGGGTATCATGTTGAGACAATAGATGAAATGAACAGGGAATATCTTTGTATTACAAAAAATATTTCTGGCCAGAAATGCATTGTAGAAAAGTTACCAACTTTATCTTCTGGCTTATACTATTCAAAAATTAGTACAATTGAAGCACACTCTATCGTCAACCAGAAGTTTACGGATTCAAATACTTTTGTGTTTTGGCATGGCCGTTTGGGCCATCCCGGATCAATAATGATGAGACGAATTACTGAAAATTCGAGTGGGCATCCATTAAAGAACTTGAAGATTCTTACAAATGACGAATTTTCTTGTGATGCTTGTTATCAAGGAAAAATGATCACTAGACCATCACCAATGAAGGTTGGTATTGAATCCCCTGCCTTTTTAGAGCGTATACATGGGGATATATGTGGACCTATTCACCCACCAAGTGGGTTGTTTAGATATTTTATGGTCCTAATAGATGCATCTTCAAGATGGTCTCATGTGTGCCTACTATCATCTCGCAACCTGGCATTTGCAAAGCTATTAGCCCAAATAATTCGATTAAGGGCACAATTCCCAGATTATCCTATAAAGGCTATTCGCCTTGATAATGCTGGAGAATTCTCATCTCAAGCTTTTGATGATTATTGTCTATCCGTTGGGATAAAAGTTGAACATCATGTAGCTTATGTTCATACTCAAAATGGCCTTGCAGAGTCATTTATTAAACGCCTGCAATTGATAGCAAGACCACTACTTATGAAAACAACATTGCCCACTACTGTTTGGGGCCATGCTATCTTGCATGCAGCATCACTTATCCGTCTCAGACCGACACATTATAATAAATATTCTCCGTCATAATTAGTTTTTGGTCATGAACCAAATATTGCCCATCTACGAATTTTCGGATGTGCTGTATATGTGCCAGTAGCACCACCACAACGTAGTAAGATGGGACCACAAAGAAGGATAGGAATATATGTTGGGTTTGAATCACCCTCTATTATTCGCTATCTTGAACCATTGACAGGAGATTTATTTACTGCTCGATTTGCAGATTGTCGGTTTGATGAAATAAATTTTCCACAATTAGGGGGAGAGAAAAAGGAAATCAAAAGAGAAATTGTGTGAAAAATTTCATCATTATCTCACTTTGATCCCCGTACCCCTATATGTAATCAGGAGGTCTAGAAGATCATCCATTTACAGAATATAGCAAATCAAATGCCAGACACATTTACTGATTTGAAAAGGATAACTAAGTCACATATCCCAGCAGAAAATGTGTCTATCCGAATTAATGTCCCAGTAGGACCATCTACTAGCATAAGAGATAGTGAACCTAAAGCACGCCTGAAGCGTGGCAGGCCTTTGGGTTCTAAGGATCGAAATCCTCGAAAAAGAAAATCGACAAATGATCAAAACGATACTATGAAGGGATCTCCTGAATAGACCCAAAATCTGATTAGTTCTGAGATTCTTGAAAAAATCAATGAACCCGAAGCTCATGTGAGTGAGGAACTTTTAATAAGTTCGATCGGTGATGGGATTAATTTAAATCGATCTGAAATAGTGGTGGATAATATTTTTGCATATAATGTTGCACTTAATATTATGCAAGATACTGAGGATCTTGAACCTCGATCTGTCGAAGAATGTCGACAAAGATCTGATTGGCCAAAATGGCAAGAGGCAATTCAATCGGAGTTGAAGTCACTTGCTAAAAGAGAGGCCTTTGGTCCAGTAGTCCAAACACCTGCTGGTATAAAATCAGTTGGTCATAAATGGGTTTTTGTGCGAAAAAGGAATGATAAAAATGAAGTTGAAAGATACAAAGCTCGCCTTGTTGCACAAGGATTCTCACAATGACCTGGAGTCGATTTTGATGAAACATATTCACCTGTTATGGATGCCATAACATTTCGATATCTCATCAGTTTAGCACTACATGAAAAGCTTGAAATACATCTAATGGATGTAGTTACAACTTATCTGTACGGTTCACTTGATAATGAAATTTATATGAAAATCTCTGAAGGATTTAAAATGCATGAAGCAAAATCTCAGGAAATGTATTCAATCAGATTACAAAGACCTTTGTACGGTTTAAAATAATCTGGGCGCATGTCGCCTTAGTGAATATTTGCTGAAAGAAGGTTACATAAATGATGTTATTTGTCCATTATTTTTATAAAGAAAATGGCATTAGAATTTGTTATACTTGCTGTTTATGTTGATGACATAAATCTTGTTGGAACTCCAGAAGAGCTCCAAAAGGCAATTGAATATCTTAAGAAAGAATTTGAGATTAAAGATCTTGGAAAGACAAAACTTTGTCTTGGTCTACAAATTGAACATTTAGCAGACAAGATCTTTATCCATCAATCTGTCTATACAGAAAGGGTCTTAAAACGCTTTTACATGGACAAAGCGCACCCATTGAGTACACCAATGGTTGTTCGATCACTTGAAGTGAATAAGGATTTGTTCCGACCTCCAGAAGAGGACGAGGAACTCCTTGGTCCCGAAGTACCCTATCTCAGTGCAATTGATGCACTAATGTATCTCGCTAATGCTATAAGGCCTAACATAGCATTTTCTGTTAATTTACTAGCAAGATATAGTTCTTCTCCTACACGGAGACATTGGAACGGGATTAAGCATATATTGCGATATTTAAAGGGAACTCTTGATATGAGTTTGTTTTATGCTAACAAAGATAGTGCAGACCTTGTTGGTTATGCAGATGCAAGTTATTTATCT
Source organism: Nicotiana tabacum (assembly GCF_000715075.1). Classification (NCBI taxonomy): domain Eukaryota; kingdom Viridiplantae; phylum Streptophyta; class Magnoliopsida; order Solanales; family Solanaceae; genus Nicotiana; species Nicotiana tabacum. Next base: position 99,262,850 of record NC_134082.1, on the reverse strand, counting down.
GATCCTCGTAAAACTCGATCTCAAACCGGCTACGTATTTACATATGGAGGTACTGTTATATCATGGCGCTCCACAAAGCAATCTATTGTTGCTACTTCTTCAAATCACGCTGAGATAATAGCTATTCATGAAGCAAGTAGGGAATGCGTATGGTTGAGATCAATAATTCATTTTATTCGAGAAAAATGTGGTTTGGAATGTGAGAAAAGACCCACAATTTTATACGAAGACAATGCTGCATGCATAGCCCAATTGAAGGGAGGATTTATAAAAGGAGATAGAACGAAGCACATTTCACCAAAATTACATGATCTCACCATATAGCATTGCTGATGAAAGTGATTGAGTGCCCCCATCACTTCTGGCTTGATAAACTCCCATGTTCTTTGAAAGAAAGCCATAGTGAAACCATCTGGCCCTGGAGCCTTATCTGAGGAATAGGAGTTAATGGTTTCATGCACTTCTTCTTCGTCAAAAGCTTTCTCTAACAACTCCCTATCCTCTTCTGCTAGTGTAGCTACTTCATCAAAATTGGCAGTAGGTCTCCACACTTCGTTTTCTGTATACAGATTCTGGTAGAAGTTCAAGATCTCCTCTTTAATCTGTGTTTTGTCTTCTGTTATTTCATCATTCACTTTGAGCTTGTCAATATTGTTGACTCTTCTGTGTGAATTGGCTATGGAATGGAAATATTTGGTGTTCTTGTCCCCCTCTTTCAACAATTGACATCTTGACTTTTGTCTCCATGATGTTTCTTCAGCTTTGGCCAGTTCCTCCAGCTCTACTTGCAAACTCAAAATCTTCTGCTTTTCAGCCTGCACTGGAATTCTGCCTTCTGTAGCCTGTTCTAAAGCAGCAAGTTCCTCACGAGCCTTGCTTCTTCTTACTTCTAGCTTGCCATAAACTTCTTTATTCCAGTTGGAGATATCTTTTTTCAAGTTTCTCAACTTCTTAATGAGAATAAAATAAGGGCTGCCACCTATAGTGTAATTTTGCCACCACCCTTTCACCGTATCAATGAACCCCTCTTGTTGCAACCACATATTCTCAAACTTGAAGTAGGAGTGGGTTGCCTTCCATTCTCCACATTCCAACGGTAATGGTTTATGATCAGAAATAGGTCTAGGCAACGCCAACTGTTTAATTGCTTTAAAGCTTTCATCCCACTTTATAGAAATAAGGAATCTGTCAATCCTAGATGTCTGTAGAGTGTCTTCCCCCCTTGACCATGTATACTGTGCTCCATGAAGAGGCAAATCAATCATTTGCAGATCCATAATTGTTTCTGAGAAGCTTTTCATTGCTTTGGATCTCCTAGTGCAATTGAGTCTCTCGTTCTCGAACCTGCATACATTGAAATCCCCACCTATAACCCATTGCTCACTCCAAATACCTCTGATTGCTCCCAGCTCCTGCCATAGTTCTTTCCTCTCAGAATTTGTATGTGGACCATATAATCCAGTAAAGCACCATCTGAAATCCTCTTGTAAACTTTCAAGCATACAGGTGATTGTGTAATTGCCTTGATGAGAGTCGATGCAATTCCACATTCTCTTATCCCAAATAATAATAATACCCCCACTGGTGCCACATGTCTTTAGTTCTACCCAATCAACCCATCTGCTCCCCCAAATTTGATGTAACAAGCTTTTAGGAATTACCTCCATTTTGGTTTCCTGAAGACACAAAATGTCGGCCTTCCATTTACGAACTAAAGATGCTAGAGTGCTCCTTTTTTTCCTTCCATTGAGACCATTAATGTTCCAGCTTAGGATTTTACTTTCATCTTGACTGGCTCTTGAAGTGCCTGCCCCTGCCTCTGTTGCTTCCCCCATCGTAGTTAATGCTGCTAATTAACTTTTGAACCTCACCTTCCCCTTTCTTCTTTCCCTTCTTGTTTGTTGCTGCCAGTGACCCCTTTTTTTGTATCTAAATTTGTCTCTTCTGATCCATCCTCATAATTAAATTGAAGATTTCATACTCAAATTCGGCTACGTTGATCCCAAAAGCTTTGCATGCTTTACCCATAACCAATTTTGTCCATTTAGATGTTTCAATGACATTAGGTTGCTGAATTCCTTGTGATTGCAGTTGTTCCGGCTCGTAGCAGTGAGAAGATAATGATGTATCAGTATCAGAATATACCAGTGCAGTTGAAGCAGTTTCTGACCAAGCCAATCGGTTCGAGAGACACCAGAGATTGTTTGCAGTGTTATCTGCTTCGTCGTCTGCATCATCTTCTTCAGAGATGGTGGTTGCATGAGAGTTTGCCCAGTAATGAAGTCTTTGTTGTAAGTCTCTTGGGACTTGACTGCTGGGGGAGTGTTGCTGACGTTTGGAGATTCAGAGCTTTGAAGTTGGAGACGGGGATTTGGCAACAGACGAATGGCTCTCCATTCTTGAACAGATGGTGGCTTCTTAAATTTGGGTTTAGACTGGGCCTTCCTCCCCGGGCCTGCTAAATAATACGTTTCTGCTGCACTTAGGCCCAAAGAAATTGGGTCTTTACTTCCTGAGCAGCTTGCTACACTGGGTCGGCCCTTGGGAATTTTAGTATTAGCTCGTGTAAGCAAGAATTTTGGAGTGGGCCCTTGTAGCTCCGAGTTTAAACATTGCTCTTCCAGTTGACCCACCTTGTGCTTTCCATTTGGGGTGGGCCCTAGTAAATTTGAATTAAAGTTCTCCGCCACACTCTGCCCCATCACGTGCTTCAGCTGAGCCCTAATTTTCAGCTCAGTCCCCGAAAAACTTGCTGTTGCAGTGTTTGACGTACACTTGCACCTTTCTTCTCCGGTGGCTTTCTCTGCTACTTGCTGGGCTCGGGTAGGGATGGGCTTTGGCGTTGCAGCAACATCTTTAAGAATCGAGATTTCAAATCTCCATTCTTCCACATCAAGATCAATTTTGTGTGGACAATTAAATTCTTTGGCATTAACACCGATTCTCGCCCAAATGTAGTGATTTCGGTTCTTCGTATCTTCATCAATTCCAACAAAACCACCACATAAGTCGCCAATAATCTTGAAGGTGTCTAGAGACCACACATGGACTGGAATACCAAATGCTTTTACCCATTTGTAATCTGATCTCGGGGAGGCTAAATTGGTCCCTGACACTGATGTCCACCATTCTAAAGATAAGTGCCGACCATTCCAAAACCATTCTCTAGCATGGATTCTCACTGCTTTTTGTCTCGAAGGAAACTCGAACAAAAACTGGTTGTGAGCTAGAGGAGTAACTCTCAGACCAGAACAAATCTTCCACCTGCTCATGAACCAAGTCTTAATCACTTCTTGATTTGGGCTATAGTTGAAAGAATCGTTAGAGTTCCCAACTAAACACTGAGAAAGAAATTGCTGGCTCCATTCATCTGTGTCTGCATTGATGTTGATGACATTGTCGACCACCGTAGCTGGAAACTTCGCCAATTCTGGCCATTGAGTGATCTTAGCCGTATCCACATAGGATCTTGTAGGAGAAGTAGGGTATTTCTTGAATCTGCTTGTTGTTAGCTTCCCCAAAAAATGTAATATTTTCACTGCTATATCTCCCCAGCCCCCATTATAAACTGGTTCAGGAATAATCACCCCTTTCCTTCTGTCCCCCAGCCATGTCTCGATCCGAATGAATCTGCCATGTGTGTTGAAGTTTACAAATATTCTGAATGTATATGCTTGCGACTTCCATCCCCAATGCCTGTAATAATCCCCTGTTCTTTTGGACGCTTGTTTAAAAGCATCGCGCACACGACGGAGATTTTCCTCATCTATTTTGATGCTGGTTGAAAATCTTCTGCCTCTTTCAATTAATACAAACCACCCTTCACCAGAATCGAACAGCTCAAAAGATTTGGCACCTGTGATGAAAAAAATCTTGTTTTCCATGAAAAGCTAAGTTGAAAACGGAGTAAAATCAGAGGGAAAATTCACCGGAACATGGTTCAGAGAGAGAGAGAGAAAGATTGGGCTCATTTCCCAAGATTAGGGATTTCGCGCTTGGTTTTATCCCTCAACTTTTGAACAGTTAATTTTTTATTTTTATTTTATGAAGTAAGAAGATTTCATTAACAGGATTGAGAAGATGCAATAGTTATAATTATAAATGTAGGAGAGAGTTGGCTCCAATACATGAGAATATGCTAAGATCAAGGAGCTAACAAACTCCAAAACAAAGATTAGCATTATTTATAGGGGTGAGGTAAACCTAGCTAAAAAGATATACTCCATCCATTCCAATTTATGTGTCTTACTTTTATTTTTAGTCTGTTCCGAAGAGTGTCTTTCTAATTTATCCCTCAACTTTGAATGGTTAAATTTTTCTTTTGTTTATGAAGTAAGAAGATTTAATTAACAGGATTGAGAAGATGCAATAGTTACAAAAGGAGGAGAGAGAGAGTTAGCTCCAATACATGAGAATATGCTAAGATCAGGGAACTAACAAAATCCAAAACAAAAATTAGCATTATTTATAGGCATGAGGTAAACCCAACTAAAATGATATATTCCATCCATTCCAATTTAAGTGTTGCTTTCTAATATGATTAAAATTGTTTTTTTTTTCAATATCTGAATGTGTATAATTTGTTTATATTTGAACATAATAATATACAATTCAGATAAAAAGTAATTAAATATAAATATTAGAAAAATATAAATTTAATAAATAAAATCATTATTTGATAAGAAAATTAAAACTTTTAAAGTTATAAATGAATATTTTATGTTCGACAATGATGTGGAGATTGTTGGTAGTTGTGTTTGGTGGCGGTGGTGGTTATAGTTTGGTGATGATAGGGGTGGTTGGTGTGGTAGTAATTGGCGCTATGGTGTTGCTGGTTGTGTTGGTGGAGTCGGTTGATGTTAGTAGGTGGCGGCGGTGGAAAGTTTGGTGGTTGGCAGTGGTGGCGGTTGTGATGATAGAGGTGGCCGGTAGTAGTGGTTGGGGGCGGTGATAGTAGTGATGGTGGTGCTCGTGGCCATTGGTGGTGGTGAAATGGCACCAACGGCGGTAGTAATGGTGGTTGGCAGTGGTTATAGTTATAGTGGGGTAGAGGGGGTTGGCGTGGTAGTAACTGATGTAGTGGTTGATGGTGCTAGTGGTTGGCTGCGGTGGTGGTGGTTGACGGTGGTGGTGGTCATTGTTGTGGACAGAGTTGTGGCGAAAAGTCATATTCACAAAACATTTTGAATAACCTCTTAATGATATTAAGACTTTGTTCAAAATTTTAATGAAATATTTGTAACCCATTAAGTGACTAAATTTTAATAAAAATAAATGCAGTTAATAGTGTAAGGTATGAACCATTAAGGTCCAGACGTCCATTAAGTGCAAACAAGTAAGGCCTAAGAGTATGAGGCATGACAAAGGTTCCACAAGTCAGATAGTTTATTACATCAGTTTACTAGTATAATATTTCTTCTGCATAGGTTGTCTTGGGTGAGACATGCCCCTTTAAGTGCTGTCCAGGTGAAGCTGGCCACTTAAATGGTAATTTTGTCCTACAAGTGTGCTTCCATGGCCAATCTACTAGCAGACCATTCAGAGCAGAATTGGTCGTAGCCGTCCTTAACTATATACTTGCTTTACTATTGTCCCATATTTTTCTATCTGCCTGTTGATCATCAATGTTCTATTCATCAAGAGCACTCAATAGAGTTAGCAGGTCATTCAATTCCCAGTTCTAGAGGTTTCTTCTGAATTGTGGGTTCCAGGAGTTATCTTCTCTGTTTTTGGAGATGGCTGAGTCTATGTTCTATCAGGAGAGCCCAGAGGCTTGTGAATGTTTCCACCTGGGGGAGTTCCAAGCCGTTTATCTTTCCAAAACTTGATATGTGCACCATTGCCAGCGTTAAAAGATATGTTCTGGAAGAAAATGAAAAATATCATTCCAAACTCTGCTGATGCATTTAGTTAGGAATAGCTTTAGTCATGTTAGGACTTTGATTTGTTTTTTAGGGGACTATACCACTAAGCAGAGTGCTTAGTGGCTAATTTTATTAATACAAAAAACTGGAAAAGGAAAAGTACAAGTAAGAGGAGCAAAAGCTCCAGTAGCGTAGTATCCAAAGGCCTTGGCAGGCCAGTCATCTCTAAGCACCTCCATTGCTTTCACCAGGTGCGATGACGTCAATGCCAACTCAGGTGAACTCCCTGAGGCAAAAGTGGATAAACGACAATTACTGAGCTAGACCTTACAATTCTATGTGGTATGAACTGCCTCTGTTACTAGCAAGCATGTAAAAAGTAGGAACTATAAAGAACCAAGTATTCTATGATCATGACAGCTCTGTGATGATATTACATGTGATGATACTAATAAAGTGATAAAATAAAACAAGAAAGAGAATTGAGGCAAGCCTCTTCTTCTTTGAACTTGTGACATCTTAAAAAACTTGTAGCCTAGTAGCATTTTGATTATGTACCTTGTCTTTTTCCTCCAAAAAGAGCAGCCCAGTGCACTAAGCTCCCGCTATGCGCGGGGTCCGGGAAATGGCCGGACCACAAGGGTCTATTGTACGCAGCCTTACCCTGCATTTCTGCAAGAGGCCGTTTCCACGGCTAAAACCCGTGACCTCCTGGTCACATGACAACAACTTTACCAGTTACATAAGACTCCCTTTCTTGTCATTTTCCTCCAACCTTCCCAAAATATCTTGAAGTTTCATTATTTTTTCTTTGATCTAGTGGACCTTGTTGAAGTAGTAAAAGCAGCCACCTTTTGCTTTGCAATTCTCATTGGAAGATACCGAATAGTAACCTCCTCAATCACCTTTCCATCCCAACTATGCTGCCGTCCATGAGAGTTCTTCTTTGTGCCTTTGTTTGCTCAACTCCTTTGTAGTCGAGGTGAAAGATCTCCATCCCTAGCTACATTTGCAAAGCAAGTATCTAACATGTCATCTTCTCCTCCTTCCTCGTAGATATCTGTATCAACAACAATTGTTTCGATTGGACTATGTCCTGACACTAAAGCACCCTGTTCCTATCTTTTTTCCACTACACCAATAGACTTGGATGTAATGGCTAAGGTATTTGAAGTAACCGGCTCATCAAGAGCCTTCAATTTTTCCACATCATGAGAGACTAAAGCATTAAGAAGATCTCTATTAGCCAACTTAAATTTTGAAGCACTTGAGTTTGTTCCTGTTACCATCAAACCTTGCCCATGAGCTATTGTTCCACTGCCTGTTACCACCAAACACTGTCCAGATTTTGAGCTACTACCATGAGGTTCCTTGGCATGTTGTAATGCCAATTGATCACCCAAAATTACTGCCCCATTTGGAGAACAGGAGCATTGCGATTCAGTTTACCGCCGAAGCACTTTGACTCTGCTGTGCCAAAGTAATTTCCTTTTCTTTTGCAGTAGCTTGAGTCATATGTACTTCCATATTGTCTGCTGGTGCTTTCGGATTAAACTTGCTCTTCATGCCAGAATTTGGAGAAGCCAAAGTACCTCCCTGATTATCTTTGGAGTGTGCAGCACTTTGGTTAGCAATATTGTCAGCTTCCTGTTCGTCTTCTTCATCAATACCCAGCTAGGTGAAGTTTGCTCAACTCCTTGCTCCTTGTTTAAATTTTTATCCTGTTCCCTTGTACCAACCTCATGACCATGCTCAATCTGTACCCTGACACATGGGCTTATTAGCAGCTGAGGAGAGCATAGATTGAGCATCATTACTGTCCGAGGAGATGTCTCGCGTCTGAGAATGGACCTCCTGTACCGATATATTCAAGCCAACATAATCTTGAACATTTGCACCTGTACCTGGCCTCATCTTCTCGGGCATAATATCAGTTGGCAATAAAGCACCATTCTAAGCTTGAAGTGGACTCAAACTCTCCAATATTTGGCATCCAATAGATTGCAAGTTAACATTAATCACTGAATATGACTGAGATGTAGAAATATCACCAGCCATAGCCAAAGCCAACTTGTTATTAACCTCAACCACACCTTCAACATCCAGGTGTGCCTCTCCTAAAGTTTGAAATTGCACAGAATCTCAAATAACAGCTTCTCCCTTATTATTTTCATCATTTGTTCGCTGCCCAGCTACACCATGCACCACCTGAAGCTCCGTATTCCCACCAGAAACAGTCTCATCACCAGGAGGTGCCATCAAAACATCATAAGAATTTGGACCAACAAAGACCGTATCTCGATCACTTGGCATATCCACTGTTTGCTGCACATTAATGCGAGTTGGAGAGCCAATACGAATTCCTGCAGTTTTTTTCCGTGATACAGCAGTCCAACCTTCCTCATTATTTGTCTCCACACCCTTGCCAAGTCTTTAAATTCACGTCTCATGGAAGTGTCAACACTGCTTGAGTTTTCAACTTGCTGCACAAAATTATTTTCTTGTTCATCATTACGATGCCTTTTTGATCCATCCTTACTAGTTTCACGACAAGGACTAGATAAAACCTGACCGTTCCCAGATTTTGAGGCATCTACTGCAGGCTGCAGCTACTTGAAGCTCTTTCTGCAAATTCTGAACTTTCGAAGAGCTGGGAACCAATGCTAAATCCATCTTAGTTGTATGTCCAGCCTCCAGAGAACTTTGTTTCTGCCCAGTAGGATTATCATGGATAGATTTCTCTTTATTAAACCTGCCAGTTACCTCCTCTTTTCATTCAACATATTTCATAAATCACCTTGAAACTTTTCCACCTGTAATTCATCAATGTTGTCGACCCTCACAGAATCTCTTGATTGTCGTTAGATTTCTTTAAGATCTAATGGCAATTATTTTCATCATGTCCTTGTCATTTACAATAGTTGCAATACTTAGGAAGGTTATTGTAAACAATCTCCTGGTAATGTTCAATAGTTTTCCCAGATTTCTCATCCACCTGAAGTAACCTGATCTGCTTTGGTTGCTTGTCAAGAAGATCGAGAATTACCTTAACCGTTGCTGTACTTGGCCCTGACCTTTCTGGAGTAGCTTTATCTACAGCTAATGGTTTACCTGCAGCAGAGGCGATAGGTAACAGCGCTTTCTTGGCAAACAAATTTGGCTGCCAGGAAACGAAATCCACACCGATGCTCTTGAAGTCTCCTCCTTCGGATTAAAGAGTAGAGTCCACGAAAATAATCTAAATCGATGTGCTTCCCATATACATGAATATATCTAAAGGATCTTGACAGAACTTGAACATAATCATCATAGAGATCAAACCTTAGCAAGAGGTGCTGGAATTCAAATTGTCGGATATTGCACTGTCCCTTAATGCTCAATTGCACTGGAATCAACTTGCGAAGCACATGTAAATCCGGTTTTCCAGGAGAAAACTTCATAACAATTGCTTGGTGTAATCGTGAAGCACATATAAATCAGGTTTTCCAGGAGAAAACTTCATAACAATTGCTTGGTGTAATCCCTCTTCTACCGAAAAAGCATCAAGTTTTTCCGCAGTAAATTTAATTGTTGATTCACCATGGAGACTTTCAATTCGTTTCAAATTCGTTTTGGCTAGTGGTTGGGTATATGGTTTAGCATTTAATCGGGTTGCATAAGTAGGGCTTTTGGATAACTCTACCGCAACTTGAAGCTGGGGAGAGCTTGTTTAGGCCATGGAGGCCTTATGGCTTTCTCAAAATTTCAGAACATGAATGAAGCAAGCCTTCAGTATAACTCTTAGACACATTAAGCCAATCACTTTGATTTGGTTCAATTGCTTTTCTTTGATTATTATTCTACTATTTTTATATGTATTATACTTGTGCATCACTCTCTTTTATTTGGTACGATGATGATATGAGTTGGGCTTAGATGGAGAAACATGGCAGTGGGGATTCATATAGCCGACCCCAATTTGTTTGGGATTGAGGTGTGTAGTTGTTGTTGTTTAAACTTTGCTGATGCTTTTCCAAGGCCCTACACCATAAGGGGATGTTATTTTTTTTAGCATACGGGTGATTTTGTACGCCATATTTAGCACCAATAACTTCCTTCCATAGCCAAATTTCCTCTTGACCATACATTCAAAGCCATTTTTGAAGCATATTTTTGCTATGGGCTTTTAAGTATGGTTTAAAATTAACCCCAGGTTGTGCTGCGTTGGAAGCCAAGGGCACAAAATGATACTTTTACTTGCGATGTTGGATTACACTGGAACAAAAGAACGGAGTCAAAGTCGCTCATTTTTTTTATTGTACTGGCTCAAATTTGACCCTTTTCCCCCTTTAATGTAATAATAGTAATGCAATTACCAAAATGCCATTGCTGTTTATGATTTGCACTTGTAGTATTTGTTGATGTTCCCATAGTGCTTAACGTTTGCACGGTCTGCACAATTCAAGTGTCCAGTAGAACTAGATTAGCCTTAATCATTGAAATGTATTTTTCTGTTAGCCTAAGAACTGGTGGATAAAGGATACGATGTTCTGTAGATTTGGAGGTTATTTGATTTTTTCCTGCTTAATAATCAGTTAAAAGTATGCAGGGTCTTGAATGTTCAAGTAGGAGAGGCATCAAGACTAGCTTGGCTTGGTATAGAGGTGGATCCACTGGCCCATTCAGATGATCTCTTGAAGGCTTATAGTCGACCCACTGAGGGTCTTGATCAGCCTTCTTCAGAAAGGTTCACATCCTAGAATTGCCATTGTTTTCGAGCTTGGGCTTCTTGGGATCAAACTGACTAGTCTCCTGTGGGTGAAACAACAGATCCTAAGGCTCGAAGAAAAAGAATAGTCAGGAAAAAAGTAGAGTAGCCATCATCGTTCAATTTACAGCCTGTGAAATAGTTTTTGATTGGAGCACCAGATGAAGACAGCTGAAAAATGCAAGTTTTATCATGAGCATTGCCATGTCCACTATAGCAGAAGGTGATTAACTGTATTAGGATCCTGGGGGAGCTCTCTTAAACATTTCCTCATTCATTTCTAGATCATAGTAAGTGATATATGTGAGATTATTTTGGTTGAAAGATGATTATGCTATCAGGAAGAGAATTGAGACTGAAGTTTGAAAATCACTTTCAGTAGTCAGGAGTAGGTATATTGCTGACTTATTGTCATATGCTTTAGTATATCTTGCCATTGTCTACTCCCTTATGCGTCTTTTGATGGTTTTGCTTGATGCCAAGCAATATCTTTTCCCTCTTTTAAAGTTTTAACCAGAAAACCCGTGTATTTGATTGAAGCAATGCCCCCTCCCCCTTTTTTTTAGTTCAATTGAAAACAAATCAACTCAAGGAAATGTCTGACGAAAGAAGTACTCAAACAGTGGAGGGGAAGAATGACACAGTTACCCACAAAAACGAAATTATTTACCGTTGTTTACATTTGTTTTCCTACCCATCAAACTAATTACATTTCCTACTCATAGTAGTTTTTGTGGGGAGTTTTTCTTTTTTTCTCCAATTCTTTTTTATTTCTATGTTTATTTTCTTTTTCCTTTTTTTTTCTTTTCTCCTTTTATTTTTTTTCTCCTTTTCTTTTTATTTTCTTCTTTTTTTCCCTTTTCAATTTCATTTAACTTCTTTTTTTATATTCTTTTTCTCTTCATAATCTAATTTCATTTACTGTTTTCATTATTTTTATTATTCTTTTTTTATACAATAAGAAAAAATAATTGATATTGTAAATATTTGTTCATCTCTTTTTAATATAACTAGTACAATATACCTTCTTTTTTCTTTTTTCTAAATTCAATTATCAAACTGAAATAATATCAGTTTTCACTTGATTTAATTCACTGAATATCACACTGACTGCTGCTAAGCACCATAAATTACATAATTAGATTCTAAGAATCAACACGTGATTGCTATGCAAACCTTGATCACCTTCCCTACAAATATCATTACACACTCTACCATTAGCAGTAATACAACCAGCTATAGAGCAAGAAAACACAATCTACGACAACCAAATCTCCATATATACTAGTTAGAATAAAAATGATAATAAAATATTGAAAAATGCAATAAAAGTATAAGTAGCAAAAAAGACTTCATGTACCATGTGATACCAATATGGTATATATGTATACCAACAGAGCATATGATTGCTCTAAAATATTGTTACAACTACCTGCAACTATACTACTGTACCAAAACATTAACAGACGCAATAAAAGTATGAGAAAATTACATGCTCATATTGCAAGCTAAATATTAGCAAAACAACTTGCTCATTCCATTGTATATAGTTGTATGGGGTCGTTCCAACAATTGTCTATAATTATAAAACTATTACATAATACACATAATTTATGTTCATCGGCACACAAAAATTTCAGCACTGCAAATCATGTTCATATAAATAATTTCATAATAGAATTCACTTAAAATGCAGCTAAAACAATCAAAACAATGTTCAAACTACCATATGATACCAATATGACATATAACTATACCAACATGCAGTCTTCGGGATATCTGGCTCCTGAATCTTCAACTGATGGTAACCTGAGCGCAAATCAATCTTAGAAAACACATGTGTGCCCTGAAGCTGGTCAAATAGATCATCAATACGAGGCAAAGGATAACGGTTCTTAACTGTCACTTTGTTCAACTAGCGATAATCAATACACATACGCATAGAACCATCCTTTTCTTCACAAACAAGGCAGGAGCACCCCAATGTGATACACTGGGCCGAATAAAACCCTTATCAAGCAATTCCTGTAACTGATCCTTCAACTCCTTCAACTTAGGAGGAGCCATACGATACGGAGGAATAGAAATGGGCTGAGTGCCCAGCAACAGATCGATGCCAAAATCAATATCTCTATCAGGCGGCATGCCTGGAAGATCAGCTGGAAACACATCGGAAAAATCCCATACTACTAGGACTGAATCAACTGAAGGGGTATCAATATTGACATCTCTCACATAAGCTAAATACGCGTCACACCCTTTCTCAACCATACGCTGAACTTTAAGAAAAGAAATAACTCTACTCGGAGTGTGATCTAAAGTACCCCTCCACTCAACATGCGGTACACCTGGCATAGCCAGCGTCACGATTTTGGCGTGACAATCAAGAATAGAATAATGGGGCGACAACCAGTCCATGCCTAAGATAATATCAAAGTCAACCATGATGAGTAACAATAAATTAGCTCTGGTCTCAAAACCACTAAGAGCAACCAAACACGACCGATAAACGCAGTCCACAACAAGAGAATCTCCTACAAGAGTAGAAACATAAACAGGGGAACTCAAAGAATCCTGAGGTACACCCAAATACAGAGCAAAATAAGAAAACACGTAAGAGTAAGTGGAGCCTGGATCAAATAGAACTGATACAACTCTGTGACAAACCAGTATAATACTTGTGTTGACAGAATCAGAGGCAACAGTCTCGGTACAAGCAGGAAGGGCATAGTATCTAGCCTGTCCTTCCCCTCAAGGGCGACCTCTACCTCCCCGACCTCCACCTCTAGCTGGCTGAGCAGGTGGGGTAGCAACTGGAGCTGTAACCATAGCCTGAGAACTCTGCGGGGCACGATGTGGCTGAGAAGTCTATGGAGGTGCACCCCTCCCAAGTCTGGGGCAATCCCTCATCATATGGCATGTGTCATCACACCCAAAACAAGCTTTGGGAGGACGTGGCAGTGGGAACTGTGCGGTACAGGTACTCCAAGACCCCTGAACAACTGAAACGTTGTGTGAAATCTAAGATGCAAACTGAGCTGGTTGACCCACAAAACCTCTACCATACCATACTCTTCCTCCAAAATAAGGACCAGTGGGTCTCTCCAGTCTACGATGTCTCCTTACTTCTCTATACTCTTTCTCCTGACCTCGTATGTCCTCTCTCTCCTGGATCCACCTGTCCTCTACTCGGCGAGAGGTCCTCACCACTCGCTGAACTGGGACCACAAGCTGTGTCGCCATGACACCTGGAACTTGAACAATAGGAACCTGCTACTCTGGAGTGGGAGTGGTGGAAGTCTGGGTCCCTCCCCCGATCTGTGAAGTAGTTGGTACAACTGAATTAACACTGCCTGAACCAATGTACCAAACATGCTCAGTTACTATGCTAAGGTCTCCTGAAGTGCTATAGTAGTAGTAGCAATAGGCATATCCGGTACTTGGGCTCTGGCTAGAACTGCTGGTGGCTTCTCGGTGGTAGCTCGCGTGGGTGCTCTAGTTGCACCGCGTGCGCATCCTTGGCCTCTATCCCGGCCCCGACTTCTGGTGACTCTCACAGGGGAACGGGTGCCTGATCATCTCTGGTAGCGTGTGTCCTCACCATCGGTGAGAGAATAGAGGATAGAAGTTTAGAATTGTGATATCAAAAATCTCGCACGACATGGAATTCAAATGAAGTGGAATTTTCCTAACGGTTACATAGCCTCTCGTAGATAAGTACAGACGTCTTCGTACCGGTCAGCGAGACTCTAATAAACCGGCTTGTGATTCATTACTCCTATGAACCTAGTGCTCTGATACCAACTTGTCACGACCCCAGTTCGTCCTCCGTGAACCATCGTGACGACACCTAGTCCCTACGACTAGGTAAGCCTAAATTGCGGAAAATAAACCAATTTGCGAAAGTAAACAATCTAAAACAGAATTAGAGTAATAAGACAGTGTTTAAAAGTGTCGCTTGGCATACACAATATTTAACTCTCAGAAACCAATACATATCTCCAAGACCCAGAAACCCATGAATCACAAGCTAAGAGATACATAAGAAACTCTAACTCCGGAAATGTTTAACCAAAACGGGAATACTGAAGGGCTATACTATTACAGAAAGATAGAAAGGGACTCCTCGGTCTGCGGACACGGCAGATGTACCTCGAAGTCTCTACAGAAGCGCCTCGCCTCAAGGATGATAAGACAGAGTGAAAGTACCTGGATCTGCACATGAAAAACATGTGCAGAAGGGGCGTGAGTACACCACAACGGTACTTAGTAAGTGCCAAGCCTAACCTCGGTGGGGTAGTGACGAGGAAGGTCAAGGCCCTACTAAGATAAAATAAAGAATATAAGACATGAAAGTATAAGATAAGCAGTACAGTTGAAAACTAATGATAAGAATTTAATACAGGAACACAAGGAATTCAATAACTGAAACAGAGGCAAAACAATCACAAGGAAATAACCGGGATCTCTCAGTATCCCGAGGATTACTTAGTACCCTCAATATATGCCAGAGATCTCTTGGTATCCCGAGGATCTCTCGTTATCCTCAATATATGCTAGGGATCTATTGGTATCCCGAGGATCTCTAGGTATCCTCAATGTATGATAGAGATCTCTTGGTATCCCGAGGATCTCTAGGTATCCTCAATGTATGATAGGGATCTCTTGGTATCCCAAGGATCTCTTGGCCTCATCAATGTACGTGCTGAAGATCTCTCAGTATCCCGCACTTCGGCTCAAATTGTAAATGCGTACAAGGGATCTCCCAGGATGTTGTCCCGTAGTCCCAAAGTAAAACACACAACAATGGCACATAAAATACTCATATAAACTCGACTTTATAACAAGGTAACATAGAAAATTCTAACCTAGCATGCTTCACGTAATACAATTAAGGCAATTAAAGTAAATAAAGCAATTAAGGCAATTAGACATGCTTCTCTAACTAACAGCAGGTTTAAAAGTGCAAGTAGAATAAATAAAAAGCGAAAACACAATTAAAGTTACTTAATAAAAACTGAATTTTCAACAATTAGCACAAGTACGCACTCTTCATCTCACGTACAAAGCATTTCAATTATCACAATACCAATCCTAAGGGGAAAGTCCCACACACAAGGTTAGACAAGCCACTTACCTCGAACCGGCTCAATAATCAATCTGAAACCACGCTCTTGCCACGAGTACTCAACTCCAAATGGCCCAAATCTATTCAATTCAATTTCATAACATAAATAACACTTCAAGTAACTGATTCTACAAAGAATTCTAAGCTAATACACGAAATTAGGTAAAATGACCAAAATGCCCCTCGGGCCCACGTCTCGGAATTGGGTAAAATTTACATTTTCAGAAACCTCATACTCTCATGAGTCTATACATAACAAGAACATTGAAATCGGAGTTCAATTGGCCCTCAAATACCCATGTTAAGGTCTCTTAATCTCAAACCCTAATTACTCATTTTTCCCAATTCTCACCACCAATTAGGTCTTTAATCACATATAAACGAGTTATGAAGTCAAAAATGTTACCTTCAAGTGATTACCCTTAAATCCCTCTTCAATCCTCTTCAAAAAAGCTTCAAAATAGCCCACAAATGGAGGAACTTAGGCTCAAAATTGCGTAATAGGCCTTTTAAATCATTCTGCCCAGGCATTTAAATCCTTCTTCACGAACGCGGTCAAAGCCTTGCGTTTGCGAAGCACAAATTGACGTTGACCATTTTTATTTCTTCGTGAACGTGTCCCTTTATTCGCGAATGCGGAGGCTCAGCTTCCTAGCCCATCGTGAACGCGGCTCCCTTCTCGCGACTGCGTAGTTCAAAGACCCCAGCCCTTCGCGAATGCGAGACCTCCCTCGCGAACATGAAGGCCAAACCTTCAGATCTACATCCTAACCCTTCACGAATGCGAGGGTCCACTCACAAACGCGAAGAACAACTGGTCTGCAACACATACAACAGTTTTCTGCAACTTCACACATCATGCAATGGTCCGATTGACCACCTGAAACTCACCCGAGGCTCCCGGGACCTCAACCAAACATACCAACATATCATATAACCTCATTCAAACTTGCTCCAACCTTTGGAAGGCACAAAACAATATCAAAACACCTATTTCACATCAGATTCAAGCCTAAGAATTCCAAAATCTTCTAAATTATGCATTTGATCAAAAAGTCTATCAAACCTCATCTGAAGGACCTGAAATTTTGCACACACGTCACATTAAACACTACGGATCTACTCCAACTTCCAGAATTCCATTCCGACCATCGTATCAAAATCTCACTATCGAATCGAAAACTTCAAAAATTCAACTTTCGACATTTCAAGCCTAAATTAGCTACGGACCTCCAAAACACAATCCGATATGCCCCTAAACCCGAAATCACCCAACAGAGCTAACGGAACCATCGGATTTCCATTCTGATTCCATCTTCACACTGTTCCGATTACGATCAACTTTCCAACACTTAAGCTCTCATTTAGGGACTAAATGTCCCAAAACTCTTCGAAACTCAAAATCGAACATCCTGGCAAATCAAAATAGCAGAAATAAACTTGGGGAAAGCAGTTAATAGGGGATCAGGGTGCTAATTCTTAAGACGACCGGCCGGGTCGTCACATTCTTCTTCCGCACAAAAGTTCCAGTGTGTTTTGGAGCCTTCGAGTGGTTCGTTGTTCATCTGTGTTTTTTGTACCAACACTCCGGTGAGTTAAATCGTTCTATCCTGGGAGGATATATTCCAGAACCTCGGGTACTTGAGGGGAATAATTTCCTTAAGGACACACTATGTATTCAGTGGGCTCGATTTATTGCTATAACGTTTCAAAGTTTATTTTGAAGTTCAAATACTGTTTAAAGGAATTTTTACTAACTTTTTATTTCTATTTTCAGAAAGTTTACTATTTTATTTATTTATAGCAATATAGATTAATAACAACTTCATCGTTTTTCTGTAATATAGTATAAAAACTTCAGTGGTTTTTATTACGTACTGTTTATTGGTTACAATATTATTTAATGTTCTAGTTTTGCCATTAATTGATCTCTTCTATTGTTGATAGTGCGAAATGGCAATTGATAACGGAAATCCTTCTGCGACTGTTGGTGCAACGACGATAGCCTCGTCAAGCCGCACTGCTATTCCTCCGACCGAGAAACCGGGGAAATTTTCTAGAACCAACTTCAAAGGATGGCAGTAAAGGGTGTTCCTCTGGCTTACCACACTTGGTATGCAGAAATTCACTAGTGAAGAGCCTCCAGTGCCTGCTCCGGACATGCCGGACAATGAAAAGTTCATGGTTGTTGAGGCGTGGAAGCAGGCAGATTTTCTTTGCAAAGGCTATATCTTAAGTGCTTTATAGGATGACTTGTACAATGTTTACAGTGCAATGAAAACTTCAAAAGAATTATAAGACGCACTTGAGAAGAAGTACAAGACAGAAGATGCATGCTTGAAGAAATTCGTGGTTGCCAAGTTTCTAGACTATAAAATGATAGACAACAAAACTATGGGAACCTAAATTCAAGAGCTTCAACTTATTTTTCACGACCTTATTGCAGAAGGTATGGTCGTGAATGAATCATTTCAAGTGGCTGCTATGATTGAAAAATTGCCTCATTTGTGGAGAGATTTCAAGAACTATCAGAAGCACAAACGCAAAGAAATGAAGTTGGAAGATCTTGTGATACGTCTAAAGATTGAGGAAAACAACAAAAATAAGTCTCGTGGAAATTCAATGATCATGGGAGCTAATATCGTTGAGGAGACTGCTCCAAAAAGTAAGAAGAGGAGGAGGTCTTCTGGACAAACTAAGGAGCAGAATGAAAAGAAACTCAAGGGCAGTTGCTACAATTATGGAAAAGTTGGTCACAAAATCCCCGATTGTTGTCTCCCGAAAAAGGATAATAAGAAGGGACAAGCCAACATAGTGGAGAAGAATGATGACATTGATGATCTTTGTGCAATACTTTCGGAATGCAACCTAGTTGGAAATCCGAAGGAGTGGTGGATTGACTCTAGAGACACTCGACATGTTTGTGCTATCAAAGAAGCATTTGCAACTTACTCTACTGCTGGTCCCGAAGAAGAAATTTCCATGAGAAATAATGCAACAACCAAGATTGAAGGTTATGGGAAGATATTCCTGAAGATGACTTCCGGCAAGGTGTTAACGCTCGACAACGTTCTTCATGTTCCTACTATTAGGAAGAATTTAGTTTCTACTTCTTTACTTGTAAAGAATGGATTCAAATGTATATTTGTTTCTGATAAAGTTGTTGTAAGCAAGAACGAAATGTATGTTGGAAAAGGCTACTTCACGGAGGGCCTTTTCAAACTCGATGTAATGGTTGTTGAAAGTATGAATAAAATTTCAGCTTCTTCTTATTTATTGGAGTCAAATGATTTATGGCATATTCGTTTAGGACATGTCAATTATAAAACCTTGTGGATGTTAATTAATTTAGAAGTATTGCCTAAATTCGAGTGCAATAAATCGAAATATCAAATATGTGTTGAATCTATGTTTGTAAAATATCCTTATAAGTCTGTTGAAAGGAATTCAAATCCTTTAGACTTAATTCATACTGACATTTGCGATATGAAGTCAACACCATCTCGGGGTGCAAAAAAGTATTTTATTAATTTTATTGACGATAGCACTAGATATTAAGGATGAAGCAATTGAAGCATTTAAGCAATACAAGAATGAGGTAGAAAATCAATTGAATAAAAAGATCAAAATGATTCAAAGTTATAGAGGCGGAGAATTTGAATCTCCATTTGCAGAAATATGGTCGGAATATGGAATTATCCATCAAACTATTGCACCTTACACACCTCAATCCAACGGAATTGCGGAAAGGAAAAATCGGACATTAAAAGAAATGATGAATTCTTTATTAATAAGTTCCGGATTACCGTAGAGTTTGTAGGGGGAAGCTATCCTTACAGCTAACTGAATACTCAACAGAGTACCCCACAGCAAAACGCAATCTATTCCATATGAAAAATGGAAAGGAAGAAAACCTAACTTGAAATATTTCAAAGTGTGGGGGTGTTTAGCAAAGGTACAGGTTCCTTTACCTAAAAGGGTTAAAATTGAACCAAAACAGTAGATTGTGTTTTCATTAGATATGCTACAAATAGTAAAGCATGTCGGTTTTTGGTTCATAAATTCGATAATCCCGAGATTCATGTTAATACGGTAATGGAATCAGATAATGTTGAATTCTTTGAAAGCATCTATCCGTATAAAACTGAATGCGAGTCTTTAAGTAAAAGACCTAAATGACCTCGAGAATAACAAAAGGAAAATACTCCAAGTATAGAAGAACCAAGGCATAGCAAACGTCAAAGAACATCTACTTCCTTTGGACCAGATTTTGTGACATTCTTGCTTGAAAATGAGTCTCAAACTTTTAAAGCAGCTATGTCGTCTTCTGATTCAGCATTTTGGAAAGAGGCAGTCAATAGTGAGATTCAATCAATTTTGTATAACCATACATGGGAATTGGTTGATCTTCCTCCAGGAAATAAGAATTTAGGTTGGAAATGGATCTTTAAACAAAAAATTAAAGTTGATGGCACTATTGACAAATACAAGGAAAGACTTGTTGTCAAAGGTTATAGACAAAAAGAAGTCCTTGATTACTTTGACACTTACTCGCCAGTAACAAGGATAACATCTATTAGGGTGTTAGTGGCACTAGCGGCCGTGTATGGTCTTGAAATCCATCAAATGGATGTTAAAACAGCTTTCTTAAATGGAGAATTAGAGGAAGAGATTTACATGGAACAACATGAGGGTTTTGTGGTTCCTGTTAAAGAAAAGAAAGTGTGCAAACTTGTTAAGTCACTTTATGGACTTAAATAAGCACCCAAACAATGGCATGCAAAATTTGACCAAACAATGTTGGCAAATAGATTTAAAATCAACGAGTATGACAAATGTGTTTACTTTAAAAATACTCCAGGTCATGAAGTCATTGTTTGTTTATATGTTGATGACATATTGATAATGAGCAAAAGTATGACAAATATCAATGCTACAAAACGCATGTTGGCTAGAAAATTCGACATGAAAGACTTAGGAGTTGCTGATGTGATCTTAGGAATCAGAATTCACAAGACTCCACAAGGTCTAGCATTATCACAGTCTCACTACATTGAAAAGGTACTTGACAAGTTCAAGTATTTGGATTTCAAAATTGCTAAGACTCCAATTGACGTGAGTTATGCACTTCAAAAAAATGAAGGTGAAAGTGACTCAAAACTGGATTATGCAAGAGTATTGGGAAGTTTGATGTATATCATGTGTCACACCTCCTTTTTACCTGCACCTGGAAGGGTATTAAGGAGTTTTTCCAATTAAAGGACAATCGAGACGGGATTTATTATTAAAAGATTCAGAGTCGCCACTTGGGATATTTATGGTGTCCCAAGTCACCGGTTGAATCCCGAATCGAGGAAAATATTGACTCTGTTTAACAGTCCGCGAACCAGAAATCCGAGTAAGAAATTCTGTTAACCCGGAAGAAGGTGTTAGGCATTCCCGAGTTCCGTGGTTCTAGCACGGTCGCTCAACTATTATATTCGGCTTAATTATCTTATTTTAAACAATTATGAAGCTATGTGCAAATTTTAACTTTATCCGCTTTTATCCATTTTTAGTGAGAAATTGCAACATTATTAAAACACGCCTCGAATCACATCACATAAATGCACCCGTGATCTTTGACATATTTTAACATCGCTGAGATTTGGATTTGGGTCACATAAATGCGCACCCGAGTTTAGGAAAGTAGATTATTAGAATACGCGCCTAAGCAATTACGCGTTTGCACTTTGCGAGGGCCATGGAATTTGCTAAATGGCGCGCCTCGAATTCTAAGGATTAAAGCAAAGTCTAATTAAAAACGAGGGCCATGGACTATTATTATCTAGTATGGCTCGCCTCCACTAATTGATGGACCTAATCAATTAAACACAGGAGGAGTCCAGATTCGGGCCCAAAGTGAGCCCCCTTGATTAGTGAAGACACGAACGTCCAAACTAGATGCCTTTTAGGCAAATTGGGCCACCCGTAGGCCCAATCTCCGTAACCAAACATTTGCATTACCAATTCAATAGAACATTGTATGGAAACATGAGATTGAATTACATCCTTGTTTCTGATTTTCTACTGATTAAAACAAATTAGCCAACTTGAGCCTCCAATTTTATTCTAGCACATTTTGAATCAACTCTGTTACGTAGAAATTGTCCAACAACAATTAATATGAGCTGTTGGGCTTGGTGGATAAGCCCAATGCATCAAAGCACCATCTTATCTCGAAAATGGCCCAAAATCTAAGGCTCCATGAACCTAAGACTTGCAAGACCAAAACTGGAATTCAAGACTCAATATCGAGTCTTACCCAACACAAAAACCTCAATCTATCCTGCAGAATCGACACTGATTAACCACAAAATTAAATTGAAAATTATTATCTATTGAAACACTGATCGGCATTAAACTGACAACTAATTCAACCAATTCTTTGTTTAAATACGTTCACATGCTAATCATTGAAACAATATTAATTGACAACTATTGAGACATTAACTAGCTAATCATGATGCCTTTTCTGATATTTACCCTTAAGTCGACTAAATGAGCACCCCAATTTCCACTCCATTTCTAAAGTTTAACACATTCACATGCCCTTCAACAGTAAATCAATGCATGATTTTACCCCCTGAAGCAAACCAAACCATCTTAAAAGGAGCATTCAACTGTACCCTTACATGAACATTGCAACATCCAAACACCACAAGCATTTGCCAACAAATTAAATGAATTACATGACAAAGAATGCCTAGTGCAGTCCAGGATTTAACTGATGAAATACAGAGCCTAAACTACTGATTCAAACTAACAAGCTGTTTTTCCATGTTTTCATGACAATTCCAAATTAGATACAGTAATGAAACTTATCTATACTAACTAGAAACTCAATTAGACAATATAACTCATTAGGTAAGAAAATCAAAATTAACATGACTGAATCAACAAAACATTAATGTTGTGCTTTAAAACTTCTGCTTCTCATTTCATTCTTCAAGGAGAACTTCACAAACAATAGAGTTTCAAGAACAGGTACTTGAATATAACAAAAACAGAATCAGAAACAAGATTTGAGGTCCAAGAGGAAACCAGCCACAGTATAAAAACAGCAGGAGCAGTGATTCAACAGGTTCAATTAACCGAGCAAGGAAACCAACTTAAACCAATGAAACAGTGATTCTCAACACATCTTGACCCCCAAACTTTTCCCAAACCACAAGATCAATCCATTTTAATTCAGAAGATTTGCTCCAGAAATTCAAAGAGACCTCAAAGTTCAAGTTTAAACTCAATGAAACAGTAATTCTCAATATTTGGCCGTCTGAAATTTTTTGGAATTTTTCAGTTCTTAAATCTCTGCCTTCAAAAGCAAGAAAGCCTGCCTTTATATGCAAGGCAGGTAGGGCAACTTTCTGAATTTTGATTCTTACCCCCTCAGGCCCTTTTCCAAATTTTCTTTTGTTCATTTAACACCCTCAATTAAAACCAATTACTGAGCTACTCCCCCCCTCCCCCTTTTCCTGGAAGCTTCTAGTTAGTTATAGAAAAGATTCCCTCCCCAAAATACCTAGACTACCCTCCCAGTTCTGAGAATTACTTCAAACACAAACCAAACGGGCCAAGTTCGACCCAAAAATACAAGCCAAATTGAATGGGCTCAATTGCCAAACGGATCAGTAATGAACTGAGGCCCCAAATCAAATACCTAATTCTATAAGCTTCAGAAAGAGAAAAGAAAAACAATACAAGTACTGTCATAAACCTCATAACTAAAACCTGACCTATATTAAGCTAAATGACAAAAGGGAACTAACCCAATTGCTAGGCGAACTAATTAACTAAGCAAGAACCCTAAATTAACCAGGCATGAATAAATGACTCTCCGAACGAACACAAAAGGGTCAAACAATACAACAAAATAAAAGAAGGAATGGAATAGTAGAACAGAAAGAATATTGAACAAAAGATAAAGAAGAAAAATACCTAACATGATTTGAACAGAAGAAGAAAGGGAACAACCTTCGAATTAATATCGGCTCAATTTGAGATTAAACATGTATTTTCTCATAAAAAATACATGAATAACCTCAAAATGAACCAAAACTTCACCAAGAACTTCAGTTGTATAAAATCGGAACCTTAGGGCTAAACTTGATTGCAAGATTCGGGGGCTTTCGGGGATATTCGAAAGAAACCAACATGGGATTTGAGATGGGGAGGGACTGGTGGTCACTTGGTGTTGATTTGGTGGGGAAAGGGCTCGGCGCCGCCATGTAGGGGGTTGGGAATTCTAGAGCGGTGGCTAGGCTTTGAGACTTCGATTTGAGATTTGAACAGTTGGGGTTCGATTTGAGGGAAGAGGGGTGCGGATTTGGGATGTGGAGATAGAGAAAGGCATTTGGTATAAGTTTGGTGGCGGTTCACGGTGGCGCCGCCAGGGGAAGGTGGTGGAATTTTGAGGCGACTCAGTTAGGGTTCGTTGGGGATCAGTCTCTGAAAGAGACGAGATGGGGGGAGGGGTAATGATGTTCAAACATATATATACCAAGAAGACCCTAGTTCCCAGCCATCTGATTAATCAAAAACAACGGCCCAGATCAAAGGGCTTCAAAACAGGGTCGTTTGGGTCAGGAACGGGGTCGTTTGATTAAGTGGTAGGGAGACCGGGTTTGGACAAGTTTTGGGCGGGACTCGAGCGAGTTTTGGGAGGGGGAATTTACTTGGGCCGTTACAATTTGGCCCAAAACAGCCCTTACTTCTTTTCTTGCCCTTTTCCAAATTCAATTTTCCTTTGTTTTTTCTTTTTTAATTAATTTAAATCTTAAATCAACTCTTGAGTTAAATTAAATTACCAAATTAAGTTAATTACTCAACACAGTATTTTCAATAATTAACTAAATCCTAAATAACCAAAAAACTAAAAATTTCAAAATTAAAAGTTAAAAATGCAAAAATGAGTCATCTTTGTGATTTTTCTATTTTGTAACACAACTAAACTACTAATTAATCAAAAAATGAAAAATTGAATCCTAAATGCAAATGCAATGTATTTTTTATATTTTCATGAATAAAATAAACGTGCACAGACAAATGCAAGCAATTAATCAAAAAAAATGCTACAAAAATCCATGAAATTGCAAACAATGGGAAAAATTTATTTCTTTTGAATTTATGGGAATAATTCATATAGGGCAAAAACCACGTACTCACATCATGAATTGTACGCGACCAGATATAGCATGTGTTACTAGCAAACTGAGTTGGTTTACAAGTAATCCCAATCAAATACATTGGATGACAATGAAACGAGTTTTGGGATATCTAAAACATACCCAAAATTATGCTTTGCATTATAACAAATATCATTCCGTGATCGAGGGATATAGTGATGCAAATTGGATCACAGGATCATCTGAAGTTAAATCCACGAGTGGATATGTTTTCACAATTGGGGGTGGAGCAGTGTCTTTGAAATCATCTAAACAAACGTGCATCGCTCGTTCTACATTGGAATCTGAATTCATAGCTTTATATAAGGCCGATGAAGAAGCTGAATGGCTTCGGAATTTCTTGGAAGATATTCCATTTTGGCCCAAACCTTTGGCATATATTTGTATACATTGTGATAGTCAAGCGGCAATAGGTAGGGCAGGGAGTGTTATGTATAACAGAAAATCTTGTCATATTCGACGGAGACACAATACCGTTAGACAACTACTCTCTAGTGGTGTTATCACAATTGACTACGTAAAGTCAAGAGATAACGTGTCGGATCCACTTACAAAAGGCCTATCTAGAGAGGCAGTTGAAAGATCATCAAAGGGAATGGGGTTAAAGGCCTAGGACAGGTCATCATGGCGGTAAATCTACCTAGCAGACTGGAGATCCCAAGATCTAGGTTCAAAGAGATCAAACAAAGTTATGAATGACGGTTCAACATTGTCAAATAACTCAACCCATTCTCGTGATGAAGACAATGTTCAAAAAATGAGGTAAAGCATTAAGGCTTTTTGATGAGTCAATAAAGCTTAAAGCTTTTTAATGATTTGCTAAGTCTGGCAAGATATGACCAGATAGTGTGTCTTTAGGATTACACGTTTAGGAATCACCTATGTGAGTGTGAAGTGTAAGTCGCTTCAAGGAGAATGAAAGTAAAGGCCCATTCTCTAAGCACTCATGAAATCGGGTGGTGTTCATGGCTGAAACGAACACAACCGTGAGAACCATAGATGGTTAAGGATTGATTGTGTGACTTATATTGTCTAGGTATACAACAAAGCTCGACGGTTCAAAGATATCAAATCTACCGATTGACCGAGTATATCCGATATAAGTTCACTACGGAAAGTTCAAAAGGAAACCTACTTATCCAGATGCAATTAATTCTTGCATGTAAAACACACACACGTCCGTGCATTCCTTTAAGTTTATAGTCATTCCCCATTCATGAATGTGGATTGGCTGGGTTTGTTATTATTTATTAATAACAAAAAAGGTGTGAATGGAAAATGGTGGGAAAAGAAATGGAGGGAAGTGAAATTTTGAATGAGTTCATTTCACTAATGCACTTTATCCCTCATTGGTAGAAGGAAAAAAAATCTTTATGTATATATAGAGAAGCTCATATTTTAGCTCTTAAAGAGATAAGAAGAAGGCAAGCCTCGAGCTGTCGTCGTCGCTCGGCTTCGGATTTGGATTTGGTCAACGATTGATTGATTAATCTTTCTGGACAAAATTCTTTTCAAATATTTAATTAATTATTTTAATTAATTAACAAAAATGCAATCCGAAATAACCCGCGACCCGGTCCAGTTTGGCCCGTTTTCTTTCCCGGATTATTTTAAATCCATTTTAATTTTTCGCAAAATTTCCAACAGCTATGGTTGTTCTGAAACAGTGTCAAACCTGTTCCAACAGCTATGGCTGTTTTCTGAAAGGTTGCAAACCTTTTCATAAATAACACCAAATTGGCTATAAATATACCTTCTAATCCCAGAATATTTACTTACGAAATTTTCTGATAATCTTCTTCTTCTACACAAAAATTCCAGTGTATTTGCAGCCTTCGAGTGGTTCGTTGTTCATCGGCGTTTTTGGTACCAACACTCCGGTGAGTTAAATCGTTCTATCCTGGGAGGATATATTCCAAAACTCGAGTACTTGAGGGGAATAATTTCCTTAAGGGCAAAATGTGTATTCAGTGAGCTCGATTTGTTCCTATAACGTTTCAAAATTTATTTTGAAATTCAAATATTGTTTTCAAAATTTTTACTAACTTTCTATTTCTATTTTTAGAAAGATTACTATTTTATTTATTTACAGCAATACAGATTAATAACAATCTTAAGGAAATTACATCTATTTCTATCTGAATTTTACTATTCTGGTTTGAAGATATAAAAACTTCATCAGAGTATTGAAATTCAGAAAATGATTTGAAGAACATAAAAACTTCATCGTTTTTCTGTAAAACAGTATAAAACTTCAGTTGTTTTTATTACGTATTGTTTATTAGTTATAGTATTATTTATTGTTCTAATTTTTCCATTAATTGATCTCTTCTATTGTTAACAGTGAGAAATGGCAATTGATAACGGAAATCCTTCTGCGATTGTTGGTGCAACAACGATAGCCTCGTCAAGCTGCACTGTTGTTCCTCCGGCGGAGAAACCGGGGAAATTTTTTGGAACCAACTTCAAAGGATGGCAGCAAAGGGTATTCTTCTAGCTTACCACACTTGGTATGCAGAAATTCACTAGTGAAGAGCCTCCAGTGTCTGCCGCGAACATGCCGGACAATGAAAAGTTCATGGTTGTTGAGGCGTGGAAGCAGGCAGATTTTTTTTGCAAAGGCTATATCTTAAGTGCTTTAGAGGATGACTTGTACAATGTGTATAGTGCAATGAATACTTCGAAAGAATTATGGGATGCACTTGAGAAGAAGTACAAGACAAAGATGCATGCTTGAAGAAATTCGTGGTTGCCAAGTTTCTAGACTATAAAATGATAGATAGCAAAACTGTGGAAACCCAAGTTCAGGAGCTTCAACTTATTTTTCACGACGTTATTACTGAAGGTATGGTCGTGAATGAAGCATTTCAAGTGGTTGCTGTTGATACCCAATTTTTTCCATATATATTTTAAATATGCAAAATACCCTTCAAAATGGCATATATGCATATGTAAGCATATCCAAATGTTTTATTATTTTTCCTTGATTTTTAAAGTTTTTTTAAATCAATTTATTTTCCTATTTTATCCATAAAACCCCCAATAATTACTTCCAAAATTATCATTCTTGGTGATTCATTTATTGGACTTTCACATTTATGCTAAAATATATCTAAGATGATTTTTGCATAGTTTTACAAAGTTATTTAGTATCTTTAAGGCTAAATTGCATATAATAGCAATATTAGCCTCTTTTAGGATTTAATTGCATTTATATTCATGGAAATTAAGTCCAGTATTTTTAAATTGATAATTATATGTTATAAATCATTTTAGTGCTCTCAATTTATTTTCAGAAATTAATTTACTATTTTTTATAAAATAAAAGGGGAACCAATTTCGTTTCAACTGTAGCCTAAATTTGAGCCCAAATCAGACCCAATTTTCCGACCCAATTGCAACTTAAACCCGACCCCTAACCCAACTAAACCTACCCAAACCTGGATCCCCACCTAACCATATAAATCCAGGTCGTTGATCATTTAGATCAACGGCTACCGTTCCCCCTTTCCTTTTTTTAACCTCAAACGACCCCTAAACCTATCTCATTTCTCACCTACCGCCACCCTTGAATCCCCTTCTCTCTCAACTCTCTCTGAAACTCTCATGAACCCTATCCACCTCCCTCTCACCCCACCCTAATACCTTCCTAATCCATGGCCCCTCGTGGTCATTTGAGACATGTAGCAGCCTCTCATGGCTCTTGGGTGTTGGTCTCTATGGTTTCATGGCCAGTCCTCGAAGGAATCTGGTCCAGTCCTTGCTCGACTTTTGTTCATGGCTTTTCTCCAGCCATCCATGACCTTTCTCCGGCAATTCATGTCCTTTCAAGGCAGATCCTTGACTTTCCTGGTTAGATCGGAAACTTTCAAGGTCTTTCTCACCTTTTCTGGGTTTTCTGAAACCCTAATCTTTAAGATCTTTTGATTTTTCTTTCAAATCTACTTTAGATCTGTACTTGCTATGAGTGTTTTAAGTGTTTTCTCGAAAGCTTTTCAACTTTCTTTCAAAAAGACTCTTCATCTTCTCCGATTAGGGTTTTCCTTTAAGTTTTACTTTTCAAAGATCTCTGATTTTAACATGTTTGTGGTTTTGCTAAGTTTTGCTCATGTCGTTCTTCTATCTGTTTCAACATGTTAAAACCCTAGTTCCTTTTGTGGTCTCATTCGAGTTCTGAAACTGTTTGTTAGATGTGTACATGTTTGATTAAGTTCCTCGTTCTTATTTGACTTATTTGTTTTATCATCTTTTAAACTCGATTATTATTGAAAAACCCTAGGTGTTCTTGGTCTGAAACTGTTTGTTTGAGTATGCACTTTATTCGATTGAAAGTTTCTTGTTTCAAGACTCTATTTTCTTTATGTGACTTATCTGACTTTTACTATCTTTCAACTTGACTATGGATTCCTCACCTGTTACTGTGAGACCTCTGCTTGTTTGACTCTCTTCTTCACTTTGGCTATACGTGTGAGCCCTGACTATCTAACTTTGTTCACTACTGAATCCTATGCTTATTTCTGCTACTATTGTATGTTGTTTCTTTTGCCAATGTGCTTGGCCTCGCATGTCTGATGTTTTTGTTCACTCTATTTATATGCTGAAGTTTCTTCCTTGATTGATCTTGATTTTGCGACTGATTTCAAGAGCTTTTCTTGTATGAGCCCTAATTTCACTCGCTTGTTTAAAATTGATTGATTCTTTTCCCTTTACTGTAATGTTTTACCTTGCTAATTTCTTTTCCAAAATAAGCATATATTTTTTATATTCAGACTCGATTGTTCACTGCATGCTTTTACTACCTCTTATATGGCAATAATCAGTTTGCTTCCAAATTGATTTTCTTTCCTTATTTGAATCTGTTACTACCCGTTAAACAGTGATTCCTTAATTAAAGGGAATCACTTGTGTAATTGATTCTGACTTGTGATTGTTTCCATGTTTGTATCTTATTATTTCTCCTTCACTCATTTTCAAAAAACTATAAATACCCTGCACCCCTCTTCTTTCAAAAACAGGAACGAACCATCTGAGTTCAGAATACACACTTCACTCAAAAACTCTCTCTCTCTCTGTTACTGCCTGTGTTACTGCCTTGTCTAGCCGGCTGAAAGCCAAGGCTAGGCTGTGGAAATTTTGCTTACTTTTCCTTTCTGCACTTTGCTTCTTACTGGTATGTCCTAGTTAATCTTCAAGCATAAACAACAACATATTTTTTTACTATTTCCTTCACTCTTGCCCGTTTCTGCTTATGTTTATGCAATCGAGTTTCATTACTAAGCATGTTGTAAATTAATGCGTTCCCTTATGTATATACTCTGTCAGTCACTTGATTATGTGATTTGCTGACTCATGAATCCCAAACCCAATATCCCCTTATGTGTTTGTGTTCTCTGGCTGGTTTGTGGGCATGCCAGCATCATCTATTGATGTGCATGTCCAAACCTGACCCCCTCCTAGGGTCATATGCTTCATGCAATGTATTCCCAAACCCCTGGCCCCTTTTTGCAACTACTGATCCTGTGTAGTTTAAGTTTTACTGCTACTGTTTTCAAATTACCCCCACCCCTTACTATTCTCAACCCAGTTTTAAATAAAATCCCTATTTCTGCACTTTCACTATACTCTTATAACTTAGGTTCTGCCCCTCTTGTGTGAGCCTTGCCTTGGGACCCATGAGCTCTCTCTAAACTTGGACACATAAGGGCTGGCCTTTCCACACTGCACTCACCTTTATCTGGTTATGCAAACCTGGGGGTAAGCACTACCCAGGGTCCTTTGAGGCCCTTAGAGAACTTTGACACACCCAGGTCTGAGAAAGGCTCTGAAACAAGTGATGCTTGAGGTGGTTTATTCCATAACTCAGAGAGGAAGTCAAGAATCAGGCTTCCTATGGTTGTAACTTTTTGTTTTACACTGTTCTGATGTAATTCAGTATTTGGTCTGTAATAATGTGTAACAAATATTGGGGGTTGGTTAGTGAAAAAAGGGCTGGGTAATTATGCATATTTAGCCATTAGAAGAGTAGGGAACATGCCTATAGGATCTTTTTCTTTAAATTCTGCATGTTTAATTCTACATTTAGATAACATGCCTATAGGACTTGTTTTTAATTCTGCATGTTTTATTACCACACTTAGACACTATGCCTCTAGGATCTAAACGGCTATAATCAGACATCATGTTCATAAGGTTAAAAATCAGTATTTCTCTTAGACACCATGCCTATAGGAATTTCAAGTAAATCCTGCCTGCTTCGTTTCACGTTCAACTAGATATCATGTCTATAGGAATTAAAAAAATTAGCAATAATAGATATCATGCCTATAGGATCTGAAACCAGTCTAGTTTAAAATAGCTTAACTCGTACTGTTTTGAACTAGTTTTAAACAACCTGCTCTCCTTTTATTAATATTATTTAGAAAGCATGCCTATAGTATCTCAAATCGCTCATTTAAAACTGTTACTACTTTGCTACATTCTGAATCAGTAATAGATATCATGCTTATAGGATATCACCAACACACTTAGGCAAGCCTTAGGTGATAACAACAAAACTGAATCCGCCTTTGTTAATTAGTAACTGCTACAACCAGCAGGCAGACCTGATTCGGACTTCTTATTTGAGTTATGTAATAAACTGGTTTTCTTCAATAATTAAAATTCCCCTTGCCTTAGTACGTTAAATTCAGACCCTAAATGTGTTTGAGCCATGCTATTTATGTGCTTTACTTGAGGAGGTATATATGAGCCTCTTAGTTGCTTACATGTTTCCCCTAATATGCAGTCCTACGTATTTTGAATGTCGCCTTAGTTTTTTTATCCTTTAAAAACCTAAGAGTCAGCTTAAAATCCTCCCTTTTATAGGAATAGTAGTCCTAAATTCCTCCAGAACTGATAGGAATGGGACGGGTAATAGCATGCAATAGAGGTCGAGACCAATCCGCACTTTAATACCTTAACAGGGTGGGAAGGGTAGATATGGATATGATGACCGGTGCGCTAATACCACGTGTATACCCTCTTCTGAGGAGTGTCATACTAGGTATCATATTGATGTGATCCATATTATAAATAAACTTAGGACTCCTCTCCTTTTATATTTTCAAGTATTTGTAAAAAATGTAGCTCCCTTTCAAAATTCGCCTTTTGATTGTATTCAAACCCTTATATGTTTAAACCTAAATCCCTTACTACTTGAGCCTATACTTGTCTATTTGTTAATTGTACAAATTCACAAAATTGTCTGGCCGGAAACCACACTAGAATATCCTGAGGGGTGCCTAACACCTTCCCCTTAGGATAATTTCAAGCCCTTACCCTACTCTAGTTTTCAAACAAACTTAGAAATGAACTTTATAGGTGTCCTAATGCACCTTGACTCATTAGGTGGCGACTCTTCAAATGCAAAACCCAACTCCCAAAAGGAATGAGTTGTCCAACACCCAAAAATGTCATAAACCCGATTTTCCGATGCAAAGAGGGAAAAAGGGGGCGCGACAGCTGCTATGAATGAAAAATTGCCTCCTTCATGGAGAGATTTCAAGAACTATCTAAAGCACAAGCGCAAATAAATGAAGTTGGAAGATCTTGTGGTACGTCTAAAGATTGAGGAAGACAACAAAAATAACTCTCGTGGAAATTCAACGATCATGGGAGCTAATATCGTTGAGGAGACTACTCCAAAAAGTAAGAAGAGGAAGAGGTCTTCTGGACAAACTAATGAGCAGAACAAAAAGAAATTCAAGGGCAGCTGCTACAATTATGGAAAAGTTGGTCACAAAATCCCTGATTGTCGTCTCCCGAAAAAGGATAATAAGAAGGGACAAACCAACATAGTGGAGAAGAATGATGACATCGATGATCTTTGTGCAATGCTTTCGGAAAGCAACCTAGTTGGAAATCCGAAGGAGTGGTGGATTGACTCTGGAGCCACTCGACATGTTTGTGCTATCAAAGAAGCATTTGCAACTTACTCTACTGCTGGTCCCGGAGAAGAAATTTCCATGGGAAATAATGCAACAGCCAAGATTGAAGGTTATGGGAAGATATTCCTGAAGATAACTTCCGATAAGGTGTTAACGCTCAACAACGTTCTTCATTTTACTACTATTAGAAAGAATTTAGTTTCTACTTCTTTACTTGTAAAGAATAGATTCAAATGTGTATTTGTTTCTGATAAAGTTGTTGTAAGCAAGAACGAAATGTATGTTGGAAAAGGCTACCTCACGGAGGGCCTTTTCAAACTCAATGTAAGGTTAGCCTTTTGAGAGCCTACCTTGGAGTCAAATGATTTATGGCATATTCGTTTAGGACATGCCAATTATAAAACCTTGCGGAAGTTAGTTAATTTAGAAGTATTGCCTAAATTTGAGTGTAATAAATCGAAATGTCAAATATGTGTTGAATCTAAGTTTGTAAAACATCTTTATAAGTTTGTTGAAAGGAATTCAAATCCTTTAGACTTAATTCATACTGACATTTGCGATATGAAGTCAATACCATTTCGAGGTGGAAAAAATTATTTTATTACTTTTATTGACGATTGCACTAGATATTGTTATGTTTATTTGCTTAATAGTAAGGATGAAGCAATTGAAGCATTTAAGCAATACAAGAATGAGGTAGAAAATCAATTGAATAAAAAGATCAAAATGATTAGAAGTGATAGAGGTGGAGAATATGAATCTCCGTTTGCAGAAATATATTCGGAATATGGAATTATCCATCAAACTACTGCACCTTACACACCTCAATCCAACGGAATTGCGGAAAGGAAAAATCGGACATTAAAAGAAATGATGAATTCTTTATTAATAAGTTCTGGATTACCGCAGAGTTTGTAGGGGAAGCTATCCTTACAGCTAACTGAATACTCAACAGAGTACCCCACAGCAAAATGCAATCTAATCCATAGGAAAAATGGAAAGAAAGAAAACCCAACTTGAAATATTTCAAAGTGTGGGGGTGTCTAGCAAAGGTACAGGTTCCTTTACCTAAAAGGGTTAAAATTGGACCAAAAATAGTAGATTGCATTTTCATTGGATATGCTACAAATAGTAAAGCATTTCAGTTTTTGGTTCATAAATCTGATAATCCCGAGATTCATGTTAATACGGTAATAGAATCAGATAATGTTGAATTCTTTGAAAGCATCTATCCGTATAAAACTGAATGCGAGTCTTTAAGTAAAAGACCTAAATGACCTCGGGAAGAACCAAAGGAAAATACTCCAAGTATAGAAGAACCAAGGCATAGCAAACATCAAAGAACATCTACTTCCTTTGGACCAGATTTTGTGACATCCTTGCTTGAAAATGAGTCTCAAACTTTTAAAGCAGCTATGTCGTCTTCTGATTCAGCATTTTGGAAAGAGGCAGTCAATAGTGAGATTCAATCAATTTTGTATAACCATACATGGGAATTGGTTGATCTTCCTCCAGGAAATAAGAATTTAGGTTGGAAATGGATCTTTAAACAAAAAATTAAAGTTGATGGCACTATTGACAAATACAAGGCAAGACTTGTTGTCAAAGGTTATAGACAAAAAGAAGTCCTTGATTACTTTGACACTTACTCGCCAGTAACAAGGATAACATCTATTAGGGTGTTAGTGGCACTAGCGGCCGTGTATGGTCTTGAAATCCATCAAATGGATGTTAACCATCTTTCTTAAATGGAGAATTATAGGAAGAGATTTACATGGAACAACCTAAGGGTTTTGTGGTTCCTGGTAAAGAAAAGAAAGTGTGCAAACTTGTTAAGTTGCTTTATGGATTTAAATAAGCACTCAAACAATGGCATGCAAAATTTGACCAAACAATGTTGGCAAATGGATTTAAAATCAATGAGTATGACAAATGTGTTTGCATTAAAAATACTCCAGGTCATGAAGTCATTGTTTGTTTATATGTTGATGACATGTTTATAATGAGCAAAAGTATGACAGATATCAATGCTACAAAACGCATGTTGGCTATCAAATTCGACATGAAAGACTTAGGAGTTGCTGATGTGATCTTAAAAATCAGAATTCACAAGACTCCACAAGGTCTAGCATTATCACAGTCTCACTACATTGAAAAGGTACATGACAAGTTCAAGTATTTGGATTTCAAAATTGCCAAGACTCCAATTGACGTGAGTTATGCACTTCAAAAAAATGAAGGTGAAAGTGACTCACAACTAGATTATGCAAGAGTATTGGGAAGTTTGATGTATATCATGAATTGTACGCGACCAGATATAGCATGTGCTCCTAGCAAACTGAATCAGTTTACAAGTAATCCCAATCAAATACATTGGATGGCAATGAAACGAGTTTTGGGATATCTAAAACATACCCAAAATTATGCTTTGCATTATAACAAATATCCTTCCGTGAACGAGGGATATAGTGATGCAAATTGGATCACCGGATCATCTGAAGTTAAATCCACGAGTGGATATGTTTTCACAATTGGGGGTGGAGCAGTGTCTTGGAAATCATCTAAACAAACGTGCATCGCTCGTTCTACAATGGAATCTGAATTCATAGCTTTAGATAAGGCCGGTGAAGAAGCTGAATGGCTCCGGAATTTCTTGGAAGATATTCCATTTTGGCCCAAACCTTTGGCACATATTTGTATACATTGTGATAGTCAAACGGCAATAGGTAGGGCAGGGAGTGTTATGTATAACGGAAAATCTTGTCATATTCGACGGAGACACAATACCGTTAGACAACTATTCTCTAGTGGTGTTATCACAATTGACTACATAAAGTCAAGAGATAACGTGTTGGATCCACTTACAAAAGGCTTATCTAGAGAGGCAGTTGAAAGATCATCAAAGGAAATGGGGTTAAAGGCCTAGGACAAGTCATCATGATGGTAACTCTACCTAGTAGACTGGAGATCCCAAGATCTAGGTTCAAAGAGATCAAACAAAGTTATGACGGTTCAACATTGTCAAATAACTCAACTCATTCTCGTGATGAAGACAATGTTCAAAAAATGAGGTAAAGCATTAAGGCTTTTTGATGAGTCAATAAAGCTTAAAGCTTTTTAATGATTTGCTAAGTCTGGCAAGATATGACCAGATAGTGTGTCTTTAGGATTACACGTTTAGGAATCACCTATGTGAGTGTGAAGTGTAAGTCGCTTCAAGGAGAATGAAAGTTTAAGGCCCATTCTCTAAGCAATCATGAAATCGGGTGGTGTTCATGGCTGAAACGAACATAACCGTGAGAACCATAAATGGTTAAGGATTGATTGTATGACTTATGTTGTCTAGGTATACAACAAAGCTCGACGGTTCAAAGATATCAAATCTACCAATTGACCGAGTATATCCGATATAAGTTCACTACGGAAAGTTCAAAGACAAACCTACTTATCCAGATGCAATTAATTCTTGCATGTAAAACACACACACGTCCGTGTATTCCTTTAAGTTTATAGCCATTTCCCATTCATGTGGGGGATTGTTGGATTTGTTATTATTTATTAATAACAAAAGAGATTTGAATGGAAAATGGCGGGAAAAGAAATGGAGGGAAGTAAAATTTTGAATGAGTTCATTTCACTAATGTACTTTGTCCCTCATTGGTAGAAGGAAATAAAATCTTTGTGTATATATAGAGAAGCTTATCTTTTAGCTCTTAAAGAGCTAATAAGAAGTCAAGCCTCGCGTCGTCGTCGTCGTCGCTCGCTCGATCGGCTTCGGCTTTGGCTTTGGATTCAGATTCAGATTCGGATTCGAATTTGGATTTGGATTTGAATTTGGTCAAAGATCGATTGATTGATTAATCTTTTTGGACAAAATTCTTTTCAAATAATTAATTAATTAATTAAATTAATTAACAAAAATTCAATCCGGAATAACCCATGACCCGCGACCCGGTCCGGTTTGACCCGTTTTCTTTCCCGGATTATTTTAAATCTATTTTAATTTTCCCGCAGAATTTCCAACAGCTATAGTTGTTCTGAAATAGTGTTAAACCTGTTCCAACAGCTATGGTTGTTCTGAAAGGTTGCAAACCTTTTCAGAAACAGTACCAAATTGGCTATAAATATACCTTATAATCCTAGAATATTTACTTACAAAATTTTCTGATAATCTTCTTCTTTGTCACGACCCCGGTTCGCCCTTCGTGAACTATTGTGACGGCACCTAGTCCCTACGACTAGGTAAGCCTAAATTGCGTAAAATAAACCAATTTGCGGAAGTAAACAATTTAAAACAGAATTAGAGTAATAAGACAGTGTTTAAATATACCTTCTATTCCCAGAATATTTACTTACGAAATTTTCTGATAATCTTCTTCTTCTACACAAAAATTCCAGTGTGTTTTGCAGCCTTCGAGTGGTTCGTTGTTCATCGGCGTTTTTGGTACCAACACTCTAGTGAGTTAAATCATTCTATCCTGGGAGGATATATTCTAGAACCTCGGGTACTTGAGGGGAATAATTTCCTTAAGGACATACTATGTATTCAGTGGGCTCGATTTGTTCCTATAACGTTTCAAAATTTATTTTGAAGTTCAAATATTGTTTTCAGATTTTTTACTAACTTTTTGTTTCTGTTTTCAGAAAGATTACTGTTTTATTTATTTACAGCAATATAGATTAATAACATTTTTAGCCTTCAATATTTATATATACTTCATAAACATGCTTTAATAATAATTATGTAGTTTTTAAAAATATATATATACTACAAGACGTAATATACACGTGCAAAATATCATTTCTCTTTTTTATCCTTCGTTAATACATTTTAAGTGTGACAAAATTATAAATAAAAATAAATTTATTTTTACAAAATTCAAAATTGTCGGGTGGCAAAAAAGGAAAACGAAGAAGAGAACAAGTGGGGAACTATTTTTCAATTAATATATCCCTACAAACATGATTGTCCTTGGTTTAAAAAGGAAAAAAAAGAATCGAAAGTTAATATTAATACTATTAAATTGAAGTCAAAATTATCGTAGGTTCAAATAGAAAAGAAAAGAAAAAGAGATAATAAATAAGAAACTATTACTTAATATCATTCATCAACCTAATTAGTTTTTTGGTGGAGTTCTTAAATTATAATTTTAAAAACTAAAATCATAAATCTTTTAACTTTTATGTGTGAATATTGAAACTTGGATGGACGAATAATAATTTTTGAATTTGGAGTGATAAAATTATAAAACTAAAATAAATTTATGATTTAATATATTAACAGATGATTGAAAAAATTTATGTGGTAATTTTTTCTTTTACTGAGTTAGGTACACATGATCACCATTCAACATTTATCATTTTCAGAAATATATACTTTTATTTGATAAATCAAACATAATATTTTAATATTCTTTTTTCATTGAGATAGTGTACACGCGCAACGTGCGTATCATGAGACTAGTAAAATATAAGACATGTCTTTGCTAGTGTTACCAATTAACTATAGTTGATAAAAGAAAACAAATTAACTTTATCTCTAACTATAGTAAACTAATGTAGTATCATGTAAACATTATGTAAACAAATTCTTTCAGTAATCAAGTGCATAAAGAGAAGTACGTGATAGCACACTGGTAGAGTTACTACTACCTTACATCTTAGAGATGCAAACCATGCTTTACATTAAACGTTTCTCCTCCTCCATTTCCTCATTACCAACATCCCACTGCAAATGTTAAATACGAAATAAAAATCCGTGGGAGAATGAAGATAATTTTATTCTTAGAGCAATTCAATAGAAAAAACCTCTCTATACAAACACGAAATCTTTTATCTATTAAGCAGAGTTCCTCTTAGTACATGAAATAGAGATAATCATGAAAATATCAAACATTTGATACGATCCACATTCCTACACATTTGTAGTCTGTAGATATTCTTGTAAGCTACCAATATACACAAATAAAGGGATTTTTACACAAATAGCCAACCATATTTATTGTTTACTTTTTCTAGCCATATACATAGATTATGCATTAATTATACACAACTATACACATATAATACATAAAATATACATATATTATACCCCACCGGCTATTTTTAGTTTAAGAAGTTGGATAGTCAGCTATTTGGGTTAATTCTTCAACTTAAAAAAAGGCAAATTTCTTTGGGCCTTGGTAGATGAAACAAGAATTGTATTTCAGCCCAAAATTTGCAAACGGCCCATTAGTTAAAATCCAAATAGGCCTATTAATTCCTCCACACCTTTCACCACCAAAATCTTTACACAAAAACCCTAAACCCTGGCTCCATATTCTTCTAGCTTCAGTCTCCAGCCTATCCCTTATATAACACTCTCATTTCTCACTCTGTAAAAACCCTAGACAATACACAACCTTAAACCCTACCTGAACCCTCCCCTAGCCGCCATGACTGACGTCGAGCTCTCTCGTTCAGAGAAGAAGAAAAAGAAAACCAAATCTCTCAAAAATGACGACGAAACCCAAACACTTGACAAAAAATCCGATCTTGATGTTGATTTTCTCATCAAACCGCAAAGCTACACCCCCACTATCGACACTTCACAGTGGCCCATTCTCCTGAAAAACTACGACCGTCTCAATGTACGAACTGGTCACTACACTCCTCTCCCATCTGGGTTTTCACCACTGAAGCGTCCACTTGCTGAGTACATAAGGTACGGTATCCTTAATCTTGATAAACCTGCTAACCCATCTTCACATGAAGTTGTAGCTTGGATTAAAAGAATCCTCCGGGTCGAGAAAACGGGTCACAGTGGTACTCTTGATCCTAAAGTTACTGGTAATTTGATCGTTTGCATTGATAGAGCGACCCGTTTGGTTAAATCCCAACAGGGTGCTGGTAAAGAATATGTTTGTGTTGCTAGATTACATGCTGATGTCCCTGATGTTGCTAAGGTAGCTAGAGCACTTGAGGCTTTAACTGGGGCTGTGTTTCAAAGACCACCTTTGATTTCTGCTGTGAAAAGACAACTTAGGATTAGAACTATTTATGAAAGTAAGTTGCTTGAGTATGATGCTGATAGGCATTTGGTTGTGTTTTGGATATCGTGTGAGGCTGGTACGTATGTTCGGACGCTTTGTGTGCATCTTGGATTGTTGCTGGGCGTGGGTGGACATATGCAGGAGTTGAGGAGAGTGAGGTCTGGGATTTTGGGTGAGAAGAATAATATGGTGACGATGCACGATGTGATGGATGCACAATGGATGTATGATAACTATAGGGATGAGACTTACTTGAGGAGGGTAATTATGCCATTGGAGGTGGTTTTGACTAGTTATAAGAGGTTGGTGGTTAAGGATTCGGCAGTGAATGCTATTTGTTACGGTGCAAAGTTGATGATTCCCGGGCTTTTGAGGTTTGAGAATGATATCGAGGTTGGTGAGGAGGTTGTGCTGATGACTACTAAAGGGGAGGCCATAGCATTGGGGATTGCGGAAATGACCACTGCTGTTATGGCCACTTGTGATCATGGTGTTGTTGCTAAGATTAAGAGAGTGGTGATGGATAGGGATACTTATCCTAGGAAATGGGGCTTGGGGCCGAGGGCTTCGATGAAGAAAAAGTTGGTTGCTGAGGGGAAGTTGGATAAACATGGAAAGCCAAATGAGAAAACTCCAGCTGAGTGGTTGAGGAATGTTGTTTTGCCTACAGGAGGGGACGCTATGGTTGCTGGTCTCGCTGCTGCTAATGTGAAAACTGATCCTGATGTGGTGCCTGCTGATGGTGCAGTTGGTGATGTTGAGAAGAAAAAGAAGAAGAAACATAAGGAAGATGAGGAGGAGGAGGGTAACAAGAGAAAATTAGATGACTTAGATGCATCCCCTGCACCCAGTGCTTTAAAGAAACCAAAGGTAGAGATAGTCGAGGAGAAGAAAGCTGGAGATGAAGCTGTGGAGGTTCAAGTCACAAAGAAAGAAAAGAAGAAAAAGAAGAAAGAAGCTGATGAAGCTGCAACCCCTGATGTAGAGACGGCAAAAAAGGAAAAGAAAAAGAAGGATAAAGAGAAAGATGGTGCTGCATCTTCAGATGAGGAGAAGTCTGAGAAAAAGAAGAAAAAGAAGAAGAAAGATAAAGATGCAGAGAATGGTGATGTAGCTGTTGGGAGTGATGGCGATGAAGGAAGTAAAAGCAAGAAGAAGGAGAAGAAGAAAAAGAAGAATAAAGATGCACAAGATGAGTAGAGGAGAAGGTCTTGGCTCCCTTGACCCAATCAATGCTCATATGTATGTCATATTGCATGTCATGTAGTTGTTCAAAATTTTTGCCGTTTATTCACTTGTTTGGGCAGGAGTTTGTTGCAGCTGAGTTCCTGATCATAGACGTGCTTATTAGTTTAGTAGTTTAATCTTTGTCTTTTATTTGTTCAGACTTGATTACTGCAATCTACCAGGCTATTTTCAGTCTTAAGTTTTGAGATGTTTTTGTTAGCTCCTTATAATCTGCTCTTGTATTATATGGCTCTGTGGATATCAATAGCTGAATGACAACTACCTTTGTTTGAAGTCTGATGTCCCAGTATAATAACTAGTTGAGGCTGGAGGAAGTTTGCAAGGTGGTAGAAAGATTTTGGCCTCTGTTCTTGGTATGACATCTGTAAGCACTCCGATCTAAGAGGGGCTGAGAAAGTGTTGAACTTTTAATCCTCATTGAATCAATGTACTTTAAATTTCAAAATGTGCTTGTTTGGCACAATACTCACAGTTTTTGGATTCAGATTTGAATATGTTGACAATGAAACAGGTATTGGGTGATAGGTGCCCTCTGTATGGTCAATCTTAATCGGTAAGTCTTGGTTTATAAGCTGGTTTGAATTTTCCTGGAGGAGTTTGCTGACAGTTGATACAATACACCTTAAGAAAGCCATTACATGTTTCCCAAGTTTTTATTGTATTCACCTTTGTCCATTTTCTTAAATGCTCTTGTTATTTACCTAAAATGAAAGGGCATTGCTAACTTAAAGAGAAGTTTCTTAAATTCATGATTACATGAAACAGACCTTTTTAATGTTTAAAGCAAACCAATAAACAGAAAGAAAACTACACTCCAAAACACAAATTCAGTATGTATTCTAACATAGAGAAGCAAAGTATAAACAGTGAACATTGTTTACAGAAATGAGTGACTGTTTTACGTTACTAGTACGTATGAACATTCTGACAATATAAGGAGCAAGACTTAAAGAGTAGGGGATGAGACACATGAAACCGGCCAGGAGTTGATTCAATTACAGGGAGACAATTGACTTGTAGTATCACTTTACTCAAATTTACAAATTGAAATAGTCACATTCACAAATGCTCGTCTTCAATTATAAAATTGGATAATCAGAAACTGCCGAAAATTTGTGCACCAGGTCCACAGGAGATTGCTGGACACTCACAGAACTCATAACTCATTTTCCCATTCATAGGAGTAGGAATACTTGCCACAAGAAAAGAAAAGAAGACAAGATGATATAAGACAGCATGCGACAAACTGAACCAAATATTCATAGAACTCAACTCATTTTCCCATTCTTGTAATACAAATCACCTTTAAAGGCAAGAAAGTAATCAAACAAAGTTCACATGTCACTGCATTTCAATTCCTCAGAAGTAAGCCAGTCTTTGGTAGCGGTCAAGTCAGGCAGCACAGTGGCACCAGATTTTCTCCAATTGACAGCATCAGCTGTTTTGAATCTGTCCAACAATAAAGCATGCATCCCAACACTTCGTGCGGGCAAGTAGTCTTTCCTCATGCTATCTCCAATATGAAGTACTTCTTCCGGTGCTACATTTCCTGCTCTCTTCAAGGCAATCTCAAATAATCTTGGATCTGGTTTTTCAACACCTTCAAGACCCGAGAATACGCCAAAGTCCCACTCAGATCCCTGATTTTAGTTTCACACACAAAAGAGGGGTCACATCTACTTTGTGACTGTCAGTGAATGTGCAAAAAGATTAACAGCTCAGCCGAAAATGGTTAGAAGAAGATTCAATGTAGCTAAATGAAATCAGTGCTATTGTTTATCTACCTGATGCAAACCTAAAGCAGGAAGAATTACGTCCTGATACCGATACTCGGCATTGCTGACCAGCCCAACCGTAATGCCCCTCTCGCGAAGCCATCTGAGAAACGGTTTAGAATCAGGAAATATGCTATAAGGCGCAGAAGAACCAAAAGTAGCATATATGCGTCTAAATATCTTCTCAAATGTCTCCTCATCATATTCATATCCTGCCTGTCAAAAAGAGATGGTTAATGTCAGTACTAAATGAAACAACTACTAACGTTTAGATATGAAACCACAATTTTGGAATCGTCGAAGGTTAGTCACTTAGTAATTCTGCTACTGCATTTTCCAAATGAATATGTAGTTTCGGAAATAAGGTTATAGAATATACTGAAAAGCTTGATAATGTCATGTACAATACCCTAACAAAGGAATCCCTGACACAAGTTTTCCACCACACAATGTTAGGAATCTTTTCAGCAAATCCAAAACATGGGTGCTTCTGTGCCATTTCTGTATATGCGAGCTTAAAACCTTCATGAACCCGCTTATAGTCAGGACATTGCTTCCCAGCAGCTTTGGCTGCCATGCAATAATAGTCACCCAGCTCTCCTTTGTAAGCAATGAGTGTACCGGTAACATCAAGCGTGATGCAGCGTAACTTTGTTAACATAGACATTGTAAACGATTGGACAGCAAACTCTAACCCTGTGATTACTGTATCTTGTACTTCAAAAGCTTCATGAACCAAAAGATATAAGCTTAAAGAGGTATTCACAGTCCTGCATTGAAATTTTCAGCAATTATGTCATAGAGTCATTAATTCAGTGACAAGCATTTATCACATAAAGAATACCAGCCATTGACACTTTTTGATTATGCAATTCCCAAATATATGCCAACTCCTACTAATAACGCATCCATTTCCGAAAGTAATCTTATTAGGACACAAATTGACTTCAGGTAGTCCTCAAACACAATAGTAAAACCAGAACTAGAGGAATCCACAGAAGAGGGTTCAATTAACCCAAATATACATCAAATAGGTGCCAGTTGTTTTTCCAATGAATTTCATCAGCAAGTAGAGTTCTGCTATGAAGCTGTTCTCATGACCGGAAGGGATATAATTCCAATATTCTCAAAGCATATTATTAAGTCCATATTGTAGTGAGTGAGAAGAG
Source organism: Nicotiana tabacum (assembly GCF_000715075.1). Classification (NCBI taxonomy): domain Eukaryota; kingdom Viridiplantae; phylum Streptophyta; class Magnoliopsida; order Solanales; family Solanaceae; genus Nicotiana; species Nicotiana tabacum. Next base: position 99,218,739 of record NC_134082.1, on the reverse strand, counting down.
CTCTTCTGAAACTCTTCAACACATACAAGAAAAGGAGTCTTCTAACTGGATCAGGAGAACGACATAGCTGATCTTGCTACTCTAAGAGGTTAATGCTACGCAAACTCTACAACTTCAAGGAAATGATATAACTTGTGTAAGCTAGGAGAGGACACTATTCCACACAAATTGATATGAGGAAGCCTTTTAGGAGCTGGTGCCTACAGCTCAGCGAAGTAAACTTAACAAATACATGGAGGGAGACATCCTATAAGTGTTTAGAATGATAATGGACGACACAGCAATCCTGCATCTTGTGTTTGGTGCTTAAGTTATCATCTTAATTCTGCATGTATAATGGATGTTACTTGTAACCTTATCATAACAGTCATCTTTAAGAGAACCAAGGGAGGCAGTGACAATCTGTCAAGACATTAAATAAGATGGCGGAGAAATCTACCATATAATAGGCATTGTCTCCATGCTAAACTTTAAACAACTTTTTAAGCTATGTTACATGGACTTTTTAATTCCCCTGGCATACCTAGATTGAACAATTGATATACTTCTAAATACAGTAAAACTTGCTAAGTTGGCCTGCTAAAGGGATACACATACTGACACCTTACCAAATATATACATACCTAAATCCCAGAACATAGGACTGAACACTTCCTTATATACACCTACAAGTAAACAAGAATATCTCCTAAAAGGGAAGGAAAAACGAAATAATAAAGGACGGATGCAACCTTATCTCTAATGCATGAGTTCACCCGGACATGCTATGATACTATGAGCAGAAGGAAGCAATAAATCAATTGTAGGTTGATCCAAGATCCAAAAGTTAACCTTATGCATAGAATCCAAGAACCTGCTAACTTCAGTATAACCCTAGTTTTCATATAAGATTGCACATTCCTCAAGAACTAAATGCCAGAAAATAAGCTTATGATTAAACAATAGTCTGACCTGAAAATCCAGCAGTCAACTTAGAAGAAGTTGCAAAAATGCTTAACAACCTAGGAAGAATTAATCCTTAAATATGTTCCTTCAGATTATAAATACCATAAACGATTAACCTCTGTTCTACCACTTCTTGGTTTTTCTTAAATACCAAGGGGCAAAATCTGATCTGCTGCCTTCCACAACTAATCATGCGGACAATTATTTCAGACATATTTATATAAAATAACAAGCATATCAGCTCTGACAGTTATAGTAGAAGATATAAAAATACAAAACATCTCTATTGATGTGCCAGACTGACAATAAACATCTACTCTTCATCAAAACCTACTCAAACACAGATAAACCCACAAAAAAGTTTGCACCTTTATCATATATAAACCTTTAAAAGTTTCAGGTTTATAAACCTGCAGCTCAGTGAAAACAAGGCCAAACATCTCCATACCATAGGTTAGTTTTACCTATAAAATTTAAGAGGACTAATGAACTGCATTAATATTATTCGCCAATTCCTCAATCCCAAACTACTAGGGATCAGCTGAATGCTACATCAATTCAGCACAAAAGACAAGTAAACCTTTCGTGTCAAAAACAAACTCATCAACCAGTAGAATAATGACTATTCATAAACCACACGCAATAGCATGAACACCTCATCATTAGGACTAAATCCTAATCCACACCGGTTCAATTCAAATTTCTGAAACATCACAAGTCCACTTAACAAAAAAATAATAATAAGATGATCTTCATTTTCTCTTCTTTTCTGTAAGGTGGGTTCATTCAAAATGTGACAACATTAAGAAAAAGTAAAAGCAAGAAACTTTTAATGTTCAACCAATCTACCTCATAAAGACGCCTAACATTTCCAAGAAGAAAATTTTCAAGTTCAAGAACACATAACAGCTAGAAAATCACAAGAAATGCAGGTTTCTGAATCAAACTATATCTTCATTTTAACAAACCCATAATCTTTTAGACAAAAAGATCAACTTTTTACACAAGAAATGAGACAAAAGATGGATTTGAAGCATACCCAGAAGCTCAAATGGATGAGAAAGAGAATGGCTTCAATAAAATTGCTATCTTTTCCAAGTAAAGTAAGATTCTTAAAGAAGTATATGTATATTCAATTCGTGAAGTGACGAATTTAAAAGCCAATTTTAGCTTCTTTCCCAGGTACAATTTGATGCATTTTTCACTCTCTTCCCGTTTTATACTAATTACTTTTACAATATTTTTGCATCAAAGTCCTTTAGGTTTGTTCATTTTACCTTTTGGACCTTGTAATAATTATTTTCATGTGTGATTTGTCCATGATTTATCATAAAACGTGCATTAGACTGTCAATTACTACTATGTATTATGTTGCTTTTAGTTTGTGCTAACTAGTTAAGTATTGGATTGTACAATTTCTTGAAAAGGAAGTTTTAAAAGTAAGATACAAAAAGTCAAGGGCACATTTGCAAATCTTCCCGATACACGAAGCAAATAAAACCATGGACGGGTTTTGCCACTGGATTTGTATTACCTAAGCTTTTAATAGCATCTTGTTTTCAGATATCATGAACCATCACCCCCTAACAGACTTGCAGACCTTACTTTTTTTTTTTTTTTTCCACACAGACACAGTAAGAGTGTTTGAATTAATTTGCTCGCACAAAGTTTGTTCTTTTAATTTAACTATTTTGTATTTAAATTTTACTGATTAAACTAATTTGGATGCAAGTCAATTGAGAGAATAAAAGTTTTTATACTCCTCCTTAAAACCTGATAAATAACTCCATCATCCCGTCACATTCCTTAGTGGTCATCAAGACGTGTTATCTTTTACTAATACAAATTTAGCCTCTTCTCTCAAGAACTTTCCTACTTCATTAATCATATAGGCACGAATTTCTAAGGTAATTTTTCTTTTTACTAATATAATATAGTATTACTGTCCATATGCAGCAACGTGTCAATTTTATATAGACTCATCCCATATAAAATAATTTGTGAGTATGCGGTCCCTCTAATTCCCTCAAGGAGGAGGGAGTTGTTTTTTCCTTTACTTTAAAAAAAAATACAGTACTTATTAGATGCAGTTAGTCAGTGAATAATGGAAGAAGGAAAAAATAAATGATATTAAATATTTTATTTTTTTTTGCTAAAACAAATGCATTAAATTGTTAATGCTTTCAGAACATTTTGGCTTTTTCCAAGGAAAATTAGTTGGGATGGATTAGGGAAGAAAGATATAGTATGTAGCTAAGTTTCTTTTTTCTTTTAATTGGTAGTGAATTTTTACATTTTTGTGGGGTAAGATGGAAGAGAATTTTTTTTTTTTTTTTGCTTCTATTTTTGTATTAGGTGTTGGAGTAATTTTTGGCCACTTATTGATGATAATAAAGCTTGAATTTTTGGTTTAGAAATTAGATTTAAATGAATTAATTTGAATTTGATTTTTCAAAATCCTTTTATTCGATTTGCTGATTATCAAACCATTTTTTATTTTCTAAAAAATTGTTGATTTACATTTAGACTGAATTTTATAACCGTCTTGGATTTTCTATTTTGAAACCAACCAGCTCAATTTTATAACTCAACATCAATAATCACCTCTAATAGACTTACTTAAGTTTCTTCTTACCACGTTTTGTCTTTGCTAGAACTATTTCAAGTTTTCAACCATATTTTAATTTTATATAGGCTCCTCATATCTTATAAAACAAAAAGAACACTTTTAATTCAAGTCAGTGTATGTGGATTTGGATTTTGACTGAGTATCAAAATATAGATATGAATTTTTGGTTTGAAACCAGACTGTACAATGTTTATCTTCTAAAACAGAAAACCTAACTCGTTGGCGTCGAATTTAATTTCCTAACTAACCATGAGTTATGTTTTCTTCTTTTTAGTAAAGCAAAAAGTTTTTTTTGTTTTTTGTCCGGTGTCCGGTACTCGCATTGGAGCCCGAATATATCCGAATTCGCACCGTGCAGGGGCCCATTCGGGAGAAGCTCTCCCTACCAAGAATTTTCCATACACAGGACTCGAACTCGAGACCTCTGGTTAAGGAAATGACAGTTTCATCCCCTGCACCACATCCTTTGGTGGTAAGCAAAAAGTTCACATAACAAAAACTTTATACGGTAAAAACCGGTCTCAAGAGTTAGGTAATTTGGAAAGCGACACGTGTCAAGGATAGCCAGTCGGCAGTGACTCAACCATGGTAATACCGGATACGAACCTGTAACCGGATAAGAAGCAATTCAAAATATGACTGTTATAAAAACGTTACACAAGACTCCAAAATTCTCCGACCTTTATTAGCCTTTACTACCCTTTACTATTCTTTATTACCTTTTAATCGCCTTTTAGTATAACATTAATATTGGTAATTAATAAGGCATGGTTTGTAATCAAGCACCCCATAGCTCTAGTATAAATAGAGACTTCCATTATATTATAAGGGAGAAGAAGACATGATCAAGAAATACTAATAGCAAAAGACTTATATTCTTTATCTCATTCTCTTAAGCTTTATACAAGCGTGTTCGAGGTTTTTCAATTATTATTGATCCCAGTAAGAACATTCTAAAGCTTATGCTTATTTCTTCTTCAATTATCATTATTTACGCTATTTGCACTTTGTTATGTTATTTTATCGGGTCAATTTAATCCATGTGTCTATAAACCACGTTACAAATTTAACTGTACCATTTTACAAGTAAACAGTTTGGCGCCCACCGTGGGGCTTAAACAATTGTGATATTATTTTGATATGTTCATCTTTTACTAACGTACTTTGAAACTTTTCTGTTGTAAGCATAAAACAACTATGACACCCAATAATGTCAACAACTCGTTCAATATTGGAACAAACAACAACAACGAGCCTGTTGTGATGACCCAAAAGGTCATTACTTATTTTAAAACGAAATTTCCGTATTCTGAGGCCTTGAACACCTCATTTAGAGTCATCTCGATATGCGCACGCAGTCCGGACGCGTAGCCGGAAAGCTTAAATATGATAATTTGTGAAAATATGAGAAATAGAAATTCTAGAGTTAAAACTTTGATTATAGTTGACTTTGGTCAACATTCTTAGCAAACGGACTCGGATCCGTGTTCCGACGATCCCGGGAGGTCCGCAATAAAATATGAAACTTGGGCGTATGCTCGGAAATGAATTCCGAGGTCCCAAGCCTTAGAAATCAATTTTTGAAAGAAATTGTTTTACTGAATTATCTAAGGAATAAAGAAAAGAATTAATGTTTGAAACCATTGTTATCGGGCCCGTATTTTAGTTCTGGAGCCTGGTACAAATTTGTTATAGTATTTGAAAGATAACTGGAAAATTTGGTGGAAAACGGAGTTTATTTGACGTGAATTGGACTTCCGGTTGAAGAGTTATGAACTTTGAGAGTTCTTGATGAAAATGTTGAGTTTTGAGGTTTAATTCATGACTTTGCATGTTATTTTGATGATGTGATCGCACGAGTAGGTCCATATGATGTGTTTGAGTTAGTATGACATTTGGTTTGGAACCCCGAGGGCTCGGGTGAGTTTCGGGATATTTTTACACTTAGGAAAAAGTTGCAGATTCAGAACTAGAAGTTGCAGGTCTCTGAACCCTCCAGTGCGGTCCGCAGTATGTCAAAACCCCATTTGGAGCAGTTGAACTTGATTGATGAAAAAAGATTGGCAGCAGTATGTCATGACCAGTTATATCAAAAGAGAATGGCAAGAGCATACAACAAAAGGGTGCGTCCCCGAAAGTTTGAAGTGGGTCAGCAAGTGCTGAAACGTATCCTTCCACATCAGGTTGAAGCAAAAGGCAAGTTCGCCCCGAATTGGCAAGGGCCATTTATTGTAACCAGAGTATTGTCCAATGGTGCTTTATGTTTAACAGATATCGAAGGAAAATGCATAGACATGACTATAAATTCTGATGCAGTCAAGAGATATTATGTATGATTTCTTTGGTATAATTGTTGATTGTTTGTATTTGGCATTATTTCGAAGATTGAAATGACGAAGGCAATTTGTTCTGCTATCTAAACACTTTACCCTTTATTCCCCCTTTTGAGCCTTATTTATTTCTTTCATACCCCTCTTTTGGAATCAATAACGAAAAAGAGAGAAAAGAAAGAAAAGGAAAAAGAGAAAAGAAAAGAAGTGAAAAGAGAGAGTATAACAACAAGGAAATTCAGGTGTGAACTACGTTTGACCTGATTTCTGTTAAGGATACGTAGGCAGCCTCACGGCTCGGTCATAGTAAAATAAAATATCAAAAGACTCCCAAGCAAGAAATTGGGGCAGAAGTTGTGATTGTAATAAGAAATGTGATTCCAAAAGTTGTAATTTTGACCCATTTGAAGTTATTTTGAGCCCGTTTAAACCTTTTTTTTCCAAACATATCCAAGAACCCACATTTTTGTCCAAAGAAAGAACTCCCGATCAGTCTTCGAAAGATTCCAAGTCAAGCAATGTAAAGAGAATTCATATCAGGGGCAACACTCTGATTTAAGCAAAAGAAATCAAAAAATGAGAGAATCTTCTTGATGAAAACCCTCATGGGCACCATGAGGCGACGAAAGCCGAGAGAAAATAAAAATGAGAGAGTTTTATTGGTGAAAACCTTCACGGGCACCATGAGGCAACAAGGAATTGAGGAATGAACAAATGAGAGAGGTTTGTCGGTGAAAACCCTTCAGGGCACTACAAGTCAAACAAGGTCTGTAAGTTGGCGGAAAGTAAATTGGGTTGTGGAGATCTTGGAGCACAAAGTAAAATAATTTAAAAAGAGATTGGTTAAATAGAATGGGCTGATTAATCCAAAATGCATACCATGACCATTGGTGCCAGTGACTCCACTCAGATAAGTTCCTTTTCCTATCTCCGACAGTCATCCAAATTTGGATTTTCTTCTTTATTCTTAATTCTCAAAATCGTTGCATTTCATTGCTGTTAATTCTTACTCCTCTAAAGCTCTCCCAAGTTTAGCTTTGTTTCAACAAATAAGAAGGAATGTCAAAGTGTACTACCAGATTCAAAATTGCACAAAGCAAAATACAGCTAGGACACGCTGGAGATAGTATGATGAAAAGTGGGACATAGGGTGTAAGCAAAGGTTAAATCGGTGGAATGGTTCAGTAATGTCATGGGAGATGTATGGTTACAAATAAAAGGGTCAAAAGTGAAAAACAACAGTTGGGGATCCTGCAGTTAAGGATCAGTCGGGAGGTCAAAACAATTCTCGACCAGTTCAAGGCAGTCGGTCGAAGCAAAGCATGACAAATAGAAAACCATCCCCATCAAGAATGCCACAACTAACCACCACGTTTTAAACTGACAAAATTTTTCTTTGATTTGAAACAGGGACAAAGATGACATTTGTTTCAGGAAGCACTCGGTAACCACCTGGAGGAACGAGGGAGAACAAGCCAAAGGAAGGTAGATGTTAAAGATAAGAGCGTGACCAAGTACTAGCAATCAGGCATCCACCTGGAGAACAAGGAGTAGCGGTTAAAGATTCAGCAGTCAGGCATCCACCTGGAGAACAAGGAAACGCAGTTAAAGAATCATCAATCAGGCGTCCACCTGGAGAACAAGGAAGAACAGTTGAAGTATCAGCAGTCAGGCATCCACCTGGAGAACAAGGAAACGCAGTTAAAGAATCAGCAATCAGGCGTCCACCTGGAGAACAAGGAACAACAGTTGAAGTATCAGCAATCAGGCGTCTACCTGGAGAACAAGGAAAAGCAGTTGAAGATTCAGTAATCAGGCGTCCACCTGGAGAAAAAGGAACAACAGTTCAACAATTCAAGTTTCAGCAATCAGGCGCCCACCTGGAGAACCAGGGAATACATTTCGAGTTTCAACAATCAGGAGCCCACCTGGAGAACAAGGGAATACAATTCAAATTTCAAGTAGTCAGGAACCCATCTGGAGCACGAAGGGAAGAAGCAATTCAAGTTCGAGTAATCAGGAACCTGCCTGTAGAACAGAGGATAGGCAACAATGGTCAAAGAAAGATGTTCAAAGGTTCAGCAATGAGGTGCCCGCTTGGAGGAAAAAGAAAGCATCTCAAAAATACAATTCAAGTCAGCAACAAAGGTACTTCTAATGAAAATACAAGTCAACAAGGCAACAACAGTCACAAGGCCAAGTTTGAAAATAAATCTTTGTAAAGGATAGATTATAGCTTAGTCTAGCTTCTTCATGTTTGTCATGGTGTAATAAGAAGGTCAGTAAGCAGTAGCAGCAGCAACAACAACAGTGAAATCACAACTTCATGGTAGTCCCACTACCGAAATTTTTCAAACTACATTGACCTGATTCCTTTAGAGCCAAGGATATGTAGGAAACCTTTAAGCAGAGGTTCGGTCAAATCTTTCAAAAAATGCTTCCCACGGAGTATTCAAACGGGCAAAAAATCACTCGTATCCGCTCACTTTATCTTTGCACTAAAACTCTTCGTGTTTTCGGGCAAAGAGGGGCAGCTTTGAGCACGTGATTTTTGCCTCATATGAATTACTCCAAAAGAATTCCCAAAATTAGGTCTTTTCTTTAATTATATGTTATTTTTAGGAATTATTGTGCGATTTTCCTGATTGTTTGTGTGCATGTTTAATTTTATTAATGCATTAAAAATACAAAAAATATAGCATCTGCATTTAGGATTTGATTTTTACATTTTTTGGAATTAATTAATAATTAGGTGTTTTACAAAAATGAAAATTCACAAAAAATAACATATTTTTTATTTTTAGTCAAATTGTGTGATTTTCTTTTAATTTAGTATTTAATTATTTATGATAATTATTATTTAGAGTTAATTAATATTTTTATAGCTAATTTAGGTTTTTATAATTTAATTAGGGTTTTAGTTTTAATTTTTTGAAAAAAAAGGGAAGAAAAGAAAAGAAATTGAATTAAATAAAGGAGGGAAATCCAGTTTGGGCCAATCTGGCCAAAAACATTCTAAGCCCAAAGAAAATCAGTCCAAACCCACTCCAAATCCAATTAACCCAACCCAATACAAACCCCTAACCGGTCCATCTCAGCCTAGACCCAAAACGACGTCGTTTTGTAACGGCTAACCCTGGTCGTTGATCTTTGATGATCAAACGGTCCAGAGCTTCGCCCGTTACACGCCCCTGACCCGCCCTGAATTGGTCTGGCCCCATGAAACCGAAACGGCCCCATTTTAATTTTTGATTCAATTAGAACCGTTGGATTCCAATCATCCAACAGCCCTGATTGAATCAATAATTTTAATATGTCAAAACCCATCAGACCCCCTTACCCCCTCAGAACCCGCCTCATTTGTCTCTCGTCTCTCTTCAGAGACCAATCAACACACCACCGCCTTCCGCCCCGCCGTAAATCACCCACGGCGGCAGACGGTGGCCAACCAGCCCCAAATTTATACTGTAGAACCCCCTCACTCCCCTCTTCACAAATTCGTAACCCGTTACCTTCGAACATCCCTAGAGCCCTTCGTATATCGATTCGAAGGGATGAACCCTAGCGCCGCCCTAACTTTCTCAGGTGGCGGTTCCACCTCCAATCGACCCCAAACTAACACCCCATAACCTCCACAACCCCTTCATGCCCAATATATCATTAGTTTCCCTCGAATGTATCCAGAAATCTTCAAATATCGAATCTGAGTTCGAGCCTTAGAACCCTAAATTTCTGATCAGTGCATGAAATATCATTTAGCTGGATTTCTGGGCTTATTCAAGCTTGTTTCATCACAAAATAATGACGCTCATTTGTTCTGCACCAAGAACAAACGTTTGGTATTATTTTGGGTTGATTCAGAGTGACAATTCCAAGTTCGAGCCTGTCCGGTGAGTTCTTTCCTAGTTTTTGTTTATTTTCGTTGTTATTATTCTATTGTTCGTCTTTCCCTATCTCTTTTTCTTTTCTCTGGTCAATTTTAATTGAAAACTCAACCAATCTTCTGGTATAAACTATCTTTTGATTCGTTATTTTGTTTTTCAGAATGTTTGGTAAATTTGTTTTTGGTTTCATAAGTTCGTGTGGTCAGTTTGTTTAGAATTTGGAAATCGTATCTCGTTTAATCACTTAGTCAGAATAATTAGGATTAGTTCAATAGTTTGGTTTAACTTCTTGTTTAATTATGTTGATAAGAACTGATTAATATAAGTATAATCCAAGTGATTGTCTACTTAAGAAACTTCTAATAGTGGTAGGGTTGAGATTGCAATAGCTGTTTAAATTAAGAAAGCACTAAGCTAGTGGGTAGTTAAAAATGAAAAAGTGAATTGATAATGGAGGATACACTAAAATGAATGCCTAATTAAAGGTTGAACTTGAGAGGTGTTAAAAGAGGCAGAGCAAAAAAACACAAGAGAGAACAATAGAGTTAAGAGCTGAAAAATACAGAGATAGAGGCGGTTGGAACTTCAAGAGAGAAAATCTAGAAAAATCAAAAATAGCTGAAAACCAGAAAAAAAGATGGGAAATGTACTGTTCCATTGAAAATTCTGCTTGAGTCTTGAGATTTTGATCTTAAAAGTCTGATGTTTTATTTGAAGCTGGGAGTATTGTTTCATTGAGATTTTTTTTCAAGATTTTCTGATTTCTTTAGCTTCTGAAAACAAAAGTCTTTTATTCTAAGATTTGAAATGAAGTGACAGTGATTTCGAAAGTTTTTCTAATCCAAGCTTTGATAAGGATCACTGTTTCGGTGGAATTCTGAGTTGATTTCATCTGTTTTGGGCACCGAATTTGGTTGAGCTCTATTGCTGTTACTATTGATATATCACCCTCTGTTGGTTTTGTTGTTCAATCTCAGGTATACCTTGACATTTATGGATATTACTTGTATCTAACATGGAGCATGACTATGGAATATGAAATTGCTGCTAACTTGCCCTGAATCCTCTGTTTTCTTTTACTTTCATGTTCTGATTTTTGTGTATTGAAGTTTGTCTAAGCTACCCGGCCTCATAGTGGCACATTGGTTGGTGGTAGGTTTACTTGAGAAGGCTGTAGCCAATTTGTTTTCTGTAATGACTCACTCTTCTATTGCCATTTCTATAGTTTAGTGTTTGGTTTGGTAGTACAGAGACTTTCATTATAAGTTCTGAATATGGTCTGCTGCATCTGTGAGTATTAAGGAGGCTGAAGTGAGCCTGAGAATTTTCATTTTGCTGCTTGCTAGGCAGATCCTTTGTGGGATTTGGTAATCAGAAGGTGATAGATTATAGTACCCCGTAGCATATTCATCAGGTGCTTAATTTTAGCATGGTTCTGATTCTCCGTATTGTTGTACTTTGCATTTCATTTTGTGCCAAAACTACTGGCCTGGAATTTAGAGGGGGAAGCATGCTCTTACATTTCCATTTCAAAAGTATTTTCTTGTTAGGCATAAACTAGAAATGAGTGCCTGTAATTTGCATGGCTTTAAACTCGGGATAGAAATCACAAACATTTGTCTACGAATTGTTCTCATCCATCATATGGCGTGTTAGCTTTGTTTGAGAGAAATAGCATTCTGAATCCACTCACGATTACGAGTATTTAAGTCAAAATTGACTCAGCTTTAGTGAAGACAGCCCCTGATTTCAATCACTAATAATGAAGTATTTCCAATTAAAGGACAATCGAAACGGGATTTGTTTATTTATTTCAGAGTCGCCACTTGGGAGATTTAGGGTGTCCCAAGTCACCAATTTTAATCCCGAATCGAGGAAAAGAATGACTCTATATTATAGTCTGCGTACCAGAAATCCGGATAAGGAATTCTGTTAACCCGGGAGAAGGTGTTAGGCATTCCCGAGTTCCGTGGTTCTAGCACGGTCGCTCAACTGTTATATCCGGCTTGATTATCTGATTTTATACAAATGTGAACTTATGTGCCAATTTTATCTTTTAACCGCTTTTATCATTCACTGTTATTTTTATAGGACTTGCAACGTCGTGAAAACATATCTCGAACCACGTTACATCAATGCACACGTGGTTATTGACATATCTCGACTCGGTTGAGATTTGAATTTGGGTCACATAAATGTGCACCCGAATTTAGGGAGATATCATTATTAAAGTCGCGCCTAAAGCAACTAGCGCATTATTATTTTTGGGGTAGGGCCGTGAAATTTGCTAAACGGCCCATCCCGGAATCTAAGTATTTAATACATATATTTTGTGAGGGCCCCGCAGTTTGTCCCTTTTATTTGGCGAGGCTCGCCTCATCTTATTATTATTATTTTTTTTAAAAGAATTTGCAACGTTATGGAAATGCGTCTCAGACCACGTCACAATCAATGTACCCGTGATTAGAAACACATTTCGACTCCGTTGAGACTTGGATTTGGGTCACATAAATGTGCACCCGAGTTAAGAAGGTAACATTATTAAATACGCGCTTAAAGCAACTAGCGTATTGTTATTTTGGGAAAGGCCGTGAAATTCGCTAAGCGGCCTGTCCCGAATTCTAAGAATTTTAATAGGGTTCCTATTATTCCTAACTTTGCTAACGTATTGTTATTGTTATTAAACCCAACTTCCATTACTAACAAATGAGAAATAAGGTTTAAACGCTAGTAGTCATGATTTTTTCATTCAGATGTTCACATACCCATTACACCGAGAGTACATAATATTTGCGAGCACATATGTTCGCAACAAATCACTGGATGTCAAATTGTTCCCTTAATAAACACAAATATATGCATAGAAGTAGACATTCTCGTACAAAAACTTAAGTTCACAATATGTCCTCACATTTACTTTAAGCATATGCAGTAACTAATCATAAGATGAACATTTTTAACAAAAACGACAAAAATTGCATTGTTGACATTCATCTTAAACCATAATATGCGAATCGAACGAAACGAAACAAAGGACGAAGAACACTAACCTTCGAACCTCGACAAACCTAGAACGACAAATAGCGCCCCCGACGGAACTCAAGCCGGATCTCACTGAACAACGACGGAACCTCGGACAAACGCCTCGACGTACCGGACCTCGATGAACTAAAGACGACCTCGATGGAAATAGAAAGCTCGGACCCACAACTATCAACAACCAAGGATTATCTAGATATGAGGAGGAAACAGCTATAGAGGGTTGTTTGGGGCTGTGGTCGACGCAGCTACTGGTTGCAAGCTTGCGAGGGGTCGTTTGGGCAGTGGTTCATGGCAGGAGGCATCGCTGGACTGGGGGTCATTTGGCGACGTCGGAGTTCAGTGATGGTGCTTGGACGTGAGGTTGGTGGCGATGGTTGGAGTTTGGACGTGAGAGGGTGGCTGGATAACGCAGCGGCAGTTACTGCTGCTTGACCTGAAATGAGGGGTCGTTTGGTGAAGATGGTGAGGCTACTGGTCGACGGAGGGAGCTCGTTGCGACGGGGGTGCACCTGGTTTGGACATGGTGTTTGGACGTTGGCGGAGGGTCAGTGATGACGAACAGCAGTATCGTCGGGGCAGTGGTCGAGGACGGAGCTAGTAACGGCAACAATGGCGGATTCAAGGAGGAGGAAGGCGATGGTCGTCACTGTCGCGACTGGTTTTAGTTACGACGGGGTGAGGGCTGCTGACGGGTTGACGACGCTGCTGCCGGACTGGTTTGGGTAACAATGGTGGTTTGTCGACGGTGGTGATGGAGGAGGAAGAAGGGGTGGTTGTTTGGGTGGTTTGACGGAGGTGGAAGCAGGTGGTTAGGGTTGTTCTCGTTCTTCTTCTTCTCTTCTTTTTGAAGAAGAAGATCAACAGTGTTTTTTGTTCTTAAAAAATTCCAAAAGTCCTCTGCCTTGGCTTGTTTGTCCGTGCATTTGTATAGTTTTTGCCAAGACAAATGAGCCCCACGCGTGGTGGGGTTCGAGACTTGTGTCCCCCACGCGTGGTGGTGTTCCCCGTGTATCGTGTTTCATCCGTGTTCCCCACGCGTGTCCCCTCATGTGTGGTGGACTCGAATTATTATGGGCTAGGTCCGAAATTAGGCCTAAAAGCGGGTGATTTGAACCCGAATATTATTCTTTTGCCCGGACCCGAGAAATAGGAACACGTTGCTTAACTAGTCCTATGTAAGCAAAATAACTACCAAAAAATAAGACTAGTATTTAACAAAACTATATCTTTTTAAATATTTTTTCAAGATTTAAAATAGCTACAAAATATTAATAAAACTATTTTTTGTAATTTTCGTTTTTTAAATATTAAGATAAAATATGAAGTAATATATATTTTTTTTTGTATTTTTCAAAGTTAAAATGACAATAAAACATTAATAGAACTATATTTTTTTGTAATTTTCGAAATTATATAAAGTACAAAAATAAAGTGCAATTTTTGTATTTCTTTCAAATTTATGAGAGATACATAAACTAAAATTTATATATATATTTTTTGTAATTTTTCTTTTTGCAACGAAATAAAGTAAATACAGTTAAAATAGCTATATTAGACCTAAATTACATATTTATGCTAAAAATGTGAAAATTCTCGGGGAGGGTCAAAAATCCGGTGTCTACAGCTGCCCCTCTTTGACTGGAAACACGAAGAGTTTTCCGACAAAGAACGACTAGACATGTTTTTGACCCGACCATTACTTGGAGGGACTACACTACGGAAAGGAAGGGGATGTGACCGAGCCCTGGTATCTGAGCTGCCTACATATCCTGGGTTATACAGGAATCAGGCCACGTGTAGTTCGAAAAATGAGAGAGAGATGGTAGAGTTTACCGAGGTGAAGAGCCGATCGAGGTGCCGTTCCGTTGAGGTTTCGGTCCGCGGTCCTGTCATTACAACAAAAATGAAAACTGAAAAAGACTAACTAAGCCTATCAGCTACTAGTTACAAGGATTCCTATCTTTAAGTCTTCTGAAACTTGATCTTGAGTCTTGAATGGTGCTTCACACAGACTTTGGATTCGAACCTTGCTACTTGCTAGTTGCAGGTGCTAGTTCTTGAGCAGACCTTGATACCGTTTTTGTGTCCAGCTTTTGTTGACCATCTTAGACTGTTGACTCGCATTCTTGAGGCGAGCTTCTGCTATTTATTTTTTGGTTGAATGCTGGGGATTTTAGCCGTAGCCTTCTGATTCCCGGTGCTGGGGATTTTTATTGTTTCCTGCAGGGGATTCCTGTTGTATTCCTCTGCTTTATTGATTCTAAATGTGCTCCTTTCTCGTATGAGCGGGATTTTGGCTTCAATACTTCAATTGTATTCCCTTATTCTCCAGGTGGGTGCCTGATTTCTACTTCTTTTCTTTATCCTTGTTCTCCAGGTGGACGCCTGATTTCTTCTTTCCTTTGTCCTTGTTCTCCAGGTGGACGCCTGATTTCTTCTTTTCTTTGTCCTTGTTCTCCAGGTGGATGCCTGATTTCTTTTTCTTTGTCCTTGTTCTCCAAGTGGACGCCTGATTACTTCCTTTCTTTGTCCTTGTTCTCCAGGTGGACGCCTGATTTCTTCTTTGTCGGCCTGCGTTTTCCTCCGATGCTTTTATTTTGTGAACTTGAGGGATGGTACGAGCCTTTTGCTCCTCTGAGTACCAGTTTTCATTTTGCTTGATCCGCTGGGGACATGGCCTTCTTCATCAAGCCTTTCAATGGTTCCTTCGGCGGTATGGCTCTCTTCATCAGATTTGCCACGCTGGGCATGACTCAATGTTCACAAACTGCTTCTTTCAAAATGCGTCCTTACGCGTCCTTTTGACTCGTGTGCCTGAGTTTGCCGCCTTCTGCTTCCCGGTACTGGGGATTTTTATTGTTCCCTGCTGGATATTCATGTTGTAACCTTCTACCTTCCAGTGGGGTTACTGCTCTCAAATCCTGAAATATTTAAACTAAAACATAAAAATATTCCTCTCGTTATACAGGTGGGCGCCTATTTAAACTAAGACATGAAAATATTCCTCTCGTTATACAGGTGGGCGCCTATTTAAACTAAGACATGAAAATTATTCCTCTCGTTATACAGGTGGGCGCCTATTTAAACTAAGACTGAAAATTATTCCTCTCGTTATACAGGTGGGCGCCTATTTAAACTAAGACTGAAAATTATTCCTCTCGTTATACAGGTGGGCGCCTATTTAAACTAAGACTGAAAATTATTCCTCTCGTTATACAGGTGGGCGCCTATTTAAACTAAGACTGAAAATTATTCCTCTCATTATACAGGTGGGCGCCTATTTAAACTAAGACATGAAAATTATTCCTCTCGTTATACAGGTGGGCGCCTATTTAAACTAAGACTGAAAATTATTCCTCTCGTTATACAGGTGGGCGCCTATTTAAACTAAGACTGAAAATTATTCCTCTCGTTATACAGGTGGGCGCCTATTTAAACTAAGACTGAAAATTATTCCTCTCGTTATACAGGTGGGCGCCTATTTAAACTAAGACTGAAAATTATTCCTCTCGTTATACAGGTGGGAGCCTATTTAAACTAAGACTGAAAATTATTCCTCTCGTTATACAGGTGGGCGCCTATTTAAACTAAGACTGAAAATTATTCCTCTCGTTATACAGGTGGGCGCCTATTTAAACTAAGACTGAAAATTATTCCTCTCGTTATACAGGTGGGCGCCTATTTAAACTAAGACATGAAAATTATTCCTCTCGTTATACAGGTGGGCGCCTATTTAAACTAAGACTGAAAATT
Source organism: Nicotiana tabacum (assembly GCF_000715075.1). Lineage (NCBI taxonomy): Eukaryota > Viridiplantae > Streptophyta > Magnoliopsida > Solanales > Solanaceae > Nicotiana > Nicotiana tabacum. Next base: position 99,202,156 of record NC_134082.1, on the reverse strand, counting down.
ATTCCTCTCGTTATACAGGTGGGCGCCTATTTAAACTAAGACTGAAAATTATTCCTCTCGTTATACAGGTGGGCGCCTATTTAAACTAAGACTGAAAATTATTCCTCTCGTTATACAGGTGGGCGCCTATTTAAACTAAGACTGAAAATTATTCCTCTCGTTATACAGGTGGGTGCCTATTTAAACTAAGACATGAAAATTATTTCTCTCGTTATACAGGTGGGCGCCTATTTAAACTAAGACTGAAAATTATTCCTCTCGTTATACAGGTGGGCGCCTATTTAAACTAAGACATGAAAATTATTCCTCTCGTTATACAGGTGGGCGCCTATTTAAACTAAGACTGAAAATTATTCCTCTCGTTATACAGGTGGGCGCCTATTTAAACTAAGACTGAAATTTTGTTTTCCCGTTCCTCCGAGAAATATTTTGACAATGGCAGAAAATTTTCTGCCCCTGTTTTGGTGACCTTTCTGGTATCGCGTTCCTCTGCCTTCATCGACCTTTATTTTCCTGCAGCAGACAGAAAGACTTAATTAGTTTTAATCATGGTGGGGCAACGGTGATCTTTCCGTTGGGGGATGATTTCTCCCTTTTCTTTTCCTTGCTTTGTGCACCAATAACTGGTTGGTGGACGACGTTGCTTGCTGGGGTGGTTCTTGCTGGGAGTCTGCTTTTAATCCCGAAATTACCCCCCCTTCAGGAGTTCACTTCCCCCGGAATTGTGAGGCATAGAATTGCATTTCTTGGGGATATCTTGTACTGGATTGATTTCCCTTTCCTGTGGCGTCTGACCACTTTGGACTGGTAGTAAACTTTGAAAAATCTCTTTCAACACGAATTCTTAGAAAGAAAAACGAAAGAAATAGAAAAAGAAGAAAATCTTTCTGAACCAATACTTGGTGGAAAAAGGAAAAGAGAAAAAACTTATCTGGACAACAGACTGGTCCTTGTGATCATGACGTGCACCATAGATTCCCGACCCAGTCTATTTGTATCAATCAACTTGCCAGATGACCTTACTTGCTGGGGATAAATGGGCGTCCATTTCTCTGTGAACGCGGATCCCTTTTGTTGATCTGTCTCGTCGCCTCATAGTGCCCTTCGAGGGGTTTTCACTAATGAGACTCTCTCTTTTCTCTCAGCTCCCGGCGCCTTATGGTGCCTGTGAAGGTTTTCACCAATAAGACTCTCTCGTTTTATATCCCTCATCTTTCGTCGCCTCTCGGTGCCTGTGAAGGTTTTCACCGATAAGACTCTCTCATTTTATTTCTTTAGAGGAATCGGGGTGCTGTAGATACGACCCTCTCTTCTGGCGATTCCTTTGACCATCAATTCATTCCCAGTCTTACGATCCTCTTTTTTGCTGGGGATCAGTGTATTATTCTCGGCCTCATTTGCCTGACTTGGCATCTCTTGGACATTGATCGGGAGGTCTTTTGGATGTTGATGTTGGTTTTGGTGTGAGGTTAAAGAAAGGCTATAAAAATGAAAATACTTTGATGGGTGATGTGCTACAACTTTTGGAATCAAATCTTCGTTGGAACTTAAAACATAACCTCTGCCCCAGTTTTCTTGCTTGGGGAATTTATTTTTTACGCTTATGTTGAGCTATATGCGTTACGCACACTGTGCCTATTATGCACACTATGTACATTATGCATCCTATATTCACTATGATGCACACTATGACCGAGCCGTGAGGCGCCTACGTATCCTCTTCGAGGAATCAGGTCAAACGTAGTTCCCACTGTTTTGTGGTTTTTATCTTCTTCTTTTCTTTTTCTTCTTCTCTTTTTTCTCTTTTTTTTCATTTTTCTCTTAAAATTCTCTCTTCTTCTTCTTTCTCTTTTCATATCTTTTCCGTTAGTGGTTCCAAAAGAGGGGTATGAAAGAATAACTTAAAGCTCAAAAGGGGAAAACAAGGGTAAAAGTGTTTGGATAGAAGAAAGAATTGTCTCCGTCATTTCATTATCCAATAAGTACCAAGTACAAACAAACGAACCAATAACTGCCATAATCAAAAGAAATTACGCATAATATCTCTTGACTGCATCCGAATTGATAGCCATGTCAACACATCTTCCCTCGATATCCGTTAAACACAAAGCTCCATTGGACAATACTCTGGTCACGATATAAGGCCCTTGCCAATTTGGGGCGAACTTGCCTTTTGCCTCGACCTGGTGTGGGAGGATCTTCTTCAATACCTGCTGCCCTACTTCAAACTTCCTGGGGCGTACCTTCTTATTATACGTTCTCGCCATCCTTTTCTGATACAGCTGACCATGGCACACTGCTGCCAATCTTTTCTCGTCTATCAAGCTCAACTGTTCCAATCGAGCTTTGACCCATTCATCATCATCGATCTCGGCTTCAAGGACAATCCGGAGGGACGGAATTTCGACCTCCGCCGGTATTACGGCCTCAGTTCCGTACACCAACAAATAAGGAGTTGTACCTATGGAAGTCCGGACTGTAGTGCGGTAACCCAACAAAGCAAAGGGTAATCTCTCGTGCTATTGTCTGTACCCTTCCACCATCTTTCGCAGTATCTTCTTGATGTTCTTATTGGCTGCTTCGACCGCTCCATTCGCCTTGGGACGATATGGGGTGGAATTGCGGTGTGTAATCTTGAATTGTTGGCATACCTCTCTCATCAGGCTGCTGTTAAGATTCGCACCGTTATCCGTGATGATTACTTTTGGGATCCCAAATCTGCAGATGATATGGGAGTGCACAAAATCCACCACTGCTTTTTTAGTTACCGATTTGAAGGTTTTAGCCTCAACCCATTTGGTGAAGTAATCAATGGTTACTAGAATGAACCTATGACCGTTGGATGCTGCTGGATCGATAGGTCCAATGACATCCATGCCCCATGCCACAAACGGCCAGGGTGCTGACATCGTATGTAACTCTGTTGGCGGAGAATGAATCCGATCTCCATGTATCTGACACTGATGGCATTTCCTAACGAAAGTGATACAGTCATGTTCCATGGTGAGCCAATAAAACCCTGCCCCAAGGATCTTCCTTGCCAATACATATCCGCTCATATGTGGCCCGCAAACTTCAGCATGTACCTCTGCCATAACCGCCGTGGCTTGACCGGCATCTATACATCTCAACAATCCCAAATTTGGGGTCCTTTTGTATAGCACTCCTGCGCTGAGGAAGAAACCATTTGACAAACGCCGAAGGGCTCTCTTTTGGTCTCCAGTGGCCTGTTCCGGATATATCCCCATTCTGAGGTATTCTTTGATATCATGAAACCAGGGCTCGCCATCTGCTTCCTCTTCTACGGCGTTGCAATAAGCGTGCTGATCACGGACCTGGATGTGCAGAGGATCAACATACATTTTGTCAGGGTGGTGCAACATTGATGCTAAGGTGGCCAATGCATCCGCAACCTCGTTATGAACTCTCGGGATATGTTTGAATTTTACCGATCGAAATTGCTTGCTCAGATCGTGCAAGCATTGTCGATAAGGTATGAGTTTCAAGTCCTGTGTTTCCCATTCACCCTGAATCTGATGTACCAAGAGGTCCGAGTCTCCCAAGACCAAGACGTCTTGGACATCCATGTCCGGAGCCAATCGTAGACCCAAAATGCAAGCTTCATACTCGGCCATATTATTGGTGCAATAGAAGCGTAGTTGAGCTGTAACAGGATAATGGCATCCCGTTTCAGAAATGAGTACTGCTCCTATTCCCACCCCTTTCGCGTTTGCAGCTCCATCGAAGAAAAGATTCCAACCCGGTTCCTCGGGTAACTCCAGCTCGTTTGTATGCATTACCTCTTCGTCGGGGAAATACGTTCTTAAAGGCTCGTATTTTTCATCAACAGGATTCTCTGCCAAATGATCAGCCAGTGCCTGGGCTTTCATGGTTGTCCTCGTCACATAGATGATATCGAACTCTGTGAGCAGAATTTGCCATTTTGCCAACCTTCCTGTGGGCATAGGTTTCTGAAAGATATACTTCAATGGGTCCAAACGGGATATGAGATAAGTAGTGTACGATGACAGGTAGTGTTTCAACTTCTGAGCTACCCAAGTTAGGGCACATCATGTTTTCTCGAGTTGAGTGTACTTGACTTCATATACTGTGAATTTCTTGCTAAGATAGTAGATGGCATGCTCCTTCCTTCCTGTGTCATCATGTTGCCCTAATACACAACCAAAAGAATTTTCTAGGACCGTCAGATAAAGAATCAAGGGCTTCCCTGGCTGAGGCGGGACCAATACGGGTGGATTAGACAGATACCCTTTGATTTGGTCGAAAGCCCCTTGACACTCTGCCGTCCAACTTACCGCAGCATCTTTTCTCAGCAACCGAAATATGGTCTCACAAGTCGCCGTGAGTTGAGCGATGAACCTGCTGATATAATTGAGTCTACCCATCAAACTCATTACCTCTGTTTTGTTCTTTGGCGGTGGCAGATCTCGGATGGATTCGATTTTGGATGGGTCTAAATCAATCCCCCGTCGACTGACGATAAATCCTAACAACTTTCCTGATGGAACCCCGAATGCGCATTTGGCCGGGTTAAGCTTGATATCATACCTTCGGAGTCTTTGGAAGAATCTCCTTAGGTCTGCTACATGGTCTTCCTGACGCCAAGACTTTATGATCACATCATCGACGTACACCTCAATTTCTTTGTGTATCATGTCGTGAAACACAGCAGTCATTGCTCGCATGTACGTTGCCCCGACATTCTTTAGTCCGAACGGCATTACCCGATAGCAGCAAGTTCCCCATGGCGTGATAAATGCGGTCTTTTCCGCATCTTCTTCGTCCATTAGGATCTGATGATAACCCGCATAGCAATCCACAAATGATCCGATCTCGCGCCCAGTGCAATTATCGATCAAGATATGGATGTTGGGTAATGGAAAGTTGTCTTTGGGACTGGCTTTGTTGAGGTTGCGGTAGTCGACGCACACCCTGATTTTCCCGTCCTTCTTTGGAACTGGTACCACATTGGCCAACCACTCGGGATATCGAGTGACCCGAATGACCTTCGCCTGCAACTGCTTAATCACCTCTTCTTTGATCTTTACACTCATTTCTGTTTTAAATTTCCTTAGCTTTTGCTTGACCGGAGGGTATGCCGGGTCAGTGGGCAATTTGTGAACCACTAAATTGGTGCTTAATCCTGGAATATCATCATATGACCATGCAAAAACATCTTTGAATTCCATGAGGGTTTCGATCAATTCTTCCCTGACATTCGGCTCAATATGGATGCTGATTTTGGTTTCTTGGACATTATCAGCGTCCCCTAGATTCACAGCCTCAGTGTCATTTAGGTTAGGTTTGGGTTTTTCTTCAAATTGGCGCAGTTCTCGGTTTATCTCTTCGAAGGCTTTATCTTCGTCATATTCAGATTCATCGTTGCAAACGACCTCTTGTGTCATTAAGTCGTATTCAGATTGATTTATTAGACTAGGTCGACGATCCGCTGTGCATGCCATGTCATTAGAACCAGTAAAAAGAGAACAAGACTCCCCTCGGACAGGAAGAGGAGTAACCGTCTAGTTGTTGGTTTTGGCCTTAGGCCCCACAAACTGTATCTCTGCTCCGCTGGAACCTTCTCCAGCTTCTACCATACTGACATCAGCGAATAGCCTCTCGAAACTCTGATTCAGGTCCCCATCCATACCAATCAATGGTCCTAGGATCTTCGGGACTGGCGACCCCTTGGCACTGGCTCTGACAAAGGACCTTGAGAGACGTGGCACCGGTTTGGGCAGAAACCAGACCCTCTTCTTCATTTTTCGCGCTTGCTTCCTATCTGCTGCAGTTGGTTTGAACCCCAATCCGAAAGTTTCCAGATTTTTAGGCAGGGTGACAGGTTGGACAATCCCCTGAAGCTCGACTCCCAGGCCTCTTCCCGGCACAAATCTATTACCCAGCATTTCCGAGACCATCATGACTGTCACGACAGCTACCCTAGGGTGCGGGATGATTTCTCCTTCAGAAATTTTGTTTGCCGACACTGTATCGAAAATCTGGTAGACCCAAGGACCTTTGTCATCATCGGTCTCTATGAAAGGTACAATGGCGCCACCCATGGTACATGTCGTGTCCTCGCCGTGTAGCACGACCTCTTGCCTTTCCCACTCGAACTTCACCATCTGATGTAGGGTGGAGGGCACTGCTTTGGCTGCATGAATCCATGGTCGTCCTAACAGAAGGTTATAAGATACTGTGGCATCTAGCACCTGGAATTCCATGGTGAACAGGACTGGACCGATGGTCAATTCAAGTACAACATCCCCTACCGTGGCTGTTCCATTTCCGTCGAATCCTCGGACGCAGATGCTATTCTTGCGAATTCTTCCGTGATCGACCTTTAAATGGTTCAGAGTGGATAATGGGCAGATATTGTCACTTGAACCGTTATCCACCAATGCCCGAGTAACTACCGAGTTTTCACATTTGACAGTTAGGTAAAGAGCTTTATTATGCTCTGTACCTTCCATCGGCAGGTCATTATCTGAGAATGTTACCCTGTTCACCTCAAAATTCTTGTTGGCAATGGTTTCCAGGTGGTTTACAAAAATTTCATTGGGCACATGAGCTTCGTTCAATATCTTCATCAGGGTCCGACGATGCTCCTCAAAATGGATCAGTAATGACAGCAGCGAGATCTGGGCCGGTGTCTTCCTCAGCTGTTCGACCACGGAGTAGTCCTGTACCTTCATCTTTCTCAGGAACTCCTCAGCGTCTTCTTCAGATACAGGTTTCTTGGTTGCAGCCGGGTTGGTTCTTCTCAGCTCCGCCGGAGCAAAACACCGACCTGATCGAGTCAGCCCCTGTGCTTCACAACTAACTTCCTCCACATGTTTTCCTTTGTACATCACTACTGCCTTCTCATATTTCCAAGGCACAGCCTTGCTATCAATCATTGGCAGCTGGGCTACAGGCTTTATAGTGACCAATTCTCTGTATACCCCCTTCAATGCAACCGTAGGTGTGGGCGGAGTCCCTAATATTACCAAGTTGTTTGGCTCGGGTTTGCTTGTTATGGAGGACGGGCTCTTTCCCCATATTACTACTGGCTTGTCGCCTTCTCCCTGCGACTGTACCCCCACTCCTCCACTGGCTGATCCTTCTTTCGGAGCGGCCTGGATCATCATCACTGTTTGCGAGGGCTTTCTCAACTCTCCTCCTTCATACACCAACTCGATCATATGCGTCTCGTGGTGCGCTGGCAGTGGGTTCTGATTGATGTTAGGAGCCTCCGGTGTCTGGACCTCAATTTTGTTAGTGTCAATGAGGTCTTGTATTGCCTGCTTCAGCCTCCAACATTTTTCAGTTTCATGTCCCAGCATCCCTGAGCAATATTCACAGCTTATCGTCCTGTTCACATTTTGAGGCGGGGGGTTTTGCTCTCGGGGTTCGACAGGACTTACCAAACCCAACCGTCTCAATCTGTGGAGTACTGCGGTATAGGACTCTCCCAGCTCAGTAAAGGCTCTATGTTTCTGTAGCCTATCATTTTTAGCTGCTTGACTCCCTCGAAAACCTGTCCCTGGAGGGTTCCTGTATGCTCTGGGCGGAGGGTAGGTATTTTGTGGTGGTGGGTAGTTATTATGTGGAGCTGGGTATGTGTCGTGGGGAGCCGGCGCACGCCATTGCGGGCGAACCGGAGTTTGGGCGTATGTCTGGGCTTGATGGACGGTGAAATGCGGTTCTTGGGGTGGATAGTAGTGATGTGGTGGGTTGTATGGGTAGTTTGTCCTGTGAGGTCTGGGTTGGTTGTAGTGTGGCCTACCAGATCCGGACCAACTGCCTGCCTCGATCGAGGCAACTTCTTCTTTCTTTCTTCTCAGCGCACCTCCCGTGCCGCTCTGAATAGCCTGGGTCGTTGCCTTGAGTGCCGAGTAGTTCAGGATTTTGTCAGACCTCAAACTCTCTTCTATCATGACCCCTATCTTGACCACCTCGTTGAAGGATTTTCCAACCGTTGTCACCAAGTGACCAAAGTAGGTTGGATCCAATGTTTGTAAGAAATAGTCCACCATCTCTCCCTCTCTCATGGGAGGATCGACTCTGGCCGCTTGCTCTCTCCAGCCGAAACCGAACTCGCGAAAACTTTCCCCGGGTTTCTTCCCAGTCCTCAACAATGTGAGACGGTCAGGGACTATCTCGAGATTGTACTGGAAATGACCTGCGAAAGCCTGCGCCAGATCATCCCAAGTGTACCACCTACTGGAATCCTGCCTGGTATACCATTCTAGTGCAGATCCGCTCAGACTTTGGCCGAAATAAGCTATCAGCAGCTCATCTTTGCCACCTGCCCCTCTCATTTTGCTACAGAATCCCCGCAAATGTGCCATGGGATCGCCGTGTCCTTCATATAAATCAAACTTAGGCATCTTGAACCCAGCCGGGAGTTGGACGTCCGGGAAAGGGCATAGATCTTTGTAAGCTACGCTGACTTGGTCGCCCAAACCGTGCAGGTTCTTGAAGGACTGCTCCAGGCTTTTGAACTTTCTCAATACCTCATCCTGTTCAGGGGCTTTAACCGGCTTTTCAATCTCTGCCGGTACCTCCAAGTGCGGATTGTAGGCCTAGGGCTCGGGGGCCTGGAATGTAGGCTCAGGGGGTAGTACTGCGTATCGTGGGCCTGAAACAATGGCTCACTGGTCGTTCTTTGCAAGGTGGCTGATGGGGTCCCACAAAGGTGGGAATATTTGGTGTTGGGAGAGGTTGATGGGGTGGTGGAGCTTGGGAATCATGAGGGATTCTTTCTTGATGATAACGGGGATTCGGGAGGCTTGTGGAAGGGCCGGAATGAGGGTATTCCGGCATGCGCCCCAATGGATCAGGACTCTTTTGTGCTTTGGATAAAGCTAGCTGCATTGCATTCATCTCTAGTCCCATCCTTTCAATCTTTTCCATCGCTTCTTTTAGCAACTGGCTCATCGGCCTCTCTTCCTCATTACTATTCTCTGAAGTAGTCATGCTTATTGCTACCGGTCCTTTGGATCTGGTTTGGTAAGGGTGTGTTGCCAGAATTCTTTAACAACTAACTGTCTTCATCAGACAACAACAAACTTCGTTAGCGTTAGAGTTTAACGGATTTAATCTCAACACATAGAGGATGCAATGCTCCTAGGCAGTTAACCGTTTCTACATGCTTTGCTTTAAACAACATGCGCCATCCCGGTTTGCTCATTTATCCCCTTTTCTTGTTTTTTTTATTATTTTTCTTTTTTTATTTTTATATTTTCTTTTCTTTCTTTATTAAAAGCGGTCGAATCTTATGGGGATTGCCTACGTATCACGTCCCCGCGCGAATCAGACCAGGCGTAGTTCTGCCTTAAAGTAAAGAAACACAAAATTCTTGTGAAATCGTTAAATTCATTCTCAAAATTTTGCTATTACAAATTACTTCAAGCAAGGAATAGCAATAGTACAGACTCCACAGTTCTTAACCCGTTTTGACTAAAAGAAAAGAAAACAACATATGGAAAAGCAACAAAGCCAAATAAACAAGACTCAACCAAAGATTAATTTTCCAATTTAGGGGCCCGCGAGGCATCATTCGGCCTTTCCGCGGCCCTTGGTGTGAGGTCCCTCTGCAGGCTTTTCAACTAATTCATGATTCGGTGGACGCAACCCATGATGGAAACAAGGAGGGTCTTCCGAGGCATTTGCTCGCATGCCAGGCATCTCATGTAGATGTAATGCCCAATCTCGTCGATCCTTCCTCGAATGTTGTCCCTTTCTGCGAACAACTGCCTTATCTGTCGGTTCTTCAATCCTAGTGTTTGCGCATTGTTGGCAAGCTGATCCTGGAACATCTCCATTTGTCTTTCCATTCTGGTCATTGCATCGTAACATCGCCTTCTGTCGGCTTGGGCATCTCGTGTTTGCTTGAAGATCCTCTCTTGAAGAGAGGAATTCGTTTCCCTTAATGTCCCGATGCTCTGTTCATAATCCCTTATGACTTGTTGCAGACGCTGCCTCCGGGCCATTGTACCCTTTGCCCACTTGGTCCGCTATCTTGTTGTGCTAGCCTTGGCTCTTTCCAAATCTTCCTGACATTCTGCAACTTGATCCTTTAACCCCGCTATCAATCTTTTATCCGCCCGGCTTCTCAGCTGGATATCAGCCTCCTTTTTCATCCTCCGGATCTGAGCTTTGAGGATCTCGCCTTCTCTGATTAATCTGTTCTTTTCTCCCTTGTGGGCAGCAGACTGTAATTGGCATTCAAACCTCATATCCTGAACTTGTTGCTTCAGTTTGCCTGTTTCGGCAAGATATTCCCGCTCTTTGGCCAACCAGCCCCACTGCTCTTGTGAAGATTTGGCAAATTCTTGCAGGTGAGGTCTTTTGGTCGGCCTTCCAGATGATGTCTCCCCTTTGTACCAGGCCTGATACCCGGGCGAAACTTCCCCTTTTGCCCGATTCATTACACAAGTATTTGCTTCTAAGTATTGACATTGGCTCCAAATTTGGCGAACCCTTGCTTCAGGAAACTGGCCGTCGGGACTGATCTCAATCACCTGGGTGCTTAGATCCTCGTCTTTCGGCACTATCTGACACCTCCCAAGTTGCCTTAAAACCCGATGCGGCGCGTATGGTTGAATGCTCTTAAGTCCCATTAAGAGAAAATGGGGCCTGGCTGCTGGCATGTATATGACTTCGTCGATCGGTAACCATCCTAGCGCCCACTGTATTTGACTGGCGTTGAGGGTATGGAAATATGAGGTCCATGCTGTGACTCCTTCCGGTAGGTAGGTCTCATTAACTCTGGTATAGAACTCCTCTATGCAGGTCTTTTCAGCGGATCCATGGCTCAGAAACTGGGCTCGGTGACATAGGTGTTCGGTCATCCACATTTGCAACAACAAACTGCAACCCTCGAAAAAGCTTTCTCCGGCTTTGCAAGACGTGAGAGCCCGGAACATATTAGATACTATCATGGGCGCCAACATACTATCTCTCTGTGTGAGCAACGTACTGACGACCCCTGCTATCTTTATGTCAATATTCCCGTCTTTTCTTGGGAATACTAGTAGTCCTAAGAAAGTTATCATGAAAGCAATCCGTCTATGTTCTTCCCACTTTTGACGATTACTTTTGCTGCACAACTGGTTTTCTGGCTTGTCGAATCCTCTTATGTGACCATATCTTTGATATATGAAACTCATGCTGCAACAACCTTTTGCCAAGTCAGGGTTATGAATTGTTCTGACTATCTTTAAGGAGTCCAAAAACCGGTGTATTGCTACAGCTCTTGGAGCAATCAGATATTTATGCCTCAAAGGAGTCTCAGCGCTGCCGATATACCCGGCTATTTCTTCTAAAGTTGGGGTAAGTTCAAAGTCCGAGAAATGGAAGACATTGTGCGCAGGATCCCAGTGGGGGACTAGTGCCCTTATGATATCTCCTCGTGGCCTGATATCCAACAAACTCGTGAGGCCTTTCAGATACTTCTTGATTTCGCCATGCCCTTCTTTGCCTAAATCATTCCACCAGAGCCGCAATTGGAGGGGGATTTTATTCATGATTGAAAAGGGTTCATTTGGAGTCGTGCTCATTCTGCACATTAATTAATAAGATTTTAACAAACGAAACTTATTCTGATAAAAAACAAAAATATATACGATTTTTCTCAAAAGGATTTCTGAACATGACCTCTCAGCACTTCATGAACGAAGATTTTTAAGGTTGTGTGAGGAAAAAACGAGGTGGCCGTCTGTACCAAGGCAGCCTTCCGGAGTTCCTTTCGGGAACATTTGGCCATTTTTGACATAAGCGGCATCACCCGGACTTGTTTATGACTCTTTTATCATTTTTCAAAAATAGAAAATTCAACATTGCAAACACGGCCTTTCAATGCCTCGGGGACGAAGATTTTTAAGGCTATGTGGGTCGACTGGACCAAGTCTTAAAATGACCCAAAGGTGGCTGATTATGCAAAGTCAGCCTTCCGGCGTTCCTTTCGGGAACATTCGGCTATGTCTTGATAAAACAGCGGCACCCGACTTCTTTATGACAATTAAAATTTGACATATTTGTTTTTGCTATTTTTTTTTTGTAAAAAGGAGGAAGTTACATCGCTAGACTTATTTACGACAAAATTAAAAATCTTTGACATTTTTTTTCTTTTTTTTTTATTTGTTTTTGGTTTTTTAGCAAAAAGGTGGGGTTGGACCCGATGAGGGTTGCCTACGTATCTCACACCCGGTGAGAATCAAACCCGCGTAGTTCGGGTAATCAAGAATAAGTAGATGAACTAACTTTTTTTTCTGAATTTGTGAAAGAACTACTTTAAAAGAAGAAAGGAAGTATATTTTTGATTTTTGATTGATTTTCTTTTTAAAAGAAACACTTCTAAGATATATTTTTTGAATTTTCATTTGCATTATTTTTTATTCTAAAGAAAAGAAGAATATATTTTTTTGGAATTTTCCCTTTAATAAAAGAAATGCTTCTAAAATGTTTTTTTTTTGAATTTTGCATTTTCTTTTCAATTTTGAAAGAAGAATCAAAATATTTTCGGATTTTTCTTCTTATTATACATTTTTTTTAAAAAAATAATTAAAAGACTTTCTAAAGAAGTTAATAATGGAAAATATTTTTGGATCTTTTTTTTTGTTTTTGAAAATTGGGAGTCTAAAAACTTTTCTAAACTTTTTGGCAAGACAAATATTTTTGCAACAAATAAAGACATATATATATTTTTTGGAAAAAAAAATTTTATATATATATATATATATATATATATATATATATACATGTATATATTTGTGACAAATAATGAAAGACTCTTTTTTATTATTATTATTTTTTGAATTTTCATAAAAAAACCATTTAAAAATAAGACTTTTTTTTAAAAAAAAAATTATTTTTATAACAAGACAAACTATATATTTCTATATTTTTCTGAAAAACAAAACAGAACAACGATTTTTCTATTTTTCCTTTGCTTTTAATAAAACAAACTAATAAGACGTTTTTTTTTTCATTTTCTCAAAATTTCGGCAGAGTTTTGACAGTATTTGGGTATTGGTTTCTTTTCAAAAATAAACCATCAATTCCTTAACCGTTATTTCCCTTTTTTTCAATTTCACAAAATTCATAATATTCAAACACCGGTCAGCATGCGGGTACGAGACATATAAATGCACGGAAAACAAATAGGATGCATCAGGATGGCCTTTTCATATCAGGTCGCTAGTCCTAGACGGACCCAACCCCTGTGTTGAGTCCCCTGAGTCAAATGCAACGTGATGCAAATAAGCGTTCCTACTAGGGATCCGGCATGAAGTCACGTTATTCTATGTTCAAAAACCTGGGTCGGTGTTCTAGACAGTGTACCCGAGCGGACAACTCGAGCTGAGGAAGGAGCTCCTTTCCGGGAACCAAAAGGCCAGCCGACTTAGAAACTTTCTGAGCCTCTTTTATTCAGGGTATGACACTAACAGAATAGGGAGTCTCAACCAGTAAGCACATCCCCGGAGGTAAGAAGAGAAAGGTTTCGGCACAATTTATATACAGTTCAAATAATATCAAAGCGGTAAAAGCAGCATTTAGCACATTAGGCTCAAACATGTAAAAATCAGATAATAAATAAAGCCAAATAATAACAATTATTCTAAGCTCGAATTCTTAACCCTGAACCAGTGGTTCTGGGTGTTTGTCCCCAGCGGAGTCGCCAGAGCTGTCACACCTCCTTTTTCCGCACCCGAGGGGGTGCAAGAGAGTTTTTTCCAATTAAAGGACAAT